>NC_061146.1:7998477-8638634 GCF_905220365.1 Vanessa cardui
GATTGCTCAGTAGGAATGACCTGAGTACATTCTACAAAGAATTATATAAATATGATAAATTGAAATTATCCCTTCCGACATTTTTTTGGCTGCGACTGTGTCTAGCCGGTTTTGTTACTATTTTATTATGATTATATTGGACGAGCAACTGGCCTACCGGAAGACCAATGGAAATGTATTAGAAACGTCTCATGAGAATTGAATATTTCTCCGTATATTAACCATTTCTCATATCGCCAATATGCCTTGGGAACTAATAAATCCCTTGTGAATGTGTGCGGCTGAATATCTGATAACAACCAACCCAGACAGAGTTTCACAAAGCACTCTCTGACATAAAACTGCTTAACGGATTTGGGATCATTTGAAAAATATATAACTTATACACTATTTGCATCGTCGCTTTAATTATAAGGACGCCTGTTGTATCTTATGGTAGGTCTACATAACACAGACTTGGCACAGACTTCTTTTGAATTTTGTCTGTGCAACTTAGCAGCACAGGCAAAAGTCCGTGTATTAGAAAAGTCTGAGGTTTGCTTATTACTTATATACCATTACGTATATTTTACTTTTTGTATAATGAAGTGTAAAGTTAATATTGTAAAATACCTTCCGGTATACATAGTATAAATATATAAACGCATTTAACGATTTGTAACTAAAATAGAGTTTCTCGGAAACTAATCGCGAAGATCATTGAGAGCCAGATTTAGCGGCGACAATGTGTGCAATGCGCAATACACATTTGTTAATACAAATCTAGATGTAAGAAACAAGTAACCAGGAAAACTTACAGCAGTGACTATAGCACAACGCGCTCGAATACAAGTAATATGCCAATCACCCCTCCAAAATTTTCAATACCTACTTGACCATCTTTACTTGACAAGCATTTGATAAGTAACCTAGTATTGTTGTGTTTGGCAAGGATAAGTGGGCCAGTGTAACTACAGTTAAAAGAGACATATCTTAACTCGCCAAAATCGATGGCGCATTGGTCTAATTTAAGGAATATTTATTATTTCTTACAATTACATAGCCCATTTGAAAATTCAAAGGCTTTTGGACATAACAGCATCAACAGACAAGTGCTGAAACTAACGTAACAATTTCCAACTTAACACCGGTTATAAACAAAGCATTATAAAAATAGTTTTTATCACCATATTCGACATTTGATTGGCTGAAAGACATTCATTAAATTATTCGACTAAATACAAGAGTAGCTACACGGATTTATCGAGTACTAGCTTTTGCCCGCGACTTCGTTCGCGTGGACTTCAGGTTCGTCCCGTCTAGTCTAGTAATCGCTTAAAATCGCTTCGTAAATAAGTCATTATTTCTCGTACAAAGTAAAGGATAAAAAATGGTTATTGTGGGTTATTCCTAAGAGATAAACATGTACCATCACGGACTTTTTTGTAGATCTTTTTAAGTTGTACAATACTGTAGTACATCGTTTTGATCTATCTTGTAGGATTCAGTCAGCGTTTGCAATGTAAGCGCAAAAAATGTGTTTTTTTTACGACCTCACATTAGAAACCTCAAAAATTGTAGCCTATGTGTTATTCTGATGTATAAGCTATATTGTGGTAAAGTTTCATTCAAATCCATTCAGTAGTTTTTACGTGAAAGAGTAACAAACATCCATACATCCATACATACAAACTTTCGCCTTTATAATAGTATCGAGTATAATACCCGTTTAAGAAGTTAAACGAATCAATTAGGTAACAGTCCTGAGGGTATATAATATCTGTATAATAAATATTCAATGAAAAATTAATTCACATGATAATCTTCAGGCAAACTTGCCTGCTGTTATATTCTGTAAGAACTCGCTTTGTATCTCTTATTTTATGGGATAGGTGGCATACGAGCAGGAGGCTCACCTGATGGAAAATTATTACCATCGCCCATAGACATCTGCAACACCAGGGGTATTGTTGGTGCGTTGCCGGCCTTTACTTTAACACTCTTTCTTTGAAGGTTCTTAAGTTGTATCGGTTCAGGTTCCACAGATTGGTTGTGCGAGAATTATTTAAAAAATTTCACGGTTATACGCTGTATGCGTGCGTGTATCCATTAAATATTCGGTTCAAGTTTATTCTTACAAAATAACACTACTGTTTTTATTATCTATGCTTGTAACTAAAACCGCGCCAAAAATTTCAAATTTCGAAATCATTCTGAACACATTACATCTGACATTAAAAA
The DNA here is from genome assembly GCF_905220365.1 of Vanessa cardui. NCBI lineage: Eukaryota > Metazoa > Arthropoda > Insecta > Lepidoptera > Nymphalidae > Vanessa > Vanessa cardui. The sequence continues at coordinate 8,000,698 of NC_061146.1, forward strand.
GGTCGCTTCATTCGTTCGAAAACTTGACAGAACTAAAAAACAAATATACTTCAATATTTAAAAAAAAAAAAAGAAAAACTGTCATCAACCACAAACCTCACGAGTTAAACTAACAATACATATAGGTAACAAAATAATATTAATCACAAGTTCCTTGTGTTAAATTGAACAAAATTAAAACACAAAAACATATTAAAGCATGTGATAACGAAATCAATGAAATAATGAAAATAAACAAACAAAGTGTTATAAAAATCATCTTTTAAAAGAAATCATAGTTAATTTAAACACAAAGAAACAATATATAAAAAACATTACATTCAAGTATCAAATTATATATCTATATGTTGATATGATAATTAAGATACTTGGATATAATATGTATGGGTTTGCATTAGTGACATATATTAGTTTAAATATATACTAGCACTCAGCAGTCACTATGTAACTGCTGAAAAAACGAATTACAATAAATTTACTTTTTTTTTGTTTTCTTTAATTACTGGATGCCGTTTGAAATTTTTAAAAGGTCCAATGATACTAATTATAACAAAAAGGAACCATGTTATCATATAAATATGCTGAATACAAAATTTTCTTACTTCTAATATTAAAATTATATTTATTAAGGCATCGGCAACTTATATATTTTAAAAATATTTTAGTAAAAATTACTCATGAAAACAAATTAATTGTGTGAAGTAATTTTTTTTATTAATTAATTTTCATGTTTTGTGATATTTGAATACCTGAATAATTATTTTTATATATTTTTATTAAAAATAATTTTGACGTGTGATACTTAAGTAAATAATTACTTTTAATTTTGAAATCAACATTAATTATATGGAATTGAAAAGTTGATTAATATTTATAACAATGATATCTACAATCACAGAAGTTTTGTTTAATATATCTGGAATAAAATTTCTATGAGTTATACAGTATGTTGTAATTAAATAACTTAATATAGTCACTAAAACAACCCAATAAGAAAAAAAAAATGAAATAAAAATGAACACACTTCTAATGACACTGCGTCTACTTTGCCACTCACGATGAGATCCTCCTCACGGATCCTCTCGGAGTTCTTACTGGCTGCTCGGAAGGTGGCCGCGACATACTTCTGTTCGTCCTTAGTCAAGAGAGTACATTTTGCAGCCAGCTTCTTGCTGGTGTTACCCATTCTATAACAATATAATAATATTATAACTACAGGTATTTTTACTGAAATTCACTATTCCAAATTTAAATCTATCATTTAAAAATGTTTTTCAATCTGTATAAAAAAAAAACTACAATAACAAATTTTAAACACATTCAAACAAAAATTAGATAGATTTCTTGTACACTAAGTTATAGAACTGCTTGTGCACTAAGTTATAGAATCTTTTATTTATCTATTGTTATCTAAAAGTTAATTTAATATTATTTGTTATTATTTTATTTTGTAAAATTCTAAATATATTTTTCGTAAAGTATTAAATTATCTCAAGCAAAACTTCGTGAAAAAATATAAATGATGAGTTATAATATAAGTGAAATTTTTGAAATGGTACTTCAATTTCTAAGATAATTATTTCGAGCCAATCACTATTATGCAAATTGAAGTAGAAGTCACGAGTGATAAGGATTTTCCTTGAAAAGATTTTTGTTCTTTTAATTAAATTTAGGTACCATTAAATAAAATCTGTTTACATAGTAAAATATTTCTTAATGCGGAAAACCAGCTACGGATCATCTTTTAAGTTATCGTTCTAAAAATATAATAAAAAAAAAATTACCTTAGTACACAAAACAAACAATTAATTATTTATATGTCATCACAAACGAAAACTTTTAATTTACAATATATTTCTTTAATATTAAGTGTCTAATTTACAACTAACTAAATTTTAATTTACATTATAAAGATAACATTGGACTAATCAATAACAATTTTTGCTTATCAAATTCGTCAAATTTACGAATGTCGGATGAGGTTACCTGTCAACTTTTTTTTTTATTTACTTTTTCTATCACTGATAACGACTCGAATGCCACGGTCGTACTCTCCACTCTAAGAAACAACTTGCGTCACACGTCGCGTTACAGCAACTGCCGTTTGCCGTCTTACTTCTAATTCTTATCGCGCTAAATTTTGGGCTGGAAATAAACCGCCACGCAATGTAAATATTTAAACCTTATTTTAGCACTAATAGTAGTTTAATAAATATTTAAGTACCTAGTAACGTGATTTTTCACGTAATCAGAAATTAATAATTCTAATTATAAATAAAAAGATAAAAACATTTTTAATTGTATAAAACCATTATTCATTGACAATAATTTATTCATATAAAATTTTGTAAAATCAAAGATTAAGAGTACTCAAAATATTTTTACAATTCTAATAATTGACCTGACGGTAGTTATACATTTTCAATAATAAGAGTTACAAACGAATGAAACGAACGTGTCAGATAATTTAGTCAATATAATCAATTATAATAAAATTTTAATGTTTTATATGGTGAATATGTTGTAATGTTGCGCATATGATGTTGTCAATAAATAATAAACAGTGAAGCGGCGGATAAAATAGCAATTTGTAATTATTGTGTTTATCAAGTGTTAATTAAACTATATAATGTACAAAATTTTTTGAACTCTCTCGTCAAGTTTTATATAGTTTCGTAATATCTTCTCCTTAATCTTAACGTTATAATAATGAGAATTATGAAATATTTTACATTTACTAACCAATAATTAATTAAAATATTTTTTTTATTGATTAAAATCAAAGAAATCAATACAAGTACATTTTTGTTTGTTGTCTTTAAAAGTACGCTTCACGTACGAAACGAAGTTTTTGTATAATCTGTGCTCTCACAGTGACTTGGAAAATATAGCTGTCATTGTCATCATCATTAAAACTTGAAATTCATTTTGCGTTGTCTAATAATCTCATGATTGCCGATTCAAACAACTGAAATATATATCTTGATTTAATTAATGTAACTGAAAAACATCACCATGACGCTTACTAAAATGGAGGTGGACTCCGTGAAGGGCGAAGGATTTAGGCCGTACTATACAACAAAAATCGAAGAACTGCAGTTAATTGTAGCCGAAAAGTCTCAAAATCTTCGACGTCTGCAAGCTCAGCGAAATGAGCTCAACGCTAAAGTTCGTATGTTACGTGAGGAACTCCAACTCCTGCAAGAACAAGGCTCCTATGTCGGAGAAGTTGTCAAGCCTATGGACAAAAAGAAGGTGCTCGTCAAAGTCCATCCTGAAGGAAAGTTCGTAGTAGATTTGGACAAAAACGTTGATATCAATGATGTTACTGCGAACTGTCGCGTCGCTCTCCGTAACGAGAGCTACACTCTTCACAAAATATTACCAAACAAAGTCGATCCTTTAGTGTCCCTTATGATGGTAGAAAAAGTTCCAGATTCGACTTATGAAATGGTAGGAGGTTTGGATAAGCAAATTAAGGAGATCAAAGAGGTGATAGAACTGCCCGTGAAGCACCCTGAGCTGTTTGATGCACTGGGTATTGCACAGCCTAAAGGAGTGCTGCTGTATGGCCCACCAGGTACTGGTAAGACGTTGTTAGCGCGTGCCGTCGCCCACCACACCGAGTGTACCTTCATCCGAGTCTCGGGTTCAGAACTTGTGCAAAAATTCATTGGTGAAGGAAGTAGAATGGTCAGAGAACTCTTCGTTATGGCAAGAGAGCATGCTCCTTCTATCATTTTCATGGATGAAATTGATTCTATTGGTTCTTCACGTATTGAGTCTGGCAGTGGTGGTGACTCTGAAGTACAGAGAACCATGTTAGAGCTTCTTAATCAGTTGGATGGATTTGAGGCAACAAAGAACATCAAAGTAATTATGGCCACCAACCGTATTGACATCCTTGACCCGGCACTATTGAGACCTGGTCGTATTGACAGAAAGATTGAGTTCCCACCACCGAATGAGGAAGCTCGTTTGGACATTCTAAAAATTCACTCCCGTAAAATGAATCTTACGAGAGGTATTAATCTGCGTAAAATAGCAGAGCTGATGCCAGGAGCGTCTGGTGCAGAGGTGAAGGGAGTATGCACTGAAGCAGGCATGTACGCTCTCAGGGAACGCAGAGTTCATGTCACTCAGGAAGACTTTGAAATGGCAGTAGCCAAGGTGATGCAAAAGGATTCCGAGAAAAACATGTCTATCAAGAAATTATGGAAGTAAATTACTATTCTTTTTTTTTACTAATATTCTTAATTCTTATGTACTAGATAATAAATAATTCATCTTAAAATTCTTGTTTTATTTTTTGTCCTTATTTTTTTATACCTCGGCAAAATATTTGGAATGAATTATTCAAACTCACACTCCCAAGTGAAATTTATGGTATAAATAAGTGTGCTAAATATAAAAAGTATCAACTAAATTGTATAAATAATATGAGCATATACAAGCAAATAAAAATAACCTTATATGAATAAGCATTTATTATATCACAGAATTTGGCAATTATGTACATTTAACATTAATGATGAGCCTAAAATAATAAACATAATATAATAAAAACAATTTACAATGAAGAATTAACATTATTTTAATTATAGTATATACTGTTATAATACAACATATAGGTATATAACATTGTTTTAGTACAATATATAAACAAAGCAAAATCACAAATTTCTAAAATGTGTATTCTTTTTCAATACATTAACTACAGTTCATTTATAATAATATGAATATTTTTATTCCACCTACGAAACATTGAATCAAAAGTTTTTTATGCAACAAATCTTCTAGTTCCAACTATGCATATTTTGACTTATTTTTTTTAATTCGTAATTTTTTATCCCTCATTGGAAAGACTAATTAAGAAAAATTACATAAATAAAAAAACATTAATTATTATTTATTTAATTTTAAAAATTACAGTTTTAATTAACAAAAGAGTTTTAATTATGCTCTTACATAATTAACTCATTTTAACAGTTAGTTTTCAGTTCAAATACCAAGTGGTATTAGCTAATTCATATATCATGTACAATATTACCATGACCTACCAACAAATGGACACTAAACGATATAAGTGTATCTATATACTTGGTAAACTTAAAACAAATATATTTTTATAAAAAAACGTAATCCTTTTTTTTTAATACATAAAGATGTTCTCAAACCAATCGAACGATGTTCGAAATTCGAATAGTAAGTTAACACGTTAACTGCCACACGAAAAAAGGTTGTTTCATTGAAGCCATGGTACTAAATTTAATCTTTATGAATTTGCAATATGTATTATTTGTAGTGTTATATACATTATTTCCTATTCAATGTTGAAATATTTGAAAATGATCTGAATAATATTTAACTTTGGCTCCAATGAGTGATGTCCAACGTGTTAATTGACAATCGATTTGCTAGCCTCAAGCAATCAATCGTTTATTGAGTGGACGTCGATTTACATTATCGACTCTAACAAATTATCGATACAGTTTAATTACACTATAATATACAACAGTCACGATACATTCCTGATTCTATTCCCAGCCTACTTCGACCGAACCGCAACTGTATCGTTTTAGTAGAATAGGAAAACGGCTAAACTTCAACGATTAAATTGCGATTCGATTGTGATAGAACGACAATTCGTTAGTACTATTCGATTGATTGATCGTTTGTTGTTTGCTACGATATTTTATCGAACGGTTAAAAAGTACTACATTAATTTCATAACGAGCGTCGATCGATTGGTGTGGTAACACCTTTAGTTTTATTTTATTTTCGTTGACATTTGAGAGAAAGTCGTCCATTTGTTGGAATGTCATAGATTGACCTGCCCCGATTTTACATGGGTGAATTTATTAACAAATAAAGTTATATGTTAAATATAATGTAATGTAGTAAAACATATTTAGAATAAGATTATTAGTTCTGGAGCTTACCTCCTACATATAAACAAAAAAAAAATTATTTATAATATTAATATTGATAGGATATTTACAAAATTCTGACCAGCAGAAGACAATTATTAAAAATTAATTATTCTTTGATCATTCTTCTGCTTTCTCTCACATCTAAATCAGACTCTGTATCGGAGAGATCTTGATGTGTATCAAAGGATAAACCTGATGTACCCTGCAAAAAAACACTTGAAATTTTAGTTTGTTTAGTTTATTACATTAACATCCTATATTATTTTAATGTTAATTTTAATATACAGCACAAACATAAATAACATTAATCATAGGAATAGCTCAAAAAAATTAAATAAAACAAAAATATAAACTAAATACTTGAGGTGTTGAAAAACGTGTGGACTTATAACTAATTAGCCTGAAATAAATCTGAGAGAGATTTTGTAAAAGCATCTGGATAGGTTACACTTAAAATACCATACCATAAACTTACACACTTACAAATATGTAAACACTGATGCATTTATAAATATTCGCGAATAATTGGAATTCGGAATATCGACGAAGTTGTTATCAGAACTTTGGACATCAAATTAATGTCTATATATAAGTACTAGCTACTTCAAATGCTTAAAAAGATATTTAGTCATAGACAATTTTGCTACTTTTTTATGACTTTTTCTTTTCCTAACAAAATGTAATAATAAAAATCATAAAAAATATAGTAATTAACTCACAATAGGCTTAGATTTCTTATAGAAGGACTCTTGCCACATGTTTCTTACGAATTGTAAAGGGTTTACGAATTCATGTCCCATGCCGCTGAAAAAAAGGAAACAAACTGATTTAAATTATTACTTTTATTTTAAATTTTCTTACATTTCTAATATTAAATAAATATATTTAAAAAATTATGACATAAGCTTTAATTTGACGTCTTTTTAAGAAATAAATACTTAGGGGAATTTATCGGCTTTGATTTTTAGCCACGTTAGGCACGTTGGCTAGAAGTCAAAGCAGACATTATATACTATCTAGGGTCTATCTTTTTGGAATCGACATGTACAGTCAGAGTAAGAGTACCTTCGTCAGTTTTCAAATTAATTCCCTTATCAAGTCGTAAACTCTTAGTACCTTTTGAATCTAAACATCAAATCATTGAGACGCAATATGTCATTTTCGATCGGTGATCAGATTACCGCTCATACTGAGCACGCAAAAATAGATCTTAAGGTGACGGACCTTTTCTTACCCCGACTGTACATGTCGACTATCAATTTAATTAAACCGTTATGCTCTCTATTGTCGATTATGTGATGAGCTTAAGTTTATGAATAATATATAAATACCACTTACTTGATAATGTAACCAGCTTCCGGCATATCAAGGATAGGGTTTGAGAGGTGGGTCATTCCGTCTGGAGTGTTCTGGTACCGCACTCTGCAATGGAATACAAAAATAGGTCCATAATGTATCCGGTTTTGCGAGATTATAACATTGTGAAGTTTAGTTGTTCGTAGTCCATTCCGCAACTAAAACTCCTATGCAAAAAAGCCCTAGTACCTCATTGGTCAATGTATTCGACTATATTTTACTTTTTGTTTCATTTTACTTTGGAAGATCTTTTCGTACAATGAACTTTAATCTCTCTTCAAGTGGCCCTTTTGACAGAAAGCGATTGAAATGTCAAAAAGTATACTGAATCAGAATAGAAGTAAACTCTTCAAGTCGTTACTTTTATTAGAAAAAAAATTATTTTATTGATCACATAAAAATATATTGATTAGATTATTAGGTTTTTTTGTCCAATCGAATTGCATGTTCGTATAAACTCACTGCATATAGTTCGCTGCATTTTTCTTCTTCGTGAAGCGACGCACGAACATACAGACGTAGAGAGCGAAGAGGACCACTACCAACGTCACCACCACAACTGGCAATGTGCGGGTAGAGCCCGTTCCTATCACCACACCTTCGAACCGCGCCAGCTAAACACACCGGGAATATTTGGAGATAGGGTAATTTTTCAATGGAAATAAACCATCCCCAATTTAAAAGCGCTAACAAGTTGCAAGTTTTGACGTCAAATAAATTTAATCTATAATATTCAAAATATACATTTGTCTCTTCTGGTAAAGCGTGCATGAGGCTAGTTGATTGATGACCAGCAAATGATTCATCGTGTTACAGTGACAAAGCGTCGTGCGTAGGGAAAAAGGCATCACCATGCCTCTTCCCCTAAGGAAAGTTTCATGTAGTTAAAAGCGGTGCACAGTTCGGGAAGGGCAACAGATGCATATGTAAAAACGATCCTGTAACTCCTCAGAACCTCTTCAAGTATGCCCTCGTAAAAGAATTTCTAGGTCTTAATCTCAGAAAACCCTGTTCCCTGTAAGGTGAGGAGACCATTGTATATAATAGACTTTACCAGAAAAAACCTACTACAACTGGCGTACAAATAAAAATATCTTTCTATTATCTACTCACTTCACTATCCTCGACTTGTGGACACGTCCCATCACTAGTCCAGGTCCCGTCGTGACACACGCACTGAGGACCCATTGACTCCATCACGCAAATATTGGAACAGGTGATCGTTTCGCAGTCATCGTGGACGTCATCCCTCTGGACGCTCTCGTGCTGGATCACGAACGCGGTGCCGTTGGGCAAATGACTGTAGGGGCTGCAAGTCTTGGAGCTGAAGAGTAGACAGCGAATTAGATGGGTGCCACTGAGGAGGTACAGGTGATCTTCGAAAAGCTCGAGATGTTGAGGAGAGTGGATGGTCGGATTGTTGGAGAATATCGTCAGCCTGTAACAGATAATTCATTGGGTGATATAATTTTTTTCGTTAAAGAAGAGTAGTAAACGTATACATACTTTTTTATACCTGTCAATATTTCTCAAACAATATTTTTTTTACAATATTACGTTTCTAAATAACGTGAGAAAAATTTGTGTAGTTTTTGCCGCGTGAGGTGCTTCAGTGGCGATTTCCCATCAGAAGGACTACACTGATTGTCAAATTAAAAACTAACACCGGTTCGGAAGAAACGCAGTGGATTTTTAATGACATTATGTAGTTATTTATAACAAAGAAATAGTAAAGGGTGATAATTTAATTCTCAATGTGTGGTAATACAATATCTTAATTAATTATTTAGTAAGGTTCACAAGCGCTCCTTTACATTTATTTTCTTAATTAAAGAGGCATATGAACTATTTCTGGTGTACCTGTTTGTTCCTTGTTATATGTGTCTCTTTCTTACAAATTTACTTTACATTAATATTTTTACGAACATATACACTTACATCTTAATCACATCTCAATGGTATTTTGAAAAATACTCACATCACTTTGCCATCATAATCCACTTGCATTATACTTGAGGGTTCACTTGCAATGTACACCATCTTGGAGAAGGAGTCAGCAGCGAGGCCGGAACAGCTGGCGACTGAAGTCAGGTCTGATACATTCTTGCCTGAGAGTGAGGCAGATCGCACGATGGCTTCAGTTCCTTCGCTGACGCAGAAGAACATTTTGTAGTTCGCAGGGTCCACCACCAGAGCGTCCACCTGAAAATCAACAATTTTTATTACAGAAGTAAAAATATAATGAATGTAAAGGTAAATAAAATAAAATATTGGACAAAATCACATACATTAATCTGATCCCAATGTAAGTAGCTAAAGCACTTGTGTTATGGAGAATCAGATGTAACGACGGTAGTCACGGTAGTGGTACTCCATAAACACCCAGACCCAAGACAAGAAAGAAAACAAATTTTTCTATATCGTCATCATCATCATCGTCAATCATCCGGGAATCGAACCAGGGATCTCGGAGTCGCGTACCCATGAAAACCGGCGTACACACTACTCGACCACGGAGTTCATCGATCATTGAGTAATGAGTATCAGCGGTTATCCTTGAAATAATTTAATAAGCGAACTTTGTTTATTACGTACATAACTAGTAAAAATGCTAAATATTTTAAATATTTAACAAATAGAACATACTAGAATATACTAAAACAGATCTTCGGTTATTGAAAGATACTAATCTGTAAACCTTAATTCTCAAAGTTTCTAATAAAGTTATTAGTTATATATTTATTAAATTATATCAACGTTAAAATTTTAAGACAAAGATACAGATATAACCATCAAAACAATATATAACTCAACAATGATATTATCCAACAGTGGGAGAGGACTTGGAAATATTGTCAATAAATCCTTCCTAGGGCAAGGTTTCCGTTTCTATAGTAAATTTCAACAGAAAGTGCTTGTAAAAAAGCCCACTTGAATGAAATAGGTTTTGACTTTGACAAAATTAGGTCTTTTTAAGCTATATCTGTATAAGCATTGCTTATATTTCGGCCCCACCTTCGCCGTGGAAGGCAGCTGTAGGACGCGCGCGCAGCGCCGGTGCCGGAAGTGACACACGCGTATGTGGCTGCGACCGTCGCTGAAGTACACGTTACCCGTCACCCAGTCCGCCGACACCTGACATATTCACATCACATCATCATCACATCAACAAGCTGTAAATTTCCCACTGCTGGGCTGAGGCCCCCTCTCCCTTTGAGGAGATTTTGGAGCAAGTTCCACTACGCTGCTCCAATGCGGATTGTTGGATGTGGCAGAATTTCTTTGAAATTAGTCACATGCAGGTTTCCTCACGATGATTTTCTTCACCGCCGAGCACGAAATGAATTACTGACACAAATAAAGCAAATAAAAACTCTATGGTGCTTGCCTAAGTTGGAGCCGTAATCATCGGTTAACATTTCGGCTCTTACGATAGAATCACCAATACGCCACCCACCTTGGGACGTTTAGTATATACGACCTATATGGCCATGTACCATATCAAGTAATGCTGTTTGGCGGTACAATATTTAATGACTAGGTGGTACCACTAATTAAATTACCTTGGTAGGATTCCCGATGTTGGTGATCACAGCACCTTGTGATCCTTTGTCATGTAAGTTCACCTCGACTAGCTTGCCCGCTTGACTCGATGCTACGTATATTTTCCCACTCCTGAAATACAATTTCGGTTTCCGTTGATAGTTCAAAAAAAAATCTTATTTTTGTGTTATTTGATTTTTGTCTGTCTGCTTGTTTAGGCTGATTTCTGGATTGGATGGACCGATTTTGATGTGACTTTCACTGGCAGCTAACTGATGTAATAAGAAGTAGCTTAGGCTACAATAATATTTTTTTAGTTACATTAAAACACATCTCGTTGCGGGCACCGCTAGTAGTTAAAAATTCAATTTAATAATAAGCATTAAACAAGGGTGATATATTAAAGTCGCCATAGTAGACTGTAGTCATAGCAAGTCGAACAGCATTTCATATTAAATACCAAACATTTTCACACATCTTACCTCACAGCTACATCAACATCGCTGATCTCTTTATCGTCCTTGTCATGATACCGGAGGCTGTGGATGTGACTGGTCATGGACCACACGGAACTCCTCTTTGTATACACCACGGAGAGACGTCCGCGGACAGCTTTGCAGGAGCGACGATCAGATCTAATTAGATGAAAATATAGAATAATAAACGTGTTCTAGAGTGGAGACCGCGTCTCGGTAAACGTAATGTATGATGTTCTCAGGCACGATGGAGTGACGATTTACGCAAGGCGGCTGGCAGGAGTTAGATGCGAGTATCCAGAGAAAGACTACAGTGTCGTGAAATTTGGAAAGGCCTATGTCCAACAGTGTACAAAAATAGGCTGATGATGATGATGATAATGATAGAACGAACATATTCGGATGGCCCACGCAAATAACGCTGAATTTTTAGGTGACTTAATCTCGTGACTTTTTGCTAAGCACTTGCATCAAACACTTGCTTGTCTCAACAAATCCAATAATAGTGAAGAACCAAAATGATTTCTAATTTTACAGCATACTCTAACATTAGCTGGCTGGATGTTAGTCTATCTAACCTTTTTCATGTAGCTGACATGTTGCTCGGACACCAAGCAAAAGAGAAGGGAATAAATAATACCATCTAACGAAGTCTTTCATTTGGATATTCTTCTATATTCGATAATTAAGGGAAAAAAAGGGTGAGTATCTTTGAGATAGCTGGTTGAACGGATCCGTTTAGTAAATTAACTAGTCATTTAATTGGATGGCTAATTTAACCAATTATCTGCAAAATGTACACGATATAAAAACCAAAAAATTTACCAAAACAGTCCTACCTAAGCGCGTACCCCGCGTGGCATGAGCATACGAAAGACCCGGGTAGGTTGTGACACACGTGCGAGCACGTGCCCAGGGCGCACTCGTCCACGTCGTGACACCTGCTGCCGTTCGCTGTGTACCCGTGCGGACACGTGCAGTGCGGGCCGCGAGGGCTGGGCTGGCACGAGTGCTCACAAGTGTCTCGCGCGCACGGACTATCTGTGATCATGTATAACTTCTTTTTAGTAATTGTACACGACGGCGCATCACTAGCGCCATCTTTTAAATTGGAACAAGATTTGACAGCGAGTCTGATGAAGTGTCGTATTAATAGTTGGAGGGCATGGTGAACACCGCCATTAGTAGAGTAGTCAACTGCAAGCGCTACCACGTCTGCGACGAATCGCCTTTGTTACTTATAATTGTTATATTGTGCTATTTATTTCTTAAAAAAATAATAAGCAAATAGTTTATCCTGTTAGAGGTCGCGATCTGCATTTAAACATATAGGCATGTGGCAGAATTTCATGTTCCTATACAAAATACGCAACGTAACTTACATAATCAAAAAGTAGCAACTTAAGGGGAAAGTTCAAGATCAAATTATTTCTCTAATCTATACATATAATACAATTTGCGTGCCTGCAATAGTGTAAAATTAAAATTTATTCACGAATATAACATTGTTTACAATTTTTGTCTATCTGTTTTTTTCCGGCTTGTCTCTGGAACGGCTGGACCGATTTTAGCTGACTTTTGTGTTAAATTTAAACACAACAACCTTTTGTTCGACAACCAACTACGTACAACAAACGTTTTGTATAATTATAAATGCAGATAGCCTCACCACAGAGCCTGCCCTCGTCGGAGCCGTCCGCGCAGTCGCGCACGCGATCGCACACGCGCGCCCACTCCACGCACTGCCCGCCGTCGCAGCGGTAGCCCTTACTGCAGCTCTCCACTTGGTGGGTCGAGTTACCGGCCAGGGTTTTGTTCACTACCGACGATAAACAATATTAGTAATTATTATGGATTATAAGTTGAGGAAGCGATGTCCAAGTCACCGTTTAACTTATGTAAATACGTAATATTATCTCTGAAAGTCACGTGAGTTAATAGACTGCATCAGTGTAGTGCATGCAGTTGTAAATTCTCCGGTACCAATTTGGAGACATCTATGATAATACCACGTTTTGTATGCTTTTCAGAATGGTTAATATTAAATTTTCTTTTCTTTTGCTGTTGGCAAATATAACTTGATGGGTTTGTGCAAGTTCGTCTGGTTAGTTACTACCCACTCATGATATATGAATGCTTGAACTTGATACTCTACCGCGTGTCTAGATCATACAGATGCTTTGTTGTTGAACACCGAATCAAAACTTGGATGAGTCGGTAACTACATGCACGGGATATGACAACTAAATTCACAAGTTTGATGGTGCATTGTACCGCTTACCATCAGGCAAGCCACCCATATACCAGTCCATCAATCTATGACATAAAAGTATACTAACTCATCGCGCACGCTTCCGCACTTTCGTCAGAGCCGTCTCCACAGTCCACGTGTCCATCACACCAGCGGTGTTGTGGTAAGCACATTAACTCCTGCTTGCAGGAGTAGAAGAACTCCTTGTAGGATAAGCAATGCAGGTAGCAGCCAGCCTCGTCCGTTCCACCCGGACAGTCCACCTTGCCGTTGCAACTGTAACAAATAACTTGACTTGGTATGTGGGCTCTGTGAAAGCCCGACTGGGTAGGTTATGGGTACCACCAACTCATCAGATATTCAACCGCCTAACAAGAGTAATTGTTATTGTTGTGTTCTAGTTTGAAGGTTAAATGAGTGTTACTACAGGCACAAGGGACATAATATTTTAGTACTCAAGTTTGGTTAATTGGCGATGAAAGGAATGTTTATGACCACTTACCGTCAGGTGGCACATATGCTCTTCCACCAACGAATGGCATAAAATATAATAATAATAATAACAATTACATGGTAAATAAATTATTGATACAGGTGACGTCCAGTCTGTGATTACTTATATGCAAAGACATCCATGCTCATACAACATATCAAATTAAGTAAATTGTTTTAAATAACTGACCGAGCTGTCATGGGCAAACAGATGCTGCTGTTGTGTTCGCACGTATACTCCCACGGCATACACGTCAGCACGTTTTCCTGTGTGTGCAAAATATTTACTCAAATACACGGAAATTTATCGACTGCAAAGGCGACTTAGTAAGAAGTCCTCTTAAATTATTTTTGCTCATATACGATGTCATCAACTTTTAACTCGTAACATCATACAAAATTTATGGGTATTTTACTATTTAGTTCTCAATGACTCCACAATATCATCAACATTGTTAAGTTTGTACTTTTTTTTTCAAAATAATTGACAATAATTAGCCTTTATGAAAAACCTATATAATAACCAGGTCAAATTCAGGGGACATCCGGGGCTTCATCCCTGAAGCCACGATATAAATAACATTCAATTTTAGGTATTCATCCAAGTAGCAAACAAAATCATCATCATCATTTACTTTCCCAAGAAAACTTCCACTGAGAACTCACCGACTCTTCAAACAAGTCCGCCATCTCGCAATCATCCTCATCATCATGGTCCTCACAATCATATTTGCCATCGCAACGCTTGGACAAATCTATGCAAGTGTTATTTTTGCATTGGAACAAATGCTCTGGACAAAGATACTGGTTGCTCTCTGGAAAAAAGCAATTTAATTAGTAACCATCTTCTGTATCAACAATCAACTAAAATTACTAAACTATTAAACTTGCCAGCCCAAAAATTAGACATTGAGCTGTAGCTGACAGTGATGGAAAATATCGTCAGGAAACCTGCATTATCGGATTTAATTCCAGAAATGGGATATGACCTGTGTTTATGAACGTAGGTTATTTTACTATATTACCTATATCAAAATGATTTTCAAACAAATGTTTAAGTGAAATGAAGCATTTAATTCTTTTTCCAATGAGCTAAAACTGATTTATGAATCTAAACGTTAAACTATAAATTCATATAAATAATGTCAATTTCCACATCACACTAACTATATTTCTCTGAAAACCTGAAAAGTTCTCACCACAATTAATTTCATCGGAACCGTCAGCGCAGTCTTCCCCACCGTCACAGTGCCACGTGATTGGGATGCAGTTGCCAGACCCACACCTGGTAAGTGGATCACGTCAAATATGGTAGCACATAATTAGATATACGATAGCCTTGACAAAGAGTACTACATAAAATTCTGTCAGTTTTTTGGCTGACATGATAATGGCCAAACATACATTATTTACTTCAAAGTTCCTCCTGCGATGTCGGATTTGCTGTCCCATCGCATAATGAGTGGGAGAATAGAGAGTAAACTTGTGGTTCCACACAAACTTGTGCACTAAGTATAATATGTACTGCATAGTTGACTCGTTTTCTTGAGATTGGCCGTCCAGGCCCATTCCTTACCGCTGGGCGCATTTCGTTTTTTTTTTTAATTTGGTTCATCAACAACATAGCATTTATCTATTACAGCTTTAAACTTATAAGCTACTAAAAATGATACAATATTTAAAAATACATACAAACATACCTAATTACATTCAAATGAAAAATAAGAACAGGAAACTAAATAGGTATATATACTTTTACTCTAAACTCTTGATAAAGCTATCGTATATATCGTAACGAAAAGTCCTCCACTTGAAACGCGGTGTACGAATAATACAGTTAAGGATATCGGAAGGTACCGACATGAACTCTGTGTGGAAGCAGGTGCCGGTGTCGCAGGCGGCGGGGCTCTCGTCGGAGCCGTCGGGGCAGTCGGCGCGCCCGTCGCACGCCAGCGTGCGCGACACGCACAGCGCGCCCGACGAGCACGCCCACTCCCACTGCGCGCACGACACTGCAACACACAAACACTTTTGAGGACATATCCAAGAAGTCATCGTGTGAAAACAAATTGGGTGAGATTGACATGCACAAATTTGCAGTGGAATATTGTGATGTGATGCTATTGGATGAAGTTCCTTAACCCTAGCGAAAGATCAACGTTGTATCGTATGTATTATGAATATTGTATTATACTCTACTGGACAACTCACCCACGGTTGTATTCCCTTTGCAAACATCGTTCTTCGATATACAGACACCGTGGCAGTTCGTTTGATCAGGTTTACAGAACAGTGGAGACTGTGTAGCAGGTGCTGAAAAATAAAATTAAATTGTAATGGAAAATGGCCCTTTTTCGCTTCAACATTTAACACTTATCGGTCAAAATATAACTATTAACATTAATTTCGTGTACGTTGCAATAAAATGAACAATTTTCGTACCAACGCAGCCTTCTTCGTCCTCGCCATACTTGCAATCCTTGACCCCATCACATTTCGCAGTTTCCAGGAAGCACTGATTGCTTCTGTGGCAGTACATCTCGTCGGAGCGGCAGTGTATGATTTCCAAGCAGTCTCCGTTCACCATCTTGAATCCGGGCGAGCACACACAGCGATGCCCAGACTTGTTCCCGTTGCGCGTCTGCACGCACACGTGCGAGCACGGCGCGCCCGTAGAGCACGCGTGCGCCGCGAGCTCGCCCCGCGGGGGGAGGGTTGTCGCGAGCACATGCAGGTTTGTGTCGTTCGGGAATATTGCTAGAATGTTTCACTCTTGTTTGTATTCATTCATCCGTTGATATTTAATATTTTAAATAAATTAATTGTTACTATTAAAATATGTCGATCTTGACAAATATGATGATATAAAAAGTTACATAAACTACTAGATATTATAAGCTTTGATATAGAAGTCTTTTAAACTTCTTACAAATTACCAAACAAATTACGTCATTGGAATAACGTCACTTTGTGATAGGACTTTGTCCAAGAACACCTAGATCCCCTTAACCCCTTATCATACATTCTACCGCCAAATAATAACAAAATCCTTCATTATATAATTTCGTCGATCGAGATGTCTCCTCGCCATACATACAAATATGTTGTGTGGATGAAATAGAAAATACAACTAAAAAAATTTATAAGATACAGACCGACACGCTAATTATTATTCATATATATTATGAGGATAGTTTATATATTTACTTACATAATTCAATACGCCGTATCCTATGTGTTGCCTCATGGACATCCGCCCAGTACAGTCTGGACGAGTGTCGGTCTGTCCAGAACAAATGCGTGCTTGTCGCAGCAACACTACCGATAGTTGTTAGCACTTCTCTGAATACTTCTCTGCCTTTGCCTGATTTAAAAAATATTATGTTAGTAAAATTTCTGTAACCCTGGCGCCAAGTGTGTCACATAATTTTGATGCTACAGTCACATGTGCGATTTGCTATTCCATGTCGGTTTTTGGCGCACATAAAAGGGATCAAAGTTAGAATGTTTGTGTGCCTGCCACACTTACACAAAGTCCAGTTGCGCTAGCGTGGTTATTGAGAGTTGTCATGTGCAAACCTGTATAATTTGTGTCTATTCAAAATAATAGTGGGATGGAGTAATGAGAGCGCTTTCAAGTTTATAAAATTGATCTAAGAAGAACTTCATATGAGACTCAAAGGAGTGATCAAGTCTTTGAGCACATATCTGGCAGGAACACCAACATGTGACCAATCGTGTCAGCAAAGTCATATTTGTTAAGTACATGTCTGGCTCCAGCTTGAGAGTAATACCTGACACTGGTCTCAAGTTTTCGAAATAATTAATTAGCTGACTGATCCAAATGATGATTTGTCGGTTGCAGCTGATAGTACGATAATCAATGAGCGTTTAAAATTTAATCAGATTAATTAATCTATTACTAGACTGACTGATTCTGAACTGAAATAATGTAGTTAAATTTTAGGTGGAATATTATTATCAGTGATACGTTTAGCTTCTGTACATCAAGAGCCATTTATTTTGCTACAGAACATTTGGCCATATTGAACAATGGTAAAATGGTATCACTTTTCTGTATACAGGTAAATTGTTATAGTTATTGATACAGGGACTTCTCATAGCTCCCAACAATTCCAGTCACAAATTCAATTTCTGTTTCTACGTCTACACCTACCTTCAGGATGCATGACATCTATGACACCTCTGCCTTCATCAGATATGTATACAAGATTCAACTCGGAAGAATAGCGGATTCGAATGTTCGGACCTGGGGGTAAAACCAAAATTAATTTTAAAGATAATTAATAGCACAAAATTTGCAAACAAATGCTTGAGTGAGATGAAGCCTATATTTATTTTTCAAAAAGGACTTCACCGTTAATTCCTTCAATACCTGACACGTGTACAATTATGTCTATTTCTTCATCCAACTTACCAATAATATTGTTTAAGAGAACGTGTTGTCTGTCTTCGCCGTCCAGTGTAATGGAATCTATGTGGATCTCATTGTTCTCATCGCTCTCCAGAACAGCTACCAAAAGTTTCCTGTTTGAAAAAATAGAGAACTACATAGGAAGTAGATTCTACGAGCATCCAATGATTTTTTTTATAGTATAGGTTGGCGGACGAGCATATGAGCCACCTGATGGTAAGTCACCATTACCCATAGAAGACGCTGAAAGACGCTGAACAATGACGCTGTAAGAAATATTAACTATTCCTAACATCGTCAATGTGCCAACCAACTTTGGGAACTAAGATGTTATGTCCCTTGTGCCTGTAGTTACACTGGCTCACTCATCCTTCAAACCGGAACACAACAATACTGAGTACTGTTATTTGACGGTAGAATAACTGATGAGTGGGTGGCACCTACCCAGACGGGCATGTACAAAGCCCTACCACCAAGTAATATATATGAATAAATAATATGAGAATTTTGTCTATTGCGCTTAATATTGTGCTTTATATATCCATATCTATGAATAATTCGACTGCTTGCTTGCTAGCTTGATTGCCTCGTATTTCTGGTGTCCAGTTTAGGACTATAGATCTCACATGCTGGTTCCAATTTCGAGTCAATTTTAGAAAACGTTACTGGGTTTTTCCCTCAAACATTTTTCGACGTAATTTCATTGTAGCGTAATATATACCGTATATGATCTGCGCTGTTGGATAGTTAAAGAAATTGATTCCATGCTTATAGTAAAAAAGGGAATAGTAGCAAGGCCCAATTAAAGAGCTGCTAATATATTCATTTATCACTCTAATTAAGTCTCAAGCTTATAGGAATGGGAATGACAATAGCTCAATTCTTAAGCCATTTTTTATAAACAAAGTTAAGCAAATAATATCTTTCTCTTGACATTTATGAAAATGTTTTAACACTTACCCATAATCAGGTAATACACACAGACTCATCGGTATCTCTTCATGTGTAAAATAGTAGATGATAGCGCTGTGTCTGGTAGTCAGGGAAACCACTTCTATAAGACGACGACCAGCATCCAGTAGGTAGAGGGTGTCCGATACGAAATCTGGATTAAATTGTTATAAGATTGTGAATGAACTGGTTCAACTTTGCATGCAACAAGCAGGCGAAGTGATCATTTTAATAGACAAATAATCCCTCATAATTAAGTCGACGAGTATATTAATATAAAAATTCACACTATTACATAATGTATGGTAATTTTACTGCAATTGTTGTTTTTATTTATTCGATTTTAAGCAAAGATATAGTATATCGCGCATCAGCTCAAATTTTTATATTACCAATATCCATAAACCAAGTTGTCTATTTGAGACAAATTTATTATTCTTGATTCTTCTCGGTAGAATCTACTTTCCGAATCGGTGGTGGATTTACTTTAATTCAACAATGTAATATGACCGATCTGATGGCCTAGCGGCTAGAACACGTGCATTTTAAGCGATGATTACGTCAAACCTAGTCAAGCACCGCTGAATCGGTAAACTCGAAAATCTCGACCTCAGCGGTGAAAGAAAAAATCGTGAGGAAACCTGCATGTGACTAAAGTAGCATTCTTAGCCTAATGTATATTTTCGTATATTCCTCTCTAAACAAAAAAAGGTATTAAGGACTCACCGTAATCCATGTCGACGATGTTTTCCAAGCCCTTGTTCACGAGTACATGCGTAATGCCGAGCGTAAAGTCGCTCATATTCATGTAGTTGACAGATTTTTGGTGACTGTCATATATGTACAGGGTATCTGCAAGATTTAACTGTACCAATTACTATGTATTTTTTACTAAATACTAGTTTAATCGTTGAAATAAAACTAGTTTTAAAGGATTTAAATCGCGTATATTAATTATTTTTATCATCCCGACATTTCGAGCACTTTACAGCGTTCGTGGTCACGTGGACAAAAATAATTAATATACGCGATTTAAATCCGTTAAAACTAATTTTATTTCAACGATTAAACTTCGCGAAAATCTAAGACAACATTATGTGAACCAGTTTCATCGGGCGAACGGGCAAATGGATGGTGAATGGTGATTTTGGTGTTACAAGAAACCTTAAAATATAAAGATTAGAGAGCCACCAAACTAGCAATTATGATGATATGTCCCTTGTGCTTGTAGTTACACTGGCTCACTCACCACTCAAAACGGGATATAGATAATCAGGAAAATATATTTAGTTTGACTATTGCTAAACGTAGCTTAATTGCCAGTACCGCTCCATCATTTGCCCCCAAGAACACACTGACCTCTATAGTTGTCGTAGGCAAGAGCTTGCAGCCGTCCGACGTCAAGGTGCGTGTCGTGCAGCTCCGGGTTGCCGATGACGTCACGACGCACGCGCGTCACGTGCGCGCCCGCGCCCACCAGCACGAACTGCGGCCGCTCGCCCGCGCGCACTGGAAACGTCATAGTCGTAGAATCCATGCTGGTACTATCTATAAATTGATTTCTGGAATCTGCTAGAACTTGCAGTGAGACGAGAAGTGAAATGCAATTGTATTTGTGTGGATGAATAATATTTAAAAAAAATATATAATTCGAATTTGTATCCGTTTGTAAATTACAGAAAATGTCGCAATTGAAATGAACAGTTTTGACCAACACAGTCAGGTTCTTCAAATACCTTCTAGAATTTTGTGTTTATACATATGTAATTGATTGTTTTCATTTTTAATACTTCAAATTAATTAAAACACGTATCACTAATTTAGTTACCCTGGCAGCGATTTCCTATCATTTCCATTGTATCAGGACAGGCGCAGACGTGAGTCGTGTTGGAGGTGACGAGGCAGATTGCGCACAGGTTGTGGTTACATGGGTTTAGAGTATTGTTCATCAGAATTGGATGGTAGAGGTGCATATCTGAAAAAGAAACTCTATTCGGTTAAGATGCTCACGTTCTAACTGAACCATCTCGGCTCTGTAAGACATTGTACTGTCCTGTTTCATATCCACTGTTGACAGTAGAACTGGAAGATCAAATAATCAAAAATAAGGTAGAATTTTCTAAAATAATTAAAAATTCAACACAATTTAAAGTTGTAACTTACCAAACACGGGCATATCCAATCGATGTAGAACGTTTCTATTGAACGAGGTGCCGTGGAGTTTGTCTGACGTCAGGATGGTGTTCGTGGTCCAGTCGCTCCAATAAACTGTGTTCTCGAACACGGCCAGCGAGTATGGGTGATGAAACGGCTCTTGGAATAAGAACTAGAAGAAATCGTTTTGAATTTTATTACAGACTTACCGTACAATATACCTAACTATATAATGTTGTCTTAAATTTTCGCGATTATTACACATTTAAATAAAACTAATTATAACGGATGAATCGCGTATATTAATTATTTTTAAACATCCCGACGTTTCGAGCACTTTGCAGTGTTCGTGGTCACGGGTAGACTGTCTACCCGTGACCACGAACACTGCAAAGTGCTCGAAACGTCGGGATGTTTAAAAATAATTAATATACGCGATTCATCCGTTATAATTAGTTTTATTTAAATACCTAACTATAATTACATATCCGTTAATATTATCAATGCGAAAGTATAATACTTCGTCTGACAATCTCTAACGCTTTCATGGCTACACCACTGAATTTAATAGATAAATATTGGGTACGAATCAAGCTTAAAACACAAGGAAGAATATATGTTACTTTCTTATACCTACCTAAAACTTTTACCCTTAACACGCGGGTGAACTACAAACAAAGTTTCCAAAAGCCTGTCATATATTAAAGGGATACGACCACATTTGGAGATTTAGAAAAATATTAATTCTACGATTAAAACTCTTTGTATCAATAAAGTACTTACATAAACAACTTTGTCCTTTAACCTGACTACTTTGACTGTCTGATCCACGAAGTAAAGTCTTCCATTCAAGGAGTCCAGAGCTAGACCTGTGGCGAAGGAACTTAAGTTTCCGACGAGGACATCCGATTGAGAGCCGTCCATCCTAGCTGACATGATAACTGCCTTGTCGTGCCAATCCGCCCAGTACATGAGTCTGAGAAAATACCATAAAAAATATCTAAATTATAACGACATAATCAAAGTCAAAATATTTATTCAATATAGAAATGTATTTAGAAGGGCCTTTAGGATTTTAGGGCTTTGTTAGATAGTTAACCGCCAAACAGCAAATCTTGGTACTATTGTGTTCCATTTTGAAGGGTGAGAGAATCTGTCGAAGTAAAGGCACAAGGGACAAAACATTAGTCCTCAAAGTTGGTGGCGTTTAAAGGAATTTCTTACGTCGCCAAAGTATAAGTGCTGGTAAACGCTTGCCACTTGTTGGCTCACATGCATGTCCGCTTATCTGTATTATTAGAAAAAAAATACCGAATAGGTTATTTACCCTTGTCTAGGTTCTAAAGTGACAAATCTAGGATTCTTAGTATTTGCTGGCAAAGTAGTACACAGTGAGCCGTCTGACCGACACACTGAGATGATCCCTCGCGCCGTATCGCTGAAGTATATGTTGTCCCCGAGGAAGTCCACTGCTATGTCTCCTGGGTCTTCTATACCGAAAGCCGCTAGAACCTAGACACACAATTGCATGAAGTATCGACGATTGCAAGTCTTTTTATCTATTTTTATATAATTAATGCAAAAGTAACTCTGTTCTTATTTGTCTGTCTCACGGTCGCACTTACAGGACTAACCAACCACTTTTTATGCCCAACATGCGACGAAAAACTCGACTGACAAAAAAAAGTTGATGTTAATATTTCCATTGCAAGTTGGATATTTACATATAACTGCTAGGTATACGTTATCATGAGATGAAATAAAAAATAATCGTGAAAAATAAGACATCATATCATACATCCAAACTATTATTTGTATTTGTACACATAATAATAGATACTGAAATAACGTTAGCTGTAAAAACGAAACCTTAATATTAGGTTAAATAGTCCAATTCTAGAGGATAATTTTCGAATTTACTTATATCTTCTAAGCAACTCAGTCAACTAAATAATCTGCCAGGTTTTACGCATAAAACGTCATCAACATTAAAATTTTATGTACCTGTTTGGACTCAGCCATGTTATGGAGCTGCGCCCTCATGATTGCCTGGTGACCTTGTGCCGTCTCAACCCAATACAGATAATTACCATCAAAGGATACACCATGAGCCTGGAAAAGTTACACAAAATTAAATCCTAATCGTCTCGTGATTTATCTCTAGAATTGAGATCGAAAGTAGAATGTTTCTACACTTGTTTTTGCTTAATTCGAAGACACTTCAAGAGGTTTTCCTTTTTCAGAATTATTATGTATTATTGTGTGTCCAAGTAACTTTGTTTTTATCCAGTTTGTACCAAGATGATACACGCTATTTGTTTTATATTTGCCAATCGATCGTAATTAAGACGAATACTAAGAGTGTATTTATAACCCCTTTTAAATTTACTTGGTGGTAGGCTTAGTGCAAGCCCCTCTGGGTAGGTACCACACACTCATTAGATATTTTACTGCTATACAACAGTATTTGGTATTGTTGTGTTCCGATTTTAATAGTGAGTTAGCCAGTGGCGCATTGTCGATGAAAGGAATGGTTAATGTTTCTTACAGCGCCATTGTCTATGGGCGGTGGTGACCACTTACCATCAAGTGGCTCACATACTCCTCCGCCAAGCAATAGATAAAAAAATTAAGGGATGCCTTCAGTCTTGAATATGGAATGGACGTTCATCAAACTTTATCAAGTATTGACTCCACTAACATATAGTGCCGTACTGCATCTAGGCACTCAAAAACAAGAAATCAATAAATAAATACCTAAATAAATATGAGACAACATCACATACATAACTCTGATCTCAATGTAAGTAGCTAAAGCACTTGTGTTATGGAACATCAGAAGTAACGACGGTACCACAAACACCCAGACCCAAGACAACACAGAAAACTAATATCTACATTGACTCTGCCGGGAATCAAAACCGGTGTACACACCAATCGACCACGGAGGTCGTCAAATCACTGGTAATAAGAGGGCCGGTACGTTTTTGCCCAGAGGATCGGAATTGCGATTCAACGGGGAAATGCTGCTAACATTCTTGCCACCATTCCACGCGGTCAAGATTCATAGTAACTACCTACATATTTTTATTTGTTATAAATTGTTATGATTAAGAAGTCACTTCAACAGCTATCACTACCAGATTGTAAAGCCTACACAAAAGTTTACCTGTTTGATTCCTGTCGCAACAACGACCTCTTCTTTGGACTTCACTTTCACGTAACGAATATCATTTTTTGTACTAAAAAATAATAACGCCTCCGGATCTAAAAAAACAAGAAAATCTTGACAATCATCAAACTGATACCTACTTGCGTACATTTTAAATATGAACTCTATAAAGTTTATTTATTCATCCTTTTCCACACTTAATAACTAGAAAACTGACCAAGCTCTTCGAAATATCTCGAAAATTTGATAATTATTATAAGGTGAGAACAACCACATAGGTATTACTTCAATTATTTATTATAAATGATGTGTATTATTATTATTATTATTTATATTGTGTATGGGTGATGGTGACCACTTACTATCAGGTGGCTTATATGCTCGTCCAACACCTATACAGTAAAGAAAAAAGAAAAAAAACAAGAGATAATATCTTACCTGGAGCAAAGCACAAGTATTTACTGATTCGATCCATCGTATATCCTTCTTCGCAAGAGCATGTGAAATAGCCCACGCCGTTATGGCACGTTTGGGAACAAGATGGCTTCACGTGCTCACATTCGTTTACCAATTCGCATTTCTTGGTCGTATCATTGTAGATCGAATAGCTTGGTAGACACATACAAGTGGGTCCTGTGCGTTGAGGTTTGCATTTTGTATTCTTTGGACAAGTGAAGTTTGTACACTGGCTGTGCCCTATAATTAATTTGGAATCAACGTTAAGTAGAGATATATTGGTAAAAACTTTATAGCGCTTATTGCAAAAATAAATTAAAATATGTTTTAAATACGATGTTAAGTTTGTTCGGTAGTTACGCATTACGAAAATTAAAAAATAATAAGTAATAGGTATATATAGAAATGATTAAATTAAAAAAAAAATAAAACCGACTTCAAATGCGTGAACACAAAAAAAAACTAAAAATTAACTTTTTATTGTAATTATTTTATTACAATCGGCGGAGATATTGCGTATAAAAAAGTTCATCCCCAATTTCATTATTAAATTTAAATGGGACCACCCTTGAGGCATTATCTATACGCCGAAAAAAGATTTGTTCAAATCGTTTCATACTTGGCGGAGTTATCGCGTAACAAACATAGAAAAAAAACATACGGGTCGAATTGAGAACCTCCTCCTTTTTTTGAAGTCGGTTGAAAAGTGTAAGCAGATACAGCTTATAAGCAAAAATTTCCAAATCGATTCAAATAATTTCACTCACAGTGGTCGCAAAACTTTCCTTCATCGCTACCGTCTCGGCAATCTGCTAGGCCATCACACATGTGTTCTGGGGTCAAGCAATATGACTTATCCAAGCAAGAAATTTTCTCGCTTTTATCACATGGCGTAAGATCGCCTAAGAAATTTGGATGATATTTATGTCCTGAAAAGAAAAAAACAATTAGCTATATAAACAAGGTTATGCGAATTTTAAATTTTATAAACGAATATTCTCAATGTTTCTACTCTTATTTAACTGTTTGATACAACAAAGACTAATAAAGTAGGTCACAATAACAACAACAGCCTGTAAATTTCCCACTGCTGGGCCAAGGCCTCCTCTCTTTCGAGGAGAAGGTTTGGGAACATATTCCACCACGCTGTTCCTATGCGAGTTGGTGAAATACACATGTGGTAGAATTTTAATTAGATACATGCAGGTTTCCTCACGTTGATTTCCATTACCCCCGAGAATGAGATGAATTATAAACACTTAAGCACATGAACATTTAGTGGTGCTCGCCTGGATTTGAAGCCGCAATTATATAAGATAATTTATTAATTCCATACAGGCAATCAAGAAAACTACTTATACCTATGTTTATTTTATTCAATCTCACGTACGTACGTTACGCGCAATAAGGTTAAGTATTACTTATAAAAAAATGATTTAAAAACAAAGCAGGGAAAGAAATGATAATTTTTTTGGAAAAGCTGCGACAATAGCCTTTTTTTTAATCGTCAGGGCATTTTAGACAGTTATCAAGAAATAAAATGGCTACTGGAATACGCCATGCTGTCTTGTGTATTTTAAAAAATCTACCAAGTATTATTCGTCAGTTGTAATTCACATCCAAAATTCAGCTTCCTTCCACTACTTGAGCAATTGCTCTAGAGAGCATAATTCAGCACCGGCTTTGGGGTAGACCCCTAAGCCGGTGCTGAATTATAAATACAATAAAATTACTTACGGCAGTTATTAGTATAGTCTTCATCAGTTTTATCATCGCAATCGTAATGACCATCACACGTCCAGTAATGGGATATGCACCGCTTGCCGCCGTCGCAGAGAAATCCTTTGCAAGTGGACTGAAAATTAAAATTGAGAAGACTACTATTATGTACACATATGTACCAGGGCCATTTTTAACCTGTTGGGAGCCCTAGGCATATTAGGATAATGAGGCCCTGGTGGCTGACGGAGCACAATTCAGGAGGGCGAAGAATGTTCTCGCCCTCGTTGTTGTGTACACCGACATCATGGATCTGAGGGGGCCCCCCTATCGATCGCGGGGCCCTGTGCACTTGATAACAAGAGTCCTCCTGGTAAAAAAAATACTTGCATCTTATGGGTCGGTATTATTTGGCCACATCAGATCACGCACGTTAACCACTGAAGGCACAGCTGCAGTGTTATCTATTCGCTCGTTTCGTAAAATGAACTTTATATGATAGTATCTTTGTTACAGGCGGAAAGTTGGAGTATAAAACTACAATAATATTAATTTTGAAAGACAGTTCTTTTCAGTGTCTTGATTGACAGTTTATTAGTCCAGTCTTTTTTCCGGAAAAAAGCAAATAAATGAAAATGAAATGAACTAGCAATTTTTAGATATGTTGTAGGGAATAAAAGCTTAACTTGAGTTTTTCGACCAAGATTTCCGGGGCACTAAGGCCGCCATCTTGAAAAAAAGAGTAAAGTTTGTTTCAATAACTCGTAACAACTAATAACAGTTGTTGTTGCAATAACTCCGATCGTAATTTTTTGTGAGAACATTTTTTGTCCGTTTTTACGCTTCACAATTAAGTCTTTTTTAGCGTATTCGTTATTAAGATATCGTTATTAAGATATCGATCGAAAAGTCAAATATTTAGCACACAATTTGTGTTTTAATTTTTATTTTTGGTCATAAATAGACATCGGATTATATACACAATCAAAATGAAATGCCAAAATATGCATGCCCATTAAAAAAAACCACTCCTAATTAGATTTGGACTTTTATTTCAATTATAGCTTATAGTTACAATTAGTTATAATTTATAAAATCCAGAAAAACTAGAAAATATAACTTATTTAGTATAGGCAATATAAATTCTAAAATATTCGTCGGAACAATAATATAAAACTGTGAATATTCCGTATATAGTCAGCCAGATTGGAACTTTGCGAATACAAAAATCGAATAATTGGAAACTGGGGTTTCAATTGGACTTATATTAGAATGATTGCAAAATCATTATAACTTTTATAAAACTTGAACGTTGTTAAGTATAAGATTTTAAATGAACATGGTTATTTTTATTATTAAAGTTATTCATTTCGGGATATTTACCATAGTCTCGTGAACAAGACATTCGTAGATAATGTCGAAATATCGAGCTCCACCGAACAAAAATAAAAAACATGGTAAATATTCCGAAATGAATAACTTTAATTGTTGTTTGATTAATTTAAAAGTAGATTTTTACATTTTAATTCAGATGAGACATATATAAGAACGCAAATTTATAAACCAATGATTAAAACAAATGCTTAACAACTACTTACGTTTTCATGTTCAATTGGCATAGTGCAGTTGACTTCATCACTGCCATCATTGCAATCCGTTTCGTTGTTGCACACCCAGGAACTTGGCACACACTTGTGGCCATCACCGCACAGGAATTGGTGGGTCTCGTTGCAGTATAGAGCATCCGGAGCGTGGTTTACTGGATAAACATTATTTATATATAACAAGCACTTCTTTTTTTTATGGAATAGGTTGGCGGACGAGCATATGGACTACCCAGGGCCGCCGTAAGCGGGGGTGCGACGCGTGCACCGCACGCGGGCGGCACGTCCAGGGGGCGGCAAATTGAGCAATACATCACGTACCTAATTCAAGTCATTATTATAATTCCCACAAATCCTTAAGTAAAACAAATTATTCAAAGCATCGAAAAATATCGCACTCAATAAAGTTAAAAGTCCGTCGTCTGTTATACTATGAATTTTAAAGTTATATTGGTGGTCGTTCGAAATAGCAGAGCAACGGGCACCTTTAAACCGGGCGCGGAGGGCATTCGTTCGCTGTCGCAGGCGCAACGTGTTCAACGCAAACTTAGAGGTACACCTGCGGGCTGCACATCGTCAGTTGAAAAAAGAGTTAGAAAAGGCGTTAAGTAAACAGAGAGCAAAGGGGCGCCCCTATCGTGGTTTGCGATGGAAGCTCCGAATATACGGCGCTCCTGTTACGGAATAACTACCGCCAGATCTCCTGCGACTGATCGGGGAGCTATTTCCGGGGAAAATAAAAATAAAATAAAAGGGCGGGTCATTCGACCATCGATGCCCTAAAACACCCTGAAGACCCGGACAATGGAGGCGGTGGTCCAAGGGAACGTAGTCCTAACGGTATCACCGGACGTGGCGAACGACTTCAATAGTCTTCCTTTCTTTTTTTCTTAATTTAATTTACGGCATCCACGGGCTCATAGGCCCATGCCTTTTTTATATTTTACATTTATACACTTTGGCGTTTTATACTTTATATTTTTACTTAACATCAGCAGATATTCGCTAGACTTCAAGCTCGCCGTCTTCTTTTCGAGACCATAGGACCATTTCGATATCACGAGTTGCCTTCCTATCTCAGAAGGCCGTTGGGGCATACCTCCAGGATCAGGTGATCCTTTGGGAGGGGGCGATGGACGACTTGTCCGGCGTTTGAAGTTGGTTTGACTGGCTCCTGCGGACACCGACCTCGCCCGGGATGGGTGT
This sequence comes from Vanessa cardui, assembly GCF_905220365.1. Taxonomy (NCBI): domain Eukaryota; kingdom Metazoa; phylum Arthropoda; class Insecta; order Lepidoptera; family Nymphalidae; genus Vanessa; species Vanessa cardui. The sequence continues at coordinate 8,030,446 of NC_061146.1, forward strand.
CCCGATGGCTCCATCCTGGATGGAGCTTCGTGCAACATTTTGTCCAACTCAGCTTAAAGCTCATCAATGCCAACGTAGGAGGACCTCCTAAACCAAACACCTTGCCTGCGTGCGCTCTATGACATTGTATTTTTTATTTATTGCAAATAAATAAATCGAATCCAATCCAGCCCATTTCCGGTCACTGCTGGATATGTCCAGTCCTCTCCAATTGCACGCCACTGAGATCGTTCTTGGGCTCCTCGCATCCAGCTCCTACCAGCCGTCTTGCGTATATCGTCACTCCACCGTGCCCGAGGACGTCCTACACTACGTTTGCCGAGGCGCGGTCTCCACTCTAGAACACGTTTCCCCCAACGGTTATCGGTTCTGCGTCAAATATGGCCCGCCCACTGCCACATCAGCTTATTAATCCGGTGGGCTATGTCGATGACTTTGGTTCTCTGGCGGGTCGCCTCATTTCTTCTGATGCGATCCCGCAGAGAAACGCCGAGCATAGCCCTTGCCATAGCACGCTGAGCGACTTTAAAGTGGTGGACCGGCCTTGCCGTGAGTTTCCACGTTTCGGCTCCGTATGTCATGACGGGTAGGACGCACTGGTTGAAGACTTTCGTCTTAAGGCACTGTGGGATCGACGATGTAAAGATTCAACGTAATTTTCCAAACGCTGCCCAACCCAGCTGAATTCTTCTATTCACATCGTCCTCAAGGTTGTTTCTACCTAATCGCAAAGTCTGCCCATGGTAGATATATTTTTGAACAATTTCGAGGACGGTACCGTGTATCGCAATCGGTTCCGGTACAACATGTTCATTGAACATGACCTTGGTTTTATCCAAGTTCATCCGTAGGCCGATACGCATAGAAGAATCAGCAAGCGTCTGCAAATCTTAAGTGAGAGATGTATTCGCCATTGATGTTGATGCCATGTCTTTTCCAGTTCAGCGTCTTGAACATATCCTCCATTGAATTAGTAAACAATTTGGGGGAAATAACGTCCCCTCGTCTCACACCTTGATGCAATGGTATGGGATTTGTTTGCTGATTCTGTACTTGGACGGAAAATACACCTATTTGGTTGGACTCCACTTAATGCTCGTAACAAGGTTCTTAAATTAGGGGACCGTGGGAACAGTGCTGCTGACCCGCTTCGCCGAAGAAGGCCAGTAGAAGGGGTCTTCGCTATGGCTGTCTTCTCCTCCCGCCATACGTGTCCCGGGGTTAAGGGTTTCGGTATCCTGAGAACTCCCTAGGAAGTGGAACCTCGCAGAGGTGAGCCTACCATCAGGACGTCACGGTAGTATGCACAAACGATCTCGTGACATCCTCCAAAAAATGACGGAGCTGGCTAACGTTGGTTAACTCCTCATGTGGAGGAAAAGTGGTATGCGTTTTTGCAGCGGAAAAAAAGGGCGGCATAATAGGTATTGCACGCGGGCGACAATACAGCTAGCGGCGGGCCTGGGACTACCTGATGGTAAGTGGTCACCATCACCCATAGACAATGGCGCTGTAAGAAATATTAACTATTCCTTACATCGTCAATGTGCCACCAACCTTGGGAACTACGATGTTATGTCCCTTGTGCCTGTAGTTACACTGGCTCACTCACCCTTCAAACTGGAACACAACAATACTGAGTACTGTTGTTTGGCCGTAGATTTACAGTTTCTTGAGAAACTGTTTCACTCTTAGATCCACTAAAAGAATCTAGTAAAGAAATGGATACCACAAAAGTATTTCAATAAAGTACTATCAGTAATATCTTTATGTTTATACCAAAAAACCAAGTGTTCTAATATTTACTAGCGATCGTATCGCTTACAGAGCAATCTCTTTCGGATAAAGGGCATGATCCTTTTCGATAACCTTTGAATATACTTTCTGAGATTTAACAGCGGTAAAGACGAGTACATATGGCATTAATAAGTTTAAAAGGACCATTAGCTCCATTTACAGAACAAAGTTGAACAGAGCGCAAGAATCCTTCTTTATTTCTAAATAGTCTAGTGTTTCCATTCAAATCAAATCAAAATAAACTTTATTCAAGTAAGCTTAACATAAAGTGCCTAGCGATGGAATATAACTCGAATATAAAGAGGATAGTCAAAAAGTCACACTATATTAAACGAATTAATATTTAAAAAGACCATTTAAATAAACGTTAAAAAACGCCATAAGAGTGTCTCGCTCCAGATAATATTGGTTATTAGGGCCAGAAATTTTATATACATATCATAAAAACTTTACAAGATTCAGTTATTATAGTCATATCATAGACAGCGAAAGCCTATAATATCTTAATACTATTGTTTATGAAAATTACTATCAATTAATGTACTCATTGCGTCGGCTCCCATTCTTCGAATAACATTAATTAATTGTTCATTCCAATATTAAAGCCTTTTTTTATTGTTATAACCGAGTTTTTTTTTTTTACTTTTAAACAAGACACCGTTAAAGAAATCAAATTCTTTCATAACTCAACCTACAATAGTCTTACTGTTCTAATATAACGGGTTCCACTAGGATCAATTGTAGTTTCTCTTATATTCTTCATGTATATAAATGATACCGTTTTCTACATTAAAGGTATTTGTAATGTTTGTTAAATTTTATATTTAAAAAAAAAATTAAAAACTATTGTCATAGTTCCATGTCTTATACTAAAGATTATGTGTAGCATAAAAATAATAAGGTGTTCGAATCTCTTGAGTCCTTTTCATATTAGATGATAATGCGTCATTTTATATTATAGCAATGTATAAGAAAATAATATCGTTTTGATAGATTTAATGACGAATATCGGAAAAACACGAATTGTAGATGAGCAAATAACTTAAAACAATAGGTTCAGATTCAGACTCAACAGCTTTATGATTGTGGGTTAGTCAGACAATAAGTGATAGCTATCGCTCGTTGTCATTAGAGCTGTAAGATATTTGAAATCATATTCCTTCTATGGCGATATCACGCCACCTTGATATATTGAGAAACTGATATCATTAGTTGTCTAAATTAGTAATATAGATCTTAACATTAATTTGAAATAAGAAAAATCATCTCTATTGCGCGAACAGGAAAATATTAATACAAATAAATGTAGGATTTTGATTCAAAAATACCCATAAGATCCAAATTGTGTGTTGATTTTTTGTTCATTAATAATTTAAATTAATTAGACCCTACTAGATAATAAATAATCGAAATCAATGTGTCTTATGCTTTCCTATTATTATTATTTTTTATTATTTAAAATTAATATAAAAAGTAGTTTTAGTTACTATTTCTACTGATTATTATCATAAAGTCCCCTGTCATAGATCTTACTCTACCATCGTGTGACATAATGTCAAATAAAATAAAACATCAAAAAACTAATCAAAGACATTTAAACATAGACAATTTAAATACTTTTTTACTAATATGATAAAAACCTAACAGTTGATAAACGTGGCAATAATGATGCCCATCTCCTCTGTAGCGTCAAAAATGTTTTACTCAAAAAGATAAAAGCTACAAACGTTATCTAGTATGTGTGCTAAATATAATAATTAAAAAAAAAACCTTTGAATTTCTTTCGTCGATTTTTCTCAGGTCTGACATATTTATGAAGCGATGGTATGTATATTATTCGCAAATCACAATCAATAAGAGAATATGAATACTTTTGTTCTACGTTGAATTAAAGATTATAAATACACAATACAACAAAAAATGTATGTGTATAATTTATTACACTTTTTATCCATTCAAATTTTAATAAAGGTAAAATCTAAAAAAAATATTCCTTTTTCAAATAGTAGTCTCTGCATTAGTCTAAGACCAATAAAAAAAAGAAATACTATAACTTACCACAAAAATTCTCATCGCTTCCGTCCCCACAATCGCGATTACCATCGCAGTATTTGTCTTGAGATATGCAGCCTCCGCCGAGACAGAAAAAGGCACCCTCCACGAGACACTCAGCGTCGAAAGATTGCATCTCATCATTGAATTCTGCTTGACACGTCACCAGCCACATTAAAATTATAAGTAGGACTGCCATCCTGATAGAAAAATAATTTGACGTTACCATTCAAAAGTTCATAATTTTTTTTATAATTTATATATTACGAATGGACTAACTGATGGTAGTGGTCATTAATATCCATCGAGACTGGTGCTGTAAGGTTTCTTACAGTGCCAATGTCTTCTTGGGAATATTTAATATTTATTAAATACTAGAAGTCGCACACGGCTTCGATCCATTTTAGGGTGTTGGTTGTCATGCGTCACGCAAAAAAGTAGCCGACATCCTTGGACTTCGAGTTTGCTTCATACCAAATTTCATCAAATTCGGTTTAGCAGTTTGGTCGTGAAAGAGCGACTGACAGACAGAGTTACATTCACATTTATAATATTATTATAGAAATAAAGATTTTTTATCGCCAATGCGCTACAAACCTTCCAAACAAAGATGTTATGTCACACACGACGACAACGTGTGCTAAGTATGGCTTCTTGGTAGAATATCTGATGAGTGGATGGTACCTACCCGGACGGGATTGCAAAAAGGCTTACCACCAAGTAGATTAACAAGAGTTCTTGTTTTTAATTTAACTACTAAAACTACTATGCTTTGCTATTTAGTATAAACTAATCGGACTGCTTAAACGGTAGTTAAAAAAATCATTTGAATTTTATTTCGACAAAAATTTATCAGAATAAAATAAAATTCGAGGTCTTTATTACTTATGTATTAGATATTTAATATTATTATTAAAACTTACCTACGGATGACTAAAGTTTAAAAGTGTAGTTTATAACTAAATTATTAAAATATTTAAATTAAAAAAAACTATGTTAACGTGGCTGGGATGTCAGCAGAAAATGATTTTTTTTCGAAGGTCTATTAGCTATAAATGTTAAACTACCCACTCGAACCATTACTTTGATATACGAGAACCTTCATAGAAATATTAAATAAAAAAAGACACAAAAGTAAACGTTCGTAGTAAAAGAGGAAATATTTTAATAGCATTTTAATTTAAATAAGTCAAAAACCATTAAACAATAAAATTGTCTTTCACTTTTGTATCTGTATACATATTTCATGTCTAAGAAAGTTTCCGAACGAATACTTGCAAAGTGGATGTCTCTCCTCTGACAGGTCAGAGTCCAACTTTCTAGTAGTTTTTAATAACTTTTTGGGTTGTAATATTTTTAATTTGTATTTATTTTTGCAGAAATAAGTAGCAAATTCAGTTTAAGCCGGTATTAATATAAAGAGAGTCATGGCATCGCAAGTGGCAAAATCTTTTATAAAAGCGGCTCGTCCATCTTCCACCGCGAAATTCGGTAATATTTTTATATTAATAAATGTTTATTAAGGATATTTTTATATGATGAAATTTACATATACAAGTCAGAAAATTAATTCTTATTTTATTTTATAAAAGAATAGATTATTACGAAGTATTTTAACTTCATACACGAAGAGTAAACTTTGGACTCAAAACTTGGCAATAATTATCAATTATATTAATAATAACTGGACTTTGTTCTGACTATTTATTAATAATTTAAGTATTAATTATGCTTTAATAAATAATTACTTTGGAAATTAAACCATAAAGTATTTATTTATATTCATCACAAAATAGCAATGTATTTTGGGATCTTTCAAAAATTTTGTTATTAGTATAGAATCTTTTTACAAGTTCGACGCTGACGATTTTTTATTCTATCGATATTTAGACACAGCCAGGCGAGCCCTGAGTGTCGGAGCAGCTTTACAACAGAAGAAAACTCTGCCAGACAAGACCGGCAAGAATGTGGTACTCGTCGATGGAGTCAGGACACCATTCTTGGTTTCGTTTACAGACTACGCCAAGATGATGCCACATGAACTGGCCAGACATTCCTTACTGTGAGTAACTATGCAAACAAAACTAATTTCATATAAAGCCGTCTTAAATTATTAAAGCAGATTTTCCTACATTTTTGCAAAATTATCTATTTTCTCTGTCCTAACAGTTTTTTTTAAATATATAATATTTTTGTAGCACTCTGTCTTTTAAGGTGGTCATGTTCAGATATGATGTGAATCTTTCCTATATTAATATCCCTATTAAAAATAAAATATATTTAATCAAGAAAGTTTGATTAAGTGTTTTTGATAAAGTTCATTATCCAGCTACTACCATTTCGATTTAAAAGGTACAATTTTCTGAAAATAATGCACAAAAGATTCATTAATTACACATTTTCATGCAAAAAAAATGTACTGTTAATAATTATGTCTATGAACATTAATATATGTTACATATGAATGTATAAGTATGAAAGTAAATGCTACATTGTTAAAGAGTGTTGTATATGTTGCTCATAGAAACAAAATTCTATTTTAATTTATGTAAGATGGCAATATCTCAATCAACATTTCATACTATATATATTAAGAGACTAAACATATATTATTACATAATGAAACAATCTACATAGTATGAACCTATGCTCAATACAACAGATCTATTACTTTGCTTTTTGACACCTGTTCCATTAAAGGAACACATGCCCAACAATTATTCACTTATGAATGTTTTATGTAGTGTACTATGCTATAAAACTTAATTAATTAATATTTTTTTTTTATAATTTCATTAACTTTGTGTTATTTATTAAATATGTTGATGTTCTATGTATTTATTAAATAATACAAATAAATATTTCAACTAAGATATACAGGACTAGGTTACAAATAATGCTTGTGTTAAAGTTTTTCAAAATAAGGAAATAGCCAAAAGAAATGCTTATTTGTGTTTAAAATGAAAGTTAAATATAAAATATCAATCTTAGTATAAAGCAACATTAACATTATATGCTCGCAATAAATGCAGCACAATTCATGCTCATTGGTCAATGAGTGTGCTTCCTGACTTCCTGATACGCATTTGTCATGCCTTACTATATTTCCACAGATTGCAGGAAGCATGTTTTCCGTCAAAGATATAAAAACTATTTGAAAGTAGACGTGGAAAAAAAAACATTTGAATTGAGAACCTATCTATCTATCTTTTTTATATTCTATCTTTTTTACATATAGGAACTTTGGAGGAATTTTTGTATTACTTTAATTTAAAAAAAAAACTTTTCTTCTATATATAGTGGCCTGCTCCAAAAAACTGGGATATCCAAGGAGATAATAGACTACATTGTCTATGGCACAGTCATCCAGGAGGTGAAGACATCGAACATTGGACGAGAGGCCGCTCTGGCTGCCGGCTTCAGTGACAAGACTCCCGCTCACACTGTCACCATGGCTTGTATTTCATCTAACCAAGCTATTACTACCGGTTAGTACACCAATGCACTGACTTTATTCTTCTGATGTACTCATTTAATTTTTTTTTTTTTTTTTCAAATGTTTTTTGTATATCGGCAAGATAATCTGTTCTGTACTATTTTGATTCTCTTTTTTTTTATAATTTATCTGTTATGGAATAGCTTTTGTGTTAAGAAAAAAACAAATTAAAATCATAATAGATTTTTTTTTAATCATATTTTATGTTTTTGTCAAATTTTCAATGACAGTATTTCATATAATAATATTGACTGGCTGTCTCAGACTTTTCTATGTATATATGTTTATATGTTCAAAATAGGTATGTTATTCAGAGTTGAAAGTTCTAAACATGCAATGTAAATTGTTGCTACTTTGTGACTACTAAATACGCCTCAAACAATTGAGTATTATAGGATGGAGAGGACAATAGTTGAGGAGTCAAGATTTTGATAGAATATGGGATCAAACTGACATATGACCTCCGTGGTCTTGTAGTGTACATAGTTCATTAGTTTTTCTATGTTGTCTTGTGTGTGTGTGTGTTTGTGGTACCGTCGTTACGTCTGATTTTCCACAACACAAGTGCTTTAGCTACTTTACATTGGGATCAGAATAATGTATGTGATGTTCTCCAATATTTATTATTTATTGTTACAGGCGTGGGCATGATCGCAGCCGGTGCCTACGACGTGATCGTAGCCGGCGGTGTGGAGTTCATGTCGGACGTGCCCATCCGTCACTCGCGCAAGATGAGAGCCCTGTTGCTGAGGCTCAACCGCGCCAAGACTCCGGCGCAGAGGCTGTCGCTCATAGCCAGCATCCGACCTGACTTCTTCGCGCCTGAGGTACGGTGAAGACTAATGTGGTCATTATTTATATTGTTAACATAGACCTTAGCTTTTTAATTTAATTTGTATCAGTGATTGAATTGATTAATAAAATAGAACAATAAGTAAAACAGTTCGACAAATTTTCATAAGTCCAAAATTTTATGTAAATGAGTTCCACAGGGAGTGATTTTAGGTCCTTTTTCATTTTTAGTGTATATCAATGACCTAACATAATTAGGTTGCGTTTTAAGATATACAGTTTAGACTCGAATCTTCTGTGCATATATTTTAGTCGATTAGTATGTTAACGTTGGTTGACCCGTTGCGTTTTAAGATATACAGTTTAGACTCGAGACTTCCGTGGATTTATTGTGGTCGATTAGTGTGATGTGATACGATGATGCGTGCGTTTTAAGATATTTAGTTTAGACTCGAATCTTCTGTGCATATATTGTAGTTGATTAGTATGATGTGATACGATGATGCGTGCGTTTTAAAATATTTAGTTTAGACTCGAGACTTCCGTGGATTTATTGTGGTCGATTAGTGTGATGTGATACGATGATGCGTGCGTTTTAAAATATTTAGTTTAGACTCGAGACTTCCGTGGATTTATTGTGGTCGATTAGTGTGATGTGATACGATGATGCGTGCGTTTTAAGATATTTAGTTTAGGCTCGAATCTTCTGTACATATATTGTAGTTGATTAGTATGATGTGATACGTTGGTGCCCTTAGCTGCCGGCCGTGGCGGAGTTCTCGTCGGGCGAGACGATGGGGCACAGCGCCGACCGGCTGGCGGCCGCCTTCGGGGCTTCGCGCGCCGAGCAGGACGAGTACGCCCTGCGCTCGCACAAGCTGGCCGCCGCCGCGCAGCAGGCCGGCTACTTCACCGACCTCATCCCCGTCAAAGGTACGCGCCTGATGCTGGAAGAGCCATTGACACCATGGGTGACAGGTGCGGAAAGTGCCTCGGCTTATGAGGATGATACTCATGTATCGGGGATCGGAACACCGTCGTCAGGCTGCGGTTCCCGGTGGACCAAACATTGGTCACCCCAATTGTATCGGTCAAAGTCAAAAAAATTAAGGTAGTGGTAAATCTGATTTAAGATCACCATTCTTATAGCGATACCCAAGAATTCCTCGCAAGCGTCTACAATGACCAGTCAAAATATCAGACAAAAACTGCTGAACAAATTTTGAAACTTTTAAGATTAAATTATTAATTTTGAAGATTTTTGTTTAAAATTTTAACTTTAATTACAGGAGATGAAATTATAACAATTATTTAATTTGACTGACACTGCATAACTTGTCTATACTATTATTGTCTATACTATTATGATTATATTCACCTGTCTATGGGTATGTGTGGGTGTAACTATAACGGTATCTCTGTCACAGTGGAGGGTAAGGATGGCCTGGTGGACAAGGACAACGGCATCCGAGTGTCGACGCCCGAGCAACTCGCCAAGCTGCGGCCGGCCTTCATCAAGCCGCACGGCACCGTCACTGCTGCCAACGCCTCTTTCCTCGTGAGTTACCCTCCCATATTCTATAACACCTACAGATTCTACATTCATGAAGTTTTAATAGAGTAATAAATTATATTTTAAAAGTGTAGTTAGTGTAATTCTTGGATTCCATTCTACTTGGTGGTAGGGCTTTGTGCAAGCCCGTCTGGGTAGGTACCACCCACTCATCAGATATTCTACCGCCAAGTAACAGTACTCAGTATTGTTGTGTGTATTTGAAGGGTGAGAGAGCCAGTGTAACTACTGGCACAACGGACATAACATCTTAGTTTCCATGGTTGTTGGCGCATTGACGATGTAAGGAATAGTTAATATTTCTTACAGCTGCATTGTCTCTGGGTGATGGTGACCACTTACCATCAGGTGGCTTATATGCTCGTCCGCCAACCTAATACAGATATTATAAATACGAAATTAACTCTGTCTGTTACGCATTCACGGATAAACTACTGAACCGAATTCGATGAAATTAGTTATGTAACAATCTTGAACACTAAGAAAGGATTTGGGCTACTTTTTTATAACAAACAAAGCCAAGCAAAATCGCAGGCTAAAACTATGTATATTAAAAAAAGTATATATTTATGGTTAGTCTGGTATTTAATTCATTGGTACATGAGTTTATATATATAATAAAAGTAAATTTACAGACGGACGGCGCGTCGGCGTGTCTCGTGATGTCGGAGGCGAAGGCCAAAGAGCTCGGCCTGAAGCCCAAGGCCTACCTCAGGGACTTCACCTACGTTGCTCAAGTAAGTGCACTTATATATAAACAGCTCTAAAGAAAATTGATTGCGAAATATATTATTGCTGATTAATAACTAAACGCTGTTACCATAACATTCAAATTAGTATCAATTCCAAGTCATATGACCTACTCTTGATTTAAAAGATAAAAATGAAACCAATTAGATCCAACAACACTGTAACTATGAATTGAATTTTCTAGTATTGACATACTAATATTATAAATAGGTTAAATTAGTTTGTCTACATTTAGGGCCTAATCTCCGGAACTTATGATCCTATTCTAAAAAAATATGCAATAGTGCAAAGCTATGTTTTATGAGTGCTGTATAGGGTATATATTTTTATCACGTCATTTATTTATTAAATCTACACCCATATGAAGCCAGTATATGTATAAGGAAACAGAAGTAAATACATTTATTTATTTAAATTAAATTTTAACTTAAAATAAATGTTCACCATAGAAACTTAACATTGGTATATTGATATTGATTCTATGAACATTCAGGACCCCGTTGACCAACTGCTGCTTGGACCCGCATACGGCATCCCCAAGATCCTGGACAAAGCCGGACTCAAGCTCAGCGACATTGACACCTGGGAGATTCACGAGGCCTTCGCTGTAAGTACCAAAATAGTTTGATAACTTGAAAATAAAAATGAAAATTACGTATATGCTAAGCCTAAATATTTATATATGTGTAATTCATGTTTATAACTAGATAAAATTATAAATTACTAATGATTTCTTTTTGCGTGATTTTTAATCTGTAATCTAATTTCCCAGGGTCAAATTTTGTCCAACTTGAAGGCACTGGACTCTGATTGGTTCGCTCAGACTTATCTCGGACGTCAATCTAAGGTTTGTCGTTTAATTTTTATATTATTATTATTACAATCTTGAATAAAAAATACATTATTTTTCCATGCATGTAAACCTACCATTATATTATCTCTAACTGTCCATTATATAGTAGTAGTATCATATCGTACAATAGGCTATTTGACAATGCGAAAAATAAATTGTGCTTTATTGTAATCAGAGTTTAAAAATGGTTATATATTAACGAAACTTGAAAATATTACTTATTTTTTTCAAAATGATATTTATTGGCAAATATGTACTAGAAATTAAAAAACACAACTTTTACTGGGTTCCTTAACTTCTACTAAATAATATAAAATGGATTTTATAAACTAGTCAAATAGCCTATTATTAGTATAGAGATAAATAGTATAGTGTCATACAATATATTAAGCAAAAATGAAAAATAAATGACCTTAAACTTGCATCACTTTCACGATCAGACAATATGATTGTAGACAACATGTTGATTTTTGTACAATGATGAGTTGTTTCAGTAATATACATATTATATTTGCAGGTTGGATCTCCCGATTTAGACAAATGGAACAAATGGGGTGGTTCTCTATCTATCGGACATCCCTTCGCTGCCACCGGGGTAAATATTCAATTATTTATTTAAATGTGAAAACGCATATTCCTAGATCTAGATCTATGAGTCGAGATGGCCCAGTGGTTAGAACGCGTGCATCTTAACCGATGGTTGCGGGTTCAAACCCAGGCAAGCACCGCTGTTTCATGTGCTTAATTTGTCTTTATAATTCATCTCGTACTCAGCGGTGAAGGAAAACATCGTGAGGAAACCTGCATGTGACAAATTTCATAGAAATTCTGCCACATGCGCATTCCACCAACCCGCATTGGAACAGCGTGGTGGAATATGTTCCAAACCTTCTGCCTCAAAGGGAGAGGAGGCCTTTAGCCCAGCTGTGGGAATTTACGGGCTGTTGTTGTTGTTGTTCTAGATCTATAATGTACTATATGGAAATTAACGGAGAAATCCTCTTGATAGATTGTCTGCCTTTCTTTCTTCTTTCGTAGCTATATAATGTAAATAATAATTTTGATTTGATCCCAGGTGCGGCTGGCCATGCACACCGCGCACAGACTGGTGCGCGAGGACGGCCAGATTGGTCTCATCTCGGCTTGTGCGGCCGGCGGCCAGGGCGTCGCCATGCTTCTGGAGAGGCATCCCGACGCCACTGCCAACTAAACCACCGCAGGAGAGTAATGATGCGTCAAATTTTCAATTTTCTACACAATCGATAGGATCTAGATTGAAATATAGATTTATCTAATCTCATTCAAATTGTATCGACTTCAAAATAGGACATTTTTTTTATCAAAACTTCCAACTCAAATCCCTAAATGAAATTTAGCATGTAAATTAACTTAGTTCATTATTTAGTATACTAATTCCTACTTACATTTGAATTTGGAACAGAAAAAAAGGTGCTTAGACTACTGTTAGTGGTAAGCTACGTTACAAATATATTATTGAAATATAAATAATTTAAACTTTGTTATAAATCATTACTCTTAATTTAAAATTTTATTTTTGTGTAAATCCTTCGATATCTTCCTATAAAGCCAAAATATTTGTATTCACTGATTTGTGGCTCTCATTTATGTGTATCAAAGGCGATAATGTCGAAATTATGTTAATCCTCCATATAATTAGTAGTTAAGAGAAAATGTATGTATTTTTGATGATTATTTATAGAACTGCCTGTTTAATAAATATAAAACAATAAAAGATGTTTTCTTTCTTGTAACGTTTATTTATTTCATTTTATAAAAACCAAATATTTTTTATAGTACACGACAACACAGCTAAAACACTATAAAAATACATTAGGTATTTATTTTGCCAGCGATGTACATTTTTTTTGTATAAGCGAATATCAAATAAACTATAATAAATATGGCAGTGTGTCTATGGAATATCTGCCGAGCTACCATAGACAATCTCCGCTAGTTGCTTAATCAAGACCCTCTTTTCATAGACACTCCGCCACACACAGAATATATTAATAGAAATCCAATGATTTCATTTTAATGATTGACGAAATATTTTTTGTTAATCATAGAAAAACTAAAAAGCGATAGAATATCTGATTATGAATTGACCTAACAATCAATATGACATAAGTGTACTCTTGTAGACAATACGTAATATATGGTCAAAGTACTATCATGTGATGTTTATATTTATATACATGTTTCGTTACACTGGTACACCTTTACACCAGAACCGTTCCTTTAAAGACGAACCAGCAAGTTATTAAATTTCAAATTAATGTGGCCAGTAATTTTTTATATTTGGATTATCAATGAATATATTTTCATTTACATAATGCATTTATTTAACATGTAAAATTTGTTAGTCGTGCGTTAACAAAATGATTGTATTAATAAGTGTTTTCTACAATTATACATATCCAACCTTTTCATACAAAACATAGCTTATGTTGATAAGGGTAAATAAAACAATGGTTACAGGGCAACGATTTATTGAGTCGCCTTTACTTCCTAGTATTTATATTTAAACTATTAAACGGAGCCGGTAGCGGCGGGCGCCGATACAAATTATACATATTTACAAGGGCGCCTACCAAACTTACCCCAACTAAAAACTACAATAAAAATACAAATCATCTTTCGAAAGGAGATTATGTACCATAGACAACTGTCTAAGCTACGAAGCTAGGCTTTCGTAACGATAACGGTATCAAATCGAATAATAATTTAAAAATATAAACGCCTTCATGTTATTCAACCTTAATATCTTGTAATTATATTTATTAAATAATTGTCACAGCTATCTTCTGCTATTTATTGGTGTTACATATTGCTTAATCATTTGTTTCTATAAAAACTACCGAATATGAAAATTTATATTTTTTCATAAAAGCTATTATATCTAAAACTATATTTTGTTTTATGTTGATTACACTCTCGTCGGTAAACGTATTCTTCTACAAATATATTTATTCGTACCCATTTAATTTTTCAGTTAATTTGGATTTAATTAACACGATTTCTCTATAGAGTGTAATCGTAAAAATATTTGATACACAGAGTTTAGGTACGAGCGTTTTAATGAATGTTTTTATTTCGAAATTTCACTATCATCTTAGCTAATTTATTTGAGATTGAAACTTGCTACATTAAAAAGAAATCACATTTTCATAACATCCAGTTTAATAGTCAAATCCCTAATGTCAAATAATAAAAAAAAAAAACGTCCCAAAGCATATTAGTCATGGAACAGAAGAAATAATTTTAAAATAATCATTATTTAAAAGTAATTTTAACGTAAATGAGAAATATATCACTTTCATAATTGATACTTTTAAACATAAATAAGTTATCACAAAAACATTGCAGCGCGAATATTTATGATTAATTTAATAGTTACGAGACAAAGAACATTTTTTACTGTTATCTATTCGAAAGACTCTTGTAAAAAATTCTCAAAATGTATTTATTATTCAATATTATTGAATATCTAATTTATGTGAATGCTTTTATTGTGAATTTCTAAGCTATAATATAAATATGAATAACATGTATATTAAGGCGTATTTCAGATTTACCATTTTAACAAAACCATATATAGATCTATTCAGTCACACAGGCGCGCCCTCTACATTAAATCATTATCTGTGTGCATTAGTATGAGTGAGTGACGCTCGTGTTTACACGATGTCTTAGTGTGCGTGAGATGACTAAAAGGCATCAAAAAATGCAAATTAGATCATTTTATTAGCGCACGCCATAATAAATTAATGTGAAGGTGTACGCCGTCGCGAGTAAACAGATCGACACTATTTTATGTAATCATAATTTAAATGACTGTAAATGTATATGTGACATCATGTAACTATCAAAATGGCGGAAAACTTTTTTTATTATCAGAAAAGACTCAAAGTAACTTTTAATCGAAACAGGAAAAAAAGGTTATTTTGACTAAAAAAAATTATAGAATTTCAAATTTATTTAAAAAAATGACATTTTTGACGGTTTTCTAAAGACAATTTTCCCGCCATTTCGATGACAATGATGACTTTTTTTTAAAAACAAAATTTATACCTCTTGTATCTATGGTAAGGGTCAAAAACTACAGGCTGATCGATATAATATTTACAACCTTATACATTAAAACTAAGAAGTTAATCAATTAACTTTATATAGTTATTTCATTGCGTCATATAATAATATGAAATGGATGAATTTGAATAAAAATATATCTCTCGCTACGACTTAAGACTATAAGAACACCCACGGGTTTTTTTTAAACTATTGTTATATTGTTTTTTTTTTAATAAGGCTATATTATATAATATGTTAGAGGCTAAAAATACAGAAGGTATTTTAGGTATAGTACATGTTGTATGTCAAAGGTTATTTAATAAAATAAACAGTTATATTAATAGATAAAATTAAATGTCAGATTATTATATTGTTCCTTTTAAACGATGTTCGGATATATTTATTTAAATTTGACAAGCATTTTGTTATCTTTATTTGATTCAAAATAATTTTAAATTAATACATACAAACATACATTTTTATTTAAACGATAGCTTTGAAAAAACTTACTTATTGTACTCATTTTTTATAATCTGTAACTTTGACACAAAGTTTTATCTCTTTTTTTATAAAATTTCAAATTTCGATTATACATATAATCTTGTTTCCTCATCTCACTTCAAGTATTGCAAATTATTAAATTATCAGCCCACTGCCAAATCTATTAATATATAATAATTGTAACTGCGTATCAACTTTGATATATACTTGACTGTATAATTTCCAATAACTCGGGATAATAACTGCATGTTGTAAGCACTGAAGTTAACCCGTCTCGGGGGTATTTTTAACTCAATAAAATCGTAGTCCTTTTAGTTACACCGACCCCTGCCCGGGACACGAATGACATTTTATTTATATATATAGTCTATGACTGACCCCACTATTGTACATGTTTGTCAGTCACATATGCCTCCGTGTGCGTTCAGGGGCCCTGCACCGACATAGGGTCGCGGGTGTGCGCGCTACTGGAAGTCTGCGAGGGATTGCCGCCAGGTTGCGTGGAAGGGGATGCGCAGCAATTTTAGTTTCGTGTTCGGAAGTTGAGCTGACAGAAGCCGTTGTAGAGTCGGGATCGGGAGTATTTCCACCTGGAAAATATTACATATATCCTAAACACTACTTTGAAGAAATTTCATATCAAAATGCTTTTTTGCTCTCTCGTGTGTTAAACTCGTAGTGACGCAGTCAAGGTGCGGTGATCGTTGAACAACCAATGGACTTGTTCGCGTCTATGGCCAGCCACGATCAGGTAGTCAAGTCAAGCAGGAAAAGTAGGGTAGTTAGTACCTGAGGCAAGCAACCCGACAAGCGAGTGTTGTGTACCTGTAACTAGCCATCAACTGTGCTATAGTCGTCGAGTATAGGGCGGAGTGCCCTTGCGGCAGACCAGACGGGCGACAAGTGGGAGCGCTTAGTACCTGTAGCGAGCCGACCACGGACGTGGTGGTCGGTTACAAGTGGCGGTCGTTGTGTACCTGTGGCGAGCCGACCACGGTGGTGGTCGGTTACAAGTGGCGGTCGGTTACAAGTGGCGGTCGTTGTGTACCTGCGGCGTGCCGACGGCCGACGGAGGGCGAGCGGTGTGTACCTGCGGGGGGCCGGCCACGGTGCGTTGTTCGTCGGGCAGGCGACAGCCGGGTACGGGCTTCAGTACGGGAATGCACTCGCCGACGTCGCGCCGCTTGCCCTCGCCTTCGCCCGCCTCGCACTGGTCTATGAATAGCTCGGTAACGCGAAGCAACTCGATAGTCACGCCCCACATCAGATGCGTCAACGTATCCTTCAGTCGAAGTACACCGCTTAATACCTGCGAGGAAATTGAAAATATTTATATATAAATAAATAAGCTATTATTATTGAGCCGAGATGGCTCCGTGATTAGAACCCTTGCATCCTAACCGATCATTTCGGGTTCAAACCCAAGCAAGCACCACTATATTGACGATTCAAAAGTGCTTGTTAAAGCCCACTTGAATAAAGTATATTTTGATTTTGATTTTTGATAATTCAACTCGTGCTCGGCAGTGAAGGAAAACATCGTGAGGAAACCTGCATGTGTCTAATTTAATTGAAATTCTGCCACATGTGCATTCCACTAACCCGCATTGGAACAGTGTGGTGGAATATGTTCCAAGCTCTCTCCTTAACGGGAAAGGAGGCCATTAGCCCAGCAGTGGGAAATTTATAGGCTGTTACTTTACTACTACTTTTACTAAGCTATTATTATTTTAGAATAATTAGTAAATAAACCTCACCTGTTTGTTGGTAGTCGCAGATTGCGACACATACGTCGGTATAATGAGCAGTCTCTGAATGTTTTTACATTCCGCGAGAGCATCATCGAATCCAACCTGTAGACAAAAATATATACAGTTAAGAAATTATATCATTTTAGCGAAATATGAAACTATAACGCTTTATCTATAAATATTATTTGGAGAATGCTTAGTCGAACAATGCTCGAATATCAAATCATTTAAACAGAAAGATAGATATAAGTATATGGTGAGCTGAGATGGCCCAGTGGTTAGAACGCGTACATCATAACCGATGATTACGGGTTCAAACCCAGGCAAGCACAGCTATATATGTGCTTAATTTGTGTTTATAATTCATCTCGTGCTCGGCGGTGAAGGAAAACATCGTGAGGAAACCTGCATGTGTCTAATTTCATCGAAATTCTGCCACATGTGCATTCCACCAACCCGCATTGGAACATCGCGGTGGAATATGTTCCAAACCCTCTCCTTAATGGAAGAGGAGGCCTTATCTTAGCAGTGGGAAATTTACAGGCTGTTACTTTTCTTTACTTTAAGTATATGGTACTTAGGTATATGCTGACCTTAACGTCAAAATTAACAAGTTCCAGTCTGGTCAACTTTGGCAACGCTGAAAGCGCTCTCAGAAGCGCCGGTGCGGCACAGTGCGACACCCCTCGCTCTAGCCGCAACCTCCGCAGCTTAACCAGCTTGCCGAGAGCCGTCGCGAACGATCCACCGAAGGAACACTCGCCCAGCTCGAGTGACTCTAGCTGTTCAAGCTGTCCGACTACTTCGCACGCGCACCAACCGAGCTCTTTGATCGATGTCAGCGATAAATGTTGCAGACGTGATAGTGAAGACAGGGAATGTAGGTCGCGGGTTAGGGACAGTCCAGTTAGGCTCTGTAACAAAAATAAATTATTTTAATTTCATAGTCAACTTTAAAGCTTATTCTATAACGCACCATAAATACTCTCAGTTAGGTCATAATATATTTATTCATGGCCCATACAAACACTATTGAATTTAATTGTAAAGCAATCACTGTCGCCAAAAGTTAATTCTACAGAAAAATAACCGAAAAAAAAAACAATAGTTACTCTTAGTTTTTTTTATGCTATTGGATAGTAAGTGGTCAACACCGCCCATAGACAAATAGTTACTCTTAGTTTTTTTATGCTATTGGATAGTAAGTGGTCAACACCGCCCATAGACAATTGTGTTATAAGAAACATTAACCATTCCTTTCATCTTTAATTCACCACCAACCTTGGGAGCTAACATGTTATGTCCCTTATGCCTGTAGTTAACACTGGCTTACTCACACTTCAAACTGGAACACAACAATACACTTGGTACTATTGTTTGGCGGTAGATAATCTGATGAGTGGGTGGTAACTATTATTTGCATAGAGACATTAATGAGCGACCGGTGTCACAGAACATGTAACGTGCAGGTGGGGCCGTCCGACCTTGAGGCGCAATAGCTCGAGGCGCGGCAGGCGCGCGAGCGGCGCGGGGTCGAGGCGCGCGTCGCGGATGGCGGGCGCGGCCAGCGCGCGCAGGCCGGGCAGGCGCTCGCACGCCGCCTCCACCGCGCGCGCCGGGCAGCGGCACAGCTCCAGTCTGAAACGACACAACAACCCTTATACTACACTCGTTACACTACACACATTCTATAAACAGTTAAATAAACGGCTAGTCTACCCGTGACCACGAACGCTGTGTAGTGCTCGAAACGTCGGGATGCCAAAAATAATTAATATACGCGATTCAAATCAGGAAACTTTATCACTATGGAATTAGAGAATGTGCGCTTGACCTTCTGACATCTTATCTTAACAATAGAATTCAGAGGGTTGACGTTAAAGGAAATAGGTCTTCTGGGGTCTCAGTTGGTATGGGGGTCCCTCAGGGATCAATTCTTGGACCTTTTCTTTTTCTCACATATATAAATGACTTGCCCTTTCTTGTTGGGAACAAACATGATATAGTATTGTTTGCTGATGATACCTCCTTAGTTTTTAAAATTAATAGAAAACAGGTACAGTACGACGACGTAAACAATGCTATAGCTGATATAGTACATTGGTTTAGCGTAAACAATCTTAGGCTTAATAATAATAAAACAAAAATTGTGAAATTTAGTACACCAAATGTACATAATGTAAAAGCCGATGTACTCATTAACGGGGAATCTATGGATCCAATTGATTCTGCTGAGTTTCTTGGCCTTACTGTTGATGCCAAGTTGCAATGGGGCCCCCATATTAACGGATTGGCGAGTAGACTGAGTTCTGCGGCATTCGCGGTCAAAAAGATTAGATTATGTACCGATGTTGATACGGCTCGCTTAGTATATTTCAGTTACTTTCACAGCATAATGTCATACGGTATTATGCTGTGGGGCAACGCAGCCGCTATCCATACTATATTTGTGCTACAGAAGAGGGCTATTCGCGCAATCTATAACCTAGGAGCTAAAGAATCGTTAAGGAATAAATTTAGAGAAATCAAGATATTGACTGTTGCTTCTCAATATATATTCTGCAATGTTATGTATGTACGAAAAAATATTAATAATTTCATGAGAAAATGTGATACTCATAGCATTGGTACAAGGAACAAACACAAACTTGTTACTCCTGTTACTCGACTACATAGAGTCAGTAACTCCTTTGTGGGGCAATGTATACGGTTTTACAACAGGATCCCAGAAAGCGTTCAAAATGCCTCTGTTGCCAAATTTAAGAAAATTATTTAATGGAACGCTTGTGTGCAAAAGGTTACTATACAATTAATGAGTTTATGATCGATAGCACACCTTGGGAATGAAACGATCGCCTCCTGGCTATTTCATCTCATATTAAATTGTTTAAATAATATATGAGACAACTAAAAAAAAAAAAAAACCCGCTGAGTTTCTTTCGCCGGTTCATCTCAGGTCAGGGTATTTTCTTTTCCGAACCGGTGGTAGTGTTTCAATTGACCATCAATAAGAAAGTGTAATGCTTCTATATTGAATAAAGTTATTTGAGTTTGAGTTGAGTTTGAAATCCGGTATAACTAGTTTTATTTAAATGTGTAATAATCGCGAAAATTTAAGACAACACTATTCTATAAACAGGTTGACAAACAACAACAACAGACTGTAAACTCCCCACTGCTGGGCTAAGGCCTTCGAGGAGGTTTGGTGAATTACACATGTGGCAGAATTTCTATGAAATTAGATACATGCAGGTTTCCTCACAACGTATTTCTTCACTACCGATTAAGATGCACGCGTTCTTTCCACTGGGCCATCTCTGCTATTTTATTATATTTACCAGTTCACTATCAATGATGCATTGATAACATAATAGTAACTTAATTTAATACAATGAAGTTCCAGTCACTAAGGCGTTACTAGTGTAGGGTATGAAGTTTTAATATACCTCTCTAGTGTATCCACGGAGCCGATGTGCTCAGCGAAGTGATCCCAGAAGACGGTGTCGTTGGGCGGCAGCAACATCTTACGCAGATCCAACCATCTCGTGCCGTGGCTCTTTAACGCTGCGCATAAACCCGCCCAGTCGCTAACCTGCATAAAAGTGAAAAATCATATTAAAATTAAAAACATTTACAGCCTTGTGTGAATCCTACTATAGTCTGTTCGTATTCATTTTTTTAAATATCAGTTAATAATAATAAAAAATTAAATAAATGAACAATTTAAACAAACAAATTATTTGTGAACAACTTATATCACTCGATCCTAAGGTTCCTGTTTAATAGTAAAACCAATAGCTGCCACTGAAAGTCATGTTTAATCATTTTTCTTTTCGAACTGTGTACTGTTGTTGGTCCTATTGGCCTCTAAAGCGTCACCGGGATGTTTAATCAACAAAATTCTTAAAACTATATACGATCGTTTGCGAATCTTGCCATCGCGATGTAGAAATTTACATATTTTGACATAAAGTCATCTAGTAGCTATAGCTATAGTTACATTCATTATTACTTGTACAGCTTGAATAAATTAAATATAAATATATAAATTAACAAAATTTAAATTATAAAAATATCAGTTAATAATTAATTAAGTGTGAACTTGGCTTTGTAATTTGAAAAGATTTGATTGATCAAAGGGGGCGGAGTCAGGCCGGTAAACAATGACAACTGCATTCTTAACGCGAACAGACTATAGATATGTTTATATACGCAAACCATCGAAGTAAGCTTTTAAGCATCATCAGACAGTAATAACTTACGTGTGAGTTTTTCATCCGCACGTGCCTCCAGAGCGCCGGCGCGGACGCCAGCTGGCGCCACAGCCGACACACTCGTGCGCAGCGGGCCACGTCTCGCATACCGAGATATTGAAATATCTAAAATAACATGACTTAATCAATACGCACATACTATATTAGCTTTAAGTTTAACAATTATAATATTAACTAGCGCTCCGTTCCGGCTTCACACAGGTGGACGAAAATTTTTTTTTTTTATGATTTTACCTTTTATTTCGCTTTTTTTCGATATATTTAACAATTGTCGTTCTATTTCAACTCATTTGCACAAAAACCTTAATAAATTATATATCAAAATCTTCCTTATCGCACCCCAATGTCTATTAGTGAAAATCGCATGAAAATCCGTTCAGTAGTTTTGGAGTTTATCGCGAACATACATACAGACAGACAAACGCGACTGGGGGACTTTGTTTAATAGTATATAGTGATTCAGCTCATAAGGAAGGTCAGGCTCAAGTAGGAAGATTGGTATCGCACCTGCACGGCCACGTTGTAGTCGGCTGCGCGCGCGCGAGTATGGAAGGCTGTGAAGTGGTCGGCGTCGTCGGCGCGCGGGCGGCCTCGGCGGCGCGGCGACTGCGCAGGCGCGGCGGGCGCGGCGGGCGGCGACGCGGCGCCGTTGGCCAGCGTGCGCGCGCGCAGCCCCTTGCCCGCCTCGCTGCAAGCACATACACATATAGTACGACACAAATTAGATGTAGCATCGGATAATGCAACGGAATGAAATTAAAACCGATTACTGCCGATTCACACGACCAATAGAAATAGCTCCCTATCGCGCCATTCGACGCTATTCGTCGCTATAGATTTACGCGTCAGAGAAACAAGTGCATGTAAATCGACGCGTCAAATTAACGAATATATTAGGTCATATAATATTTCAAGTTATTACGTTTGTGCAAAGATCATATTCGCCTGAGAAATAAATATTGATAATTTGGGAGAGCGTACTCAATTCGGATGTGATCGGTTTTACGAATTTTGCCGATGCGACATCTAAGTTGTGTCGTACTATACATTACAGATACTGACAATACGTTCTGTATCCGCAAAACACACTTCTGTATCGCATGCTAAAACATGCCCATTAATAATCGTTTAGACATACTTTTGAGTGGTTCACGCACAAGGCTTCCAACGCTAATATTGATTTACGAAACTTACCGACAATTTCCTTTGGGTTTAATGAGTGATAAATTAAAACGACAATAAATTTTCAACATTTCTCATTCGTAGCATATCATCGACGCGGCGTTTACACGGCGACACGTAGCATAGACAAAATAATACAACTTAAAATTAACGCTGTCCTTACATATACTAAACTAAACATTAAGGTTATGAGAATATCACAATTTGACAATCGTTTTTTTTTTGTACATTTAAAAATGGAATTTCGTAGCAATTACTCAATTTAAATACACGTGATTGACATTCAAATACTTAATACGAGGATTATTTTATGAAGAATCTTTGAAGAATTCATTAAAACATATTTCATAATTTTATAAACACATCAAAATATAACACATTTCAACGGCAGGAGGAATGAAAAACAAACTTAATATTGACATATTCTACGTAATTAGCGAATAGAGATCTGCTATAATGCACTACAAACAGTTCTTGATTACAAAATACCATAAATTATTTTAAATATAAATTCATGGTTAATATTTACCTAACAACTCCTACCATTGTAATAAACTAAGTTGTAATTATGTTACTATTGGTTATAAAAATAACATCACTTAATATTTTTTGTATGACAAAGGTATTCAAAAATCAAATATGTGGTGCTATTATTATTATTAAATATTGAATTGTTGTGTAAAATTTAATATTAAACTATTCTATGCATAATACATTGTAATATAGACTTCATTGCAACTAATATAACTTGGAGTTCCTGACACAGTCTTCCTTTTCATAAAGCTAAATAAATATAGATTAAAAATATAATCATTGTAGTTATTATGTACACAGTATCATTTGTTCCCAGCACATTTTTTCTGTTGACGGTCATCTGTGAAGGAAAATATTATATGAATTTTAATCTAATGCTCCACTGCTCTGGTAACATTATTTTATTTTAATGATATATTTAGAAGCTATTCCATCACACCACACTAATGTACACACTATATAATGAGACAATTTTTATCGGCAACATACAAATTATTACTAATGACGTTTTCTTATTGCGTTTATAGCAATTAAATTGAGTTGATATAATAACAAATTAGCACAATTTATAACCAACAATCTGGGGTATAATCATTATTAATAATATTGTTTCCAGACCACATTTTATAGTGGATAACTGTAAATCAATTTGACAAAACTCATTTAAATAAAACTAGTTATAACGGATTTGAATCGCGTATATTAATTATTTTTGGCATCCCGACATTTCGAGCACTTTACAGCGTTCGTGGTCACGGGTAGTTAATATACGCGATTCAAATCCGTTATAACTATACTTTGTTCGCGTTAAGAATGCAGTGAGTTGTCATTGTTTACCGGCTTTATTCCGCCCCCTGACCAATCAAATCTTTTTTAACAGCAGGGTGAAGGTGTATGCATATTTGTGTTAAAATTCCAACAAATTATATTTGTTTTAAAGACTAAGTATAATGAATTAAAAAAATACACATTAAAATAAAAAATCGAATCGGGGTGTTTAATCAACAAAATTCTTAACACTATATACAATCGTTTGCGAATTTTCCATCGCGATGTAGAAATTTACATATTTTGACATAACGTCATCTAGTAGCTATAGGTTACATTAATTATTACGTGTACAGCTTGAATAAATTAAATATAAATATATAAATAAACAAAATTTAAATTATGAAATAAAAATATCAGTTAATAATTAATTAAATGTGAACTTGACTTTGTAATTTGAAAAGATTTGATTGGTCAAAGGGGGCGGAGTCAGGCCGGTAAACAATGACAACTCACTGCATTCTTAACGCGAACAGACTATAGTTTTATTTAAATGTGTAATAATCGCGAAAATTTAAGACAACATTATTTGACAAAACTCTTTAACGATTTCTTGAGTCAGATGCCTACCGGCGGTATAGGGCTCCAAGCAATGGATAGGTGAGCAGGGTCAGTGCGGGGCTGCGCGCGCCACGACGATGAAGCGTCGGCCGTTGAGGAGGGCCAGCGACTGCGGCAGCGCGGGCCGGGGCGGAGCGCCCTTGGCCACGGCCCACACGCGCTCGCCGTCCGGCCCGCCGCCCGCCACCTGCGACACAACGTAACACTTGTATGTGCTTTTAAATAAAACTAGTTATACCGGATTTGAATCGCGTATATTAATTATTTTTGGCATCCTGACGTTTCGAGCACTTTACAGCGTATGTCCGGTATAACTAGTTTTATTTAAATGTGTTATAATCGCGAAAATTTAAGACAACACTTGTATGTGCTCCCGTGTCATACGTAAGTAACAACAATTTATGTTTCGTTATTTGTTTAAAAGTCGAGTCGACATGGCCCAGTGGTTAGAACGCGTGCATCTTAACCGATGATTACGGATTCAAACCCAGGCAAGCACCACTGATTCATGTGCTTAATTTGTCTTTATAATTCATCTCGTAGTCAGCATTGAAGGAAAACATCGTGAGGAAACCTGCATGTGACAAATTTCATAGAAATTCTGCCACACGTGTATTCCACCAACCCGCATTGGAACAGAGTGGTGGAATATGTTCCAAACCTTCTCCTCAAAGGGAGAGGAGGCCTTTAGCCCGGCAGTGAGAATTTACAGGCTGTTGTTGTTGTTGTAGTTATTTGTTTAAAAACAAACAATATAACTTTATGTATGAATCTGATTGAGATTGACAGACATTGACTTTGATCCCCAAATGAGTTAGGATAATTAGTTGAGGTTATTTATACTATCCACTGTTGTAAATCGCCTCTAGGTGGCGCATCAATTTCTATACCATTTAAGGATCTCATGAAAATGGTACGATATGGATAATATATTAACACGATTTGTATCAAATAATATAATAAATAACAAGAGTTGCATTGGTTAATGGACATTAGCATCATGCCGTGATGCTAATCCGTAATACCGTCGTCGTGAATGTAACGGTGAGTTTAATCATCATAATCATTGGATGGATAGTTAAGGTATGAAACATTAATGTACTTCAGGAATTTTAATATAAGTTTGGATAGTGGAAAATACTTTACCTTCATCCTCAAGAGGACTCTTTTATCATTCTTTGGCACTTTCGTCGGGACAGGCACCGGCAGTCGCCTGGCACCAGTGTTTGACATGTTTGGTGGTGCGGTGGTCAATTGGGGATGAGTCGCACTCGTGGTGACGCCTGTTTTACTATGGGCGACTGGAGATTCCAATGGTGGTGATGTTGATTTCCGACAGTTCTAAAAGTAATTATACGATTAATTATTGTGACAAAATAAAAAAAAAATCAATATTCCTACAAAAAATGTTTGCAATGTAAATTAAATCCTATTTACATTATACTCTCAAATGTATATATTGCATTTATAATAGTAGCATGTAGTTGTCTACCATATTGAGACTTACCCAACTATACTTTAATTACATAATATAATCTTGTAATTATCGTTCAAACTTAGCTGTTACATAGAAATGAATACAGTTAAAGAATACTGTTTAACAAAAAACTAGTAGTCGCCCGCGGCTTCGCTCGTGTTTTAGAGTGTTGGTTGTCATGTGTCAGGCAAAAAAGTAGCCTATGACTTTTCTTGGAGTTCAAGTTTGCTTCATACAACATTTCATCAAATTCGGTTCAGCGGTTTGTGTGTGAAATAGCGACAGACAGACAGAGTTAGTTTCACACTTACAATATTGATATTATAGATGTTAGGTGGTACAGACCTTGCAGAGGAAGCGTTCGGGCGTGGCGTGCGCGAATCCCACGCAAGCGGGGTGGTAGAGGCAGAGGCACGCCGCGCACGCCAGCGACGGCACCGCGCCGCGACCGCACGACATCGAACACGGCTGCTGTACCTGCCGCGGCACCTGCAACACACATACACATACACATATAGTACGACACAAATTAGATGTAGCATCGGATAATGCAATGGAATGAAAATAAAACCGATTACTGCCGGTTTACACAACCAATAGAAATAGCTCCCTATCGCGCCATTCGACGCTATTCGTCGCTATGGATTCACGCGTCAGAGAAAGCAAGTGCATGTAAATCGACGCGTCAAATTGACGAATATATTAAGTCATATGATGTTATAAGTTATTACGTTTGTGTAAAGATCATATTCGCATCAAAAATAAATATTGATAATTTGGTATAGCGTACTCAATTCGGATGTGATCGATTTTACGAATTTTGCCGATGCGACATCTAAGTTGTGTCGTACTATACATATATATGAACGACACACGTCAGACTATTTATACAAGGGAACGATAGGTATCATTTGAGAATAAACAAATAACAATGACAAAGTTTAGACGACCTCCATGGTCGAGTGGTGTGTACACCGGTTTTCATGGGTACGCCACTCTGAGGTCCCGGGTTCGATTCCTGGCCGAGTCGATGTAGATTACCATTAGTTTTCTATCTTGTCTTGGGTCTGGGCGTTAGTGGTACCGTCGTTACTTCTGATTTCCATAACACAAGTGCTTCAGCTACTTACGTTGGGATCAGAGTAACGTATGTGATGATGACTCATTTAATTTAAAAAAAAATTAAAAGTACAATAAAAAAATATATGTCAACTAATTCAGTAAATATAATATTATTTGAAACCATATCTCAAAGAAAGTGACAATGAGAATGAGAAAGCTAGGAAACCTGGACATAACACTTTTCCTAAGACGATTTTAGTGTTCATTTTATAGTAAAACTCCATAAAGGATATGCGTTCCAAAAACACACTAATTTGAATGTTTTAATTAAGCAAGATTTTTTAATTCCGACTTCAAACCAAAAAACCAAAAAAAAAATTACCTGATGGTGATGGACCGCGGTAGGTTCTCTTTCCGGCGCTTGCGCAACGGGGCTGTGTGGGATGTGCGCAGGATGCGCAGTGTGTGCGGAATGTGTGGGGTGCGCGGCGTGGGTAGTATGCGCGGGGGGCGCTGGTTGCACAGGTTGCACAGGTTGCACAGGTTGCACAGGTTGCGCGGGTCGCGGCTGCGGCTGGAGCGGCAGCGGGCCCCTGCCGTACCACAGTGTTACCTGCGCCGCCAGCGCTCAGTACCCGCATGCGAGGGTTAATTGCCAAACGTTTGTCAATTAACCCGTCGTTTGCGATATATATATTGTATGATTTTCAATTTAAAACTTTTAAAATTGTATAATTACCTGACGAACGTTTACACTACGAATACCGAATAAATATTTTGTGCTGTACCTAATTAAATACGATGAAAACATTGAAAAATGTTCCATTTTATTGAAATATTCAAAAATTAAAAAAAAAAAACAATACATTTTAAATTTATATAAACCGTGAACCACTCAAATATACGTCTATAATATATTTTATATAAAAAATGGCAACATTTACTTAAAACAACCGTTTAAGAGCCTCATAAAAAAACTAATACATTTAGTATCAGAACGGTAGCCATTAAAAAATGTATTAATTTCACAATTATTACTAGAAACTTGAATCATGCGATTCAAATCATACCTGGGTTTCTTCCAGGCTGCGGTGTTGTTGTTGTCTGCTGGTGCCGGCATAGGCTGTGGCGACTGCGCTGGCGGCTGTTGGGGTGCCGGAGCCTTCTTAGCTTGCTTCGGGGTAGTGGTACCATTGCTACTTAGCCGGGAACCCATTGATTTAACCTATATAAAAAAAAACGTAACATAATATTGACTGTTGACAATAAAACTACTGAACCTATTTTGATGAAACTTTATATAAATAAAGCGTAAACTCCAACGCTTCATAGGCTAAACTTTTTATGTCTAATACTTGGCAATCAGTTGGTAGTCGGCTAGTACGAGGGTGACAAGTACTAGACTAATTATTTTACAGCATTATTAAAATGTAATGTCTCACAAAATTTATTGACATGTTTAAATGGTAGCCAGTGACGTAATGGTTCCATTCAAATTTGTAAGATTCATTCATTTTGTAAAGAATTGATAAATTTGTAAATTACATTGAATATAATTAAAATTGCCTTGAATTATATTTCAATAACTAAAAAAAATTTGTACCTTAAGTTTAGCAGGTGGTGACTTATGCGTTGCGGGTTCAGGGCTGGCACCTTTAGGGGGTTTGGGTTTAGGCGTCCTCTTCCCGTCCAACACTGGTGGGGGGGCGGCCGGTACTGGGGACTCCACACGTCTGATGACTTTTGCATCACTGTAAATTGACATTTCGGTTTTAATTACATGTGTCACTTGACAAAATTATTATCATGAATATTTTACTATTTCTTGTGTTTGTAGAGAAACATTTACTAACCGTATAATCTCTTTTTCGGGATCATCAATTCCCAACGGTTCTTTGAAGAAGGAGAAGTTTTCTAATGTGAGACCTGTGCCTGACAAATGCTCGGCCACCTGAAAAATGAGTTTTAATTTAAGCCTTAATATTGAACATTATACAAAACTAAATATATATTATTGATTTTATTATATGTTTTATTTAAGCCATAACGCAAGAAAAACAATTAATAAAAAAAGATTTGTCTCATCAATTGAAAATCTATGCAAAATTTGAAACATGATTGTTGTGTTCAATATTGTCATACATTATTGATTAATATCTGTTTTATTTAATCCACAACGCAAGTAAAACAATTAATAAAAAGGTTTGTCTCAAAAAGGATTGGTGTGTTAAATATGTTCGGGTCGGACCTCCCTAGTGGATCGCAGCTTCTTGCCGAGCGGCGTGTAGTAGTAGATGTCGGCGTTTCGTCGGCTGGAGGCGTCGGCGGAGGCGCCCACCGCGCGGTACACGAGCTCGCGCCGCCAGCCGCGCTCCAGCGGCACGCGCAGCGCCGGCGCCGACATCTCGGCCGTGGCGCGCCGCCCCCCGCGCGACGCCGGCGACAGACAGGCCTCCGCCCCCGCCCCCGCGCCCTCGCCGTCCGAGCGCCACGACTGCGCCGACGACGGCCGCGAGCTGTCTGGGGACGCCGGGGACATCTTACAGTCACACAACACGTCAAATAAACATCACATACATTACTGCGATCCCAATATAAGTAGCCGAAGCTCTCGTGTTATGGAACATCAGAAGTAAGAACAAACACCCAGACTCAAGCGAAAATAGAAAACTAGTGAACTTTTTCTACATCGTCTCGGCCGGGAATCGAACCCGGGACCTTGGACTGGCCTATCCACGAACCACGACCACGGAGGTCGTCACGATTACGACAATATTATAGAATATTGTCGTCAAGCAGCTATATGTATAGACATATAGCTGCTCGTGGGCTGACTATACATTGCATTGATGGCATTGATACACCGAGCATATAAAGATCTAGCACCTTGACATTTTCGATTAAACCCTTTGTTACTGACTCATTGTTCAGTGACTATGGTTTAAAGTACGACAGAGCCGAGATTATCCAGACTAATCACTCTGAGAGATTATCCAGATATAACCGGTTAATATAACTCAATGAAAAATCTCTTAATAAGATTACAATTGTAGTAGCGCAAGCAGTACAACCAAGTGTGGATAACTGCTTCCCGTTGGTAATAATAATAGACAATATAAAATAAATAAATAATATAAAATTAACATTGAAGTAGGTACATACATATTATTATTTTATATTTAATTAATAATTTTGATGTCTCTTGTAACTTAATCATATTTACTTTTTTTTTCTTTTGTATCTCAATTATTCATGCATGCTGTTGTAACTTCTGTTGGTTGTCCCTAAATAAATAAATAATAAATAAATAAACAATCGGCGAGTGATAACTAAATACATGAGGAGGTACCATTCTCACCAGTACCCCGGCGCTGTCGCTTCGCAGCCACAGTCTCCCCGTTTTCATCTGAGAAGCTCCTCACGAACGCAGTCACCTCAGCCTCGAGATTTTCAGACCACTTGGTACACCCACCTGTGTCTTGGCGAGCTCGTTTACTGGCTCTGATCGCCGGTGTAGCCATCACGCTACGGACTGGTTTGTATGTCTTGATAGCGGCTGACACCTCAGCTTCCAAGCGTTCTGTAATAAAAAACAATTTCTTTTAATATTTATTTTTGTCATAAACCATTTAACAACAATAAGGAGTACAAAATTTAACCCAAATATTCACATAAGATAAGAAACATTCTCAATATCACCTTCAAAACCCAACAATTTTTAAAATAAGCAGTCCATATGATACACAGAATATAAATATAAAAATTTTAACACCAATAGACAAACTACAGGCAGTTCAAATAAAACATATGTATCAAAGGAGTTTTTACTGAATAATTAAGAACCCATGTTGATTTTTAATCAAGTTTATATGATAAAAGACTAGCTAACCAGCATTGGTGTATAGCAGTATGGCATCACAACATGACAAGGAGATATTATGGGGTATATGTGCGTGCAAACACTCAATGCTATAATTGAATGGGACAGACTATCAAAAACCAGGGGTAACACACAACATAAATGACTTGAGTATATAAAAGAAAAACGAAACAACTTAATGGAAACATCTCAGGAGACTATTGTATGTTATTTAGTATATAAAATTAACAATGTATGTAACTTTGGTGTTATATTTTAGTAACATAAGAAATAGAGTATATTGGTGCAAAGGAACATTCCTTACTATATTTCTTTGAAAGTACAGAGTGCTTCCTCCAATTTTAAATTAACTGCAAACACATTTGTTTACCCTAAACTCGCTTACCTAATACTTGACAATATCCAGTCAAACTATTGTGTTCGGTAAGGTCGAAACCTTTGAAACCATCATCACTACATGTGGATGTTCTCCGTTTAACTTTCCTCTCCTCTTCTGATAAGCATGGAATGACAATAATGATTTTTTTATAAAAAAAAAAGTTTAAATTTTAGGTAATATAATATTATATTGCCCCATGCAAATTATTAATAAAGAAAGTGATATGATATAAATATAATTAATACCCCATATCACTCGGGAATAATGTAGTTTATCATAAGCAAAAAAAAGAGATTATCCTCTAAATAAAAATTTAATTATAAAATCAGACACTCTAGTATTGTTTAAATCTCTAAAATCTATTCCTGGTAGTTTGAAAAATCATTAAAAATCCTATCCATTAGGAAATTCAAATTCCAACATCTTTCAGCTATATATAATTAATTTTCTCTTTAAATAACATATATTTAACAGGACAACAAAATTACCTATGATTTTAAAACAATGTCAGAGATACTATAACATCAGACTCACCAATAATGCGACTGTAATCTGCGACACTGCTTTGCTCACAACTGTCGAAACCTTTAAATTCTTCATCCCCACCGTCACTGAACGCTGCGGATGCTCTACGTTTGACGCCTCTCGTCACCTCCTCGTCAGTTTCTTTCTGTTCTTCCGTCATCTCTTCTGTTTCTGACTCTTCTTTAATTGGTAAATCGGTTTCATGTAAATTTTCTTTTAATTCATCTTTTGTTTCCACAGCAGATTCATCTATTAAAAAAAAGTATTAATTAAAATTAAAAAAAGGTATTAATTTTGTAACTTGACTGATGTTTTGATGATTATTTACTGATTACCTACACAATTTCTGAATATACCGAATATTGCCAACCCTGTTTAGTTTAGAGCTTTTTATTTTTTTATTTTTTATTACTTTTTAGCATTTAATGGATTAACAATCCATTAAATGCTAAAAAGTTCCCACATTTGACGAAACGGCTTTTTTTAGGGTATAGTTTGGCGGACGAGCGTATGGGCCACCTGATGGTAAGTGTTCACCATGATCCATAGACAATGAAGCTGTAAGAAATATTAACTATTCCATACATCGTCAATGTGCCACCAACCTTGGGAACTAAGATGTTATGTCCCTTATGCCTGTAGTTACACTGGCTCAATCACCCTTCAAACTGGAACACAACAATACTGAGCACTGTTATTTGGCGGTAGAATAACTGATGAGTGGGAGTTACCTACCCAGACGGGCTTGCACAAAGCCCTACCACGAAGAAAATGTTTACAGCAAGTCATCTTTGTTCATCATCGTCATCTCACAATAGTTACTTTTACTTAAATTAAGTCAATTGAAATACACTAAGATTATATTGTACAATTTTACAGTTAATAATTTTAAATAATTACTTCACAATCAAGATGATCTTTATCAATTACATCATACCTTTACAGATAGCAATGATTATCGATTTAAAAAACAAAAAACAAACCAAGAAAACTTATTCAGTATAACTTATAAAATATAGAATGTTAAAGTTTTTTGGAATTGCGAGATAGATGTTAATTTCAATATCCGTAACACGATATTTTAGTAAGAATAATTTTTAATATAATTTTAGCTGATTCACCCTAAAATACGAACATAAATTTACATTTTACATCACATTATTAACACAAATTATGTAGCGAAAGGATTTTGTGCAATTTTCTGGGTTCACTATTGTCATCTAGTTTGAAGGATAGCCAGTAACAGTAATAAGTACATCTTAGCTCCCTGGCAGTATATGGGAAATATAAGGAATGTTTAATATCTCTTATAGCACTAATGTACGAGTGGTAACCATCGACCATCAGGTGGCACTCCTGCTCACCTGCCTAATTATATCATAAATAAAATGTTTATCATTTCAATTTAATTAGCGAGTTTGTTCTAAGAGGTGCATATATTTCTCATTCTTATTTATCAAACTTCAACATACTATTTTAAACAGGCTATTGTAACAAGCTAATATCTACAGTGATTGATTCCCTTGCTATGTGCTAATTAAGGCACTATAGACTATTCCAAAATTTATGCCCATTATATTTTTTGCTTCGTTAAAATTGTTCCTGATTCGGAAAAAATCTATAATGCATATCCAAATATCAAATACTATTCTTAAAATAAAGTTAAAACCAAACTCAAAGTTGTTGAACTTCTTCTATACTGTATTAATAATTAACTTTAATTAACTTAACAAGGAAGAAAATTTATCAGATAACAAAATTAATTACTCATATTTTAGTAAGAGAATTGTTTAATAGTACTTTTATATGTAATAGTTTTTCACTGATCTCAACAAAATAATGTGAATCATCAATAAATTATTAAATTGAATTTATTTCTTTGACCAATAAGAATATATGCATAACATTAATAGTCATTTATATTAAAAAATCTAAGTAGAAATTATAAGAAGAATTACATAACATACAACTATTTACAAAGAAATAAAATGTGTTGATTTCCTATTAGTAATATGTCCTTTGAATTGAAAAAATTGTAAACAATCCATTATTAAATGACCCAAAACACAAAAACCCTTCGTCTCCTCGCAAAGAAAATTAAAACCCTATTTTCCGCAAATGTACGGATGGTGCACATACTGCTACACTCAATACAAGAAGCTATTGGCATTTTGGATATTTTCCTCCTAAGCCAAATGAAAATATCAATGAAATAACTAAAACATAAGCAAATAAAAATTCAAGATTGCTCGCCCTTTTTATTTCTGTAATCTTCTCTTAAAATTGCCTTGTTCTAGCTTTTTGTCTGTCTCATTCGCATTAAATATATAGTGTTATAATTTGAGAAGTGGCTACGCAGTATAAAGTATCTTCCAAGAAATGTTAGCTTTGGTGTTCATTTAATCCTCTAAAACAATAATTCTAACACACTCGTAGTATGGACTTGACGGACTGTTAACAAATGTAACAATGCTCGGTATTCATTAATTGATATTCAACTTATTATAGAACTTTATATTTTGTCATACATTATTTAATCAGAATACGAATAACATAAAAATGTATTAAATTGTATAACAAATACATAATATTGAGTTCTACCATATGGTAGAAGCTGAAATAGAAATGGCAAATAAATAAATCTGCATCTCATTAAAAGTAATTCTGAAGCCATTACAACATTTGGCTAAAATATATACATTTCAAACTCGCATTTCCAATTAACATGATTTCTTAAGCAACTGTAATTGGTATATTTACAAATAGCAAGACTGAAGAGATATTAATGCTAAGAAACTATTTGGAGTATTAATAGAGTGCAAAATGCCATTATTTACAGCAAAACTTCGACATTCTTACAATAATATAGCTTGAATAAAGTAATAATCTGATAGAAGATGAAGATGTGATGAATGTATGTCAACAAGCAGATAAGAGGTTATGTGAAAGTCAAATTACCTTCAGTAGTTTCCGATGTCGCTTCAGCTTCAGGAGCTGAAGGTTCTGCTTGGAGTTCTGAAGCATCAGCGGTCTCCATGGTCTCCGTTTCCGTCTCACCGCCGTCTAGTTTTTGTTCATCATTTGATGCGTTATCACCCACCGCCATTTCGTCCGACATTGTCAAATCTAAATATAATACCGAGATCCACTGTCAGAGCGTAAATAACCACATAACAATCCGTTACGACACTTCACTTGTTCACCCGACAAATTATCAGATATTGTGCGCGTCACAACGAAGATTTCCCGCTATATTGAAAGAGAAAAAAACTTTTGCTAAATTGATATTAGAGTTCGTTAAACATCTACCTATTTTACATTCCTGCTTCATAAAAACATGTTATTATCTTTAATTATACCAGGAATAAAATATTAATTGGTAAAATTGGAAAATTATATGCAATTTAAGCCCAAATACAGTTTCCAAAGGAAAATGTCGGTCATAAACAACATCCGGTCCGACGACGCCACACTGTTTGTCTACTATTGTCTATTCGTTAGTCCATTCATTTTGTCTATGATTTTTTTTTAAATATATAACATATTTATTTAAACAAAAAAAAACAT
The DNA here is from genome assembly GCF_905220365.1 of Vanessa cardui. Lineage (NCBI taxonomy): Eukaryota > Metazoa > Arthropoda > Insecta > Lepidoptera > Nymphalidae > Vanessa > Vanessa cardui. The sequence goes on from NC_061146.1 coordinate 8,066,372, forward strand.
TAATATTATTGTAAAATATATTGTAAATATTGATTAAAAAACACAGACATGTGTATTGTATTAATGTAGACTCTGCTTTAGGATATCAGTTAATTACTACTTGCTTAACTTGATAAGATTTTTTTGTAGAATTAAGAAATTAATACAAAGTAGTACATTAGCCACAGTCTGTCTCTACTGTGGCTAATTTAGATCTATTATATTAGAATAATAGTACTCACGGATTTTTTTTTCGATCTTAGACTATTCTTAAATTCTTTTCACATGTAATTAATACAATTCAATACAATTTGATAGCATGCAACCTACCCAAACTTTTGTAAAGTTAGGACTGCCCGAGAAGGACCTCCTTCCTATCCTTCTCGTACAGTACTCAGTACTCCTACCCTGGATTATAGTATAACATAGGTACCGCTTGAAACGTGAATGTAAATAAACCTGTGGCTATTATGTAGGTAAAGTTATGGCTATTGCATAGCCTTTAATTAATTCTTTATTTTATATACGTTACATAAGTGTTGCTTTCAATTATGTTTAATTCTATAAAATACAATATGATTTGAAATATCGCAAAATTAACTTATCCAAATTTAGCCATGAATATAAGAATTTTATTTATTTCTTTATTTACTAAATAGTGTATAAACATATATTTGGTTTTATTTTAATCAAACAATTTAAAGCATTATCCTGTTTACGCAACCTATAAATGCTTAATTAAATTAAAATGTAATAAATTATACTGACCATAAACAAAATTATACAAATTTTAAATATTAGATGTTTATAATTGAATGTAACTACTATTGGTCTTTTACTTACTAGACTTATCGATTATAGGAATAAATTATAATAACATTTATTTTTACATTATTTTATAGCATCATTATTGAAAGTGAGCTTAAAATCTGTATTTTTAGGGCTGTATATACTCTTTCTTGTACACTACATGTTTTAAAAAAAAGTTAAATAGCACGCTGCCGCTGCAACCATAGACAAACTGGGGGAGGAAGTTTGTGAGTGATCGATTTTACACCGGCCTCTACAAAACTTCTCAACGGCATTTCTCTTTGTTTGCCGTACGCGTGCCTAATATCCAAACAAAAGTATCGAGTTCGAAGAGCATCCTAAAAATGGCGAACACGTTTCGCGGTGTGACGGTTTCCGCCGTCAATAATGACGGTGCTCTAACTCCGCGCTTCAACTTTCCTACAAACGTAAACGTGGATTACGACCCGCAAGGTCTAAGTGTAAAAGTGATACGTGCTGATCCTGTGCTGGCTCAGGAGGTGCTAGAGTTCCCCGTCCACAGCCAGAGCGAGTGTTCGCGAGTCGCCGGTCAATCGTATATTTTTACGATAGATAATGAGACTTTGTTTTTTAAGTTCGCTTCTGATGTTGACTGTCAGAACTTCCATTTGCTTGTTAGTAAAATCAAAGCTGGTCGATCATCATCTGTGTTTACGGTGCGTACGGAGGACTCGTCGGCGATGCAATATTTTCAGTTTTATGGTTACTTGAGCCAGCAGCAGAACATGATGCAAGACTATGTGAGAACGAGCACGTATCAGCGAGCCATATTATCAAATATCAATGATTTCAAAAATAAGGTAGTTCTAGATGTCGGCGCTGGCTCTGGTATCTTATCCTTCTTCGCGGCGCAGGCGGGTGCTCGTAAGGTATATGCCGTCGAAGCTAGCAACATGGCGCATCACGCGCAAGCCCTGGTCCGAGCTAACGGCCTGCATGATCGCATCACAGTCGTCGCGGGAAAAATAGAGGAAATAGAACTGCCGGAGAGTGTAGATGTTATTATTTCTGAACCCATGGGCTACATGCTGTACAATGAACGTATGTTAGAAACCTACTTACATGCTAAGAAATGGTTAAAACCGAACGGTAATATGTATCCTACTCGTGGTGATTTACACATAGCGCCATTCACAGATGATGCTCTGTTCATGGAGCAATACAACAAGGCAAACTTCTGGTACCAAGCATGCTTCCATGGAGTTGATCTCAGTGCATTACGCACAGCTGCTATGAAGGAATACTTCAGGCAACCTATTGTTGATACGTTCGATGTACGCATATGTATGTCGCGATCTGTGAGGCATGTTGTAGACTTTTTAAATGCCAATGAAACTGACTTACATCGCATCGAAGTGCCATTCAGATTTGAATTAACTCAGTCTGGAACTTGCCATGGTCTTGCGTTCTGGTTTGATGTGCTATTTGCGGGCACCACTCAGCATATATGGTTGTCTACAGCACCGACAGAGCCTCTTACTCATTGGTATCAAGTGAGATGCCTCCTCGAGACACCGATATTCGCAAAACAAGGCCAAGTACTCACAGGACGTGTGCTTTTATTAGCTAATAAGAGACAGAGTTATGATGTTACAATGGATATAAATTTGGAGGGAACAAATATTTCGTCATCGAACACATTAGACTTAAAGAATCCCTACTTCAGATATACAGGTGCCCCTGCTGCTCCACCGCCAGGAGTCAATACAACATCCCCGAGTGAGTCATACTGGAACTCTATTGAGTCAGCTGGATCTTTAAGCAATGGTCAGGGTGTTATTTTAACCGATGGTACACAGCAGTACTGTTCCACACCTGACCAGACCATTGCATATGGAGCCCACCCCAACATGATTAAAACAGTGATGCTTCAGGAGGAATTCATAAAGAGGATCGGGATTAGTCAAAACGGCGACATATAATCCGCAAAGTCGCGCCGAGCGCGCCTTAGGGCTATAAGGAACCGTCGCAATCGGTTGTGAACAATCTTCCGTTCAAACTTTATAGTGTGTAAGCGGACTTATTTATTAATACATCACAGTGGACTACTGTAAAATCGTGTAATTGATACAACATTGACAAGGCAGCTTGCCTTAATAAATCAGTTAGGTGTATGCTAAGTATAAATGATGCATTCAAAACTTGTATGTGTAGTTTCTGAATTGCATTTTCGATAATGTAAGAAGCAGTCAAACCTTTAATGCACCTTGTGGTGTAAATTTTCTTCTCAGTTTGTATGACGCTTACTAGTGTAATTTGGATACAGCTCCTAAAATATTTTTTTTTTGTAAATATGTCCTACACCCAGTTTGACACGGCGAAAATTGGCCAAATACATTACGACTGCTCGAGCTAAGGCTCCGTAGTTAGTTTAAGTAATTTAGATGTTCAAGTACACTTAGATTAAGCAATAAATGCTAATGATGATGCTTAATGATATAAATACTCATTAATCATTATTGCAATTGTATTGAACTCGTATGTGAATCAACCAGTGATTTTTGTATGTGACAATCAGGATTATGTTTTTTTATAAAATTATTTCTGTCTGCCAATCGGGGAAAGGGATTGTGGATTATATGAAACAATAGAATGATTATTTTTTCCCATATTTGTAGTGTTCAATTTAGATTTGTTTATTTTTAAACTATTACAATGTTGATGAATAATTTATTCTATGATATTATTCAGTCAGAAATTAGTCTTTAATTATATGTATTTATAAGGCTAATATTTATGTATATTGCATTAGTTAATATCAAAAATTTTGTCTGAAATGATTTAATATCAAATTTGTATAGGTTTGACATCAACATTATGATCACGTTACTTTAGTTTAATAAAAATGCAAATCTGAATTGAATTATTTCTACAAATATGTTTTATGTAAATATTAAGATAGGTTACTTAGGAGTGCTAAATGTTTTGACTTCTACAAAGCCAGTTGTATGTCACAGCAATCAGTATTCATCTTGTGTTCCATATTTGTAGATATAGCAATCTGAGAATCACATGCTATAAATATGAAAATGTCTTTTTTGCACTTGAATGTTTATACTAGTGTTGTATTAAATCTGTCTAAATTTTAAGGCAGGTAATAATTAATTAATGTATGTCTGAATTTATAAATCGATATGAATATTGACTATGTAAAATCAGTTTGAAATTTAGTCATTTTAAGTCTTAGGAATGGAATCGATCTATAGCCCGTCGAAATGATCTTTATAATAAATTTTACCATTTGAATATAAAGAGCTGTTTGCCTAGAGATAATGTTGTGGAAAAGAGGTTCTCTACAATTTTTATTATTCATATCTGATATCCATTAGTAATAATAATTGTAAGGAGCAATGGGTTATCTAAAGAACCAAAAAATTTAATATTTTGGAAACAATACATGGGTTGGTACATTTTGGCAGTAGATTCAATTACAAAATAAACTATTAGTGATATGCAACAATTTTAATGTATTTAATCTGTATTTACTTATTATTTCCAATATATACTGAGATTTCTAGAACAAGTGCAGACATTCAAACATTCATTAATTATATATAGTTTCTTAAACACGACTACCTCAAATATTGGCAGACGAATCTGAAATAATTACGATACAGCAGGATTTTAATTCCATGACAAAGGAAGGTTGCCAAGTATAGCCTTGATGTATCAAAAAATTTGGCACGTAGGAAAATGGATAGTTTGAAAAATCTTTGGTGGAAATAATTGGATAAGCAATATGTTTGGATTCTAATTAATAAACAAATTTTGTCACAAAAGCTTTTTCTAATTTTTCCTAATGACTTTTTTTCGTTTTATACTTTTCTCTCGATGGGTGAAATAAAAAACATTTTAATAGCGATATAATCTATTTTAAATAACTTTCACATATATACAAATGATTTACGACATACGGATGCCATATTTTAAAGATTTATTATTACATATAATATGAGCTAGTGTAAATAATTAGGTTAACTTTAAACATTCCAAAACATTAGGGATTGTATCGCTTTTATGTTTGCACAGCATTCTTAACAGATTGAGTTTCTTTTCGTTTGTTTTAGAAGATTCTAACTCGTATAGCGTGCAAAGGTTTATAAGTAGGCTCTCGTTTAATCCTCGTTCTGGATCAGAGTGGATTGCTTTTTGGAGTACAGCAATGGCCTCCTTGAGTCGTCCCATGTAGAGAAGACATACTGACAAGTTGTTTGCAACCTGTGAACAAATCAAATCAATTTATTCAAGTAAAATTCACAAAGAAGCGTTTTTGAATCGTCAACAATTAAATACTACCACCGTTTCGGAAAGCACCTTCTAGCGAGAAGAAACTCGCATAGTTGCTCTTTTCAAATAAACAGATTTACAAAGCTGTTGTAAATGTGCAATTTACAGTAATTAGTATCCTATGATGGAACCCGAGCCTATCTCCAGGCATTTCTTTCTAAAAAGTACTCTTTTAATGAATAATATGATTTATTTATTAATTTAGTCTTAATAATCTTTTTAAATTTTGAGAGCCGTAAATTTATTATATTTTCCGGTATCTTATTATATATGCGTATAATATATATGAAGTATGTACATGTACAATTAATTCTACTCTCAAATGGCATGGAAAACTTGAAATCCAAGATTTGTTTATTTACTCCATCATTGATTAAAATACGTTATATAATTATGCCTATTCTTTCAAGGTTTTAAATCACTGCGCTGATACCGTACCAAATCAATGAGAATACTAGGCGATCTCATAAGTGCGATCTCATAAGTGAACTCAAGTGTTGCCAGTTTAAGAGTATATATATCTCGTTTGCTAGGGATATGCTCATGAATATTATTTTAAACAAAAGCTTTATATATAAACTCTACCACAAGAAGAGTAAACTAAAATAACAACTTCGACATATCATTACAATATTATTGTCCGAAACTTGAATATTCATTATGTAATTTGCAAAGAAGGGGCGATTTGAATGTCGCGTGAAGTTAGAGGAAATTTGGAAGTGAATATAGGTGGTGAAGTGAATTCGTGTTATATTGCATGCAATGTGATATATCAATCATGAATTATGTATTTAAATATGTACAAAACAATAACAACAGCCTGTAAATTTTCCACTGCTGGGCTAAGGCCTGCTCTCCTTCTGAGGTGAAGGTTTGGGACATATTCCAAAACGCTGTTCCTAAGCGATTTGGTGGAATACACAGTGGTGGGTTTCCCCACGACGTTTCCCTTCACCGCCGAGCACGAGATGAATTATAAACACAAATTAAGCACATGAATATTCAGTGGTGCCTGGGTTTGAACCCGCAATCATCGCTTAAGACGAACGCGTTCTAACCACCGGGTCATCTCGCCTCATTTATTTATTTGTTGACTGGCTAAGCTGCCTAAGCTACCTCACGATGTTTTCCTTCACCGCTGAGCACGAGATGAATTATAAAGACAAATTAAGCACATGAATCAGCGGTGCTTGCCTCGGTTTGAACCCGCAATCATCGATTAAGATGCACGCGTTCTTACCACTGGGCCATCTCGACTCGACATACTTGATCACTCGTGCTTCAAACTACTAAGTATCGGTGTTTGGCAGTAGAATCTGAGGAGTTATTGATACACACCGGACGGGCTTGCACAAAGACATTACTAGGTAACCATTCTTAAATGTATAAAAGGGCGCCTTGAATGTTCGTAACGAGGGCAAGTATTTACGAGCTGGTAGAAGTAGAGTTCATATATGTCGCCGTTTGGACATTATGTATCAACAACAACAACGACAATAACAGCTAAATTTCTCACTGCTAGGCTAAAACCTCCTTTTCCTTTGAGGCGAAGGGTTGGAACATATTACACAACGCTGTTCCAATGTGGGCTTGTAGAATACACATGTGGCAGAATTTCTATGAAATTAGACACATGTAAGTTTCTCACGATGTTTTCCTTCACCGCCGAGCAAAAAATGAATTTGTAAACACAAATTAAGCACATGAATATTCAGTGGTGCTTGTCTGGGTTTGAACCCGCAATAATAGGTTGAGATGCACGCGTTCTAACAACTGAGCCATCTCGGCTCTCATATACCCGTGTAACATTATGTATCATTCTTATATTATACTAACTGAACCTGCGGGTTTACCGGCGCTAAAAATATGAAACAATCTTTTAAATTCCGTTTTCACGTATAGGGGAGGAGTTTCGTAATCTTAAGCGATGCCTACACCGTGTAAGGAACCTGCCTGAAAGTTTTCAAGTTTGTAGGTATAAAACCTATAATATACATCTTAATATAAGGCCTCTGATGATACAAAGAAGGAAAAATAAACAAACTAAAGTTCTGCTATAATATAATCTGCTATAATAGTAACAGTTCCAATTTAATATATCAAAATAATTTTACCTACAAATTTCCGATAGTAACAATTTCATAATGTATGTCATACATTATTCAAGATTTTAAAAAAAGAATATCGCATTAATTAGATGATAATTTACCGTTAACTAATCTCGTGCTTGGAAAAGTTTATGAACAAAATGTAAAGTAAAGAAACAGCCTGTAAATTTTCCACTGCTGGGGTAAGGCCTCCTCTTCCATTAAGGAGAGAGTTTGTAACATGTTCTACCACGCTGTTCCAATGCGGGTTGGTGGAATGCACATGTGGCAGAATTTCGATGAAATTAGACACATGCAGGTTTCTTCACGATGTTTTCTTTCACCGCCGAGCAAAAAATGAATTTGGAAACACAAATTAAGCACATGAATATTCAGTGGTGCTTGTCTTTAGTTTTGTCTGGGTCATCTCAGCTCTTATGAACAAAAAATCAAGCTTTTATATTTATAACATTGAAATCTATATTATAGTGTAATTACCATAATATTCGTTGGTTCCTGGTCGGCTGCTTTCGCGAAATTATTGTACGCGTCCTGGTACTTCCCATGAGCTATGTCTATAAGACCGAGGTCGACGTACTCTCGTACATCAGGCGTTGGGCATCTGAAATATGTCAATGAATTTCAAACATCGGAGTTTTGGAGAAAAAATCTTTTTTTTTAAATAAAGCTGTAAAAATTGAGTCTTTAGATTGAAAGCCGCATAGTAGGATATCTATGCACAGATTAAATAACTAAATTTTACGAAGACACTAGTAAATTAAAATAAACGATTCACACTTTATATATTATTCTAACATACATTAAATACATTATACACTTAGTATATGTATATATAATATTATGTATGTGTTGGTTTCAAGGCCGAATGAACTAGTGAAACTACAGGCACAAGGGACATAGTATCTTAGTAGTAGTTAGATATGTAAGGGATGGTTCATATATCTTACATTTAGTACAACCAATTTCTATGGGCAAGTTCATATATTTTAAATTTGTAATATAAAAATCATTTTTGAATGAGACTTCAATTGATTTACATAATTTTATAACATGCTTTACGGATTAATTGTCGCCCTCGCTCACGATTTAAGAGCTGGTCGTCAAATGTTAGGTATGAAAAAGAAGATAATTATTATATATTTTTGCCTTGGGGTTTAATAGTATAACCAACATTTTATCAGTTAAAATTTTACTGAGTTGGCAGAAAAAATGTAACAAATAGATATATAGACAGACAATTTAATGTGCAGCTTCAATATTAGCATAAAAAAATATGATCAACGGAATGGTCACATACATACACATGAAAAATCAGATTAATATAACATTATATATTAAAATATTTCTTGAACTCTTGAATTGCATCTAAATGAAGGAAAATATTAAATTAAATGCACAGATTATAGCAGATTATAAGCAACAGAATATTACCAGTTTTTATATTAGAAATACACATACAATGTTCAATATCAAATATATTATCCTGGTTCCATAGCAGCTTCATGTGAGCTATTGTTTGAACCGTGAAATAAGTTTCCTGTTTGAACAAGTCTCAAGTCGATCTTCCATCCGATCCACCATAAACACTGACCCGACTCCTGCTCGGCAGGTCAGGAATTTGGAGCAACGCAGAGGGCGTTGAACCGACCACGCCATCCGAGTTGCTCCAGACCCCCGACCGCAATCGGGGTCGCGGTCGCAGCCCGAGAATCAACGCCATCAGTTCCTTCAACCTTCGCGGGAGCAGCATCCTTTCCGGCGAGCAGAGCCCTTCGCTGATATAAGATTGTTCTGGTGATAGCCGGCAAAACCTGGATGTCAGTCAGCGGCGTAGCTAAGTGAGGAAGGGCCCAGTGCATAGAAAAATAATCCCCCCCCCATCCCTTTTTAACTAATAATTACCCTTTAAAACTATAGATAGCAAATAAGAAAACTTGAGAGCATCGTGATTTTCTAGCTACAGAAGCTTAATTTAGAAGGTTTAGTTTAGAGGGCCCCCTGAACTCCGGGGCCCCAATGCACTCCACCTCCTGGCCTTACTCACAGATGGTGTCGCAGGTCGCGCGCGGCGTCGCAGTGTCTGGCGGCGGCGCGCACGTGCCCGGCCAGGAGCGCCACGCGGCACAGCGCACTGGCCAGGGCCCGGCGCTGCCCCGGGGGCCCCGCCGCGCCCAGGGACGACAGGATCTTACTTGCCAGTCGGTAGTCCTATCGACCGGAAACTTAGCGTTTCTATCCATCTAATTCCATATTCAAATTCATTAAGTGCCCCTGCAGCTTGTAATGTAATTGTAATGTTCTACGATTTAATATCCTTCTACGGTGGATCGAAAAATAAATTGTGAATTACTGTAATCAGTGTATATTATGAGTTAAAAAATGGTTATTTACTAACGAAACATGAAAATAATACTTAATTTATTCAAAAATCAATAAATAAAAATGCATTTTTTTCAAACGTTTGTCACGTGACACAAAACGCTCCTGATTGGCTGGGCTTATGATGAAGTCACTTTCTTGTAAACCTTGCTTTTCTACTATATGTACAACAGATTAAAATACAGCAAAGTGACGTCACCGACCCCATTGCAGCGCCATATTGTCCAAGTAGCGTTTTCGCGCGCTATTTAAATATGGAATTTTAAATATGATATTTTTCGGCAAATATGTACTAGAAATAAAAAAAAAAACCACTTTTACTGGGTTCCTTAACCTCTACTAAATAATATAAAATGGATTTTAAAAACCAGTCAAATAGCCTATTACGGTGTTTTTAGGTAGACCTCCTTATTTTAAGGCATAGGTTTGAATCTTATTGTGCCACTTTTCTGCGAGATTCATTTGTCAGAATGACATACAAAACGTACCGTACGTACGTTATTTTTCTTCAGCCCCAATGAAAACTTGGTATTAATAAATTAACCATAAATTCAAGTGAAAAAGTTAGAAATGAATGAGCAAAGAACGAATGAATTATCATAATTGCGATGAAGTATAACGATACCTTTAATGCAATCGCACAGTTCACGATCGAATGTAAAACTCGTGTCTGTCTACCAGTCCAAAGCCGCAACGATTCGTTCTGGTCATCTATTGAGATGTTGCCGGTACCATCTTCAGTCTTACCCTCGTTCAGGTTTGCTATCATCTACCATAAACATATTAATCTTACAGATTACAACAACAACAGCCTGTAAATTCCCACTGCTGGGCTAAGGGCCTCCTCTCCCTTTGAGAAGGTTTGGAACATATACCACGCTGTTCCAATGCGGGTTGGTGGAATACACATGTGGCAGAATTTCTACGAAATTTGTCACATGCAGGTTTCCTCACGATGTTTTCCTTCACCGCCGAGCACGAGATGAATTATAAAGACAAATTAAGCACATGAATCAGCGGTGCTTGCCTGATTGCCAAGAACTAGAATGTCCTTTCTGCCTGTAGTTATGCTGGCTGAGTCACAATTCAAACTGGTTCAAAACAATACTAAGTATTGCTACTAAGCGGTAGAATATATAATGGAGTGTTTGGTACATATACAGGAAAGCAAACACAGAGGCCTAACCAAAATTGCAATTACAGGCACATGGGAATTAATACCTTAGTCCCCAAGGTTAGTTGCATGGTTTGGAAGAAATGGGTAATATTTTTACAGCCCCATTATTTCTGGGCGATGGTAATCACTATTAAATATTTCATATTAAAAAGGAATCACCTTGCTTCACACGATTTTAATTTAGAAATTACCAGGGCACCATAAAATGCTAGGAAATAACACTGACCTGTTCTATGACGTCGAGCATCGCGTACAATCTGTCCATTGCCTCTTCTGGTTTATTTACGTGCATTGGTAGTTCGGCGATCAAGAGACGCAATGAGAACGGCACCAGTGAACCGGTTCGGTTCTCGTACGATTCTGGATAGAACTGGAACATAGATTAATGTCCAGAGATAACATTCTCACTTAAAATTCTACATACATGGAGGTGAAGATAAACTTAACATATTACTTATGGCTATGTATGTAGTTACCTACTCACTTATTATTCAAACTGGAACGCGACATCTTTGGTGGTTGAATATGAGAAGAGATTTTCTAATACTAGCGACCCGCCCCGACTTCGCACGGGTGCAATACTGATACTAAATATACTAAAGAATTTGTTTATTTACGACATCACATTACAAACTTCTAAAATTATCTGTGTTTCTTTACTATATTGTCCATGTATTATATACAAAAACCTTCCTCTCGAATCACTACCCATTAATAAAAACCGCATTAAAATCCGTTGCGTAGTTTTAAAGATTTAAGCATACATAAGGATATAGGGACAGAGAAAGCGACTTTGTTTTGTACTATGTAGTTATGACAAATGACCCAGGTACGTAAAGACGACCAAACTATGACAATTTTATTCTCCCTTCCATCTTAATTGGGCAGGGTTATATCCCTAGAAAATAGGCTTTAGCTTACTCTGATCAAATGAGGCAGAAAGACAAATAAACAACTTAATAACTGACGCTAACATTTCCATCATTATCTTTGGTATAATCTGCGTCACTTTTAACGATCATAAGCTAGTCTTGATCAGGTTCATTAAAGAGTAAATTTGTGTCCTCTTAGTTATACTAGCTCACTCACTCTTCAAAACGGAACACAAGACTACGAAAAACACTACAGAGGTCATAATTACATGAAGGCCGTTCAAAAAAATGAATCAAGAAAATCATTCAAAATAAAAAGTACCTGATAAAACATATCCGGCTTAGAGAAATCACCGAACGGCTCAGCCTCCTTCATCAATGGCTCATAAAGTTTAATGCGGCACATGACTGCGAATCTCGTCAACCAGAGCTGTAACGACCTTGGCGTGTGCTTAGTTGGTCTGTGCATGCGACCTGCGCCTGTGAATTGGAAATACACCTCCCTCATTAAAAAATAACCTGCCACTGGACCTAGGCCTCCTTTTCTGAAGAGAGCGCAAGACTCTAGAGGTCTTAGTTGAATTGACATTGGTTTGCAGAGTTATTCCATTCTATACTGATTATCTCATGTTTGCATTCGGTCTATACAGGATCATTCGTTAATTATTGTCAACTAGTTTCCATACTAACTTAGATAGTTACATAAGTTCAGATCACTTACCATTATAGATTATTTATACCTTAATTAACAAAATGAAGACGTTTTATTTAATTTTATATTTATCATACAAGTAACAGTAAGTAACAGTAGTAACAGCCCGTAAATTTCCCACTCTTGGACTAAAGCCGCTTTTGCAGTGCAGGTTGGTGGAATACACATGTGGCAGAATTTCTATGAAATTAGACACATGCAGGTTTCCTCAGAATGTTTTCTTCACCGCCGAGCACGAGATGAATTATAAAATACAAATTAAGCACATATACATATATAGTGGTGCTTGCCTGGGTTTGAACCCCGAAATCATCGGTTAAGATGCAAGCGTTCTAACCACTGGGCCATCTCAGCTCTATCATACAAGTATTGAAATATTAATGCAGATAATTAATATCGCATTGAAATTACGCCTTAATATTTAAAGCTACGTAAGCCAGACATTAAGACTAGTCATAATACGGATAAGAATATACTTTATGCAATGTCCGTGCTGATCCCGCACAAGGAGCAAGGATATGTTTTAATAACAACATTATTTCAACAAAGTTAACCTTCAAATTTCTTTCGAAAAATAAAAGTTCATAAGGCAGTCACGTTACTATATAAGCTTTGAATTATTACGATATTGGTAAGATATACTGATAATGATTGTCGAATACTCATCTTCATAATTACATAAGCGAATTAATCACTTTAAATAATTAAAATAACATAACATACTCCTACTTGCATCACCAAAACAACTTTTATTTCACAAGTATTTGAGTACCAAGTTTTAATAAACAGGACGACACTGCTTATTAAAGTCATACTATTCATATTTCAAAACTACAAAATCAAATCCACTCAAAAAAAAACTCTTAAACTAACGATAAGCAACATTATTTTCATGTCCGATCATAAATTATTATATGTAGAAGCAAAACAAAGAAATGTCATGATATTTCTTAATCTACCCTCATTGCTTTTACATTTTAAACAACATATTTCATAATAGATGGAGCTGTACGCTTTTAAATCGCGCTTATGTTGTTTTATTCGATCAAGCTAAGAGGTTTTTAGAATATTTAATTTTCATGGTTATACTGATTTTCTTTTATCTTGAAAGGGCTGCAGTTGGTCGACAAACTGTAGCCTAATAATTATTAATAATATCTTTGTAAAAGTAACTCGATCTGTTTGTTACCTTATCTTAACTAAAACTTTGCGATTTGACAACATTTTAAGTAACCTAAATCTGTTTGCAGTTTTATCAATAACTGACTTAGAAAACTATTCAGGATATCGATAGTACAATCGATAGTATCGTTTTGGTCATACTATAGTATAGATCAGAGGTTCGCAACTTCTTGGTAGGCAAGGGCCACAAAGGCAGGCAGGCAAAATAAACTTTAGGCGGGCCGCAGTCTTAAAATTTATCTTATAGGCCCAATATACCTACCCATAATTAATTAGTGTTAATTGTCATATTTCATAAGAAAGAAAAATGCTATTAATATTTTTTAAAGGTACATTTTTTTAGTCTTTTTTACAGAATTTAATTCGTACAATAAATAAATCCATTATGTATATATGTTTGGGCTTTATAGCTAGAAAAATAAGAAATGATAACTACAAACGACCTAAATAGGAAACAGCTGATTTTACACAAAATTTTAGTGTGATGTCTCAGACATCATTTTTGCATTTGAGATGCTATTTCCTGAATGTTACCTGTAATATTTGTCAACTTTTTTATAATACAGTCACGGACTGCAAGGAAGGTGTTCGCACCGCGTGTTGCCGACCGCAGTTATAGATGTCGGTAAATACATTTTGAGCAAAGGATAGTGACGAAGTCAAAGTTATCGTTGATTATCTGATTTATCATTGAATATTGTTATTTTTTTGAAACGCGTCTTTAGACATCGAAGGTCTTATTTAATTATGTTAATTCTACGCTTCTACGAGGAGACACACAATTATTAAACTTAAGAGTATACTCAAATGTATGTTAAATCGAAGAATATAGCACAAAACTATCGATAGTTTAAGTTAAAAGTTTTATTAATACTATTTTTGTACTGCAGAAGAGATCGATTCGTGCAATTTATAACCTTGGCCCAAAAGAAAATAATGACTGTCACTTCTCAATTTGTTTTTGATAATGTTATGTATGTACGCAAAAACATAAATGATTTTCCCAAAAGTTGTGACGTAAATTCCATGATACTACAGCACTTATGACTTTCTAGTTGACTGTTCACCTTGGGAATGAGATGATCGCCTCCAGGCTGTTTCAAATAACAAAAATATGTTTATTTTTACTAAATTGTAAATTGACATTATAAAAAAAAAAAAAAATTACCCTTTGAGTTTCTTTCGCCGGTTCTTCTCAGGTCTGAGGTATTATATTCCGAACCGGTGGTAGATTTTCGTTAATCAATAAGAAAGTGTCAACAATTTTGAATAAAGGTTTTTGACTTAGACTTTGAAAAGAAATGTTTTTTGCAATACTGTTTGTCTGTTTGTTTGTTTGAGTGTATTTACAGTTTATTAAAAATTTAAGGAACTAAAGTTATTTAGTTAAACTCGATATCATTATTTTAGCTAGCAATTTCCATATAAAGGCTTACCGAAGTACCGACTATTGTTATAGAAATAACATAAAAGTCCTGGAATTAAGTTTTATTTAGCCCGAAGTTATGCTTTTCATGAATGTGTGTATTAGGAAAAAGTGCATACTTAAATTCTTTGTCTCTGAATAGATAGTTAGTACATTAGAGGGCTATGCACAGTACGGCTACCGAATGTCGTAGGACTCTGTAGTAATAAATAGTGATAATTGTACAACTTTATCGATGATTTTCATTTAATATTTGACTTTGGAGATATGTCCTTTTGCAACTAATATGTCTTCAAGAATTCAATGAAATCTTATTAAGTCCTACCTTGTCCAGCTGCACTGATGAGTGTGGCCGTGAGGTTGATTGCCGACCGTAAATAGCCCGTACGAAGTAATTCCCTCAACCCAGCCTCGTCTCTGCTCACGTGCTCCGCGCGGACCACACCGTGTATCCCAGCCGAACTTACTCCGAGGTATTTAACAGCTACTTCTTGGAGTGCATCAGCCTAAAATGTTCATTACGATATTGGTAGGCCTGTTAAATGGGCAACCTGATGATAGGTATTCATCATCGCCTAATACATTAGTAGTGGTCCCGCTAAGGAGGGTTTGGAACATATTCAACCACGCTGTTTCAATTCGGGTTGGTTGAAAGCGCATGTGGCAGAATTTCGATGAAATTTCGTGCAGGTTTCCTCACGATGTTTTCCTTTAACGCCGAGCATAAGATGAATTATAAACAGAAATTAAGCACATGTACATATATAGTGGTGCTTGAACTAGGTTTGAACCCGAAATCACTGGGTCATCTCAGCTCAAAGAAAGAAATCGCCGTAAGATATTTTAGGCACTATTTATAACTCCAATGAATCAACAACTAAGTATTACTGCTTGGGGGTAGAATTAGTGGGTGGTTCCTTCCCCGGCGGGTTTACACAAAATCCTACCCACAGAGAGTTCCTACAGAGAGTTAGCGGACTCTCTTAATCTGATAACATCTCCTTCCATGGTTACATAAACATAGAAATCTGGACGGCTGACGAAAATTCCTTGACAGAAATGAACAAGTTTTTAATAGCCAAATCGACTTGATGGAAAGCTTTAGATTTATGAAGTAGCCACTAGATCAAGAAACATTTTTTTTGTATTATTATTTGACAAGTTTCAAGGCTTCTCTATTGACTTGAAAAAAATCGTTAGAAACCTGATGTGGACACCAGATAACAATTATGGTATCCTGACAGTCCAGTCACTGTGAAGAAAATATTATATCACCATCAACTCTCACTTCCACACATCTCACTCAGTTCAGCCACAGGATTCATTGCTTTATGTGCTTTCTAAGTATTTATTAAATAAATGTCTTAAAAAAATATAAACTTACCAATTCTTCTTCCAAAACTATCCCCGGCATTGTAAGAACTTCTCTTTCAGGGAAAAACGAACCCTTCGGTGAAGATTGTGCCTGAGTAAAGATTCAATCACAAAATTAATCTATTGAATAGATTATATTATTAATATTTTTATTTTTACAGTAAATATTTTATCTATTTATAAAATATTTACTGTAAAAATAAAAATAGCAATACTTACTACACTATATTAAAACATTACTTCCTACTAATTCCATACTGTGAATTTTGTAGAGATATATCCTAGTGAAAAATAGGCTACATATTTTTTACAGTACAGTACTACACTATAATACTGCTAAGTCACTATTGTTCGTATTATAGTGTAAAGAGTATTATAAGCTACAGTATTCTAAATTTAAATATTACCTTTAATAATGTTTTCTTAGCATCTTCATTGGGAATCCATGCATCTCTTCTCCGGTCTGCGTCTTTATCTATTGGTTGATTCTGAAACAACATAATATGTCAAGCAAAAAACATTTGAATGACATAGCTGAGTAACATCATTAACAACTTTTTTTTTTCAGAGACAAATATGAACACTGCTCTGATATATTTTTTTACAATTAAGGTTTTTTAAGATTTAAATATTAACCATCTCTGCTTTCAATAAATATAGGTATATAGATAATAGAGAAAGAATAAATGTATACAATCTTAAATATAGAATTGTTTTCTAAAAAAAAAAAATATGTTTGAACACATTCCTAAATTAGGACTATTCTTTATTTAAATGCAAAGTTATGACTTTAAAAGGCTTATCAGATTTCTAGTTATTCATTTATAATGACCAATAGAGATCAATCAATTTCTATGAAAATTAATTCCTTAAAAATACGCATAAAGTTTTGATGTTACCTTAATACTTAATCCATCCATAGCATCAGATAGCACGGAAGTTGTATTAACACTGCTCTTGATAGATCCGATTTGGGGTTCCGGCCCAATTGTGTCGAAGAATGTTGATGGATCAGGCAGGTTTGCAGCTGGAATGGCCGTGGAACCGCTCACAGTGGGCACGACGTTGGTAAAAGTCATCTCTTGAGGCATTTTATTTTGTATGAAAGACGTAGTCATATTTTGTGGGAAAATTCCCGTTGCAGTAGTCTGCGGACGTGCTACAAAAAGAAAATTAAGTATATTAACGTTAATGTTAAAATTTTCTCAGCAAAATTGAAATATATCTTTTTACGACTGTATTTATTTTGTTATATTACGAATACGAACTGTCGGGATCTCCCAAATAAACACTCTGTATCATATCTGTTGGCGATGTCCCTATCTCGTCGAAGAATTGAGAAGCAGGCGGTACTTCATTACTGCCAAAATATTGGCTTAAACTGGGCTTGTTATCCATATTTTTGCGATTGATTACATCGGTTTATTGATCACTATTGTGTTTCTGTCAAAACCTAGTATAGAATATACTCTGTGACTATGACTGTCAAAACTAAGTGTCATTTTTTAATAATAAGCATAATAAATGATGTACCTATGTACTACCTAATAGCCTAAATTACGTTGCTTAACTGTAATTTATTCTGAATTTAGATAGTCATATAATGTATTACTAAAACCTCTTAAAGTTTAGAAATGGTCTCAGGTTATTGATCTACACTGACTATAATATTATATCTATGAACTTCTGTATATATTATACTTACTGATAAACAGAATATACTATATTTTTATCGACTTGTTACATAAATACATATTATAAGTTATATATTATATAAATCTTGACAAGAAACATTTATTGTCAAGTTTTATTATATTATATTGCTGAATTAAAGTTTTAACATTGTATAACTTCTAGAGCAATTTCTCATATGAGTAAAATGCAGAATATACGGTTAGTGAACATTACTTTAATTTATTGTTATCACATAATTGACAATGTATGTCTTTGTTGATAATAAATCTAATGCAGAATATGAATTATTTTAGAAATTCAACGATACTTATAATAAATAAATGGTTAAAGAATATAGACACGGTGAACTGTCAAAATAAAATAAAATTGTCTGTGGTAACTGGTATTGGTATTTCTAGCAACTCCCTGATTATAATGTCATAAAAAATTAAAACTTCAAGATCAACAACTCCCATTCAAGGGATTTTTCATCGAAAATATCTTTATCAGCAGTTTATTGCGATACCTGTTATTTAAACACGTCGCCGGTACGTATATTTACAGTCGTTAAGTGCACAGATGGAGCGTTTAGACAATCCGTTTTTGTATATATGGTCAAATGTTAGTTCCTGTAGTTTTCTTGTAGTGATTACATTTTTATAGATACATTTTTATCTTACTAGTGTTTGTTGTTTTAGGCACAGATGACGAACCAAGCTTCACCCGTTGAAGAGCAAGAGAAGCTTCTTGACGATGCATTGAATGTTGTTAAAGTCCAGGTACAAGGCAATATTATTAATAAGATAATGTTTCATTAAAATTATTAATAATAATTACATGAATACGAATATTTATTTACTTTAAGGAGAAAACTGTAACAATACAATTAACAATGGAATATGTTCCAAAACCTTCTCTTCAAAGGGAGAGGAGGCCTTTAGCCCAGCAGTGGGAATTTACAGGCTGTTACTTTACTTTACTTTACAATTAACAAACTTTTTTTATATTTTGATTAATATTTATATTTTTTAATAAAGTTTATTAACCTCTATGATTTTTTTTCTCATTCAGAGGAGGAAGTGTCTTATGCATTTTATTAACAGTTTAACTACATAAATATTAACATATGTTCATCCGTCTCTCCATATTGTACCAAAGCTCCTATAGGTGTAAAATAAACAACTCAATTTGTAAATATATTGTGTCCTTCAAAATTATAATATTTGTATATAACAGAGTTGCTTGAATTTATTATTGATAGTAGATTATTCAAACAAAGTTAGGAAGAGATTGTATTGGAATTTTATTTTATTTATTTGTAAATTGATTTGTGTATATAGTAGTTTTGTATTGTGTAGCAATTTGACATTAACTTTTAATAATTTAACTTTTAATAAAAGATCACATGTTCAAATCTGGCTGCAAAATTTTATGTATTTCATGCATTCATTCCAATCTCTACCTATTGTTACTATTTAAAAAAAAAATAGATTGTCTCTTTATTATAGTCTGTGCTGTTGTTAATTCATATGTTTTTTACCTTAAATGATTTCAGGCATTTCAAATGAAGAGATGCCTGGACAAGTCCAAGTTGATGGATGCCCTGAAGCATGCCTCAACCATGCTGGGCGAGCTGAGGACATCACTGCTTTCACCGAAAAGTTACTACGAGTTGTGTATCCTTTTAAAAGTATTTGCTTAAAAGCTTTTTTAGGTTAAATCTACTTTCTGAACCGGTTCAATACTATAACATAATTTGAAAGTACTCTTATGGATATATTTCTATAGCAATTGATTTGATTTTAAATATTTTCTTTAAAACTACTCCTACAATGCTCTGAAATTTAACTATGCCTTACATTGCTCAAGCATCAAAAACCAACTTTAAGAAGTATGTTATGACCCTTGTGCTTGTAGTTACACTGGCTCATTCACCCTTCAAACTGGAGCACAATACTGAGTGCAGATTGGCAGTAGAATAAATGATGAGTATGATGACTGGTGATACCTACTCAGGTGGCCTTGCATGAAGTCTTACCTCGGGGTAAAGAACTCATTTAATTGTATCTAGATAAATGGGATTCTTGTCAAAAAAAATTTACATACAACTAATTGAATTAGCATTTGTCAAGACTTGTTAAATGTAAAATTACATACATTTTCAAATATATATTTATATCAAGACAAGATACATATATGTATGTTCTCATATGTTCTCTGTTCCACTGAAATAACACAAGTATGTTAATAATTAGACACTGTATTTAAAGAAATATAGACTTAACAATGGTTCAGACATGGCAATAACGGATGAGCTACGACATCTAGAGCTGTATCTGCTGGAGGAGTTTCAGAAAGGGCGTAAAGTGGCAGATCTCTATGAACTGGTCCAATATGCTGGCAACATTGTACCGAGGCTGTACCTCCTGATCACTGTTGGACTTGTTTACATAAAGACTAACACAAATTTAAGAAGAGATTTGTTAAAGGTAAGTTATCTTATCATGTTTATTTGTTACTAGTTGGAGCCATCGCTATTGCCTGCCGAGTTGTATTGTTTTTTGAAATGATGATGACTTATCAGTGTCGTTTGATTTCAGTAAACAATGTATATGTCGCTGAGCTAAGCTCAATCTATCTGTAAAAACCGCAATAAAAACAGTTCTGTAGTTTTGGAGATAATCAGGCTACATAAAGTCTACCAGCAATTCTTTTTTTCTTGTATACAGACAAAAATCTCCTGTTTCTTTGTTGGTGATTGTTTTTTATTCTCAACAAATTTTCACGAAAAAGCCAGCCTCCGAAAGTTATGATGGATCCTGATTTTATCGATATCCCTGATAACGTGTTCGCAATATTTAATTTCGATCGGTTGAGTAGTTAGGCGTGAGGCGCATCACTACGATTATTAATTGTCCCAACAAACTTTACTTTCCAGCTAACTTCGACCTTGGCGGACGATTTCATATGTTTAGTTTATAAATAATTAAGATTTTTTCTGTTACAGGATCTGGTAGAGATGTGTCGTGGTGTGCAGCATCCGTTGCGCGGTCTTTTCCTGAGGAACTATCTGTTGCAGTGCACTAGGAACGTGCTCCCGGATACTACCGAAGCTGCGAATGAAAATGAGGGCACTGTGAGTATTGTTATTATATTGCATAATAATGTACCATCATTATTCAACATGGCTTTTGGTTACTGGCCCCCATAAAAATTGGCGCAGTACGAAACATTGACCAGTACTTACATAGCCCATGTGCTACCGACTATGGGAACTAAGATTTTATGTGCCTTGTGCCTTTATCAACCGACTTCCAAAAGGAGGATGTTATCAATTCGTCTGTATTTTTTTTTTTTTTTTTTTATTTTTGTTACCTCATAACTTTTCACTGGGTGGACCGATTTTGACAATTTTTTTTTTGTTTGAAAGGTAGTGCTTCCCGTGGGGTCCCATTTTTTTTTATTTTTTTCCGATGATGGTATCCATATGAAAACGACATAAGTCTTAAATTTCCACTATGTATATGCGCGACAAATAGGTGAATAACTGAAAATCACGTTAACCAATTTTGATAATTCTTTTTTTATTATAAAAAATATACTTCAAGGGTAATTTGGTGAAAGTTTGGTAAGGTTCTGAGCACAGGATCCATGACAAAGTAGCGGAACGGAAGGGAACGGAACAATTCTGAGGAGCACGTTAGCGATACTCAGTCGAATCTTTTATTTATAGGTTATTTGGATATTTGAGTCACCTTCCGTAATGTGGTTATGTTTATGTAATTATCATTGTCGAATATTATAATCAACTAGCTACCCACCCCGGCTTCGCACGGGTGCAATACTGATACAAAATATACTACAGAATTTGTTTATTTACGACATCACATCGCAAACTTCTAAAATTATCAGTGTTTCTTTACTATATTGTTCATGTATTATATACACAAACCTTCCCCTTGAATCACACTATCTTTTAAAAAAAACCGCATCAAAATCCGTTGCGTAGATTTAAAGATATAGGGACAGAGAAAGCGACTTTGGTTTATACTATGTAGTGATGGAACTCCTATACGGCTCGCAGTTAGGGTGCGATATGGGGCAGAATTTCTTACTATCTTTAATCAAATTTTGTGTATGTGATGTGATGTCATATGATGTACGAAATATAGTTGGTCTTTTTCAAAGTTTTTTTGCTGAGTTCGATTACAGCTCTTTTGAGGGATCCTTGTAGTTTACGCCGCGTGACGTATTAAATCCGCATTTTCGAAAGTCTATTTTTGCTTTATTCGCAAGTTTCTCTTTGAAATTGTCATCGAAGTAGTTTTTGACTCATATAAACGGAACGCTTGATCTATCTATATTAAAAAAAAATTAGTTAGTCAACATCAGCTTCGCTTAAAATCAAAAAATAAATAAAAATTTTAACAAAAAGAAAAACCGACTTCAAACAAAACACTATTTTAAAACAAATGAATATGCATATTTTTTAGAGTCTTCCTAAGTTAAATGAAATGAAAAATATTAGACTACTTAAAAGTCGATTAACGATTATATAATGTAGTTATAATTATTGTTATATTTGGAGTCGGTGTCGGTTCTTTTTGTTAAAATTTTTATTTGTTCACAACAGTACAAAGTATTGCTGTTTAGTGGTAGAATATCTGATGAGTGGTACCTACCCAGAGAGGCTTACACAAAACTGTCACTAAGTATAAGCATAGCAACCACTTAATGCTGATTTTAAGTGAGTAAGAGAGTGATACTTCCTCAGGCCTGCCAGTTCATTCGGCTGCATCCCAAAGGTATACAGTGTGGCATTTCCACTGAAAACTTGAAACATGAATGTGGAAGAATTGCCAGGGCATAATGAAGTAACTTTGCTGATCTGCTCTCCTCTCTCCGGAATATGAAGAAGGTTGCTTAGCATATAATTATATTACTTAAATTTATTTTTCAGGTTCGCGATGCCATTGATTTTGTTTTGATGAATTTCGCGGAAATGAACAAGCTCTGGGTTAGAATGCAGCATCAAGGTCATTCAAGGTATTATAATTAATCAATCATACAATAAAATTGTCCAACAAAACACAACAAGACTAATTATCATATCACTTACCGCGAAACAGCGGTAGATTATTTGATGAGTGGGTCTACGTAGACGAGGTTGCACAAAGCCCCACCAAATATAACGGTGTCCTAGTGACCTTTCTTTCAATTTCTTATCATCTTTCGTTATAATTAAATATAATTATTGTTTACGACACAAACTTGGAGCAGCTTATGCATAGTTCTTTGTTGAGAACCCCCCCCGCCCCATTGAATCGAGATTTATCCTATGCTCCCATATCTAAGACTGAGTTATTTTAGTCTGATGGTTGGTCAGAACAAACAATCTCATGTCTACAAGTGTAAGAGTATTTATGGGTAGACCATACCGAGATGGCATTTGCTAATTTGAAGTTTTTTTTTTTTTTTAAATCTTTATTTGAAAAGAGGCTTTAGTCGCTGAGCGACTATGTCAGCCCCATCGTTCTAATTTACAAATCACTGACTTCTTATCTTAATTAATTTGATTATCATAGAGTACACACTAATGGCCAATTTGGATGAAGGATTAGACAAAATCAAAATTTGAAGTTATTTTTGTCATTCAAGGGATAAAGAGCGTCGTGAACGCGAACGTTCGGAGCTCCGGATCCTCGTTGGCACGAATCTGGTTCGCCTGTCGCAGCTGGAGTCTGTGGGCGAGCTGGACTACCGACGTCTCGTGCTGCCCGGCATCCTGGAACAGGTGGTCAGCTGTCGTGACGCCATCGCTCAGGAGTACCTCATGGAGTGCATAATACAGGTATAGTTAAGCGGGCAGCTGTTAATGTGGAATCATTTTTAACCCCCGTTGCAAAAAGAGGGGTGTTATAAGTTTGACGTGTCTGTCTGTCTGTCTGTCTGTGGCATCTTAGCTTCCGAACGAATGAACCGATTTAAATTTTTCCTGGTATACCTATGCATTAAATCATAAAAGCTACCTCATGGAGTGCATAATACAGGTATATTTAAGCGGGCATCAGTTAATGTGGAATCATTTTTAACCCCCGTTGCAAAAAGAGGGTTGTTATAAGTTTGACGTGTCTGTCTGTCTGTCTGTGGCATCTTAGCTTCCGAACGAATGAACCGATTTCAATTTTTCCTGGTATACCTATGCATTAAATCATAAAAGCTTCACTTTTTTTTAAAAAAGTTTCAGTACAAAACACTAAAGCTCTATTACCAAGGATAAGAAAACAGTGTTAGTTTTAATATGGTATCAACTTTTTGCTTGAAAAAACATGTAGTTTTGAGTTTCTTGTGTCTATATATATAGTTTATGGCATTGTTAGGCATACATGCAAATAGGTCGTCTGATGTTAAGTAGTCTCCACTGCCAATACATTGCCAATGCGAAACAAACATTGGCAACTAAAATTGCTATGCCCTTTGGCTCTATAGTTAAACTGTGCCTAAGCATTGTACCCTTCAACCTGGAACAAATGATTCTAAGTATCATTAAAAGGCCATAGAATATATGATGAGCAGGCAGGGCCGTATTTAGGGGAGGGCAACCGGGGCAACTGCCCTGGGGCTTCCACATTAGTGGGGGGCACAGTTTTCAGCAAGTTAACAAATATAAATATAATAATGTTATTATTTAATATTTTAAGAGTTACCGATACAAGTAAAAAAATCATTGCTTACTGATTGAAATGAAAAAAGTAATTAATTCATGATAATAAAATTATTAGGTTGTTCACGCTTCTGTTTGTCTAGGGCCCCCACTGCTTTGTGGCCCGGGGGCCTTCAGACCTTTAAATCCGACTCTGTGAGCAGGTGTTACGAAGCTACAAAGCCCTACCACCAAGTGATGACAACATTTTTGGTATATCTGGACTAATAGATCTTGAGATTATATTTTTATTATTTAAAGGTTTTCCCCGACGAATTCCACCTGGCGAATCTGCAACCTTTCCTCAAATCTTGTGCGGAGTTACAACCTGGCGTCAACATCAAGAACATTATAATCGCGCTTATTGAAAGATTGGCGGCCTACAGTCAGGTAAAGTAACAATAATTATGACATATAAATTAATTTATAACTATTCCAAGTGAAATTAATGCTTATATTTGTGTATGTCATAATAAAATTTTTAGAATTCAAATTGTACTTCAATTCATAAGTTTTGATAGTTTATGGTCATTTTTTTTTGGTTAGTTTAATGTGTTTATAATTTAATTAAGATTGTATCGTTAATGAGTCGATATGGCCCAGTGGTTAGAACGCGTGCATCTTAACCGATGATTGCGGGTTCAAACCCAGGCAAACACCGCTGATTCATGTGCTTAATTTGTCTTTATAATTCATCTCGTACTCAGCGGTGAAGGAAAACATCGTGAGGAAACCTGCATGTGACAAATTTCATAGAAATTCTGCCACATGTGTATTCCACCAACCCGCATTGGAACAGCGTGGTGGAATATGTTCCAAACCTTCTCCTCAAAGGGTGAGGAGGCCTTTAGCCCGGCAGTGGGAATTTACAGGCTGTTGTTGTTGTTTGTTGTATCGTTATATTAAGAGGTTATTATTTTCTTACAGAGAAATGAAGGCAATGTAAATCTGAGTGTAGTTCTGGAAGATGGTAATGAACAGGAGGTCCAATTGTTTGAAGTTTTCTCTGACCAGGTAGCTGCAATAACTCAGGTAAGTCTTTTTCAAGATTATTTCTTTGTTTAGACTAATTTTTAAATCTTAAACCTGCAAGAATGTTATATAACAAGTATTCTTAATTTTTACTGACATATTTAATGTCTAGCGTCGAATCCTGTACCTAACAGAATAGTATAAAAAATATAAATATATAATTTTAGAGAACTCCAGTAAATTTCAATATGTTTTACAAAAACATGCTTTTTAAAATAACCTATTATATATAAACCTATAATAAATAAAAATAAATTTAATAATAAGTAAATATGGTACCAGTTTGCCCATCTTAGTAGTCATTTCGAAAACTGATCAAAACTATATTTATTTTATAACTACACTTGGTCTAGTGTAAATTTCATAATGAAATGTTCACCGAAAAAAAATTCTATGTAAATAAAATACAGATTATAAATATATTTCAAAAAAGGTCACCTGTTTTGTCCAGCTGTGGAATATTTACGGACTACTATAGTACGACACAACTTAGATGTAGCATCGGCAAAATTTGTAAAACCGATCACATCCGAATTAAGTACGCTCTCTTATGTGAAATATGATCTTTACACAAACGTAATAACATGTAATATCATATGACCTAATATATTCCTCAATTTGACACGTCGATTTACATGCACTTGCTATATCGGGTTGAACTGACGCGAGAATCTATAGCGACGAATAGCGTTGAATGGCGCGATAGGGCGCTATTTCTATTGGTTGGGTAAATCGGCAATAATCGGTTTTGTTGAATTGCCGATGCTACATATAAGTTGTGTCGTACTATACTGTATTTACTTTATTGTTTTAATTACAAGTACTCAAACATTTTGATTGTTAACATCTTCAGAGTCGCACGGACATGCTACCGGAAGACATGTTGGCGTTGCAGCTGGCCTTGTTGAAGCTGGCCCAGCGCTGCCACCCGGACAAGCTGTCCTACGTCAACCGGGTCCTCGCGCACACGGACAGGATCTGCGCTGACATCTACCAGAGCAGGTGCGTGGAGGTCTAAATCGCGCTTACATTTCGTTCTAGCGCGTGTATATATAACCGTAAGATTACAAAATTCGTTAGATGACAGTTGAGATGGCCCAGTGGTTAGAACGCGTGCATCTTAACCGATGATTGCGGGTTCAAACCCAGGCAAGCACCACTATGTATATTTGTATATATATATATATATATATGTGTGCTTAATTTATGTTTTTAATTCATCTCCTGCTCGGTGGTGAAGGAAAACATCGTGAGGAAACCTGCATGTGTGATGTGACAAATTTTCATAGAAATTCTGCCACATGTGTATTCCACCAACCTGCATTGGAACAGCGTGGTGGAATATGTTCCAAACCCTCTTTTTAATGGAAGAGGAGGCCTTACGTCAACAGTGGGAAATGTGCAGGCAGGGAAATGTACTTTACTTTTACTTTACTAGTATTATTGTGTTTAATAATAATTTTCATTTTCAACAGTGGTAAGCCATATCTGGAACACAACACTCCAGTCTTCAAGGAACTGATGAAGATCCTCAAGCTGCCCGCCGACCATTACAAGAATATCCTGACGCTGATCAAGCTCCAGAACTATGCACCATTGATCAGCCGGCTCAACCAGATCGGGAGGATGATGATCGCTGTTCACCTCGTCAACGATGTCCTGGAAAGTGATACTACTGTCTCCACACCGGAAGACGTGAGTGATATTAGTTAATATAATAATATAGTATAAAACAAAGTCGCTTACTGCTGTCTGTCTACAAGTATGCTTAGATCTTTAATATTGCTCAAAGGATTTTGATGCGGTTTTTTTAATAGATAAAGTGATTGGAAAAGTTTTGTATATATATATAACGGAGCAGCATGTCCGAGCCCGTTTTTAAAAAACATGACGTCAGCTGACGTCACGAGTGTCACGTTTATATAAGGCGGTCCGATCTCTCCGACGGCTCGACCAAGCCTGTCGATACCGGCGGGCGCTTTGTCTTTTATAACAAAAATAGGTGTGTAGACTTATTCACTCAACATAACACCTGTTTACAAACACTAAAATATTTCAGACTAATTAAACATTTCAAAATTCACTAAAAAATATTCATTTAACAATTAAACAGTTTTAAATTATTAAAATAGTCATTTCTGGACACGTGTTTTTCTTATATTTGTGGTTTCACGCCGACATATACATGGACAGTATAGTAAAGAAACAAGAAAAAATTCTTATTACATTTAGTATTAGCATTGCACCCGGCTATTTGTTATATCAAAATAACCACTTATTACTAAATGCATATGTATGTATACACGGTACATATATCAAAATAACATTTTCTACAATATTTTTTTGTCTGTTTCTGTCTCTATCTTTTTAATGATAATAATTGTTCTAATCTATGGAACAGCTAGACCGATTTTGAAGGAACTTTCACTAGCAATATACAAAATCTTTGTACAAAAATTGGCTTTATTGTTATTATTATTTTTATTTAAATATTGGCTTCTGTTTGGACAATGTATTTTTCTTTTATTAATTACTTTTGTATAAGCTGTGGATTTTGTTACAAATAAATAAAAAAAAAAAATGTGTCCGGTAGTATTAGCTTGTTCAAGTGTCTGGTTCCTTAATCAAGTGTTCTCCAGGTGGAGTCAGTGTTGTCGATGCTGGACGTGTTGGTGCGAGACCAACCCGACCACACACCAGATACAGACCACGATGACTTCATGGAGGAGCAGGGTCTACTGGCCAGGTAGGTTTCCTGCACGGGACCGTAAAATGCAAATATGATTTCCGATTTCTATATAATATTGGTAGGTTTTACCAATTAATCATTTGTGTCTCTTGACGACCTCCGTGGTCGAGTGGTGTTTATATCGGTTTTCATGCGTACGCCACTCTGAGGTCCCGGGTTCGATTCCCGGCCGAGTCGATGTAGAAGGTTTATTAATTTTCTACGTCGTCTTGGGTCTGCGTGTTGGTGGTACCTTGGTTACTTCTGATTTTCCATAACACAAGTGCTTTAGCTACTTACATTGGGATCAAAGTAATGTATGTGATGTTTTCCAATATTTATTTACACCGTCCATAGCGTCTAAGCTGTTATATCCCTCACTCACAGGCGTGTTTGATGTTTGGTTATGTTGCTACTAGTGGTATAATGTTCATTTTTTTTTATATATATTTAAAAAACAACATCCACAGGCTCGCAGATGCCCGTGCCTTTTTTACATTTATATATTCAATTACATTTTGGCGTTTTATATTTATACTAAACATCAGCAGATCTTCGCTGGAAATCATTTTTGTCGTCATCTTGGGAGACGTGGACAACACTGATTTATTTATTCATTTTTTAAATAATATATACGTAATTTATCTATTGAGCTGAGATGGCCCAGTGGTCAGAACGCGTACATCTTAACCGATGATTGCGGGTTCAAACCCAGGCAAGCACCACTATATATATGTGCTTAATTGTGTTTATAATTCATCTCATGCTCGGCGGTGAAGGAAAACATCGTGAGGAAACCTGCATGTGACAAACTTCATAGAAATTCTGTCACATGTGTATTCCACCAACCCGCATTGGAACAGCGTGGTGGAATATGTTCCAAACCCTCTCCTTAATGGAAGAGGAGGCCTTATCTCAGCAGTGGGAAATGTACAGGCTGTTACTTTACTTTACTTTACTTTTACGTAATCTATAATAAATAATATATAAATAAATAGTGGTATAATGTTGTATGTCCTCGTGTTACAGGCTGATCCACCACTTCAAGTCTGACAGCGCGGACCAGCAGTACCTGATCCTGAGCGCGGCGCGCAAGGCGCTGCAGGCGGGCGGCGCCAAGCGCATCCAGCACTCGTTCCCGCCCATCGTTTTCCACGCCTACCGCCTCGCTTTCACCTACAAGGAGCTCAAGGACCAGGTATGGACCATGTGACCATGTATCTATGTTATATTTCACAATTGGAACGATTTCTGCTACAGTGACTATTAAGTATGGACCATGCATCTGTGTGTTTCGCAATCGGAATGATTTCTGCTACAGTGACTATTAAGTATGGACCATGCATCTGTGTGTTTCACAATCGAAATGATTTCTGCTACAGTGACTATTAAGTATGGACCATGCATCTGTGTGTTTCACAATCGAAATGATTTCTGCTACAGTGACTATTAAGTATGGCCCATGCATCTGTGTGTTTTACAATCGAAATGATTTCTGCTACAGTGACTATTAAGTATGGACCATGCATCTGTGTGTTTCGCAATCGGAATGATTTCTGCTACAGTGACTATTAAGTATGGCCCATGCATCTGTGTGTTTTACAATCGAAATGATTTCTGCTACAGTGACTATTAAGTATGGACCATGCATCTGTGTTATATTTCATAATTGAAACGATTTCTGCTACAGGGGTCAATCTCAAGAGAGGTTGGACAAAAATAAAGTAACTGTATGTGTTCAGATTTGTGAATGTGCACTGCAGAAGATTTAGAGCTGGCAGAATCATCTAGTGGAAAGCCTTGAATTTAATTAGAATCCTTTATTACATAAAAGTATACCCGAAAAGAACTGGCAAAAGAAACTCGCTGTTTTTTTTATACTTGTATTTGCAATGATAAATTATATATTTCTGTTTGTGTGCTGTCATCTCTGAAGTGTTAAATGTATCATTTAACACACATCCTTTAATATTTTCCTTGGGTTCAAATACCAGAAAATTTTTGAACTGTCACATCCTGTTCAATCAATCAATCAATCAAAGTATACTTTATTCAAGTGGGCTTTTACAAGCACTTTTGAATCGTCATTTAACAATTAAGTGAAGCTACCACCGGTTCGGAAAGTAGATTCTACCGAGAAGAACCGGCAAGAAACTCAGTAGTTACTCTTTTTTAACATTTAAAAAAATACAGTCATATTAGTTAATACTTATACCTTATGTTATAAAGCACATTGCTCCATAAAATAATTACTAATCTTGTGTAGTAGAGTAACACTTTAATAGCTGTGTTCTGATTTTTTTTATATGTAAGAGTTTTAATAAATATTATTTTATTTAAGGATGAGATGTGGGAGAAGAAATGTCAGAAGATTTTCCAGTTTTGTCACCAAACCATCAGTCTATTGGTGAAGGCAGAGCTAGCCGAGCTGCCTTTAAGGTAACTTATTTTTAATTTATATCACCACATATTATAAAACAATTGGCCTCGTCTAACTGTCTGTATGTTCGCGATAAACTCCAAAACTACTGAACGGATTTTCATGCGGTTTTCACCAATAGACAAAATAATTGACAAGGAAGGTTTAGGTATATAATTTATTAAGATATTTGTGTATATAAGTTGAATTGAACGACAATTGTTATAAAGCAACAAAAAATATATAAATAAAAGGTAAAAAAACCACTAACCATCATATAACCTATTTGCGAGTCCATCCAAATTATAAATAATATTTAAAAACTATTGTTTTGCTAACGTTCCCCCTAGATTAATGCTCGATATGTTTCAAAAAGTTTTGAATTAAATTGTTTTGAATTAATTGAAATATCAATCCATTTTCTGTAAAAGAATAGTGGCAGGGGATTTTTGCCTAGCAGTTAGACATTAAGGTTTCTATATTTAAGTTTTGAAGGAAGACTACACCTTCATACATGATTGAGGGTACGGTCAGCAAAAAAATAATCTTTCTTATTTTTATAGTCTTATTTTTTTTCATTACAGATTGTATCTCCAAGGTGCGCTCGCGATTAGCGAAATAGGATTTGCAAATCACGAAACAATAGCATACGAGTATCTTTCGCAAGCCTTTTCGTTGTACGAGGACGAAATATCAGACAGCAAGGCGCAGTTAGCGGCCATCACGCTAATCATCGCTACGTTCGAACAGATTAATTGTTTCGGTAAGTATTTTATTAACTTTTATTAGGTACAGAGTTAGGATTATTAAATACAGTGAGCAAGAGGCTGAAATAATCATCAATCGAGATAAATCAATTGGTTTTCTTTGCAGTTTTTGTAACTGCTGGCAATAAAATATAAGTATTTATTGTCATATAGTAAATGGGTTTTGCTGTTAAAAATATTATATTCTAAAAATAATATATATATAATTTATATTTATAAATTTCATAGTTATAAATTTATAATCTATTTTGATTTAATTCTAATCAAAACATAAAGTTTTATCCTTTTTTTTAATTAATCTTAGTATTGCTTACAGTTATTGTTTTGATTGGATAAATTTAGTATTCTTACACTTCCACTTATTACATTCTTATTTCGGGGGAAACTCGGGTAACATCTTTTAACCTCGAATGTCAAAATTAATTAAATAGTGTACTTAATTAAAGCTCGTAAAATAACTGGTGGATATTGTCACTCGAGTTTCAAATGTAATTATTAAAGTTATTAATTTCTGGATATTTACCATGTTTTTTATTTTTGTTCGGTGGAAATATCGAGCTCCACCGAACAAAAATAAAAAAATTATATTTATTATCGATATAATATATTCAAATCTTTGTTTTTTTGGAAGTAATTTAATTTCAGTTTTTGTTGCAAGTAGTAAAAGTCTGTTTAAAAAGGTTTAATAAAAAAATATAAAATAAGTTTAAATAGTTCGAACGAAATCAATTTAAATCAAGACATGGTAAATATCCAGAAATTAATAACTTTAATAATAAAAATCACCATGTTAATTTAAAATCTTATATTCAAGTGTAATGTTCGTGTGTTGTCAGGTGCCGAGAACGCGGAGCCGATGCGCACGGCGTGCGCGCTGGCCGCCAGCAAGCTGCTCAAGAAACCCGACCAGAGCCGCGCCGTCGCGCTCTGCGCACACCTCTTCTGGAAGGCGCGCAAGGACGGCCGGCAGGTAACGACTGACTCACTTTTTTTTTTTTTTGGTATTGGTTGGCGGACGAGCATATAAGCCACCTGATGGTAAGTGGTCACCATCACCCAGAGACAATGCAGCTGTGAGAAATATTAACTATTCCTTACATCGTCACTGCGCCACTAACCTTGGGAACTAAGATGTTATGTCCCTTGTGCCTGAAGTTACACTGGCTCACTCACCCTTCAAACCGGAACACAACAATACTGACTACTGTTATTTGGCGGTAGAATAACTGATGAGTGGGTGGTACCTACCCAGACGGGCTCGCACAAAGCCCTACCACCAAGTAAACTTGTCGCTTTGGACAAAGTAAATGTGTACAGGACACGTTAAGAGAATCGGTTAATACATAAAACGAGCGATGTGGCGCTATCTATTTGATTAATGTTGAATTAAATTATAAAGTTTTGATTATTGGACGAGGGTTAGTTAAGCTTGCTCTGGTGAAAGGTTTGACTTGCAGCTAGATGGCTAATATTGCTTAAGCAACGAATAAAGGCCGGTAAAAGCAGTGTGTGTCACGCAAACGGATCGTCGACGAGAATTATAGAATTGTAATTCCAGTGAATTATCTGATTTAACTATTGAAAATAATTGTACGAACGCATGTAAAGCATTACAAAATTGTAATCCCAAATTTAATTATTGGAATCAATAACAACATTCCCACGCCCTCATTGATGTAAATCCCATATTAAGAGATAGAGGTGATAATGGCGCTGTAGTGATGATTTACAGTTTTTTTTTTTAAATTAAATAGGTCGAAAGCGAAGTTTGTGAGACACTTTTTGTTAATAATAAGAAGGAACTAACTGTATATAATACATATCTCGGAATGCTTTTCGGTTCGGAGGAGATTGTAGTTGCGTATAGTACGACACAACTTAGATGTCGCATCGGCAAAATTCGTAAACCGATCACATCCGAATTGAGTACGCCATCCCAAATTATCAATATTTATTTCTTATGCGAATATGATCTTTGCACAAACGTAATAACTTGTAATATCATATGACTCAATATATTCGTCAATTTGACGCGTCGATTTACATGCACTTGTTTTCTCTGACGCGTGAATCTATTAGCGACGAATAGCGTCGAATGGCGCGATAGGGAGCTATTTCTATTGGTTGTGTAAATCGGCAGTAATCGGTTTTATTTTCATTCCATTGCATTATCCGATGCTACATCTAATTTGTGTCGTACTATACGTGTATTTGCATCGGCCATGTGTATTGGTCCCGCAGTGGCCGCTCAACGAGGCTGCGCGCGCGCTGGACTGTCTAAAGAAGGCGGCGCGCGTGGCGCAGCAGTGCATGGACGGCGGCGTGCAGGCGCAGCTGCTGGCCGAGCTGCTGGGACGCTACGCGCTGCTGCGCGAGCGCGGCAACGACTGCCTCACCACCGCGCTCATCGACGCGGTGAGCCCCCCCCACACACACACACACGCCCATATGCAACGACTGCCTCACCACCGCGCTCATCGACGCGGTGAGCCCCCCCCACACACACACACACGCCCATATGCAACGACTGCCTCACCACCGCGCTCATCGACGCGGTGAGCCCCCCCCACACACACACACACGCCCATATGCAACGACTGCCTCACCACCGCGCTCATCGACGCGGTGAGCCCGTTATTTATTTATTTATCGTTACTTTTTGTAAACGATGTGATTTATTTCACAGATAATACAAAAGATTCGAGAGGAACTCGGCAATTTGGACCAATCGGAGGAGGTTGAACAGATAACGAAACATTTTCATAATACCCTCCAGCATATCAAGAACAGGATGGAGTGTCCCGACCCCGACGGGCTCGGCTACGAGGGCCTCGTGTTGTCCTAACTGAGAAATATATAGGCATACATGTACCTCATTAAAAGTCAGTCGCTGAGAGAACGCGTTTCTGGTGTCAGCTGACATAACGCAATGTACAAATATATTTCGTGAAAAATTTAAACATTATGTTCACATAACTATATAGTTTTAATAATATTATACGTTAATATGAATTGTCTTCAAAGTTACAACACCCGTTCGGAAAAGAACTATCAAGGACCCATTCTCAAATCGGCCGGCCTTAAGTCTTAACACGATTCTCATTTGAAGTATTCATTTGGAATATTATAGAACACTGTATTTTAATTGAGCATTTTAACGTTTTTCAATTCAGTATTTTATTTTATTACATTGATGGATAACTGAAAAGATATTTCAAGGTTTGAGCGGTGGTAAGTGCAAGCTCTTCTGTGGTAACACTCAATAATTAGTTATACAGTTAAACATATTTGGTATTGTTGTGTTACGGTTTGAAAATTGACCGCAAACAACTGAGTTATGTACCATAACTTCCTAGATCCCATGCTTATTTATGGTGTAATGGCTACTCCTGTGAAAATAGACACGTATAGGTTTTCTCACTTTTTTATTCATCGTCGAGCACGAGATGAATTATAAACACAAATAAAGCAAATGAATATTCATTAGTACTTGCGTAGGTTTGAACACGTAATCATCGGTTAAGATGCACGCGTTCCAACCACTGGGCCATCTCGGCTCCCTTAAAATATATATATTACTTTTACAAATTAAATAAATTACGTCTTTAATAAAATCAGAATAAATTGTGTGAATTGTATATAATATACATGTATACCACATGTATCAATTACAATTTGTTATTCAATTACGTGCCTTGGGTTGACAAAAACAGCAATAACCTGTAAATTTCCCACCGCTGGGCTAAGACCTCCTCTCCCTTTGGAGAGAAAGTTTGGAACATATTTCTTGGGTTGACGCTTACTAATATTAATTACTGAAATAAGAAAAGCTTATACCCTAACTTAAAATGAAGGCTATGTAATAATTATAATGTTGTCTTAGATTTCGCGATTATTACACATTGAAATAAAACTAGTTTTAACGGATTTAAATCGCGTATATTAATTATTTTTATCATCCCGACGTTTCGAGCACTGCACAGCGTTCGTGGTCACGGGTAGACAATATATTTATTTCAATATATAATAATTAGTTTTAACACCTAAGCTAATTATTCTCTGAAATTAAAACCGGAATACAAGTTAAGATTTGATAGTGTAAACATAGAGGAGCTTGCAAGTTCTATCCGTGAAAAGACTCTGTTTTGATAAATAATAATAATGAATGTGATTGTTGGAAATTAATTATAAATAATCTTTTAAACTAGAATGGAAACATAATTTGTTTAAAGACAGCAGGTCTCGTATTTTAAGTGACGTTATTTTTTTAATGAAACAATTGTCTATGGTACAGTAGTCTATTGATTGTAAAATGTTATACATAATTGTTTTCTCAATGAAAACATCTTTTTTATCTATGATAATTTTGTATAGGAATGTTTATCATAAGTTATGTAATAGTTTATATTTAATTAATATTACATTATATATTAAAGCAATTTATTAAACTGTTTACTGTCGTTTTATTATATAGGTGATCCACTCATAATTTTTACACCGAATTGCGGCGAAAAGTATATTAGAATAAAATAATATTAATATATTATTTCTTTAAACTTTCAGTTGTGATTTTTCAGTATATCTATTTATAAAAAAAAATAAAACTGGTGCTACTTAATAATTTATACATCTTTGGTTTGAATCGCTAAGGATTTAAGTCATAAATAAAACATAGTATATAAATAAAAAATATTTATTAAACTTATTTACAGTATTCTGTTGCCTTGAACATTATTTCTATTATTCATCATAATCTTCTCCTGCCGCTTCTTCTCTTCTTTGAAGACTTCTTTGTTTGCCTTCTTCTCGATTCTCCTCTCTTTTCTGTACTCTTTGAGTAGACGTTTCCTCTCTTTCTTTTCTTCCGGCGTTTCCTCTTTAGGTCTGAAACCAAACAGATAGTTCTAACGGGCAATATAAGGGGTAAATAAGACTATGAGTATTTAAGTCACATACTTAAATACGACTACTTCATACTACTACTTTTTTAACTTTGTATGTATAATATATTTGAAGGTAGATAATAATGACTTGATAGAACACTATATAGTCCATTCCAATGACAAAAGGAAACATTCAAAACATACAGTATTTTTCAATATCACAAGTGTTTTGTTGATAATTCCACTATAAGATTAACTACAAACAGTACTTGATTAATATATCTTCATTTGTAATACAACAATATTTCACTAAACTACATAGATCCACTTTAATTTCACTTCCAAAGTAACGAAAACAGTTTTGTCGACATTCAAGACGCCATTTCTCGATGACGAACATTAAAAATAGAGGCCTCAACTAGGCATGTTCGCTAAACGAATGTAGACGAATGAATTTATACAGATAAAAAATATATTATTTTAGTTTTAAAATTCATTATAGATATACTTTTTAAACATATTTATTTAATTGGTTGTAATATATAATATGAATTATTTATTAGAAACGTAAAAAGTTACCTAACGATAGATAAAAAAGTTATTTTTAACAGTAAGGTTTTTACATAAAAATAATATTTTTACCAAAAATGTTAAAAGAATTATTTTACTTAAAAATAATCTCTTATCTCGAAATGTAGATCAGATTTTGAAAATAATACAATGTTAAGAAAGACATTTGTCTCTCATCTTTCGTATCATGTGCACGGATGCATATTCGGAATTCTCTGAAGTTTTTTATTACGACCTGACTTTGTTTAAACGGAAAATTACTTTTAACATAAAAAAAATATATATCGTTCTTTAGCATTAATTACCCATTCATTCAATTATTTTCACCTCACTAGTCGAACGCAAATGACATATCAATTCAAGGTCAAAGTTGTTTATTTACCTTTTCTCCTCTTCCCATTGGAATAGACTATAGACTCTTAATGCTAGATCCAAAATTCCTAATAGGGCACCTCTCTATGACCTTGACCTCCTTAGCCCCGGGTGGGTTTTATAAAACAACACTATACAAGAAAACAATATACAACAAGATATTTCATTTCACATTTTGCGTTTAATGTGTAATGTTTGATAAAAAATTCAATTATAAAGATAATTCAAATTATTAAAATTAACTTTAAGATGAGAATGTGCCGTATATGCACATAGGTATTAAAGTAAAAAGTTAGTAAAGTTACATATTCTATGACTAAAATATTTCACATCTGTGCATCTCATATTCTTTAGCATATATCATGTGTAAAAGTCGAAGCATTGCATAATATGTAAGACAGAGTGTCTATCAAGTGCGACACAGTCCGTATAATAGGCTAATTGACTGGTTTTTAAAATCCGTTTTATATTATTCAGTAGAGGTCAAGGAACCCAGTAAAAGTTGTTTTTTTTTTATTTCTAGTACATATTTGCCGAAAAATATCATATTAAAAATTCCATCTTTAAATAACGCGCGAAAACGATACTTGGACAATATGGCGCTGCAATGGGGTCGGTGACGTCACTTTGCTGTATTTTAATCTGTGGTACATGTAGTAGAAAAGCAAGGTTTACAAGAAAGTGACTTCATGATAGGCCCGGCCAATCAGGAGCGTTTTGTGTCACATGACAAACGTTTGAAAAAATGCATTTTAATTTATTCATTTTTGAATAAATTAAGTATTATTTTCAAGTTTCGTTAGTATATAACCATTTTTAAACTCATAACATACACTGATTACATTAATTCAAGATTTATTTTTCGCATTGTCAAATAGCCTATTGTACCGTCTCGTTAGTAAATCGTGAACCAGTTAGTGACTTTCATTATCCTCTACACAAACACAGCAATAAGAACTCAGATGCTTTTAGGCGGACTTGGGTCTCCTTAGCCTCCCTCTTAATTAACATCAAAATACCTGATAGACAAGACGCTTAAAGTAGAAAGCACGGTCTCAGCGTTGGTCCGTCCGTCTTCATCGGACACATCTTTGTCGTGATCGTTCATTTCGTTGAATTTCGCGAGCGATTTCATCGTGAGCTTGTTATCTTTGCCGAGAGTATCTTCAGGCAAACCCGTTTTTGGATTTATTCTTATCTTTTTAGGTTTCTGAAATAAAACATTCATATAATTTATAATACCGAAAACAACTTTGATTAGAAGCATTTATTTTTTAAATATGGAACCATTGGCTTTTAAAATTTTAATTTAAGAATCTGTCACACTCATTATCATCATCACTATCAGCCTGTAAATTTCCCACTGCTGGGCTAAGACCTCCTCTCCCTTTGAGGAGAAGGTTCGGAACATAATACACCACGCTGTTCCAATGCCGGTTGGTGGAATACACATGTGGCAGAATTTTTATGAAATTGGACACATATAAGTTTCCGCACGATGTTTTCCTTCACTTGCTTTTTATATTCAGCGGTGCTTGCCTTGGTTTGAACCCGCAATCATCGGATTAAGATGCACGCGTTCTAACCACTGGGCCATCTCGGCTCAATCAAAACACGGTGAAGCAATAATGGTTATATACCTTAGGCTCTTCAATGATTTTAGGGTGGTTGTACAAGTTGGAGTATGTGGATAGAATCGTTTCACAGTCCCACTTCTCTTTGGGCTCGACCTCCAACGTGACCAGATCATCTTCTTCCGACTCCTCTTCGATTTCCTGCAAGCGTTGTATTCTGTAAAATAATATAATTTCGTAACTAATACGAAATATAATTAACAATTTAAACAAACAACCATCATTCATCATCCTCCTGCCCTTATCCCAATTTTTTTTGGGGTCGGCACAGCATGTCTTCTCCTTCCATACTTCTCTGTCAGACGTCATCTCACAAGCAACATTATTTCTAGCCATATCATAAACAAACAACCAAGTATTGAATTGACTATAATTGTGAACGATTATAATATTGAACAAATTTTTCAATTTCTGTTTTTGGGGATAAAAACTGTTTAGCCGCGTTGAACTATTTTTGGTAGGAGAAAATCTCATTGGTTCGCGTCACTGACATGTTCATTGTTCATGAAAGGCGCATGCGCAGAGGACGTATAGAGTGCGCGTTAGATGGATGGATGATATTGTGTGTTTGTATTACCAACATACTTAATAGCTGTACATATATAGCTATATATTGTGCAAGTTTAAAGCTGTACCTACATATATAGTTTGTGTTTTCGTTTCATTATTATTTGAATTTTTAAATTTAAATTAATATATCCTGCTTAGAAGTCAACTGGTAATAACTCCACGCTTTTTTATCATCTATAATTGACTTCACCTAAAAAAAATTGGCCGAAAATTCCTCGCCTTTGTCAGTTGAAATTGCCTAAACGACAAAGATGAAAAAATATCCAGTAGGAACATTTTATCCCGTACCTTGCAATTTCTTTCTCCTTATCGAGCTGGTATTTCCTCCGGGACTCCTCAAACTCCTCAGCCGCTCTGAGCAGCATATCGTGCGTCTCCGGCATGAAACCTTCAATCTCTTCCAAGTCCAATGCGCCTACTTCAGTGTCGTCGTACTCTGCGAACATCTGATAAAAAAAAAACATTATTTAATTCCTACACGGCAAAATTCAGTTGAACACATCAACGTGTAACCAATCGCACTCTTGCAAATAATATTAGTTTTCCTTTTATGAATTCTGTTAAAAACTAGTACTATTTACACATTATATATATACACTGGGTTTTAGGTAACTCGACGTATTCCCGTAAGAAAAAAATTGATTTTAATTGATACTTTTTTTGTAAATAATTTTTTGACAAATTTTGAAAAAGCTAAATAACTCCATAACTCGTATGAGGATGGGGGGGTAAAATTATTGCAAATAGTCACCCCTATCACCTCATAACGGGAATGCGTCGAGTTACCAATAACCCTGTATATATAATGCTATTAGGAACATTATGAATGACTACGGATTCAAAGCCAGGTGTATTTATATATACTCCAATTAGCTTCGTGTGCGGAAGGAAATATTCGTGAGGTCCTGCAATTCTGCAACTTTATAATTTAAATGAAATTCTGCTACGAGTTTATCAACCAAACCATATTGGAACAGCATTTCGAAATGAGCTCCAAACTTAATTTCCTTTTTTTACTTTAATGATATCTAGTATATCAATTTGGGACAAATTTGAGATCTACGGATTTTTTATAACCAGTGAGTTAATCTGGCTATATTTTTTTTATGGCATAGTTGGCAAACGAGCAGGACATCTGCAACGCCAGGGGGCTTGCAGGTGCGTTGCCGGCCTTTAAGAAAGGAGTACGCTCTTTTCTTGAAGGTTCCCATGTCGTATCAGTTCGGAAAAACCGCCGGCGAAAGCTGGTCTATTTTTTAATTTTGTATAGATAAAATAAAACATTCTAACCCTTTCAAATTTATTATCCAGTAATGATAAACCTTCATTCCGCTTTATAACGCTCGATGACATGGAATATTGAGAGAAGCGAGATTTGGTATCATCCTTGTCACCCCATGACGGCATATTGGGCCTTCGCTCCTGAAAACATTAAAAAATGTAAAATTTTCTTAATTACTTTACTAAGAACATTAAAAAGTTCTTAGTTAAGTCAAAATAAAATTTATAGTTCATACCAACTGACTCTCGTAACTAATTATTATAACTAATCGGGCACGTTAATAAATTGAAAAATTTAACTCATACAAATTACGAAATAAATTCTATCTATCTTTCATGTGGTTTATTTATTATTCAACATATTTATATATTTTTATTTCCTTATTAACTGCTTTACTTTTTTATCGAAATTCTCTTCTTATTTAAGTTTCATAACATTTAATAATTAAATGTAATTGTTAATATATTTTTCATTGTTAAAGCAATAACAAAACGCCTTAATTTAACTTTCACGTTGGTAGTACTGTTAAATGTCAACTGTCAAACTATAGCCTAACTTCGCGTTTGTTTACAGTATTTATGGCAGGTTCGATAACAATATTGTTTAACAAATTGTTTGTATGCATCAGTAACTGATCATTTTCGAGTTATGAGTAAGGAACCATTTAAAATATTCTTTTAATTTATTACGTCATAAAACTACGATGATCAATTAGTTATCCGATGACCGAAGGCATTTATTGCATATTGTATTTACAACAATGTTAGTTCTCAATAAAATAAAATGGAATACATAATGAACTTTTTAGAGTGATTTATTTTTAGAAATAGTATTATTAAAATAATTAGATTTAATTTATTGTCAAATTGACGAAAATAATTTCAATTATTTATTAAATAATTTTGCATTATTTATAAAATATCAGTAAGGATATTATGGATAATATACCGGTAAGTCATTTTTGAACATTTTTTGGATTTTCATAATTAAAATCTAAATTTAATTTGTAATAAATTTTACAGAAATCTAAGAAGATTATGACAAAAGATGAAGTGGCTTTATTAATTGATTTGATCCAAAGCAACCCGGTCTTGACCAGTAAGGAAACGAACGCCACCACCAATAAAACCAAAGAGGATACATGGACCAGTTTGACAACTACATTCAATTCCAAGAACGGCTACATTGCGAGATCCAAGGGACAGTTGAAATTAAAATGGGATAACTTAAAAAAGGCAGCTCGTAAACGAACTCAACAAATAAGAATAAATAATCTAAAGGTATATCCATCATAATCATCATCCTGCTCTTATCCCAATTCTAAATGGGGTAGGCGCAGCGTGTTTTCTTCTTTCATACCTTTCTGTCAGATGTCATCTTTCAAGTGACATTCTTTCTCACCATATTGTCTTTCATACAATCCATTCATTGTTTCTTTGCCTCTATTTCTATATCCATCCACATCCACGCTAAAGACCTTTCTTACAACATGGTCCTCATTCCTCTTCATAATATGTCTATACCACAACAGCCGGTTTCCACATAGCTCGGATACCGGTGCCACTTTCAAACTTCCATCTAACATCTAAACATCTAATGTTGATAACTATTTGAAATATTATTTGCTAGGATTATACCATGTTTTCAATTCTCTTAGGCTGATGGTGAAATGGATTCCATTCCACCGGATGATATCTTGGAAAAAGTGTCAAGTCTCCTAGGGTCTGCTAGTACTGGTTTGCCTGTCCCATTTGGTAGTGATGGTATTGGTGGTAATATTGAGTTGGATGGTGACATTAAGCTAGATAATGGTGATGGATCACATGCATATGAAGATGTTCCTGACCCCAACGACGAGAGACCTATTCTCCCAGATGATGTCGAAGTTTTAATCAACACTCCGAGCAAAGGTAAAATATTTTCCATGATTTTCTTTAGGTTTTGTTAAAAATGCCTTTTAAATTTATCTCTTGTTTTTAGAAATACAGTCAAGAAAAAGAAAAAGAGCCATTCGAGAAGAGAATTCTTCTGAGTCAGAGAAACAGAAATTTTTCTTTAACATGCCTAGATCAGAACAACTAAAAATTAAAAAGAAAGGTACAGTATTTACTATTTGATATAGATTAAACAAAAAATATTTACATATTTCCATAGCTTAATTATAAGAAAAGTTATAAAACGCCCCACGCAAAAAGTCGTACATACAAATTATAATGTAAATACAACACATCTATGAAAATCTTATTTTCACTAAACACCGAGATTTAATATCGTTAATAGTAGAGCGCACACAAGTAAATAGTGGCGGATTTACAAATCTGCCGCTAGTAGGATATTCAAGTTTTGCCGCCCCTAATTTTTTTTTCAATATTTATGATTTGTGTTCTGTCGTTCTCATTACATCGGTTTCCCGTCATTAGTATGATTATAAACTAGGTGACATTTCTGTCAGTTACTAGATTAGTTTTCCAACCTGCTATGTAGTGACGAGTATACGGATTACGGATGTAATGTGCATATATATAATTTTAAGTTTTTTTTTTAAATTACTGTAAGATAATAACAAATTTGGGCGAAATTTGCCGCCCTAAGCTCCAGCCTACTTAGCCTATTGGTAAATCCGCCACTGCAAGTAAACCATGGAACAGTTCCGACGTCGTATAATGTAAAATGAACAAAATATTACTACAATGTTATCACAAAATCTTAAAATATAAGAAACTGTTGATTTTTATATTTAAAAAAATACAAATGTCCAACACCAAATGTTGCAGCACAGAAATTGCAACTTTATGCGTGTTCGACGACGTTTGTGGATTATACGTCATAACTATAACGAACGTTTATATTCTGCATTTTATATTAAAGTAACGACGTTGTGAAAACAAGAATAAAGCCAAATTTTTGTCTTTTTACCCATTTTTGTTAACATAATTTTTTATTTCAATTTAAAAAAATCTTATTATATTCTTCAAAATTAGTCATAAACTGTATTTGGTGGCTGAACAAAGATTTAAATTACAAATCGCTCTCCTGATAAATCGCAATATTGGTTATATGACTAAATGCGTCGGAGGTGTTGAAAATACAAAAAAGAATCAAAATTTTAAAAATAAAAATTAAAGTAGGCTTTTACAAGCACTTTTGAATCGACATTTTACAACTAAGTGAAGCTACCACCGGTTCGGAAAGTAGATTTTACCGAGAAGAACCGGCAAGAAACTCAGTAGTTACTCTTTTTCAACATTTAAAAAATACAAAGTTAGTTAAATACAATTATTTATATTAATATATCCTGCTTGGAAGTCAACAGGTATTAACTCCCCGCTTTTTTATCATCTATAAAATCTTGTATCGAATAATATGTCTTTTTTAC
The DNA here is from genome assembly GCF_905220365.1 of Vanessa cardui. NCBI lineage: Eukaryota > Metazoa > Arthropoda > Insecta > Lepidoptera > Nymphalidae > Vanessa > Vanessa cardui. The sequence goes on from NC_061146.1 coordinate 8,110,709, forward strand.
CAATGTATTTTTTATAGACTATTTGAATTTACGAAACGGCAAAGTTAAAAATGTCCGCGGAATCAAATATTATAAATAATGGTCACGTCATTGTTTATTTATTATGCTTTCAAGTAAAAATTATAATTACATTCACATTCCTATCCCACTCAAACTCGGATAGAAATAAGTATTTTTTCAATAATAAAATGTAAGTACCTTTGTATATTTCAGATAAAAAGAAGGCTGATCATGATGGAAGATTAGCTCGTAACTTAGCCATTGCACGATACTTTGACAAGAAAACAGAAAAATTAGACTTAGAAATTAAGCTTTTAAGATTAGACTATGAAAAGAAACTAAGTAGGAATAATAATGTTAACAGTGATGTTTAAATAATTTTTACTATATAAGAATATAAGTATAGTACGACACACCTTAGATGTCGCATCGGCAAAATTCGTAAAACCGATCACATCCGAATTGAGTACGCTATACCAAATTATCAATATTTATTTCTCACGCGAATATGATCTTTACACAAACGTAATAACTTGTAATATCATATGACCTAATATATTCTTCAATTTGACGCGTCGATTTACATGCACTTGTTTCTCTGACGCGAGAATCTATAGCGACGAATAGCGTCGAATGGCGCGATTGGTAGCTATTTCTATTGGTTGTGTAAATCGGCAGTGATCGGTTTTATTTTCATTCCATTGCATTTTCCGATGCTACATCTAATTTGTGTCGTACTATAACGGATTATATTTTAATGTTTAGAATTATATGTAAAGTTTATAACTTCAAAGGTTCATGTAAGGTATTGAATATATTTATGAAACTAAACTAAGTACACTCTGTCCTACAGTAACCGTTACTTACTTCAATATTGCTTTATTCCACCCTATCTCATGTTCAGAGGTGAACTATCCATATAGTTGAAGTTTTTTGTGCGAATAAAAAGTGGTGCTGGATGTATATTATGTTTGGAATCACTTAGATAGATGAAAGCCTGAGTGATATCATCTAGTTCGCACTTATTTTCATGTTATATATTTGTATTGTAACTTTAGATAAGTCAGTTGTAATTTTTCTTTATCTATCACAAGCTATTTAATTGGCTTGAAATTTAACATAGACACTTTCACAACTTGGATGATCACAAAGAAAGGGTTTAAAAAGAAGTCGGGGCAAACAACTTCTATTATACTGGGTGTTTTGTAGAGGGTCCGAAAAATCAAGTGGGCGTATTTGAGGGCCCATTTTGAGAAAAAAAGTTGGCCAAAAAAGTCATTTTAATAATTTTATGGAGGTAAGTAGATAAAATTTTGGTGAAAATCTAAAAATTACCAAAAAAATTCTTTTAAAAAAAATGGATGGATTTTGACTTTTTTTGGCTTTTATTCTCAAAATAGGCCCCCAAACACGCTTACTTGATTTGTCGGACCCTCTACAAAACATCCTTTATGTATATGAATGCATTTGACTAATAGCCTTTAGTATATAAATATACGATTTTTCTAAGAAAGATTTCTATTATCCACTTTGTTTTAAGTCACCAAAATATATACTTATACACAAACAACAATGTCTGACATATTTTACAAGTATTAAATAAAAATATCATTGTAGACTATTTTAAGACCTGAGTGTTTTAATTTTATAAATTATAAATGATAACTTACCTGTGATCTGTCGCTGTAATCATCTGAATCAAGATCAGAAGCGAATGCTTTGTCAGAGTCATCATCTCCAGAGATACTGTCAGCTTCATCGTCATATTCCTCATCATCGTCACCTAAGACAATATTATAAATGAATTCTTAAAAATAAATTTAGATCATTCTTGCTGCCAATACTGATCATGTGGTTAGTTAGATCTAGTGAAGTCTGTGTTTGCACACAATAAAAAACTAAAGTGCACTGAAATATCTCCTAACCAATTGTTTATAGCCTCTCTTAAGCCTGTCCATGGTTCGGAGGACTGGATCGTAATAATTTCAAGTTATTAACTCCCTTCTCAGTTTATATTTAGAATGTTTGAAATATAATGTATTGTTGTATATAAAATATTTCTTTCTGGGCGTATATTTATTAGAAATAAACACAATACCTTCTCCCATTGCCAATTCAATAAAGTTATCTTCGAGCTGGTTGTTAGGGTTGTCAAAATCAAAGTCTTCATCTAAAGCAGCTACCACATCGGGGTCTAAATCCAAACATAACCCTGAAACCGACAACACATTATTAGGCAACAATTTTAAAAATGGAAACAATTTTATAAGCATAAGCTCAGGTTTTCCGAGGTTTTATTTAAACTTATCATTGTAAATAAGCCTTCCAAAGCAGTTATAATATCTTCAAGCATAAATGCGTGACTTAAACCATACTAAAGAATTCTTATTTAACTAAACTAAACGTCAAATAATGAGATAATTCAGTTTATTTTAGAAATTTCCAAGTTTGCAGTTGGTTATTGTAAATATATTTATTATTTAACCTATATAACTCCCAAGTGCCTTTCAAAGATCAAATTTAGCATAGACTTAGTAATACTTGAGAGACAGAGCTACCCAAATAAATTTCACAAGCTGAGTTAATCTGTGTATAATATTCTAGATTCTTTATATTACCTTGTGAAGCAGCTTTATTCAATAAACCAATGTCTTCCTCTACTTCCGATGCGAAAACTGAACTCGGCAGCTGTATGTTTTCCATCAAATCCATTCCATCACCATCTTCATCTTGTCCTTCACTTAAATTTTGTTGCTTATCTTTTCTTTTATGTGTTGTTTTCTATATTTACAATAAAATACTTTTTAATTTAACATCATATTATTAAAATTGAATAATAAATTCTCAAAGAATAATAAATATTGGAACTAATAAATGCCTAAATAACAAATATACATTATCTCTAGTAAAAACATAAAAGAAATGGGAGCTTTATTATAATTCTTAATAAAAAAATCAACATTGCTTTTTAAGCTTATGTATTAATAGCCAATTGTAAAATTTGAACATGGAACTTTGTGACATGATCTTTAGCAATTTGTGCAGTGCAGTTAAACAAATATAATGTTCAAGGCTAAAAATGTTCACACTACATATAGTATCATATAGTATCTCGTCATAACAAGAACTCAAGTCTAGTCTTGTGAATAAGACATTCGTAGATAATACCAAAATATCGAGCTCCACTGAATAAAAAACATGGTAAATATCACATAACTAATAACTGTAATAATGTTCATACGGTTTAACACATGTTTTTAATATGCAATAATGTTTAAATAACTTGTTTAAAATCTTCATCCAGTGTAGATACATATGCAGTTTCTTATACTGTACAATTTTCTGTGTATAAATCATAATACTTACTGGTTGTAACACCATTGTGACCTCCCTTGTATCTTTAAGATGTTGCAAGTAATTGTAGTCATCGTCAAAATATATTCCATACTTTCTCTGCTCTTCGACCCTTTGTTCTGCTGTTAATTCCTAAAAGAAATTAATTTACCTCTCTCATTATGGAGAATACTCACAATTTAATTTAGATAATGGGACATTATCCTTTATAATTTAGTTTTACTTTTAAATTAATATTATATTCAATATAATCATGTTTGAGATCAATAGACTTACAAGATTTATTTTACAAGTTCAAATGAAATATAGCTATTGTTTTAAGTCAGTTCAAATTTTTTAATCAATGCAAATGAGAATAAACAGTGAGACATTAATTGGGTAAGTTTCTTTTTTTAATTTTACCTTCAAATAATTATAATAAATAGTTCATTATTTTTTAAATTATTTTGGGCAAAATGTAGTAACTACAGCATCAAATCAATGAATGCTATTTCCACACCCCGCTAAGTAACAAACTATTTTTATTTGCATAATATGCTTTGTCTGTTCATGATTTAATATGATTTAAGGAAAACCCTTTATATTTGTATCAACAATACAATATTCAATTAGTAAGCTACAAGATATATTACAATGAGCTTGAGGTAATTTTTTTAAGCACAAGAAATCACAATTATCTAACAGTCTATTACATCCAGAAAATAGTGTGTAGGTTATCTATCTTTAACTTACAGGATCTTTTTCCTTCTTGGCTGGTATGTTGGCATTTACTGGGACAAGAACACGTTGTGGTGCACTCTCATCAGCTACCAAAGGATCTCTTTGAGATCTGTGTACTAGATTGAATGTAACTGCTTTCTTACGATCTATAAACTTCTTTTTAGCTTTCGGCTGAAACAGAAATGAAATGAAATTATAAAATAGCAATGTTTTGTAGCGTATTAATTGTTATTTCAATATATTTACCATTGTGATGAACTTTTAAATTTCAATATTATTGAAATACAGAAATAAGGTCCAAAAACATGTGTTGTTTTGGCAAATACAGAGTAAAAAGAACTCGTGACATTGATAGGTGTCAAAAACTTGAAATTATGTTGCGTCCAGAAAACTAAAATTTTGGTAAATATATTTAAATCGCATGTACATAATTAGTACATCAACTGTAAATTTGTTCTTCGAATTGATTATATATTTAATGGCGTTGTTAACTTAATTGAAACCTCTGAAAATATTATTTTCAGGCAATCAATCAGCCCAGCTGTTTACTGGCAAATGTCAAGTCATATTGAATATTAAATGTCAAAATATTTCAAATAACATAACCTTAAAATGCTTTTGAATAAGAATTTTAAAATTTTACATTCATACTATCGAAAACTAAATCAAAAATGGACCTGTATAATATGTATAAGAACAAAAAGTTCTGTAAAACCGAACACAAAGACCTATTCCAATACAATATTATTTCCTAAAACAGATTTTCCGGCAAGATCCTCTGTGGATAAAAATGAAATACAAAAGGTAAAGTATTCCTCTAGAAAATGCCTTTTGAAATATTATTGTTAATTTACATAAGTAAAATAGGAGGCTAAAATATAATAGTTACGTTTTAAAGTACTTAATGAAAGCGATATTATTTAATTTAAAATATTTATTTGTAACTTGAATTTATATTAAAAATATGAATGATTATTTCAGAAAGCCAAGTTCTCTCAACTTTACAACTGGCAAAGGGAACATCTGAATGGACCGGAGTTTGTCTTGCATGATGGCCCACCATATGCTAATGGAGACTTACACATGGGCCATGCAGTTAACAAAGTAATAATTAGACATAAGAAAAAAAGAAATTGCTAATGAACATATGACTGATAATAGGGATTTAAAATTAATATAAATAATGTATTGAAATTATTAAATTAATATGTTTCCTTTAATACAGGATTTATTTATACATTATGAACTTTAACTTCATAAATTCTTATGAAAGGAAACTATTTGTCTTATAATAAAGAAATAATTAACAGACTCATAGGATGGTCACGAATTTAACCAACAATTCTTCCAGATTTAATTTATTAACACTTTTTTCTCATTTATTTTATCCACTATTACATTACAAAATATTCTAAAAATAGTCAATAGACATATTATTAACTAAATTATTCTAATAAGTTATAGTTATACAATGTGTAAAAAAAAAAAATCTAACAAGACACTATGTAATAGATTATCAATATTAGAGAATGTAGGTGGAAATGACAAGTTATTTTAAATATAAAATTATTATTAAAGGCCCCCCTTGCATAATGAATTCTGATGATATTCTATAAGAAGCATAAAAAAAGCTATTTTTCAAAAACAGTGTACTCTGCTTTTGAAAAATAGCTTTGTAATAGTGTAACTTTTTATATAATTAAAATACAAACATATTAAAAATAAAAAAAAAACTATATGGTTCTATTTTTAAGTTAAATAAATACTTTTCACAGATAATAAAAGATATAAACAATAGAAGTCAAATCCTCCAAGGGAACAAAGTTCATTACATCCCTGGCTGGGATTGCCATGGCCTACCCATTGAGTTTAAGGCTTTAAAAACGAAGAAGACACAGGATAATGAACCTTCTGATCCTGTACAAATAAGACAAATTGCCAGAAAATTTGCTCTTGGAACAGTTGAACGGCAAAAAGCAGCGTTTGAAAGTTGGGGTGTCATGGCCGATTGGGATGAACAATGCTACTTGACTCTTAATAAATCTTATGTACAGAACCAATTGAGACAGTTCTACAAGATGTATAAATCTGGTTTTATTTACAGAGCTCTAAAACCAGTTTATTGGTCACCTTCTTCCAAGTAGGTTGTATATATTATTATTATTTTCATTACATACTAGCTGTGGCCGCAACCTTCTACGCATTTGAATTTAACAAAAAAAAATATGTGTGTAGCCTAAATTACTCCTTATTATATCAGTTATCGGCCAATAAAAGTCACGTCAAAATCGGTCCAGCCGTTTTAGAGATGAGCCAGAACAAATTGAAAGACAGACAAAAATAGTAAAAAATGTTACAAACAGACACTCAAATTTTTTTTATATACATATATATATGTAAGAGTTACCATCATTATGAAGCAGACACATCAAAATATACTAGCTTTTAGAAGGTGATAGAAATAGCCATCTTAAAATATTTTGAGCATTCCTCTATATATAACTTACTTAGAGATGGATTTTATGATAATAATAATAATTCCAAGACTTACATTACATAAGTAGATAATATAATCAAAATCAAAATAAACTTTATTCAAGTGGGCTTTTACAAGCTTTTTTGAATCGTCATTTAACAATTAAGTGAAGCTACCACTTATATATAATATTTTACTTACTTAAAACCATTTTAATATAAAACTTTGTTTTTAACTGGATTAATTTTAAATGGAATTGTTTTTAAATAGTAGGAGGTTATCAATTCGGTTGTATTTTTTATTTATTTATATTTTTCAGAACAGCTTTAGCTGAGGCTGAGTTAGAATATGATCCACAGTTTAAAAGCAAAGAGGTTTATGTCAAATTTGAAATAGATAAGCTGCCAGAAGCAGCAAAAAGTGTTGCGGGTGGGTAAGTAGTTTATACCTACTTAGATAAATGACTCATCACACATATGGTCTTGTTAACCATGATCTAGTTGAGTATCCATCAGTCATTTATATTCTACTGACAAATATATGTTTATTTTTTATTAAGGACCATCAGTGTAAAATACTAGCAATAACACACTAACAACACTTTGTAGCTCTGTCCACTACCACGGTTGAAAAATAAAGCATTATTGTAATCAGCGTATATTATGACTTTAAAAATGGTTATTAACTAACTAAAGTTGAAAATAATACTTAATTGATTCAAAAATCCATAAAAAAATGCATTCTTTTAAACGTTTGTCACGTGATACAAAACGCCCCCATTTTTGCGGGCTTATGATGAAGTCACTTCCTTGTAAACCTTGCTTTTCTACTATATGTACCAAACATTAAAATACAGGAAAGTGACATCACCGACCCCTTTGCAGCGCCATATTGTCCAAGTAGCGTTTTCGTGCACTATTTAAATACAACTTTTAATATGATATATTTCGGCAAATATGTACTAGAAATAAAAAAATCAACATTTACTGGGTTCCTTGACCTCTAATAAATGATATCAAATGGATTTTAAAAACCAGTCAAATAGCCTATTGACTAACTCATTACAACCTTTGTTCAATATTTATAAACTAACCTATACACTACAACAGTAATCACTAGACTTACAAGTCAAGCGACTTTAACTATTATAAGTTTTACCTAATTTTTGTTGTGTTTGTTTATTGGTTTAAAGGGTAAGTGTAGTGATAGAGGGTTATTACCCAGTGTAATTTTCATCAGGGGACATAACATCTTCGTACCTAAGGTTGATGGTGCATTGTTGATATTTTTATATATATTTAGGTTCAGAAATGAAAATAAAGAAAAAAATATAAGAGTACCCTACGTAATTACATTTATTTATTCTTACTTGAAACAAAAATAACTTACTCTTATGAATTATCACTTTCGAATCACATATATTCATATAAGGACTAAGTATAACGATATAGCACTTATACGAACAATGAATCAACGCACTTCCTACTTGCCGCAACGACCACCGAAATCTTTATGAATCGATGGCTTTTTTTTATGTGTGTTGTATTGCTGTTGGCCCTACTGGCCTTTACAGCGTCACCGGTCTTTCGGGCGAGAACTAATGTCCCCTGCCCCTGAGGTTGAGCGCAGGGCTCGAGAATAAATCTAGATTAAATCTAAAGTTCGTCCTGAGGGTGTCTCCTATGAGATCGCACGTCGGCTCAGAACGAAATCGGTGGGGAGTGATTATAACACTTGAGTGAATTTACTGACGTCGCATATCTGGGTCAAATCGATGGCGGTAGTGCAGTTCATTTTATAGTCAATCAAAACATATATCTTATAATATGTATATTGACAGGAATGTTTATTTTTTTAACTACAAATGTATAGGCAAAAGGACTCATTACCATCAGATATCCCATTTGCCAGCAGGCCCGCCGCTAGCTGTTTTGTCGCCCGCGTGCAATATCTATTATGCCGCCCTTTTTTTCGCTGCAAAAACGCATACCACTAGTCCTCCACATGAGGTGAGGGGCGGGGTGTATACCTGCTAAAAAACCAACGTTAGCGACCCACTCTGTCTTTTTGGAGGATGTTACGAAATCTTTTGTGCATACTACCGTGACGTCCTAACGGTAGGCTCACCTCTGCGGAGTTCCACTTCCTAGGGAGTTCTTAGGGTACAGAAACCCTTAACCCCGGGACACTTATGGCGGGAGGCGAAGACATCCATAGCGAAAACCCCTTCTACTGGTCTTCTTCGGCGAAGCGGGTCAGCAGCACTGTTCCCACAGTCCCGTAAGATAAGAACCTTGTTACGAGCTTTAAGGGAGTCCAATCAAATAGGTGTATTTTCACACCACAGAATCAGCAAACAAATCCCATACCATTGCATCAAGGTGTGAGACGAGGGGACGTTATTTCCCCCAAATTGTTTACTAATTCAATGGAGGATATGTTCAAGACGCTGAACTGGAAAGGACATGGCATCAACATCAATGGCGAATACATCTCTCACTTAAGATTTGCAGACGCTTGCTGATTCTTCTATGCGTATCGGCCTACGGATGAACTTGCATAAAACCAAGGTCATGTTCAATGAACATGTTCTACCGGAACCGATTGCGATACACGGTACCGTCCTCGAAGTTGTTCAAAAATATATCTACCATGGGCAGACTTTGCGATTAGGTAGAAACAACCTTGAGGACGAGGTGAATAGAAGAATTGGGCAGCGTTTGGAAAATTACGTCGAATCTTTACATCGTCGATCCCACAGTACCTTAAGACGAAAGTCTTCAACCAGTGCGTCCTACCCGTCATGACATACGGAGCCGAAACGTGGACACTCACGACAAGGCCGGTCCACCAGTTTAAAGTCGCTCAGCGTGCTATGGCAAGGGTTATGCTCGGCGTTTCTCTGCGGGATCGCATCAGAAGAAATGAGGCGACCCGCCAGAGAACCAAAGTCCTCGACATAGCCCACCGGATTAATAAGCTGAAGTGGCAGTGGGCGGGCCATATTTGTCGCAGAACCGATAACCGTTGGGGAAAACGTGTTCTAGAGTGGAGACCGCGTCTCGGTAGACGTAGTGTAGGACGTCCTCGGGCACGGTGGAGTGACGACTTACGCAAGACGGCTGGTAGGAGCTAGATGCGAGGAGCCCAAGAACGATCTCAGTGGCGTGCGTTTGAGTTTGAGTTTATTTATTTCCAATAAATAAAAAATACAATGCCATAGAGCGCACGCAGGCAAGGTGTTTGGTTTAGGAGGTCCTCCTACGTTGGCATTGATGAGCTTTAAGCTGAGTTGGACAAAATGTTGCACGAAGCTCCATCCAGGATGAGGCCCTGATCCTTCATATGTGTCTGCGCCTTAATTACCGTCTCTTGGAGGGCGGTTAACTCTTCTCGAGGAGACCTCAGCAAGGACCGTGGATTAGGAGGCCCTCCGTTTTAGTTAGAGAAACCATCAAGACCAGCATCTCGATTCGATCCACCGTGAGCGACACTCCGACTTTAGGACCGCCACCTGAAAGGTTCGCCCCGTCACCGTGACACAACACACCCATCCCGGGCGAGGTCGGTGCCCGCAGGAGCCAGTCAAACCAACTTCAAACGCCGGACAAGTCGTCCATCGCCCCCTCCCAAAGGATCACCTGATCCTGGAGGTAGGCCCCAACGGCCTTCTGAGATAGGAAGGCAACTCGTGATATCGAAATGGTTCTATGGTCTCGAAAGGAAGACGGCGAGCTTGAAGTCTAGCGAAAATCTGCTGATGTTAATTAAAAATATAAAGTATAAAACGCCAAAGTGTATAAATGTAAAATATAAAAAAGGCATGGGCCTATGAGCCCGTGGATGCCGTAAATTAAATTAAGAAAAAAAGAAAGGAAGACTATTGAAGTCGTTCGCCACGTCCGGTGATACCGTTAGGACTACGTTCCCTTGGACCACCGCCTCCATTGTCCGGGTCTTCAGGGTGTTTTAGGGCATCGATGGTTGAATGACCCGCCCTTTTCCCCGGAAATAGCTCCCCGATCAGTCGCAGGAGATCTGGCGGTAACAGGAGATCTGGCGGTAACAGGAGCGCCGTATGTTCGGAGCTTCCCTCGCAAACCACGATAGGGGCGCCCCTTTGCTCTCTGTTTACGTTAAGTAAACAGAGAGCAAAGGGGCGGCTTTTCTAACTCTTTTTTCAACTGACGATGTGCAGCCCGCAGGTGTACCTCTAAGTTTGCGTTGAGCACGTTGCGCCTGCGACAGCGAACGTATGCCCTCCGCGCCCGGTTTAACGGTGCCCGTAGCTCTGCTATTTCGAGCGACCACCAATATAACTTACGGCGAGTTACCCTTCAAGCCGCCCTACGACAACGCCCTACTACAAGTAACGGCTACCTAATCTACCAATTGATAAGGAAGCTAAAGGGGATTCTCGTAACTTCGACAGTATTGTTTTTCATAGGATAACAGACGACGGACTTTTAACTTTACTCAGTGCGATATTTTTCGATGCTTTGAATAATTTATTTTACTTAAGGATTTGTGGGAATTATAAAAATGACTTGAATTAGGTACGTGATGTATTGCTCAATTTGCCGCCCCCTGGACGTGCCGCCCGCGTGCGGTGCACGCGTCGCACCCCCGCTTACGGCGGCCCTGTTTGCCAGTACTACCTATATGATATAAAAAATTTTTGCCAATTAATTTTAACTTATTAGTGAACTAACAAAATATAACCAAGGATGTATTAAGTTAAATTACTATTTAGCGTAATGAATCGAATAATTTTGATAGTTGGATCAAGTAAAAACTGCCTATCTTAATTTTAAATGAAATGATCGTAGGAAGCCTATATCAGCATTAGTGTGGACCACCACACCTTGGACTCTCGTAGCGAACAAGGCAATTGCGTATAATCCTAACATGATGTACTGTGTGGTCACCCTATCCACAAGACCGGGACACTTCCTGGTAGCCAAAGATCAAATTGAAGAGTTGAAGATGGTTTTACGGAGTGAGATTGAAATATTGGTTGAGTTTGAAGGTCAGTGTTTAATTTACAATTATTTTAATAAATATGTATTAGTAGAGTCGAGATGGCCCAGTGGTTAGAACGCGTGCACCTTAACCGATGATTGCGGGTTCAAGCCCAGGCAAGCACCGTTGATTCATGTGCTTAATTTGTCTTTATAATTCATCTCGTGCTCAGCGGTGAAGGAAAACATCGTGAGGAAACCTGCATGTGACAAAATTTCATAGAAATTGTGCCATATTTGTATTCCACCAACCCGCATTGGAACAGCGTGGTGGAATATGTTCCAAAACCTTCTCCTCAAAGGGAGAGGAGGCCTTTAGCCCAGCAGTGGGAATTTACAGGCTGTTGTTGTTGTTGTTATTGGTGTAAAACATAGTGAGGAATCTTGCATGTGTCGAATTTCAACGAAATTCTGCCATATGTGAATCCATCAACCCGCATTGGAGCAGCTTTGGTGCTCCTAACCCTCTCTTCAAAGGGAAAGGAGGCCTTTTCCCAGCAGTGGGAAATTTACAGTACCGCATTAGTATCCCAATATAAGGAGTACTAATGTGGACTCCTTATATTGGGGTCATTTGTACAAACTTAAGAACTAACAGCATATTTTAAAGTGTAGATAAATCATTGAAATTCAGACGTGGGTAAATACTTATTTTTGTCAAGTAATGGCATTATTCATAATTATCAGGTAAACATCTTCAAGACTGTACATACAGCAGCGAACTAACGGATGAGATATTACCGTTCCTGGAAGCGGGTCACGTGACGAAAGGTAAAGGTACCGGTTTAGTTCACACTGCGCCTGCGCACGGACCCGATGACTTTCTGGTTGCCTTGAAGAATAATATGACTGTGGTGAGTTTCATAAAATTCTTCCCAAAACCTCTGAAAAAATTTTTAATTAACTAATTAGATGTTTGAAGATATAAAAATAACAGAATTGGCAAAAAAATGGACAACATTTTTAGCAGTTTTATCTCAATAATGTTATCTATGCTAATATTATAAATCCGAAAGTAACTCTGTTTGTCTGTCGCTCTTTCACGACCAAACTAATGAACCGATTTTGATGAAATTTGGTGTGAAGCAAACTTGAACTCCAAGCTAGGACATAGGCTACTTTTTTGCCAAACGCTTCTCAACCTACATCCAAAAACGCGAGCGAAGCCGCGGGCGACGACTATCTTGTGTATATTTTTTCGATTCGATAAAATCTTCAAGAGCTGAGATGGAGTGGTTGGAACGCGTGCATCTTAACCGATGATTGCGGGCTCAAACCCAGGCAAGCACCAATATATATATATGTGCTTAATTTGTGTTTTTAATTCATTTCGTGCTCGGCGGTGAAGGAAAACATCGTGAGGAAACTTGCATGTGTCTAATTTCATCGAAATTCTGTCACATGTGCATTCCACCAACCCGCATTGGAACAGCGTGGTGAATATGTTCCAAATCCTCTCCTTAATGGAAGAGGAGGCCTTATCGCAGCAGTGGGAAATGTACAGGCTGTTACTTTACTTTACTACTTTAAAATCTTCAATTTATTCACACAGGAATGTAACGTTGACGAGTTAGGTCGTTACACAAACCTTGGACCAGATTTGGATGGTCTTCACGTCCTGTCCCAGGGTCAGGAAGCAGTAATAAAGAAACTCCAAGACTCCATAGTCCATCAAGGCACGTATATCCACTCGTATCCCCTGGATTGGAGGACAAAGAAGCCTGTCATCATCAGGGCGAGTCACCAGTGGTTTATTGACACATCCGTTTTGAAGGAACGCGCTTTGGTGAGTTTCTTTTGTATTTTATAACATTTTGCATCCAATTATTAATCAATCAATCAATCAATCAAAGTATACTTTATTCAAGTGGGCTTTTACAAGCACTTTTGAATCGTCATTTAACAATTAAGTGAAGCTACCACCGGTTCGGAAAGTAGATTCTACCGAGAAGAACCGGCAAGAAACTCAGTAGTTACTCTTTTTCAACATTTAAAAAAATACAGTCATGTTAGTTAATACAATTTGTAATGTTTGCCAAAGCTTAATTTAAATATCCAAAAAATCTGACATTAGAGGATTTAAATGCAAAGATATATATTTTAAATAAAAGGTATTAACAAATATTGTTCGCATATTTTTATCTTATCTGTCTATATAAGTTTACTTTGTCGTGCGGCTTTTTGCAAGCTCGTCTGGGTAGGTATCACTCATCAGATATTCTGTTTGAAGGGTCAGTGAGTCAATGTAACTACAGCCGGAATGTATATAACATATTGTTTTCAAAGCTGAGATGGTCCAGTGGTTAGAATGCGTGCATATTAACCGATGTTTTCGGGTTCAAACCCAGGCAAGCACCACTATATATATATGTGTTTAATTTGTGTTTATAATTCATCTCGTTCTCGGCGGTGAAGAAAACATCGCGAGGAAACCTGCATGTGTCTAATTTCATTGAAATTCTGCCGTCATAAATATTATTAAGACATGTGTATGCCCAACCCAAAAACAAAATCAACAAAACTTTATGAAAATAGGCTATTTGAGAATGCGAAAAATATATTGTGTATTATTGTAATCAGTGTATATTATGAGTTTAAAAATGGTTATTTACTAATGAAAGTTGAAAATAATATGTAATTTATTCAAAAATCCATAAATAAAAATGCATTTTTTCAAACGTTTGTCACGTGACACAAAACGCTCCTGATTGGTCGGGCTTATGATGAAGTTACTTTCTTGTTAACCTTGCTTTTCTGCTATATGTACCACAGATTAAAATACAGGAAAGTGATGTCACCGACCCCATTGCAGCGCCATATTGTCCAGGTAGCGTTTTAGGGCGTTATAAATATGGAATTTTTAATATGATATTTTTCGGCAAACATGTACTAGAAATAAAAAATACAACTTTTACTGGGCTCCTTAACTTCTACTAAATATTATAAAAAAATTTTTAAAAACCAGTCAAATAGCCTATTGCAATGAGTAAGATAAAAATATGAGTGAATGAATGAACAATTATTGAATCATTGAAGATTTTCAGGCAGCCCTGGATAAAGTGGCGATATTGCCGCCATCGACCGCGGAACAGTCCCGGCAAGGTTTCAGGGCTCAACTGGAGAAGCGGCCGTATTGGTGTATATCCCGGCAGAGGGCCTGGGGGGTGCCCATACCCGTGCTCTACAGGGGCAGCGATGTTATAGTCGATGAGTAAGTGAATCTGTTGATGTCAACAAGGAACGTAGGAATGTTCTTATATAACAATTTTATTTTATGAAATATCTTGTGCCGTATATGCACATAGGTATTAAAGTAAACAGTTAGTAAAGTTACATATTCTATGACCAAAATATTTCACATCTGTGTATCTCATATTCTTTGGCATGTATCATGTGTAAAAGTCGAAGCATTGCGTATGTAAGACAGAGTGTCTATCAAGTGCGTCACAGTCCGTATAATTGTAGCGTCTCGTTGATAAATCGTGAACCAGTTAGCGTTTTTCATTATCCTCAATATCAACTCAGCAATAATGTAAACATTATTCTTGGGGACATACTGTAACAAACTCATGTATATTTTTTCATGGATCATTAATTTCTGGACTGCCCTTGAAAATCTTGTTTGTAAATGGATCTTCATATTATCCAAATATTTTTGAAGGCATTTCGAAGAAAAATTATTATTTACGATATTACAATAGAAACTTCTGAAATTGTCAGCGTTTCCTTTCTATATTGTCGACGTAATACATATATACAAAAAACCTTCAATCCGAATCACTCCATCTATTAAAAAAATTGTATTATAATCCGTTGCGTAATTTTAAAAATTTAAGCTTACATAGGTACGGACAGCGGTAAACGACTTTGTTTTATACACACAGATAATTTGAGTTTTTAAGTAATGTCGTAAGACATAGCGGTTTGTATTGTCTAATGACTGAAAACTTGTAAACGTTGCAAGACAGAGTCGAGATGGCCCAGTGGTTAGAACGCGTGCATCTTAACCGATGATTGCGGGTTCAAACCCAGGCAAGCACCGCTGTTTCATGTGTTTAATTTGTCTTTATAATTCATCTCGTGCTCAGCGGTGAAGGAAAACATCGTGAGGTAACCTGCATGTGACAAATTTCATAGAAATTCTGCCATTGGAACAGCGTGGTGGAATATGTTCCAAACCTTCTCCTCAAAAGGAGAGGAGGCCTTTAGCCCAGCAGTGGGAATTTACAGGCTGTTGTAGTTGTTGTTGCAAGACATTCTGCAGTATATTTAGTATCAGCATTGCACCCGAGCGAGTCCGGGGTATTTCGCTAGTTCTACATAAATATATGTTTTTGTTTCAGAGCGATTATAGAACAATTATGTGCGCTTATAAACGAAAATGACGCTGACGTCTGGTGGACCTGCGATGTGAAGGAACTACTCACGGATAGTGTGATCAAGAAATATAACTTGAAAACTGAAGATATCGCTAAAGGGAAGGTATTATGACTTCGAGTATTTTACCCAAGTTTAATTTATTTACTAGCTATACACGCGCCCTTGTACGCGTTTGAATTTAAAAAAAAAGTTATGTAGCCTAAGTTAGTCCTTCCTTATTATATTAATTATCTGCCAGTGAAAGTCTCGTCAAAATCGATCCAGCCAATCTAGAGATTAGCCGGAACAAACAGACAGACAAATCGACAAAAAATTGTATTGTACGTGTATAGATACATATGCATTGAGTAAAAAAAGGGCTATTTTAATTTTACAAACAGACACTCCAATTTTATTATATGTATAGATTTATTTACAAGAAACAAACTTGTATCTAACATTATAGTAACCCAATGATTTAGTTAAGTTGACTACGAAAACGTTATTAATAATAATTCTTCAGTTTACATTTAATTTAACAATATACGTAAAGTTATAAAAACCAACAACAAATGAAAAAATAATATCAATAATTGTCTAAATAATAATATAATCAAAAATTAAAAATACATAATATAAAATTCAGTAAATAATGACAAAAAAAATGTATATAACATTGAAAGAAATATTTTTGTATGGCTTTTATTTGTACCAAAAAGGCACAGATTATAAAGAAAATAATAACAACATCATTGTCAGATTATGTAATGTCAAAGAATAATTATAATTAACGATATTGACCCCCCCAGTAGTGAGTAAGCGTTATGTTATCACTTTCAGGATATTATGGACATATGGCTAGACTCAGGACTCTCGTGGCAGACCCTCGGGAACCGGAAGGCTAATCTGTATTCGGAGGGTGTGGATCAGCTGACAGGTTGGTTCCAAGCGTCACTCCTGACGTCACTGGCCTTGACCGGAGATGCGCCGTACGAGTAAGTCTTTTGTTTATAATCGAGTGACCTTTTATTTGCACTTATATTACAATACAGAGAAACTTTTTATGAATGACATAATGTTTTTTTATTTTTTTTTTGTACATTTTTTCCGACATGTTTAACAATTGTCGTTCTGTTTCAACTTATTTACACAAAAATCTTAATGATTTATATACCCATCCCTTTCTCATGAACCCCTCTCTCTATTAGTGAAAACCGCATGAAAATCCATTCAGTAATTTTGGAGTTTATCACGAACATACAGACAAACAGACGCGGCCGGGACTTTGTTTTATAATATGTAGTGATTACTATTTAACATAGATAAGAAACGACGACATGAAATGAATTGAATGAATGAATGTTTTAGGTCGATCTTCGTACACGGTTTCGTGGTTGATGAGAAGAAACGCAAGATGTCAAAGTCGATAGGTAACGTCATAGACCCTAAGGCTATTATACAGGGTGATAAAAAACAACCGGCGTACGGTGTTGACACATTAAGGTAATATCATTCAAATACATTCTCATTTGATTTATTCATTCGTTCTTAAATTTAATATTATAAGTAGTTTGATGAGTATAGTACGACACAATTTAGATGTCGCATCGGCTAAATTCGTAAAACCGATCACATCCGAATTAAGCACGCTATCTCAAATTATCAATATTTATTTCTCATGTGAATATGATCTTTACACAAACGTAATAACTTGTAATATCATATGACCTAATATATATTCGTCAATTTGACACGTAGATTTACATGCTCTTGCTTTCTCTGATGCGTGAATCTACAGCGACGAATAGCGTCGAATGGCGCGATAGGGAGCTATTTCTATTGGTTGTGTAAATCAGCAGTAATCGGTTTTATTTTCATTTCATTGCATTTTCCGATGCTACATCTAATTTGTGTTGTACTATAGTTACATTTGTATACATCAGCCCGTAAATGTCCATTATTAGGCTAGTACCTCCTTTCCCTTTGAAAAGAATAATTTGGGAAAATTCATTGAGTTAGACGCATGCAGGTTTCCTGACGATAATTTCCTTCATTGGAAGACATGTTTGCATGGGTTTCAACTCGCAATCATCAGTTAAGTTGTGCGAGTTCTAACCACACAATCATCTCGACTAATATTTGCATACCCTCATGAATCAATTCAATCAGAGAGTCGAGATGGCCGCGTGGTTAGCACGCGTGCATCTTAACCAATGATTGCGGGTTCAAACCCAGGCAAGCACCGGTGATTCATGTGCTTAATTTGTCTTTATAATTCATCTCGTACTCGGCGGTGAAGGAAAACATCGTGAGGAAACCTGCGTGTGACAAATTCATAGAAATCCTGCCACATGTGTATTCCACCAACCCGCATTGGAACAGCGTGGTGGAATATGTTCCAAACCTTCTCAAAGGGAGAGGAGGCCTTTAGCCCAGCAGTGGGAATTTACAGGCTGTTGTTGTTGTTGTTGTATGAATCAATATTAAATAATAATAATTAAGGCTTCGTTACGGACAGGTTTCGTTCTTTAAACCAAACAAACAATGAACATTTTTTTTTAAATATGAGACAACATCACATACATTACTCTGATCCCAATGTAAGTAGCTAAAGAACTTGTGTTATGGAAAATCAGAAATAACGACGGTACCACAAACACCCAGACCCAAGGCAATATAGAAAACTAATGATAATCTACATTGACTCGGCCGGGAATCGAACGCGGGACCTTCACTCGACCACGGAGGTCGTCGAGGAGGATATAAAGTTTCATATTAGGTATATAATTAATTTTTATTCTAGATGGTGGGTAGCCAGCCATGCGACCCAGCATTCTCAAATCGTAATAAGCAAGAAACTTCTAGAAGATTGTCAGAACGAGGTCATCAGAGTACGCAGCATATTAAAGTATCTCCTAGGCGTCACAAGTGACATGGATGAAATGGATTTCAACAATAAACCGATCTTAAACTATTTCGATCAATACCTGATCAAAGAATGTCAAGACTTTGTTAACCAAATAAATAATCATTACAATAACTTCAGATACAATCATGTAGCTCAAAATATATTATATTTCATAAGCAATAAAGTTTCCGGGTTGTACTGTCACTGTATAAAGGATAGATTGTATTGCTCTCCCAAGAGTTCTAACGAGCGTCGATCAGCGCAATTCGTCATTCATACGATACTGGTCTCTCTGTCGAAGGCTTTAGGACCCATTTTACCTCATCTAGTCGAAGAGGCATGGCAGTACCATCCATTGTATGACAAACCGTTTTATTTCACCAAGGAGTTCTCACTTTCAACGTCATGTGACATTGACAGTTCATTAATGGACGTCATTTTGGATATAAAAAAGGACATATGTGCCATGTTAAAGAATGAAAATTTAAAGAAATACGTCGTTCATTTAAATGTCAATTCGGAATTGTATGAAAAGTTGAATGAATTGAATGTATCGGATGGTATAAATGATAGTGTGCTCTGTGAGATTTTTGAACTGTCAGCTGTTAATTTGTTTAGAACTGGCGGGAAAAAATGGCAGATCGAATTGGTACAGAGTAAAAATCAACAGTGCTTGCGTTGTAGAAAGTATAATGCCGTGGAGGATAGTGATAAATGTTTGAGATGTGAAAAGGCTGTGGCCTTGTTATAGAATGTAATTTATTTTAAGTAAGCTTTAGTGAGTTTTAGTAAGTGTATATAGGTAGTTGCAAGTTGTATGTTCAAGAAATGATCTTAAAACTTTTTTGTTGAAAATATGAAGAATTTAATGATAGTTTAGATTAAATCACCAAATATATAAATATTTATTATTAAAGTGATAAAACTGTTTGTTTGTTTCATTTCCTCATTATTGTTCACTGTGTATCTTTTTCCAATATTATTATGTATACGTATACGTATACGTACGTATTTTAAGTAACAAAAGCGAATACATCCCGATATTGTGAATGAACGCCTGTTTTCGTAAATAAACGTCCTTTTTTACTTAAGGTTGGTCAGCGGCTCGCTCGGTTTCGTGCTTGCCATTTGTTTTATAATTTGGCCTAGCATGGCATATGTGATTAGACCAATAGTTTTTCGCTAAGCGCAATCGGAATTATTTCATAGCGATGTTTATTAAAATGTTCATAAAACTCGGTGGTAAGGCTTTGTGCAAGCCCGTCTGGGTAGGTACGACCCACTCATCAGTTATTCTTCCGCCAAATAACTCAGTACTCAGTATTGTTGTGTTCCGGTTTGAAGGGTGAGTGAGCCAGTGTAACTACAGGCGCAAGGGGCATAGAATCTTAGTTCCCAAGGTTGGTGGCGCATTGACGATGTAAGGAATAGTTAATATTTCTTACAGCGTCATTGTCTATGGGTGATGATACCGCATACCAGATGGCTCATATGCTCGTCCGCCAACCTGATGCTGCTACAGGGACAACTAGTTATTCATAAAAGATAAAAAGTGTTTACTTAGTAGAAGACTTCGGTTCAAGTCCTTTTTTAGGGGACCAAAAATAAAAGAAAAACATTTTGGATGGAAACGGAAATGAATGACCACTTACCATCAGGCGGCTCATATGCTCGTCCGCCAACCTATTCCATAAAAGTTTTTCCTTAAATTACTAGTTGTCACCGGCGGCTTCGCTCGCGTTTTAGGGCTTTGGTTGTCATGTGTGAAGCAAATAAAGTAGCCTATGCCCTTCCTTGGAGTTTAAATTTGCTTCATATCTAATTTCATCAAATTCGGTCCAGCGGTTTGGCTATAAAAGAGCGACAAACAAACAGGCAGAGTTACTTTCTCATTAAGTAATGTAACAGCCATTAAATTTCCCATTGCTGGACTAACGGCCTCCTCTCCCATTGAGGAGAGGGTTTGGAACATATTTCACCACGCTGTTCCAATGCGAGTTGGTGGAATGCACATGTGGCAGAATTTCAATCAAATTAGTCACATGCAGGTTTCCTCACGATGTTTTCCTTCACCGCCGAGCACGAGATGAATTTTAAACTCAAATTAAGCAATAGTGGTGCTTGACTGGATTGGAACCCGAAATGATCGGTTAAGATGCACGTGTTCTAACCACTGTGCCAACTTGGCTCGGCATTTATAATATTAGTATAGATTTACTAAAGGAATTTATTACAATTGTTTGTTAGAAAAATAAATAAATACACTGCAGTCGAGTAAATAGGGGATGTAATAAAGCGGGTGAAAACATCCCTTTCATATTTGCAGTCGTTTCCGTAACCATGGCATGTTGCATTATTGTTGTGTTATTAAATTCTTATACTTTCATTTCTAATACGATTTCATATTGAAATATGTGGAATTTTATTACTTGGTAGGTATGCATATAGACTATAGTAATTTCAGTAGTTCGGGATGGCCAAAATAATATTATCGTTTTAAAACGATGCTCCAATCTCTCCATCTTTTGTTACAATGCCACGCTATCGTCCAATTGTTTTCTTATGACAGCTCAATCATATTTAAAATAGGAAATAGTGTTTCATGCCAGTAATAAATGCGATGCCATATAAAATAATATTAATTACAGTTTTACAAATTATTGATCAATTAATTACAATAATAATTGTATATAATAAAGTGAATTCAATAGCTGCTATATTCATAATAGGCAATAACAATGTGATATAAATTATGATATAGAATCAAATGTCATAACACCGTATTGAAGGCTAAGGTTACTCTCGTAACACTATGTTACGGTGTTGTTTAATAAATAATTCCAATTGACGTATAGACTGTTCCAATCGAAGATACACAGACTTTAGACTTAAATATTCAATTCAATTTGCTAATACCTCGGCCACATGTACATATTTAATTGTATTTAACTAATATGACCTTGTATTTTCAACCAACTTCAAAAAGGATAGGATTCAAATATAACAATAACTATAACTACGTTATATAACCGTAAGTCGACTTTTAAGTAGTATAATATTTTTCATTTCATTTTACTTAGGAGGATTCTAAAAAATATGATGAATATGCAATTATTTTATTACTTTTTAGTGCATATTTATTTGTTTTAAAATTGTTTTTTTTTTGAAGTCGGTTTTTCTTTTTGTTAATTTTTTTATTAAATGATGAAAAAAAGTGTAACTACTGAGTTATTTCAGGTTTTTCTTAGTGGAATCTGCATTCCGAATCGGTGGTAGCTATATTAATAAAGTTTGTTAAACGTCGATAATTTTAATAAAGTATTAAGAAATCAAAATAACAATTATTTTGATTTTTGATTAATATAACTTTAACTAGGTTATCGCCCGGCTATCACCTATGCATAGGTGCAACGCTGATACTTAATTTACAGAAATTGTTTATTTACGACGTTGTATTAGAAACTCCTAAAATTATCAGTATTTCTTTACCATAAGGTCTATTTATTATATACAGATACCTTCCTCTCGAATCACTCTATCTTTTAAAATTAAATCTTTAAAATTACGCAAAGGATTTTGATGCGTTCTTTTTAATAGAGTGATTTGAGAGGAATGTTTTTGTATGTAATACATGGGCAATATGGTAAAGAAATGCTGATAATTTTAGAAGTTTGTAATGTGATGGCGTCTGAGTCGGATTTAAAGGTGTGGAGGCCCCGGGGCTACAAAGCAGTGAGGGCCCTAGTCAAACAGAAGCGTAAATTCCCTAGTAATTATATTATTATGAATTAATTAGTTTTTTTATTTCAATCAGTAAGCTATGAATTGTTTCGTCTTTGTATCGGTAACTTTTAAAATATTAAATAGTAACATTATTATAATTTGACTATATCTCAGTATTTGTTAACTTACTGAAAACTGTGGCCCCCTCTCATGTGAAGGCCCCAGGGCAGTTGCCCCGGTTGCCCTCCCCTAAATCCGGCCCTGGATGTCGGAAATAAACAAATTCTGTATTATGATTAGTATCAGTATAGCCGTGAGAAGCCGGGGTGGGTCTCTAGTCTCGAATAATTTATTATTATATTTTCAAATAAATATTTCTTATTACAATTCCCTAACAACTAAGACCTGCGATATATTATGGGATGGTGAATATAAAACGTGGATGGACTAGCCTAATATATTAGGTTCAAAGTCTTGCTATAAATTATTCGTGGTTGGCGGTGAAGAAAATCGTTTGGAATCCCGCGGAGATAGTTCGGCTTTGTCCAGATTCCACGAATAGAAATACTTTTTCTACGTAATTTTTAACTAGATGAAATTATCATTGAATTTGAAAAATGATAGATGGTTTGGTTGGCGATGATTTCGGTGACATATAATTTCCATTGTTACAAATGAAATTTTGCCAATTTTTGAGAGAAATACGGTACGTAAGGTTGGTTATCAAATCAAATCAAAATAAACTTTATTCAAGTAGGCTTTTATAAGCACTTTTGAATCGTCATTTTACAATTAAGTGAAGCTACCACCGGTTCGGAAAGTAGATTCTACCGAGAAGAACTGGCAAGAAACTCAGTAGTTACTCTTTTTTAACATTTAAAAAATACAACGTCATGTTAATTAAATACAAGGTTAGGGAAGGTTATATAAATACTCTCATCTATACTACTCATCATCCTCCTGCCCTCATCCCAATATTATTCGGGGTCGGCGCAGCATGTCTTCTCCTTCCATGTTTCTCTGTCAGACGTCATCTCGCAAGTAACATTCTTTCTAACCATATCCAATCCATCCATCGTTTCCTTGGTCGTCTTCTACCTCTATATCCGTCCACATTCATGCTCTTTGTATCATCACACTTATATCACATAAATACTCTTTGTATTTGTGCTAATATTATAAATTTAAAAGCAAATCAGTCTGTCTCGTTCTGTGTTACGATTTCCCTGCGATTTAATTGAATCTGATGAGATTGCGTATAAAGCAAGCATGAAGCTTAAGAAAGGTTATAATTTACCTTGAATACAAAATTAACCTCTTCGAATAGATTTCATGTATTTGCGAAAATAGTAGGAAAAAACGTAAACAAGCCTTAGATTTAAGTATTTCTTGCGATTTGCTAATAGGTCAGCTTTATTTTGCACTAATAAGAGTTAATAATTTATATATCTTTGTTTATAATACAACACTATTGCACTTAACCACATATATTAAAATGCAATGGCGGATTTACCAATAGGCTAAGTAGGCTGGAGCCTAGGGCAGCAGATTTAGAGGGGCGGCAAATTTAGCTCAAATTTGTTATTATCTTACAGAAATTAAAAAATATATATTTATATGTAAACACATTACGCCCGGAATCCGTATACTCGTCACTACATAGCAGTTTGGAAAAATAATCTAGTAACTGATAGAAATATCACCTGGTTTATAATCATACTAATAACGGGAAGAAAGCGATGTAATGAGGACGATAGAACACAATACATAAATGTTGAAAAAAGTAGCAGCAGATTTGTAAATACGCCACTGTTAAAATGACGATATAAAACAACATTATAACGATTAATAAAATAATAAAAAGATTATTCATACAACATACCGATGATGAAGACATATCTAACGATATATTTAATTAAATATTTAAGAAAAGGACGGCACATTTTTCGAGGAATTTCATTAAAGTCCAACATGGGAGGATCGGTTTATTTATTTTTATTGTAATATTTTGTGATCGAAAATAAATCGACAAAATATTAAAGTAACAATCGAATATTAGATGAACGTAGTATGACGCAACTTAGATGTAGCATCGGCAAATTCAATAAAACCGATTACTGCCGATTTATACAACCTATAGAAACAGCTCCGCATCAATCGACGTTATTCGTCGCTATAGATTCTTGCGTCAGTTCAACCTATGAAACCAAGTGCATGTAAATAGACGTCTCAAATTGACGAATATATTAGGTAATATGATATTACAAGTTATTACGTTTGTGTAAACATCATATTTACATAAGAAATGAATATTGATAATTTGGGATAACGTACTTAATTCGGATGTGATCGGTTTTACGAATTTTGCCGATACTATATCTGAGTTGTGTCGTACTATAGTATTAACAATACCGGACGTCCGAGTGTGACGTATACCGGACAATCGAATCGGAATCGATTAGCAACGACCAATTGGATATCGGACGTGAATTGACGCTATTCGAGATAATTAGTATTCCATCAATATTAAATAGATATGCATATGTAACAATTATTTAGTTTACACATGGGGACGTAATTTAGATGATTGACAAAACATTTGACAAATAATAGCGGGTTTTAGGTATGGATTGCATATAATTGAATTCAGGTGATTTACGCTAATAAAAGTATCAATGTTTAGCTTTCTAAACTGTATTGGTAACAAAATTATTTACGAAGGTCATTTAGTAATTTTTTTATACAATATGTAGGCGGACGAGCTAATAAGCCACTTGATGGTAACTGGTCAACACCGTCCTTAGACAATGGCGCTGTAGGAAATATTAACCATTTCTTAGATTGCCAATGTGTGTGAATCGAGATGGTTAGTATCTGTAGTTATACTGGCTTACCTTTAAATCGAAACACAACAATACCTACTACTGTTGTAGAAGATCTGATTAGTGAACCAAGATAAATCGATGGAGCTGGAAATTTAGGAAATTCAGGAGAATTTTAATAATATTTGTGAGACTATAATATGCTATAAATAAGATTTTTTACAATTTTTTCAGTCGGTCTGTCTGTTGTTCCGGCTGGATCGATTTTGACGGGACTTTCACTGACAGGAAGCTGACATAATATGGAGTAATTTAGTTTACAGCAATTGCTGTTTCGTAAATTAATATAACTAAGGGCTAGAGCTAGCATTAAAATATTTTAATAAAGAAAATATTTAATATTGATTAAAAATTGTAACATTATCTCTATCTCCCTCTAACAATAATTGTAGTTACACAAATAATATATAATCTGTGTGTAAAGACGCAGGTGTCTGTTAGGAGACGGGACTTGTCAAGGGACTTAGGAGAATTAATTGTAATGTTTAGTTTGTACTCACTAAGTTTGGCTGTGGTTTTCCATTGGAATTATTACGCGTGGCCCATATTTTAAGACTTTTAAATATGATCTATATACATAGAATAAAATTGGAGTGTCTGTTTGTAATAACAAAGTAACCGCTTTTTACTATATACATATGTCTACACGGTATATCATATCACAATATAGTTACTCTCAATTTTTGTTCTGGCTAATAACTGGATCAGCTGGACCGATTTTGACGGGCCTTTAGTGGCAGATAGCCGATGTAATAAAGAGTAACTTAGACTACAACAAAGTTAGTCACCAACAATTGTGTCATATCTATAATTTTTATAATAGTATTATATTATAATAACTTGAAAGGAGCTGTCACCTGTTCTCGTTTAAACGCTGTACCGATTTACATGTAATTTGGTATGGAGATAGAATGAGTTTATTGTTTATCGATACTTCATACGGTGGTCACTAAAGGTTAAAAAGGGCCGGTTGGAGTACATGCTATATTATAAAATTTACGGTTATTTGCTAATAAAATACCAGATCTTTTATAGAATTGTGCACGAATGAATTAATAGATGGGATTTATTCGATAGGATTGCTGTAAGTCAGAAAAATCCCTGACTGAAGTTTTTATTAAGGACTTTTTTATATTACACGTGGACATGTCAGGACTATTTACATAATGGTGGTGACCTCACCGCCCTTAGACAATGCCGCTGTAAGGATATTTTTCTTTAATGTTCTCTTGTTTCGTATATCGTAATATCTGATAATATCTGATGAGTGGGTGGTACCTACCTAGATAGGTTTTCACAAAGCCTTACCATCAAATAATGGTCTAGTACTCGCAACAAGTAGACGTTTCAAAATAATTAGTTAATTACGAAGGCATAATTATTTGTAAATTGGCCTTATTATCTCTCGATAGTAAGTTTGGCTTATTTTTCGGCCAGGCGAAATTCCTATTCAACAACGAAATGCTGCCAGCATTCCTGCCGTCATTCCATTTTATTTTTTATTTTTGTACAATAACTATTTTTACGGTCATGATTTGTACACGGGTTGAACTGACGCTGGAATCTTAAGCGTCGAATAGCGCGATAGGCAGCTATTTCTATATGTTGTATAAATCGGCAGTAATCGGTTTTATTGAATTTGCCGATGCTACATCTAAGTTGTGTCGTACTATACTTGTATGTATGAATGAATGGGAAATAAAGGGAACAAACCTCAAACTAATAATGCTAGGATACTCAGAATAAGTGTTCCACTGGAATAGGAGACAAGCGTAGAGTAAGCCGATTACAGTTTTTGTTTACCCTCCGTCGCTATGTAAAACAAACGTATCGGGTCGTGTCTGTTCATAGAGATAAATGTTTTAGGTTATAATATACTCATAATAGTAACAGCCTGTTTAATTCCCACCGCTGGGCTAAGGCCTCCTCTCCCTTTGAGGAAAAGGTTAGGAGCATTCCACCAAGCTACTTCAATACGGGTTGGTGGACTTTTATGTGGCAGAATTTCGTTGAAATTAGACCCTGCAAGACCACCATGGACCAATTTATCCCCTTTCCAATCGAACTTGCCAAGCTCACGTGGCTTTACACTTTAATGTCTCGGGTTGAATATTTCCCTTGAGATTAGTCATCATGGACCAATCTGTCAAGAGGACATCATTATACATTCAATTATGTATTTATAAACACATAAATTATAAATAAGAAATGAGGGGGAGTCCAGTGCTTAGAGCACGTATATCTTAACCGATTATTTCGACTTCAAACCCAAAGCACCACTAAATTTTCAATAATAAGTGTTTATAATTGATCAAGAGCTCGGCGATGAGGGAAAACATCTTTAGTAAACCAGTGTAACTAGAGGCCCAAGTGTAGGGAGTAGTTACTAATTCTTATAACATCAGGGGGTTCACACTCCGCTTTCCTCAATAGCCCATTTTCGTCCACTGCTGGACATAGGCCTCTCCAATTGCACGCCACTGAGATCGATCTTCGGCTACTCGCATTCAGCTCCAGCCAGCCGCCTTGCGTACATCTTCACTCCACCGTGCCCAAGGACGTCCACTACGTTTGCCGACAAATATGGCCAGCCCACTGCCACTTCAGCTTGCTAATTCGGTAGGCTATGTCGATTACTTTGGTTCTCTGACGGATCGCCTCAATTCTGATATCCGCTTTATCTATGTATTTGAAATAAAAAAAAACTACCGTAAAAAAAGTATTGTTAGTATCATATACTATCATATGCCCGTGTGGAAAGGAGGTGGACTCTTTCGGTTTACAGGGTCTCTCTTGCCCAAGGAGTTCAGGTAGGCTTTTCCGCCACGGGTCTCTTAATGACGTAATAAAAAGGGCTCTTGCCACCATCCACGTACCTGCTCTCACTGAGCCTCGTGGAATTAGTTGTCACCCTTGGAGTAGCGGTGCAAAAAGCTTCATCAAAAGTATAACACCACGCCTCATTGCCTCCACTGGTGACAGGAGGGCTAGTTCGTTTTTGCCCAGAGGATCGGAATTGCGATTCAACGGGGAAATGCTGCTAGCATTCTTGCCACCATTCCACGCGGTCAAGATTTATACAGTAACTAGTTTTAGTTCATATTTGTATATATATATTTAAGCATTTAATGTTGTTAATTCTTATGTTATTAAACTTTCACTATCAGATGGTCTACACACCGTTGTATTTGGAATAAAAAAATCCTACAATGAAAAAAAATTTTGTTAAAAAAAATGGATAAAGCTGTAGGCAAATATTAGTTCATCTAAATACAGATATGTCAAGAGATACAAGTCAATCCGAAGAGCCCTTACATCAAATCGATACTACTGTTCGAGATCTGTTCAGAAAATGTAATCACGAATATCGAATAACGAGTGTTCCTAGTTTAATATTAAAATCGAGCTTTAATTCTGATTCATTCTTGTCATTCGTTAATTTTCAATCTCTTCGAACATCTGACTGTTTTATTCAAGGTTTATTATGCGATGTGCCTGTGACTTTGTGCTCGTTTGAATTGAACAAAAAAGGTTATATATCAGTTTGTAGATTTTACGATAAATTATTAATTCCGTATTTATTACGCCGTCCAGATTTTGCTATATTAAGTCGTTGGTCAGATGTACTGGACGAAACGGCTGAGTAGTGGCATGTAAGGGCTACGCGCGGTGTTGAGGTATTTGAACATTGCAGCGTGGCTTTATTTTTATTTTATGTATATTTCTGAAATAAAAGTATCTTCTAGTGAAAGTCCCGTCAAAATCGCCAGCCAATCCAGAGATTAGCCAGAACATAGACTGATAGACAGACAAACACGGTTAAAAATGTTATTTTGGTAAATGTACCGTGTACATAAATATGCATACAGTAAAAGCGGTTATTTTAATATTACAAACAGACACTTCAATACTATTTATATGAATAGATGATCTATCATTATGACAGTTTTCAGTACAACGCATTAAGAGGTCGTTATGTGGTGAGTGTCTTCGTAACAATTTTTACTCGTATCTTTATCTAGTACTAGTTGTCAAACGCGTCTTCGCTTGCCTTTTATGGGTTGGTGTTATGACCTCATTTCCGTACCAAAATTCATCATATTCGATTCAGTAGTTTGGCCGGAAAGATTAACAGATAGACAAAGTTACTTTCGCATTTATAATATTAATAGTAGTAGTAGATCATAAACGTGAAAAAGCATTTCTAACTACAGAATTTCTATCGTAGTAGTTGTAAATAATTACAAGGAGATAGGTTGTTTCTCATCTGCCCATATCATTCACACACAGACGAAGCTGCTGGCGTAATCTAGTTCTCTATTTTACACCCCATTTCTCAATACCAAATCCCTAGAAACCGAAATGTCCCATATATTGTATTAAATATGTTATCATCACAATTGCATTAAAAAGGTAGGAAAACCTTAAATTGAAAAAAAAATCTTTAGGGTTAAACATCACATATAGTTGATTTGTGGTAGCTGTAGCGGACATATTGCGGTCCTTACGACCCCACCCGAATAAATCCAACGACTACGCGGATTTATGAACTCGTAAGGGTCAGGTTAGGCGCTTAATTTAGTGGCGAGCCTTTTAAATTTATAAATGTTATTTAATGCATTTTAGAAAACAAATGTATTATAACTGTCGATTATAAAGTCCAATTTTGTCTGTCTATCTTAATAGGATCTAAGCTTATCTCAAATTATTAAAAGTACATTATTTTGTTATTGAAGTATTTTATTATTCACAATTATATTCCACCAAAATAAATTTCAAATGTCCTCGTATTTATTTTCCGTTGCCATACTTACATAATAATTAAAGTATAGTACGACACAAATTAGATGTAGCATCGGCAAAATTCGTAAAACCGATCACAGCCGACTTAAGTACGCCATCCCAAATGATCTTTACACAAACGTAATAACGTGTAATATCATATGACCTATATTCGTCAATTTGACACGTCGATTTGCTTTCTCGGGTTGAACTGACGCGAGAATCTATAGCGACGAATAGCGTCGAATGGCGCGATGGGGAGCTATTTCTATTAGTTGTGTAAATCGGCAGTGATCAGTTTTACGAATTTTGCCGATGCTACATATCGATGGGTCCTATGTACAATGGCCAATATGAAAATTGATAACTTTTCAGTAGACGCTCTCAAAGTTTCAATTATATATTATTTTTACATGCTTCAACTTATGTTGCTGAAATTTTGCACACATATTAGGACACCGATTGTTAACTGTTTTACCTAGTTTGATTTATTTATATATTATTAGTTTTTTAGTTAATGTAGATATGACTATATACGTGACTTTTTTGTTTAGTAATACACTGTAAAAATAATAATAAAAAGGCCAATGAGTCACTTTGGTCGATTTACTTGCCAAACAAATTTTTAAAAGAACGCGTATTTTAAATGTTTTAATGTATTCAAATTTATAAAAATATATTTAAAATAAATAGACAACTTATATTGATAATAATTTTGTAATAACTTTATGATATAATTTACATTGACACTTATACGTTATTTCATTCAGTGTTGTAAAATTATTAACTCTCAGTTAGACCACAAAAATAAAAAAAATTAACATCTCTCTATACATTTTTTAAACGACACTAAATGTAAAAACCTTTTCAAAATCAAGTTGGAATCAAAAAAACTTATATAATTTTTTTTTTCATATTAATTAAAGGTTGCACGGCCTGAGGAAAAAATAATAAAGTCTTAATTAAAAAAATCCCTAAATGCAGAAAATAAACCTTTAAAAACAAAACAAAATCACTCATTGTCATCATTATCAGTAATAATCAACATTGAATTAACATTAAGAGTCGAGATGGCCCAGTGGTTAGAACGCGTGCATCTTAACCGATGATTGCGGTTTCAAACCCAGGCAAGCACCGCTGATTCATGTGCTTAATTTGTCTTTATAATTCATCTCGTGCTCAGCGGTGAAGGAAAACATCGTGAGGAAACCTGCATGTGACAAATTTCATAGAAATTCTGCCACATGTGTATTCCACCAACCCGCATTGGAACAGCGTAGTGAAATATGTTCCAAAACCTTCTCCTCTAAGGGAGAGGAGGCCTTTAGCCCAGCAGTGGGAATTTACAGGCTGTTGTTGTTGTTGTTGAATTAACATTAGATGAAACCAAATTTTCATAATACGCTCGATATATTGGTGGAATAATATTTTTGCGACATAAATCAATTAAATATTTTTTTTTTTGGATGGAAGGATTGGTAATAACTGATCATAACATAATTTTAAAGGTATTTCCGATCTGTTGTCCTTCTGAATTTTTAGTCCAATTAAAACAAACACTAGCTTGCATCTTTTTAAAGTCAAAAATCATATTTTGAGATACATCTATAACATTATAAGGAATTCCTTTCACTTTAGCCCATCTTATTAATGGACTCCACTCAGATGGTGTATAAATATTCTTATACCTTGAAGCTTTCTCAATTGTGGCATGTATGGAATCACCCTCGTTCTGTGTATGTCCTTTTTCAAGAAAAGTATGTTTAATATTGATACTAAGATGTTTAGCTGCGTAGAGATACATAAAAAACATTATCCTATTTCTATTTTGATTAATACAATTATCTGACCAAAATCTAATGTCATCACAGCGTACAATATGTATAATATACACACATGTACAATAATAACCTATTAATTACATAAAAATAAATATTATTAACACATGATAATACTATAAAACAATAAAATAATTACAAAGATCAGTGTGTTTATTTTCATCGTTTATATAACCTAGTTGCTCACTCTAGTCATTGTTATTTACATTACCAATAGCTAAATTTACTAAACTCCTACTTATACTGTACTTAGAATAATTTTTGGACGTCATGTTATACTGAATTATATCTTATAAAACATTATATTCACTAAAACATTGGTAAATTATTATTACAGCACGACATCGTTCCGTGTGTCGTAGAAGCGCTTAAGTGATCGGCCGTTGAAGTAAACTAACACGCGGGATTTCCCCGCGTACAAGTCTCAAATTATCGTTTTGCCTTTATACGTTTAAAATTATGTCACATAGGCTCTTTTACAGCAACAAAAAATAGCATTTGCGCCTATAAATATGTATTTTGTGTTAATGCAACTTGTTAAATAGACTAAAAGGAAGCATTTGAGACGAAAAAGTGAAAATGCTAAAATTGTTGCATTGGCCCATGTACGTAGGACCCATCGATATAAGTTGTGTCGCACTATAAGTATGTGACTATGGCCAGTTATAAGTTATGAAATTGAAACATATTAGTGTATTTTTAGAACCAGAAGTAGGAAGTAGGTTAATCTCTAAAACAATTATCTTTAATTTGAATAACAATCAATCTACCACAATAGAAAATAATACTACACAAATAACCATAAATAATCAAATTACACCGTAATAATTATATTCGCGATCTCAATGTGTCAGCTACGAATCTCCAGCCGTTTTTTTTTTAAAGGAAAGTTGTGTGACTTGACGCAGATGTTGCTTGTTTATTCCTATATCTGCCTATATTATGATGTATTTATTTAATACTATGTAATATGCTATATTGCAAAGTATAAAATAAATACACCATAATATAATATCTTGGCTAATTAACCTTACAATCTCAATGCCATAGACGCAAAAACTTCCAAACAGATTTTCATATAGTATTAAATTAACATGATTTTATTATTACATATATTAAATAAGGGATATTTACCATGTTTTTATTTTTAGTTGGTGGTATAGTTAGTTTATTATCTACGAATGTCTTGTTCAGGAGACTGTGATATGGTTATCTCAATCGTACGCAAACATGAGGTAGATTGAGGTGTGTCATAATGATTTTAGAAGTAGGTGGATAGTCATGCAGTCTATATATTTTTCTAACGAATAAAGCGATAGTTAAAATTTATTACAACATAAACGATTTAACAGCACCCTCATCTTACGCCCGAAGTTGGAGTAGCTGGAAATTGATAAAAATGTATTCTTAAGCGAAGATTCAACCCTTAATTCCAATAGTTCGCAAGAGTAATATAAGTTCTCGATTTTGTTTTTTTTTTATAATTTTGTTAACTTTGGCTCTAGTAGTAATGGTGTAAAAACAACAACAAAAACATCCTGTAAATTCCCAACTGCAGGGCTAAGTCCTCCTCTCCTTTTGAGGATGTTTGGAACATATTCCACAACGCTGTTCCAAGTCGGGTTAGTGGATACACATGTGTCAGAATTTCTATGAAATGAGACACATGCGGCTTTCTTAACGATGTTTTCCTCCATCGAGCTCGAGATGAATTATAAATACAAATTAAGCATATGAATGAGTGGTGCTTGCTTGGGTTTGAACCATCATTCGTGATTTCATCATCGTTCATTATTGGTTAAGATGTACGCGTTCTAACCACTGGGCCATCTCGGTTCTGGTGAATATAATTTTAAATCAGCGCGAGCTGGTTAATTGTTAATGCTGAAAATTGGAATGTAGGTATTGAAAAGGGGAAACACCGCTGGCATTCTTACCACGTCGAACGGTCAAGATACATACAGTATAATTTATTATTTTAATTCATTAATACATATTGAAGTTTTCAATTAAATTCTTTCAAATGTTCAATTTGACTTCGCAAGAGTGATAGGTTATTTGTTAGTTAAAAAGAAATTTCTGAATTCCGATATGAGAAGCACTTACTGCAACGCATAAAAACCATCAAAATCGTCCATCCGTATCTTTGACGATTTTTTAAATGATTGTCTGGTTAGTCTAATAAAGTGCAATTTTAATTTTGATGATTCTTGCATCATGTAAGCACTATTGAACGAATTATCAAAAAACCTTCCTAACGGGGATGTAAGTTTGTATGGAAATTCGTTATTTGGAGCGTTAGAAACATGAAATTTTCTTTTCAAGCTTCTACTTTTGATTTAAAAATACTGTTATGTTTGTGAAAATGCATCAGCTAAAAAAGTAGAATTGGGTATAAATGTTTGTATAAGAAATCAATGGATTGCTCTTAAATAGATTTTTCTCCTATCCGTCAAACGCTTGTATTTATTGCATTTGTCGAATAGAGACATTTTAATATAATTCAGATATGGGGCTTTCTATTAAAACTAGCGGATCTCCCACGAAACGTAGCCTTTATTCAAAAGAGTTTTTTGGACTTTCGTGGCATTTTCTCTCTCTAAAATTGATTCTTTGTCAAATTGTACAACAACAGCCTGTAAATTTCCAACTGCTGGGCTAAGGCCTTCCTTCCCCTTTGAGGAGAAGGTTTGGAACATATTCCACTACGCTGTTTTAATGCGAGTTCAAATTGTAACTATTTAGTAAATTGCATTGAATCTCCCCCTCTTTTCTGCACATCTACGGCTGAAGCTCTTCAAAAAACCATAAACGATTTTTCATGTGCAGCTATCGCCCCGTAATGACTGGGAGAACGCTATTAATACATAAGGTTATGTAAGTCGTAACAACAATGAACGCAGATAGCATGTGAGTTTATTTGTGTGTATGTGTGTGTGAGAGATTACCTTTATTTTAATTTGGCTAAGTTATTAATGTCTTTTATATTATGGTCGGATAGAAATATTAGTGTAAAGTCAGAGAGCTTCATGTGGAACAACACGATCGATACCCCCAAAATGCGCCAGTATATTCTTTACATAAATATTAAATACTAGCTGTGACCGCGACATTGTACGTGCTTGAATTTAACAAAAAATATATATCCTAAGTTACTCCTTGACAAATGATATAAAAAATATTATACTTTATATCTACATTTTTGAATCTCATTGTTTATATTTTTTTGTCATTTAAATTATTTTATTATTATACCTATTTGTTGACATTTAAATTAAATTCGATCAATTATTTTACTTAAATAGATTAAGGATTTTTTAATTTTTAATGTTTAAAGAAGTTATTACATTTTATTCACATTTTAATAAATTTTAATATATTTATTTATTGAATATTAAAAATTTTATCATACGTATTCGCTGACACTAGACAGATATCGATCCATACTCCGAACGGCCAAGCAACACAGCAAAGATTATTTAATTTTCAATTAACTACAATTAAAAAGTATAGAGGAAGTTAAAATAAATAAAAATAAAAGAACTTATTATACCTGTTGTCGAAATATCAGAATGTCTGAATTAGAGAAACTATTAAAAGAATTGAGAGCCGACATTAAAAAAGATTCTATTGAATCTTTGCAAAATCTTGAAGAGAGAATTACAAAAAAGATAAATGAAAAGATAGATGAAAAATATGGTTTGATGCAGGAAGAACTAAATAAAATAAAAGAAAATAACTTGGATCATGAAAAAAGAATTTCCATAATAGAAAAACAAAATAGGGAGAGAAATATTATTTTTTTCGGAATAAAGGAAGAAGAAAAATCTTATAGTGACTTAGAACTGAAAATCATACAGACACTGAAAAACGAACTCAATATTGAATGCGACCAAATGGAACTGCAGATGGTAAAAAGGATGGGTAAATACGACAAGAACAAAGTGAGACCGATCGTGGTAACCTTGTCTACCTATGGGAGAAAAGTTACTATATTGAAAAACAAAAACTCCATAAAATCAAAAACCATATACATAAAAGAAGACTTTCCTCCAAAAGTTTTAGACACAAGAAAAAAATTACAAGAACAACTAAGAAAAGAGAAAGCAGCTGGAAAAATCGTCCATCTTAGATACGACAAACTAATAGTACGTGAGCCAATTAAAAGAAACAATGAACAAAAAGGAGAGAGAAAAGACCCTAGAAGCAGCAAAAAAAGAACTCTAGAAGTAACACCGCCACACAAAAACAAAAATATTCAGACAGAAACAGCACAACAACAAGCACTCAAAAAAAACAAAATATTTGAAAAGAAACCTGGGACTAGTCAAAGGTCTATGGAGAGTTTTCTGAATGGATCCTCCCTGCCATGTGACGAGTAGCAACCAAGGAAGCCACTCCAGATAAACAATCACGCCGCACCCTCAAAAATAAAAACAAAGATAAAAAGACACACATACAACAATTTTAGAAATTCTCCCCCAGAACGGCTCGTCACCGAGGGGGCAGTAGACGACCACCCTCCAAGTAAACAAAAACGAAATAAATATTATATTGCGACATTCAATGTTCGATCTCTGTCAAATGAAGCTAGAGTTGAGGAACTGGAATATGCATTATCCAAAATTAAATGGAATATAATAGGCATCTCCGAACTAAGAAGAGAAGGATACAAGATAGAAGATAGAGGCAGCTATTTACTCTATTACTACGGAATAAGAAAAGGGGAGAGAGGCGTTGGTTTCCTCGTAAAGAAGCAATGTAACACAGAAGTACTTGACTTCATAGCAATATCTGATAGAATCACCATATTAAAAGTGAAGATACATGAAAACCTCTTCAACATAATCCAAGTCTATGCTCCAACTGCCACATCTTCGATAGAAGACATAGAAAAGATGTACTCTGACTTAGATATTGCAATGAGCAAATGCACACACAACATAATGCTTATGGGAGATATGAACGCAAAAATTGGTTATCCTAAGAAAAACGAACAATTAGTTATGGGTGACTATGGTTACGGTAAAAGAAATAAAAGAGGAGAGATGTTTATAGATTTTTGTCTACAATATAAATTAAAAATTGCCAATACTATGTTCAAAAAACCGGAGAAACTAAGGTGGACCTGGATGTCACCAAATGGAAAATCAAAGAACGAAATAGACTTTATTGCAACAAATCATCCTAAATATGTGCAGAATCTAGAAGTGTTAAGTAAACTAAAACATCCGAGTGACCATAGATTGGTAAGAATAACTATTGCTATGGAAGCCAAAAAGAAAACACGAAGATCATATAAAAATTTAACAAAACCAATAATAGAAAAAGCCCATACGAAGCTCCCCATTGTCACATTTTCCGACTGTGAAGAAAACATACAAAAACTTAGCGAAAAAATAGAAAAAATGTTATCAAGTACCTTAACCAAAAATGATACGAATAACAAAAGAAAAAATATAATAACGCCAGAAATTGAAGAACTCAAGAAACAAAAATATGAACTAAAACATAAGAAAAATAAAACAAAAGAAGACAAAATAAAACTAAGCAAATTATATAGAGTAATACATAAAAAAATAAAGCAAAACATCAGGAACTATAGATTAAATACGATGAGTAAATATATAGAAGAAAGAGGAGGTGTAAGAAAAGCCTACAGAAAAATAGACAACACCAAACAGCTATTGACACAGCTCACAGATACCTCAGGAAACGTAGTCACAAATAGAGGTGACTTAATGAAACTAGCCACCAAATTCTACCAGGATTTGTATACAGACGACGGAAAGACCAAACTAACACTATTAAATACCACTCACGTCAAAGACTCAGTTGCACCTTTCATAGAGAGTGAAGTAGAGTTATCCATAAAACTGCTAAAGGGTGGAAAAAGCCCAGGACCCGATGGGGTCACAAATGAAATGATGAAAGCTAGCAAGGATTACCTTATTAAACCACTTACAAAGCTATTTAATCTTATTCTAGTCAAGAAAGAATTGCCAGAATCTTGGACACTTTCAGAGATAGCACTCATATATAAAAAGGGAGATCCAAAATTAGTCACAAACTATAGACCCATTAGTTTGATTTCTTGTCTCTACAAAGTATTCGCATCGACTCTACTAAGACGGATAACTAATTCAATAGATGAAAATCAACCAATTGAACAAGCAGGGTTTAAGAAAAAATATTCAGCTGTTGACCACATACATACTTTAAAAATAATCATCGAAAAATACACGGAACACAATCTTCCCATATACATCGCTTTTATTGACTATTCAAAAGCATTCGATTCTATCTCGCACAACTCTATTTGGCAAGCACTTACCAATCAAGGCATCGAACATGACTATATAGATTTAATAAAAACAATATACTCAAAAAGCAGGACTAGAATACGACTAGAGAGAAAAGGACCAACATTCCAAATAGAGCGAGGCGTAAGACAAGGTGACCCTCTATCGCCAAAGCTATTTATTGCAGTATTGGAATCGATATTTCAAAATTTAGAGTGGGAAGACATTGGTATCAATATTAATGGCATATACTTATCACACTTGAGATTTGCCGACGACATTGTCCTCCTCTCTGAAAGTCCGGAAGAACTGCAATATATGCTGACCTCTCTCAGTTATTATAGCGAAGCTGTTGGATTATTAATTAATAGAGATAAGACAAAGATAATGACAAACAGTTATAAAAAACAAGTTTCGATATCGTCAGTACCGATAGAATACGTAGAGGAATATGTATATCTTGGCCATGTAATTTCATTCAGATCATGCACAGAGAAAGAAATAGAACGAAGAATAAAAATCACATGGAACAAATACTGGTCCATGAAGGAAGTATTTAAAGGAAATATACCAACAAAACTCAAAACTAAAGCCATGAACATATGCTTACTGCCCTGTCTCACATACGCATGCCAAACCTGGCCGCTCAAAAAATCCTATCTAAATAAAATCAAGAGATGCCAAAGGAGCATAGAAAGAAGTTACATGGGTATAAAGTTAAAAGATAAGATAAGAAGCTCATATATCAGGAAAAAGACCAAGGCTAAAGATGCAGTCAAACAAATATTGACACTTAAGTGGAAATGGGCCGGCCATATTCAAAGAACAACAGACGGAAGATGGTCGAAAACTGTGACAAATTGGTCCCCGATTTACAAAAAGAGAAAACAAGGCAGACCATTCAAAAGATGGAGTGATGATATTGCAGATGTAGCGGGAGCGCATTGGACGAGAGTGGCGAGGGACAGAGATAGCTGGCAACATTTGGAGGAGGCTTTTACCGCAACAGGCGGCCCTTACATAGAATAGAAAATATACATAGAGGACAAAAATAGAATAAATAAATAAACATACTAATATATTTAAATAATAAAAAAAAAGACAACATACTAAAATACTAACACATAAACGATGACAATGTTATATACAACTAATAAGGGAAATAAAGCTTTATTATTATTATTATTTTCATTTGTTTACTTTTTCTCGGTTTTCACCGGTATACTGATATGCACGGGCCTAAGCCAAGTGCACAACAGGGTTAGAAGTTAAGGAGGTGGTTTGTGGAGTAGGTTGTGAAGTAGATTCTATGGGGTTCTCATTTTCAGTTTGAAGGAATTTTCTTACGATCCGGCAGGTGTTGAGAATTGCAGCTTTTTATTATTATTATTATTATTACTCCTTATATCAGCTATCTGCTAGTGAAAGTCCTGTCAAAATCTGTCCAGCCGTTCCAGAGATTAGCCGGAACAAACAAACAGACAGATAAAAATAGTAAAAAATTTTATTTTGGTATATGTACCGTGTATATGGATTGAGTAAAAAAGGGCTATTTTAATATTACAAACAGACACTCCAATTTTATTAAATGTATAGGTTATTTATTTTTGACTGGAAAACTTATTCCCATTGTCGTCCCGGTCAATAGCCGATTAGATATAGTTTCGGCCAACGCTTTATGATACTCGACCGCTGAATTTAATCGTTTAATCTGGTACCAAGCACAAAAGGCAATGTTTCTTTAAACGGCGCGTATAGTATGGATGTTTTTCATCCTGAAACTTTATCATCCTCTATCATTCATATTATTAATAATGGCCATAGACTATTTGTATGGGAAGAGTGAAGTGCTATAGAGAAGAAATCTTCTAGTAAATTAATGAACTATTAATCTATATTTAAATAAGAAGAGCAAATGGGCAGTAATCCCACATAACCTCCAAAGGGCACGGATCCCTTCGGAAGGTTTCAAAGGCATGAGAAAAAATCTAAAAAGTATTTAGGACACATTTTAAACGATAATTGCGGGTACAAGTCCAAGCAAGCACCACTGATCTTTCATGTGCTTAATGTGTTCACGTAATTCAATTCAAAGGAAAACATCGTGAGAGAATTTGCATGTGTTCCTAATACCTACTTTCAATTAAATTTTGCTTGAATAAGCCACGATCCCCCTACTCAAACGGAGGCCTTAGTCCAGTAATGTGACATTTATATCCTGTTACTTTACCTGTATATAAATGTATAAAAAGCAAGTCATTTAATGTTTCAATTGTAAAATGTGTTCTAGAAGCATCAGGAACAGTGGATTCGGGCGTTCGTGATCTATAACTAATGCAGATATATTCCCTGGCTAACTGTATCTGGGTGAGTTTACAGAGTAATGTGTGACTAGGGGTCGCCCATTGGTCAAAAATGATTAATAAAAAAAGACATATACATGTATTAGATAAGATAGAAAAACGTGGCGCAGTTGGATGATACCTTGTCACTATTCCAATAAAAAAAAATAAAAATAAATGTCAAAATGAGTTTTTTTTTAATTTGACATGACATGTGTTGTCAATGACAGTATACTCGTAAAATCATAACTCGAAAGTGACAGTGGCGAAATAATCTGTGCCCTCTGAACAAATAAAAGTCACATTAACTTACAATATAATAACAAGATGGTCCTCGAAAATTAGGCAGAACGTCGTCCGCCTTGATCTTTTATATTTTCCCGCCGAATAACAAATGACAGATTATACAATATACAACAATATGACAAATATTTTTTGGTATTAATTCGGAAAAGTAAGTATACTATATACATTTAAATAAAGCTAGTTATAACGGATTTGAATCGCGTATATTAATATTGGCATTATTTTTGGCATCCCGACGTTTCGAGCACTATACAGCGTTCGTGGTCACGGGTAGACTACACCGGGACAGTCTCAAAAATCAAAAATAATTAATATACGCGATTCAAATCCGTTATAACTAGTTTTATTTAAATGTGTAATAATCGCGAAAATTTAAGACAACATTATGTATACTATACATTTTCATGTAAGATGCGTTCTCTGGGTTTGGATATTCTATTTTCAACTAAACAGATTCTAGATAGCTGCGGTTTTAGTCTGGGATCGGCATCGATGGGTTTACTGCACGTTAACGTAGCACAATTTACAGTCCTGCGTTTTAAATACATATTAATAAAATATCATGAAACTGTTTGCTCAGTATTTATATTTGTATTTATAATAGCCAAGATGGCCCACGTGAATCTTAACCGATAATTGCGGGTTCAAACCCAGGCAAACACTACTGAATATTCATGTGCTTAATTTGTGTTTATAATTCATCGCGACCTTGGCGGTGAAGGAAAACATCGCGAGGAAACCTGCATGTATCTAATTTCAAAAAAATTCTGCCATATGTGTATTCCACCAACCCGCATCGGAACAGCGTGGTGAAACATGTTACAAACCTTCTCCTAAAAGGGAGAGGCCTTAGACCAGCAGTGGGAAATTTACAGGCTGTTGTTGTTGTTGTTGCTGTTGTTGTTGTATTTATAATAGATCTCTAATTCGATTTATTATTATTAAAGGAATTATTAATATTCCAATTTACCCAAGATCAGACTTAAGCGGGTTCCTCACATCAGCTAAGACTCTCAGACATATGTACATACCCATATCCGCCTTATAGGGCATGCGGATTCTTTGTCAATTTTCCGTTTCAAAAATCATTTTATATATTGGAACAGTATCAATTGAATTATGAAGTGATACTCCAAACTTATATTATTTCTAAAACGATTTAAAAAACACCTTGTCACAAATCAGTTAGCTTATTTTTTTTATTTACCAAATAGGTATAACAATATCATAATAATAGGTATCAACAGTCACAGATAATATTATCATCGCAAACTCGGTTACTTTTGTAATTAAAACTGAGCTCGAAGTTTTTAACCGGTTAACAGCTTGTTATGGCAAAGATTGCTTTGTTTTATGCCAGGAACTTTTGAAAATATTGCCAGTGAGGGTGGTGTGGAAACTTTTTATTGATATTTAAAACTTTCTTGTGTATTTATTGAGGATATGGAAATTTGTTTTATTATAATGTGGTAATGCTTCGTGCTGGTTTGGGTAGGTACCATTTATCACATATTCAACCACTAAACAGTGGCACTTGGTATTGTTATGTGATACGAAGGGTGAGTAAGCCAGTATAACTAGAGCCTATATCTATCGAAGTAGGAATAAAGGTAAATAAACCTAAGATTCACATATTTCATGAGATCTGCTAATAACTCAGTTGAATTGTGCTCTTCTAAGAGTTTAAGATCAAAATATTACACTTAACTACTTATATCTACTTTAATTTTGCTTCCAAAATTCCGACAATATTTGTCGATTTTCATAACGCCATTTTGTCGCCATTCCATTCATTCCAGTTACCATGAATAAATTAATCAAGCTCTCGGCCAATGATATCGCGTCAGTAATTTCAAGTCAGTCGTCAAATATTGTTTATTTGGCTTTTCTCGTTTTGTGGTTAGCATAGAATATAAAAATGTAAGGAACATGATAAAATCTTCACAAGGTTCCAATTTGCAATTGTTAATTTAAAAAAAGAAATATAACGTTTTTTTAAATGGCAATAATTTTATCCTGTAAATATATTAGTCTGTGTATTTTTTTAACGTTTTACGTGATAGAAGTGTAATATCATAGTGCCCAATATGGCCGCTTACGTCATCATAGGCAATAGCTCTCATGCGAGCGACTAATCACATCTGGAGTTTCACGTAAATAATTTGAAGAGTTAAGACCTAACGGTGTAGTTAGAAACTTTGCACAGAATGTAGATAGAATTTGTTATGAGACAACAATGAAGTCAAAATGGAGGCAAACTTTTAAAGCATGTTCCACAACTAGTTGGTACGAGATGATGAACGCGTTTCGTTTCATAATTTATTGTTTACATTATACAAGAAAATTAAATTTACGCTTGTTAAGAAGGACACAACAACGACCTATATAAATCCAGAAATTTACATGTAAAATTATTTATTTCAAATTAAACTAATGAATGAGAAAATATGTCTAATGTAACGGCGTTACAATGAATGACAAAAATGTTGCCATTACAGTTTATTTGAAACTATGCGTTGAGTGGAGACAGCGTCTCGGCAAACGTCGTCCTCAGGCACCGTGGAGTGACGATTGCAAAGCGGCAGGCAGGAGCTGGATGAGAGTAGCCGGAGAAAGACCACAGTTGCGTGCACTTGGAGAGGCTTATGTCCAGCAGTGGATAAAAAAGGGCTGATGATGATGATGAAATGATGAAAAACAAAAGTGTCCGATTGTCAGGTGTTGCAAATGCTGATGTGCCGCTTCGTGTCAAAGAAGAGAAGCTACACTCGCTTAGCAATAGTCTCAAATCAAAGAAAACATAGTAGTTTTATTACGTATGTGTAGTATATGAAATCCTTCTCCGAAACGTGATGTAGATTTTGATATAAGTTTTATGTATATTGGCACAGCGTCTTCTTCAGGAAGGCTTTATAATATCTAAGTATTCGTATACAGCTTATTAGCAGTTTTCGCCTGCGGTTGCGCCTACAATGGTGGAGATTTTGTAGGTAAAATAGAATATAAAGTAACGTCTATTGCGTTCCTCAGACGAACTCCCAACTTGCATCATACCAAAATTTATCTTCTTATCGAATACCCTTCAATGGTATGGGTGTGGTTCAAAAGTGTAGCAAACGGACAGATAGATAATTACAATAAGTATGTTTTGGAATCCAGCATGTGTCGAATTTCAACGGATTTCTGCCACATGTGTCCACCAATCTACATTGGAGTAAAAATGCTCCCAATGTTCTCCTCAAAGGGGGGGAGGGGCCTCTGAGACCAGCAATATGGAAATTTACAGGCTGTTACTATTATTACCCAATATAATCATAACAAGTCTATTATTCACAGATATATACCCTATTTAGTCGAGATAGGCTATTTAACAAATACCTCATCTACTAGAGTAACATCGCGATTATTTTGCTGAATATTAGCAACACCGGATCCGGTAAACGAAATGACGTCAGATTCGGTTTTGAATCCGCAATCGTCAGGAAACCTTTATTAGGTCTGTTTATTTACTTGCTTTCACCCGCGTTATATATATAAATAGCGACCTATTCCAACTTCGCACGGATAATACTACAAAATATGCTACGATATTACATTAGAAACTTCTAAAAATTATCAGTGTTTCCTTACTATATTGTCCTCGTATATAAAAAAAAAACTTCCTTTCAAATCACGCTATCTATTAAAAAAACACCGCATCAAAATCCGTTGCGTAATTTTAAAGTCTGAGGATACATATGCTGCAGCTATGCAGCTGTAAGCGACTTTGTTTTAAACTGTGTTATGATTATAATATAATATGTATAGAGGTGTAAGGTTTACTAATCGAATAACAAGAAATATATATTTGATTATGAAGATATTTTAATTTTTTTTATAAAATATTACTTTAAATTGTTCACTGCCTAGTTTGTGTTATA
The DNA here is from genome assembly GCF_905220365.1 of Vanessa cardui. NCBI lineage: Eukaryota > Metazoa > Arthropoda > Insecta > Lepidoptera > Nymphalidae > Vanessa > Vanessa cardui. The sequence continues at coordinate 8,155,642 of NC_061146.1, forward strand.
ATACTATTAAAAAAAAAGAGTTGAATGTCAAATACGTACTTGAGTAATGGCGGGAAATTTGGTAGGCGGTACGATAATCGATTCTTTGTAAGATAATTATACTATGTAAATTTGTAAGAGAAGTTTTCTAATTGATGTGTGTTAAGAGCTCTTATTTCAATTTTCAATTTCTCAGCACTTCTCATTTTTTAAGGTTGTGCGCGTGTAATTACTTACGCGATTATAAACACACACATACAAACACACGACTTCAGTCAAGGCATATAAAACACCGTGAAGTTATAAGATTATTTATTCCTACATGTATAACATCAAGATGGAATTTGAGTGAGGGCGCCACTGTATCAGTGTGACTTAAAGAACAATTGATATCCATAAGTGTCATACTTGAGTTACCAACTAAATCGTGCTCCATCCTTTCTTGCAATTTAGTTACTCGCCATGCCTCTTTGTTTTTTTTTTAAAATTAACAGTCCATAATCTGCATTAGAGCAGCGTGGTGGTAAAAGTTCCAAACATTCTTCTTGAGGATAGAAAGCGTTAGTCTATCAGCGAAAATTTAGTTGTTTCTTGTCATTCATTGGAGTCGAGATGGCCCAGTGGTTAGAAGGCGTGCATCTTAACCGATGATTGCGGGTTCAAACCCAGGCAAGCACCGCTGATTCATGTGCTTAATTTGTCTTTATAGTTCATCTCGTGCTCAGCGGTGAAGGAAAACATAGTGAGGAAACCTGCATGTGACAAATTTCATAGAAATTCTGCCACATGTGTATTCCACCAACCCGCATTGGAAAGCGTGGTGGAATATGTTCCAAACCTTCTCCTCAAAAGGAGAGGAGGCCTTTAGCCCAGCAGTGGGAATTTACAGGCTGTTGTTGTTGTTACTCATTGGACGAATTTGCGTATTTAATGAAAATGTAGCAACACCATAGGTTTTGTAGCTTATCCTTGTAGCAGTTATTGAAATATTGCATAAACTAGGTAGGTACCAAATTAAAAATTGGGCATCGTACTAGTAGTCACATGGATTGATAATGAGAATACATATAGACATATAGGTAATACATATAGACTGTAACTGCCTGAGTTACCAACTAAATCGTGATCCATCCTGTTAATCTTGTAATATTTTATAGTTATTGTGATTAAGTAAATGATGTTTTAGTAAACAGATATGTTGTTAACGCGCAAAAAGTGAAGACTAGAAAACGTCCTAAGCGAGACGTTTGCCTTTAATCGTTTTATGAAGTAATACGTTATAACACATCATAATTACGTAATAATACGTTTTGCTTAATTAAAACATCTATTTATCCCTTTTACTCATTGTTTTTATCAAGCTATCCTTTTTACTTGTAACGAAATGTAAAATAAACGGTCCCCGGCGAGGCACACTTTTTTCTATTGTTTAGTATGGGTATAACATATCTGTTTATTAGAATATCATTGGATTAAGTATTGAAAATATACTACTGAAGTGGTTGTGTAGACTTTTATTTCGAAGATTACCTTGTCTGATATTGCGAATTGACGTATTATATACGAGTTGTTGCACGAAGCTTTGCTCGCGTTTTAGATGTGTTAGTCGTTACGTGTTGGCCAAAAAAGAAGCCCATGTCCTTTCTCGAAGTTTAAGTTTGCTTCATACCGAATTTCATCGAATTCGCTTCAGCTGTTTAGTAGTTAAAGAGCGACAATTTATATTATTATGGATTCTAAGCTTAAATCAAACCTCTATAATAAATAATATTAAGCAACACTATTTTTATTTACCCCCAAAGTGTTTACCCCAGGCCGCCATTTTTATTACGTCTTTTATTTATGTTTCCGTAGCTATGCCTTATTCGAAATTCAAACATGTTTTTTTTTTAAGTGTACGTAGGTAATATATGCTTGCGTGTTACGTGCCAGAGTTTCTAATGAGCGAAATCTTGTTATAAATATTAAAATTGAGATTTCGTCAGGAATGTGCTATACTTAGAATACTTGGAATTAATTAATCAAAATATAATTTATTCGAGTAGTCTTTTACAAGCGCTTTAGAATCGTCATTTTAAAACCTATATTAAGTGAAGCTACCACCGGTTCGGAAAGTAGATTAAACTCAGTAGTTATTTTTTTTTCAACATAAAAATACAGACATGTACTTCAAAACAATAATATATGTATGTGAATATTATATAATGAATAGCTAGTTAAGCGATTTTAAAATTAGCCTTATAATTTTAGGAACTTATATAATGGTCGAAGAAATCACATAAATTAGCAATTAGATACGATCTTTTAATCAAAATTAATATGACAGACGTCTCAATAAATTACAAAGTTTGAGAAATATGTTTAATGAACGAATTTAATACATATTAATTTATACCAAAGACAACTGAAATTTTAAATAACTGGTATCTTTTTTCCATAATCAAAGTATTTTTAAAAGGGTTATCAGAATTTATACAATTTCATTAATATGTCAACATGCTTTATGAATTAAAATTTGTATCACACGTTTCGAAAATGAAAAAAAAAATTCAATTCCAACAAAATGTATTAACGCACCGCCAAAATGGATTGCGGGCATTTAAGGCTCATTTGAATTCAGAGTCTTCGCATTCGAAATTCGAATTTGTATTTGGAGGGAAACGCTAATACCCTTGATTATACTGCATTCATTATAAGGCTGATTCAAGAAGTTTTTATTCATCCGTCGGTTTGAATGCTACGTGATTTCATTTAAATTAATTAACGAATTTTATATAGAACAAATGAAATTAATTACACTGTTATGGTTATAATATTAGTTAAAAGGTGTAAAAGAAATAAATATTCACTTGGTGGGAAGGCTTTGTGCAAGTCTATCTGGGTAGGTACCACCCACTCATCAGTTATTCTACCGCCAAACAACAGTACTCAGTATTGTTGTGTTCCGGTTTGAAGGGTGAGTGAGTCAGTTTAACTACAGGCACAAGGGACATAGCATCTTAGTTCCCAAGGTTAGTAATGCATTGAAGATTTAAGGAATAGTTAAGATTTCTTACAGCGTCATTGTCTATGGGTAATGGTGACCACTTACCATCAGCTGGCCCATATGCTCGTCCACCAACCTATACCAGAAAAAAAATCCGAATTGACGTTTGAAACTTACCAGCAAAAGTCCTATTTTGTTTTCTTCACTTTTTTAATTGTAGTTTTGGTTTGCTTTAGACTCTGATATTTTTGACAAAAGAACGTCACTAGGCTGTATTATTAAGCTACCTTTGCTTAAACATGACGAACAATCAAATGTAACAATAGCAACACCATTCTGTAACATGTCACTTCGAATCCGCAAAGTCATATAAAATCCGCAGACATTTTTAACTTTGCCGTTTCGTAAATTCAAATGGTTTATAAATAATAGAGTGGTAAAAAAGGCGTATTACTCGATACAAGATTTTGTAGATGATAAAAAAGCGTGGAATTAATACCTCTTGAGGATACTACAAGATAGGAGGAGACTACAGGATACAGGAGACTACAGGAGACTACAGGATATATTAATTTTTATAAATAATTGTATTAACTAACATGACTTTGTATTTTTTAAATGTTGAAAAAGAGTAACTACTGAGTTTCTTGCCGGTTCTTCTCGGTAGAATCTACTTTCCGAACCGGTGGTAGTTTCACTTAATTGTTATTGACGATTCAAAATTGCTTGTAAAAGCCCACTTGAAAAAAGTTTATTTTGATTTTGATTTTGAATCTCATTGGTGAAATATTGACAGCCAACTTATAATGATACGCTATTTTGATACAAGTCTCCTATGCATTTAATAATTACTAAAGTCAATGTCGTATATTCTGACATTTCAAGCTCAGTATTTATGTATGTGTGACTTTCGAGTATCTTGTTACAGAGTAGCGTGTAATATGTGTCACTTATGCTAAATAAGACCGTGTCCCGGCCAACACAGTGTAGGAAGTCCTCGGTCACGGTGGTGTGACGACTTACGCAAGACGGCTGGCAGGAGCTGGATGCGAGTAGCCCAAGAACGATCTCAGTGGCGTGCAATTGAAGAGGCCTATGTCCAGCAGTGGACGGAAATGGACTGATGGATATATATGCTAAATAAAAAAAGTATTGTAAAAAATAAATCGAGACAACAGTATATACTGTATTGCCGAAAATATTTCATCGTTATTTTAGAAAAATATTACTAAGTTTTTGAAATTATTAAATAGATAACAAATTTAGTTATATTAAAACCTCATTACTTCATTTCATTAATTCGGTCGTGTTTCATAATTTGATATGTCATACACAGACAGTTTCAAAATGTCCGATATCAAAATGAATTCAAAATAATTCGTCTAAAATGGAAAATAAAACATAAAAAATGATTACAACAACGACATAGCATTTAATAACATAACGGTGCATAACGTGTAAATAAAATTGTTGTTATTGTTCAACAACATTATCAAATTGTTGCGTTTCAATAAAATGGGTAAACTGCCGTATCTGTACACGGATTCCGAGGAAACAGAGGAAACATCCAGTTCTGTGGAGAATGTTAAGAAGAAGAAGAAATTGTCGTTAGTATTTATGATAATATTGATCAACAAACGCTTGAACAACGATACATAATAAGCGTTCGGGTGCAAGCAATGTTCCCACACTTTCTTACAGACAACCTAAAACATTTTTAAAGAAGTTGGGTGCTTCACATTTCTGCCAAGTCTTGAGTAACATCAGAGAGGTGTCTTAGCGGCATCCCCTGCAGGCTGTATTAAAAAGCCTTCTTCGTAGTGCTAATGTATTTTTTTTGTCTTATATTATTACGGGGCTGTCTATATTACGGCCTCATCGTTATACGCTTAATTATATAAAAAATATTTCAATAATGCTAATGTCTTGGCCAACCTCTACCGTTTCAATTGTGTGCGTGAACCCACACAACACAATACAATACTTGTGTAAGAATGCACTTGTTCACGAATGGCCATCTGATGCGACAAAAGATAATTCAGCCAACTTTACCTGATTTGGTGTATCTTTTTAACCTTCCATATATATTGTATATATCAATATTCTGTACGTATGTGTGTAACTGAGCTGAACCTAAATGTATCGATTTCGACAGATGATTTAGATTAGACCCATTGCTGTCGTTATGATAGGGAAATAAATTCTTAATCTTTCATTTCATATCCCACCCGGATGAATTCGGGATGACCAGCTCGAATTTGTTTTATATGCAAAAATCTACGTGTTAATATGATTATTCTTTGATCACGGTCGTATGGCTATGATATATTGAAAATTGGTGTTATAGTCCAAAATGGAGATTTATTACGAGCGAAATAGTGTAACAGCTAGTCCATTACCTTCCGTAACATAAATTCGAAATATGTTTGTTACATTTTCATTACAATGACATACAATAAAAATATACAGACGCATAATGACATAGAATAAATGATTGTTGAAAACCTCTAGGATACTAAAATTTGCAAACGGAAATATCAAAAAGAAGAAATGCAACATCCACAGCAAGTCTGAACCGGATCCAGATTTCCGAAGCCGGAGCCGTTCGAGCCAACGGATCTTCAAGCAGAAGCTGCGTGGTATTCTGAAGCATACTGAAAGAGAATGTAAGTTCATACACATGTTAAAATTAAAATATACTTCACTAGCGAACCGCCCCCGCTTCGCACTGATACTAAGTATACTACAGAATGTCTTACAACGTCCACAGTTTTTCAGTCATTCGACAATACATATTGAAATTTACAAAATTATATCTTATGTATTTTATATAAATTTACAAATTTTTATAAAATACATAAGAGTCGAGATGGCCCAGTGGTTAGAACGCGTGCATCTTAACCGGTGATTGCAGGTTTAACCCAGGCAAGCGCCGCTGATTCATGTGCTTAATTCGCTGTTCCAATGTGGGTTGGTGGAATACACATGTGGCATAATTTCTATGAAATTTATCACATGCAGGTTTCCTCACGATGTTTTTCTTCACCGCCGAGTACGAGATGAATTATAAAGACAAATTAAGCACATGAATCAGCGGTTCTTGCCTGGGTTTGAACCCGCAGTCATCGGTTAAGATGGGATTCTAACCACTGGGCCATCTTGACTCCTCTAAAACAATTATCTTTAATATTAACCATAACAGTCAATCTATCACAAAAGAAAACATTTAATCTACAACACAAATAACCATCAATAATCACACTACACAGTAATAATCAAAATGGCGATCCAAAATGTGTCAACAGCAAAACTCCCGCCTTTTTTTTTATTTGTGTGACGTGACGTTGATGTTACTTGTTCATTCCAACAATACTTAAATCTATTCTACCTTTACTTGGAGTATTTGTGTAAGCCATTAAGGTTAAGTAATAAGTTAAGCTCATTAGATATTTCACTACTAAACAGCAATATAGTTTTGTCTTCCGGTTTTAAGGCATCTTAGTTTCCAAGGTTGGCGCATTGGTGAAGAATGTTTAATATCTCTTACAGAGCCAATATCTGGGAAAAATGGTGATCACTTGTCATCAGATCAACATTACGCCTTCCTCTTTGATAAAAAATAAACAGTTTTAGGTAATTTTCCAAAAAAATTGTATAGGTTAAATTCTTCGCGTATTTTTCAGCCTACTAGTTATGTGCTCATATGTAAGTTACGTTTTGGGTAATTACCTAAAAAACTGTTTTAAAACAAGTGCACTGTTAATAACCATAAATAACGTTACTCTCTAAAGAGTACTTCATTTCATATACCAACTCGTACCAACTAAAAAAATCTATTGCCTTACTTTAGCATATTTTTCATAAACTTCACGTTTAAAAGCACTCTTATAATCAAAAATATAAGCTCTTATGTGTGAGAGCGGTGAATTATTTCACAACGACCAAGTTTGTCGATGGAGTGATTTTGAACACATCAAATTGGGACGGCGATATAATATTAAACCCTGTTTAATTACGTTGTGCATGTTCTGTTTTCTTATTACGAAGGATGATGGGGTTTTTGTTTTGGTCGTGTTATTTATCAGCGTCACAGATAATATTTGTCTTTTTTTTTCTTTTTGTTTTAGACATAGAAAATTTTACTGGTTGTTTAATTCCTAAAAAAAATTAATTATGGAAATATTTTGTTTCATAATCTGATTATGTTTGAGCTTCTAAACAAAATGATTTACATTTATTAACTGGCAATATTGTCAGTATCTGTTGCGTTTTATTATAAAACTGCTATGCTCGCGACTTGGTGCACGTTTCAATAAATAAAATTGTCGTTTCCTTAATTACTTCTTATTATATGATCTACATGCCAGTGAAAGGCCCCTCAAAATCGGTCCAGCCGTTCCAGAGAACAAAGAAATAGAAAAAAAATGATATTTTATTTTATTATATGTATCGTACATACATATGAATTAAGTAAGAAGCGGTTTTTTTATTGTTATAAAAATACACTCCAGTGTTATGTATATGTATAATATATGTTAATATATTTACCCAGATTGACATGAAACATATAAGTGAAGTAACTTGGATTTAATATAGATAGCCCTAAGAGGTTAAGTAAATTTTGCTGTCATGTGCTTTGTAGTCTATATTCAAAATGGCGATAAAATGTCGCCGTTGAAGTCGCAGCCATTTTAAAAGTTTTGTAATATATTCTGTTTATTTTTATACTAGCTACTCACCCCGGCTTCGCACGGGTGCAATACTGATACTAAATATACTACAGAATTTGTTTATTTACGACATCACATCGCAAACTTCTAAAATTATCAGTGTTTCTTTACTATATTGTTCATGTATTATATACACAAACCTTCCCCTTGAATCACACTATCTATTATAAAAAACGTATCAAAATCCGTTGCGTAGATTTAAAGATATAGGGACAGAGAAAGCAACTTTGTTTTATACTATGTTGTGATGGAACTCCTATACGGCTCACAGTTAGGGTGCGATATGGGGCAGAATTTCTTACTATCTTTAATCAAATTTTGTGTATGTGATGTGATGTTATATGATGTACGAAATATATTGGCTCTTTTACAAAGTTTTTTTGCTAAGGTCGATTACAGCTTTTTCGAGGGATCCTTGTAGTTTACGCCGCGTGACGTATTAAAGCCGCATTTTCGACAGTCTATTTTTGCTTTATTCGCAAGTTTCCTTGCTTGGAACGCTTAATTTATCCATATTAAGAAAAAATAGTTAGTCAACATCAGCTTCACTTAAAAACAAAAAATAAATAAAAAAATTAACAAAAAGAAAAACCGAAGTTTGATCGTTTGAAGTCGGTTTTTCTTTTTGTTTTTGTTTTGGTTTTTATTTTTATTTATGTAGATATTAATGAGATCTACACTTAATTAGAACAGTTTATAGTTCTATCTTTTATAGTTTAGACATCATACGCAAAAAAACAACTTTTTTGGTAGATTTTTCCTTTTTTGTCCGAAAAACCCAATTATCTTGTGTCTTCCCTTCTTGTTTTTCAAAATAAAATTTAGCCTATATTATGCGGGACTAAGTTAGCTTTCGAATGGTGAAAGAATTTTAAAAATCGGTCCAATAGTTTAGGCAGATTACGCAAAAAAGCAACTTTTATGGTAGTTTTTTTCCTTGTTTGTCCGAAAAACTCAAAATATCTTACGGAACCCTATTTTTTTTTAAAATAATACTTAGCCTATGTTATGCGGGATTAATTAAGCTTTCGAATGGTGAAAGAATTTTTAAAATCGGTCCAGTAGTTTTTGAGCCTATTCATTACAACCAAACAAACAAATTTTTCTCTTTATAATATTAGTGTAGACTCACTAGAAAAATGAGGATTAGACTGATGAAAATTCATTTTATTATATCTTCTCTATAACTTTTATTGTTACAATAATTAATGATTATTGTAAAACATTGGCCCATATTTATGTTGTTTTAAAATTTATATTTAATATCCCTTATGCTCCCTCAACGTAGAATGTAGATGTAGGGCTTACACAAATCCCTCACACCAAGCTCATGATAAAATGTTTTTTTTCCAGCATCAGACGAGGATGACAGCGAGCCAACACGATTGTTCCGCTCCCAAGACCGGTGCCTCGTTGGACAAGTTCCCAGGCCGGCGGGCTCGAAGCCTGGCCGTGGGGGTGGTGTCGCCATCGTTGTGAGGAAGAATACCAGTGTAAGTATGTTCATGGTTTCCTAACAACAGCCTGTAAACTTCCATAGCTGGACTAAGACTTCCCCTCCCTTTGAGGAGAATGTTTGGAACAAATTCCAATACGCTGTTATAATGCGAGTGGGTAGAATACACATGTGGCAGAATTTCTATTAAATTAGACACATCAACAGCCTATTTTTGTCCACTGCTGGACATAGGCCTCTCCCAGTGCACGCCACTGTGGTCTTTCTCCGGCTACTCGCATCCAGCTCCTGCCTGCCGCCTTGCGTATATCGTCACTCCACCGTGCCTGAGGACGTCCTACACTACGTTTGCCGAGACGCGGTCTCCACTCTAGAACACGTTTTCCCCAACGGTTGTCGGTTCTACGACAAATATGACCAGCCCACTGCCACTTCAGCTTACTAATCCGGTGGGCTATGTCGATGACTTTGGTTCTTTGACGGATCACCTCATTTCTGATGCGATCCCTCAAAGAAACGCCGAGCATAGCCCTTTCCATAGCACGCTGAGCGACTTTAAGCTGGTGGACCAGCCTTGTCGTGAGTGTCCACGTTTCGGCTCCGTATGTCATGACGGGTAGGACGCACTGATTAAAGACTTTCGTCTTAAGGCACTGTGGGATCGACGATGTTAGGATTCGACATAACTTCCCAAACGCTGCCCAATCCAGCTGAATTCTTCTATTCACCTCGTCCTCAAGGTTGTTTCTACCTAATCGCAGAGTCTGCCCAAGGTAGACATATTTTTGAACAACTTCGAGGACGGTACCGTGTATCGCAATCGGTTCCGGTAGAACATGTTCATTGAACATGACCTTGGTTTTATCCAAGTTCATCCGTAGGCCGATACGCATAGAAGACTCAGCCAGATCGTTCAGCATTTGTTGTAGGTCCTGCAGCGTTTCTGCCACGATGACGATGTCGTCTGCGAATCTCAAGTGAGAGATGTATTCGCCATTGATGTTAATGCCACGTCTTTTCCAGTTCAGCGTCTTGAACATATCCTCCATTGCATTAGTGAACAATTTGGGGGAAATAACGTCCCCTTGTCTCACTCCTCGATGCAATGGTATGGGATTTGTTTGCTGATTCTGTACTCGGACGGACATGGTGGCAGCTTCGTAGAGACATCTCATCACTTGGATGTATCGCCAATCAACTTGGCAACGCTGCAGGGACTCCAGAACAGCCCAGATTTCAACCGAGTCAAAGGCCTTCTCATAGTCCACGAATGCAAGACACAGGGGCCGATTATACTCATGGGACTTCTGTATAATCTGCAGCACTGTATGGATGTGGTCTATGGTGCCGTATCCGGTCCGAAACCCGGCCTGCTCCGGGGGTTGGAATTCGTCGAATCTTCGCGCAAGACGGACGCAAGACGTGATCACTCTTGAAAACAGCTTATAGACGTGGCTCAGTAGGGATATGGGACGATAGTTCTTCAGCAGGGTTTTGTCTCCCTTTTTGAAGAACAGGACGACCACACTCCTACTCCACGCCTCCGGAGTTCTCCCTTCGAAGAGGACAGAGTTAAAAAGCGTCTGAAGTTTCCTAAGTACCGGTTTACCTCCCGCTTTTAATAGCTCTGTGGTAACGCCGTCCTCTCCAGGGGCTTTTCCATTTTTAAGCTGTCCAAGAGCAGTCTCGATTTCGCCAATACTGACTTCAGGTAGGTCTTCGGAGAAATGGCGTGTTAATGTAGCTCTAGGATCCTCATTTTCGGGATCAGGTGGAGATGCATGCGATGCGTATAACCGGCCTTAGAAGTCCTCTACTTCCGAAAGTACTGCCGGCTTAGAAGAAACGACTTCTCCACTTGCTGCGGTCAACTTCGTCAGGTGGCTCCTTCCAAGAGACTGTACGAACACCTTAGACCCCCGATTCTGCTCAATAGCTCTTTCTATTGCAAGAGTATTGGAGCACCGGAGGTCGTGTCGTACGCGCCTGCTGATCTCTTGGTTTAATTGCCGTTTCTCTGACGAAGTGACAGGTGGGTTTTCACGTCGTTTCTTCATGAGCCCCAAAGTCTCTTCCGAAAGGTTCGACTTCCTGCCCTTACGCTGCATGCCACAATATCTTGTGCCTTCTTCCCTGAGAATTCGAACTACATTTTCGAGGTTCTGGTTTACGTCAGTTGTGGTTTCCACGGCAGCGAATCGGTTCTCCAGGATTGACTGGAATGTTTCAGATCCCGCAATGGTTTGGAGCAGCTTTGGTCGGAGCGTGGACTTCATCAGACGGGCGCGCTCGGCCTTAAAATTGATATTCAGAGAGCCTCGGAGGAGTCCGTCATCACTACCGGTATTGAACCTGTGAATCACTGAGACGTCTCTGAATATATGCCTCTTGTCCGTCATTATGAAGTCGATCTCGTTTTTTGTCATAGTGTCGGGGCTTTGCCACGTCCACTTCCTTTGCGGCTGCTTCTTGAAGAAGGAGTTCATCAAGAAGAGCCCCTCCGTTCGAGGAAGTTGACAAGCATTTGCCCCCTATGATTCCTGCTTCCAAATCCATGGGGTCCTACTACCGATTCGCTGCAGTTCTGTACTCCCACTTTAGCGTTGAAGTCCCCCATGACAACGTTGTAGTGGGTTTTCGTGGTGAAGTGGAGGGCCCTCGATATGTCATCGAATAATTCTTCCACTTCATCGTCCGAGTGTGTCGAGGTCGGTGCGTACGCTTGCACCACCTTGAGGCTGTACCTCTCGGTGAGCTTTATAATGAGGTACGCTACCCTGTTCGACACACTGGAGATTTCCACAACGTTGTCAACTAGGGACTTATTTACCAGAAACCCAACGCCACCTTGGGATTGTTGGTCACCCTCTCGGAAGTACATTAGGTGGCCTGATTCGAGGGTTACGGTGTCCTCTCCCTCTCTACGGACTTCACATAGCCCTAATATGTGCCACCTAATTTTCCCAAGTTCTACCTCAAGTTGCGCTAGATGCGAGTCAAGCCGTAACGTGCGTCCGTTGTACGTCGCAAGGGTCAGTCGGTTGTGGTGGCCTCCCGTAGCCTGGTGATTCTTAGCACCCCCCGTCCCGCCGTTACCATAGTCGCCACCATGACGAGGAATAGCGGGGCTGCCGGGAACTGGGGGCCGTGGCTTGCGTGTGTGCTGCATGTGGAGGTTGTGCCCATAATCGCCACGCTGGGCAGGCGGGTTGGCGATCGCAGGGCGTAGCTTCTCGCACCGGTGACGCTGCTGCCCGTCACCGGCCTGTGGTATTTAGCTACGCCTATTATGTTGTTGGTTATACCGCCATCAGTCGGTCGCCAGAGCCTCGTTTGCTGGTCGGCAGGATGCACCACGGGCAGGTGAGGTTGGCTTGGGGCACTAAGGTGTAGTTTGCGCCCCCTTACATCCAAATTCAAATTAGACACATGCAGGTTTTTTTACGATGTTTTCCTTGGAGCACGATGTTTTCACAAATGGAGCACATGCAATGGTGTAGCTAGGTGAGGAAGGGCCCCGGTGCATAAAAAAAGAATCGGGCCCTCACCCCCACTTTCCCATTCCTCTTTAACTAATAATTACCCTTTAAAATTATAGATACCAAATATGAAATGTTGTGCGCAGGGTCGTGATTTTCTAGCTATAGAAGCTTAAGGTTTAGTTTAGAGGGCCCCCTGAACTCCAGGGCCCTGGTGCACTGCACTAGGGTTGCTGAGGATTCCTCTTCCTCTTCCTCATAATGCGAAAGTTCCTCAATATTTTGGGTTCCTCAACCGATACCGCATCCTCATAAATAAAAATTAAAAATCCTCTTCCGCTATCGCTTCCTCAAAATTTAAGAGCAATTTATGAGGAATCTGGAGCTGTGGTAGACACATCCTGCCCTACAGCCACCGCTGCCCCGTTTACCAATAGAAGATAGGGCTGTGGTACTAAAGCTACTATTAAATAACGACATTAAAGAAAAACTAATTATATGCATGAACACAGTCTTTTATGGTGAAAAATTGATCCGAAATATTTGGGAGCTTTAAGGAGCTGTACGGCAATACTTATCTTCTCCCCTATCAAGTATGCCCAGGGAACGATGTTTTAGCAATACTGAATATGATGAGCTAAGAAGCCGGTTATCAGGGGAAACAGCGTCCAAATTATTTTTTATAAAAAATAACCTCGCTATAATTAATTTTCATTATTTATTAGTATTCAATTCTTTTATTTTAATTAATAAAATATTTGACTTATGTAATTAATAAAGATATAAAGACTGCATTCTTATTATATACCTACTATATATATCATTTGAATTCCTAAAATAAATTGTACTATTCACTCATCTTTTTTGTGTGCTTGTGTTGTGTATGTTATTGAACTCATTCATAAATTCTGGACCGATTTTGATGATTCTTTATTGTGTGTTTTGAGAATAGTTCAATTTTTTTTAGTGTATGTATGTTATGTACAGTCAGAATAACGGCTTTTCGGTTTGATCCGCTAGTATTTATAATTTCCTATCTTCCTAATCCGCTTTCTCTACCGCTTCCTCATCCGCATCCTCTTTCACGAAAAATATCCTCATCCTCATCCGCATCCTCTAAATTTGCGTTCGACAAATCCTCTTCCTCCTCCTCTTCCTCATAATCACTTCCTCAACAACCCTACACTGCACCACCTGGCCCTACGATAGCTACGCCACTAAGCACATGAATATTCAATGGTGTTTGCCTGGGTTTGAAACCAAAATAATCGGTTAAGATGCACGCGTTCTAACCACTGGGCCATCTCGCCTATCATGACATACTGTATTCAGTATAAGATCGCTATTTATAATATAAATAAAGATAGGTAACATTAATCAAGAACCGTTAGTAGTGTACAATACAGCTGAGCTATTAGCAAATTACATGAAATGCGTAAATCAAAGGTAGGTTTATCTTTATTCATTATTCGATTGGAATAAACGATACTAATTATGAATATTAATACATGTATATTATATTAGTTTCATATATCCAAACAAAATTAACAAAAATAACAAGCTTTATGTAACTTTGTACTGCGATAATCAATCACATATATGTGCTTAATTTATATATATATATATGTGCTTTATTTGTGTTTATAATTCATCTCGCGCTCGGCAGTAAAGGAAATCATCGTGAGGAAACCTGCTTGTGTCTAACTTGATAGAAATTCTGCCACATGTGCATTACACCAACACGAATTGGAACAGCGTGGTGGAATATATTCCGAACCCTTTCCTATTAAGGAGAGGGTTTGGAACATATAACACTTTAACCCAGCAGTGGGAAATTTACAGGCTGTTACTTTAATTTACTTTTATGTCATTATATACAACGTTCGCAATTTTAACTTATAAGATAGTACATACAGCTATATCCCTGCTTTTTAAATCTGTAATATCATCGAAAATATGCATTTAAATTATTCCTGTCGAGATATTGATCTATATGAAATTAACAATGTATTCAAGGTACCTAATTGGATAAGGATTATTGCTGTATTGCTTAAAAACGCTTCGTAAATAAGTCATTATTTTTCGTAAAATCTATAGGGTAAAAAATGGTTATTGTGGATTATCCATAAAACACACTCATAGTGTCGCCGACTTTTTATTCGAAATATTTAAGTTGTACAATACTATAGTACATTATTTTGACATATTTCGTACAGATAGCGTTTACCTGTATAATAATAATAATCAGTGTTTGTGTATTGTATTACTGTGCATGTTATACACATGAACGCTCCTCTTAAATTACTCTATCTATTGGAAAAATCACATCAAAATCCGTTGCGTCATTTTAAAGATCTAAGCATATACAGAGAGAGACATACAGCGGTAAGCGGCTTTGTTTTTATACGATATAATTACACTATTACACTTTATTTAAAAAAAAGTTCCGATAGCAGCTTCGTTGATGTTCAAAACGCATTTTTGCGCTAATCCATAATCAATATAATATAGCACACATTAACAAATACACATAACCAAAACGCATTAGAACAACACGTTGGAATAAGTTCCAAACCTTCTCCTTAAAGGGAGATAGGCCTTAGCCCACCAGTAGGAAATTTATAGGCTCTTACTATACATACATACATTTGTATTAAGATGATTCTTGAAAGAGTTATTCGTTTTCAACAAATTACAATAAACACGGAGCTTCTTTTAATTCGCAAGAGAATGCTTACAGTAATAGGTATATTATAATGTAAAGAATCTAACCTTCCTTACGCCAGCTCTATATTTTATGATATCTGTAAGCTATTTCTCTCAAGCAATTTTGATCGTAATGTACAAGGTTTAAAGACGCTTTTAGAATGAAGCTAATAATCTTCTATGCCGGTTAGTTCCGTCGTATGTACTGGTAGGATGCACGTGAAATAGGGCTTAAACATTGAAAGTGAGGGTGATAACGGGACGATAGGGAGCTCTTAACCGCGATGTGAATAGAGCTACGAAATAATAGAACTGCCATTATTTAAAAATATATTTCGTTTATGTGTAATTTCTTTGTATTGGCGAGTATATTTAGCTGTTGTGAATTTGTAGTTTTAAATATGTGTTATTAGACAAGTTAAAATATTTAAAATTAAATATTCAGCTTTTAACCAAGTCCTACTTGTTATATTAATAGTTTAAATAAAGTCAACTCAACTGTTATTTTTTTATTATTGTTCTTCTTCACATAATTTATTAAAATATTATTTTTTTGTTTCACCTTTTTCCTACATATTCAATAAAATAATAATAATATATTTATTTTATATCTATAATGCCCGTTTGTCTTAAATTTGTTTTTTTTTAATAAATGGTCCATGTGTAATCACCAATAAATATGTAATGGTTAGGTTCTAAAAAAAATTGACATTAAACGATGGCATGTCTATATATTCTTAACTCTTTTAATAAGAACTTTGTATCGTCGGATAGTTTGGCACTCGTTCGCTCCATTTTTCACTAGAAACTCCCGTTGGATCTCGGTTTAAAGCCGAGTGAAATACGAAGGCTCCGACTTTGATTCCCGAGTGGTTTCCAAAACGTATTCATTACATAGATAAAGCTCGTTACATACATTTTCATTTTAGATTTCGAAAATGATAAAATTTATTTAAGATACATTTATTACCTTAGCATATGTTAATAAACATTGACAAGACGTTATATTGTCTATCAACCATGGTAGGTAGATAGCCGAAGTCACGAGTTTCCAGGTCTGTTATAAATACATATTATAAAACAAAGACCCCGGCTGCGTCTGACTGTTTGTATTTTCGAAACTCAGAAACTACTGAGCGGATTTTCATATGGCTTTCACTAGTATACAGAGGGATTTTTAGGGAAGGTTTAGGTATTTAATTTATTGAGGTTTTTAGGTAAATAAGTTGAAATAGAACAACAATTGTTAAACATGTCGGAGAAAGCAACAAAAAATATGTAAATAGATGGTAAAAATATAAAAGAAAACTTATGTCCACTCGTGCAAAACCGGGACGGGCCGCTAGCATGATATAATACAAGTAAGTAAGATTAAGTCTTCATGTGTTTACATGTGTTCATAATTTACCGGAAAACTTCCCTTACAGGATGATATTCTACCACATTTATATCCAGTCGAGCGTTGGCCAATAAGTTTAAAATATTCTAAATAAGAGCGGACGTTTATACGCCACAGTAGTCTAATACTTAAGTGAACGTTTTACCTTTAAGAGCTGAGATGGCCTAGTGGTTAGAACGCGTGCATCTTAACCGGTGATTGCGGGTTCAATCCCAGGCAAGCACCACTGAATATTTATGCTCTTAATTTGTGCTAATAATTCATCTCGCGCTCGGCGGTGAAGGAAAACATCGCGAGGAAACATGCATGTGTCTTATTTCATAGAAAATCTGCCATATGTGTATTCCACCAATCCGCATTGGAATAGCGAACACTTCTCTTTAAAGGGAGAGGAAGCCAGCACAGCAGTAAGAAATTTACAGGCTGTTGTTGTTGTTGTTGCCTTTAAAAAAATGTCTAAAAGATTCATATATGACGTATTCGACTGTAAACTGACGATATCCATCGGGATACGTGATGCTGCACGATAACTATTAGGACAGGACACGATCCGTTAGAGAGTGTTTATTGGAGTGAGTCGCATTTCAGACGGCAATATGCACTAACGAGAAGTTTGCTATTAGGTCACTATGATTTGTCGCTCCCTGAAGCCGAGCCGAGCTGAAATCGGCCATCTCATGATTTTTGTTGAGTAGAAATCCCATTTAATCTGTTCAAATCAGGTAGCTTTTGAAGCTTTTGAGAATAATAAATAGCTATAGCCTTTTTTTTGTATGGATGGTTGTTGGAATGTGTTCTTACCGTTACACGTAGTAACATTGAAAGCACGAAAAGTCGTTGATTTGACGACATAACTGTATCGTGTGCTGGCAAATTTGCCGTTCCTTCGATATATGATAGCCAAAGTGTACTTGTTTGGCAAACACGGCGGATGTCCTTATTCCCTAAAGAACAACCACCATGGTCGATATCAGTCATTAGGATATCAATGTATTCTTGAGTTTTTCCTTAATGTTGTTCTTGAGAAATCGTTGGCGGTAGTTGTAAATAATATTTCCTTTGTTCTTCAAATAGACAAATGTCACCTTAGTCTACCCGTGACCACGAACGCTGTAAAGTGCTCAAAACGTCGGGATGTTAAAAATAATTAATATACGCGATTCAAATCCGTTATAGCTAGTTTTATTTCAGAGTTTTTCCTTTCCTATATTTTTATATTCCGAATAATTTTACAAATGGTTTGACTTGAGTCAATTTGGGCCTTGAAAACAATACTAATTAACGTACATACGCATTATTCGTATAATTTTGTTAAGGATATTCCCAAAATTCAGAACAATTAGCACGAATTCTCGGATATAATTGGGCTTTATCTAAATATCAATGCTCGGTGTTGCTTCTAACGGATTCATTGTAGTATTAAATTTTCCACTTAAATGGGTTTTCATAATGGATCTGTTTGTCGCTCGGTTCATCGTTTACGAAATTCACTATTCCTACTAACTAACATATACGACATGACGTTAGATATGTTAGTATTATATGGTAGTAACGGTGTTTATATATACTTACTAGCGACTACAATACTAATACTAAATATAATACAAAATTTCTTTATTTATGACATCGCATTAGAAACTTCTAAAATGATCAGTGTTTCTTTACTAAATTGTCCATGTATTGTATATCCCTACTTCACTCGTATCTATTATAAATAAAAATTTTAACAAAAAGAAAAACTGACTTCAAACAAAACACTATTTTAAAACAAATGAATATGCACTAAAAAGTAATAAAAATAATTGCGTATTCAACATATTTTTAGAGTCCTCCTAAGTAAAATGAAATGACAAATATTAGACTACTTAAAAGTCGATTATATAATGTAGTTCGATACGATTATATAATGTAGTTATAGTTATTGTTATATTTGGAGCCAGTGTCAATGTCAAACATAAGAAAAAATTCTAAACATAATTAGGAACAGACAGCAGTAAACGACTTTGTTTTATACTATGTAATGATAATGATATTATAAATTCGAAAGTAACTCTATCTCTTTACCTTTCTGTTGCTCTTACATGAAGAAACCGATGAATTTAATGAAACCTGACAATGATATTTGGTCTCCTAAATAGGTGTACCATTCAGCTTCCAAGTTTGGTTCCAATATCCAGCCAGTACACAGATATTCCCATTGTTCGATGATGGCCACATTTTTTTAAATTATACATGTATATTTAATTCGTATCTTATACCAACATTCGGTTGAGCAGATTTGATTTTTACAATTCCATTTATTCTGAAAACTTATTAAGTAGCAACGTTCTCCGAATGTAAAACTGAAGTTCAGTCGAAACAGTTATGCTAATAGCTCAGGCTGGTTCCCACGACGCAAATGAACCCGAATTTCGTCCATAGGCGAGCTACGTGGAAATTCGTACGTTAAAATTGATCGAGCCCGAATATTGTTTGGGCATTTGTCTGATATTGTAAATTTATGTCCATAATTTGACACGAGCAATATGTATCCATTTGAAATTTTGAACGATTAGTGGATAGCTTCAGATGACTCAGTGCTAACTTCAGAAAAGTTAGGGAGCCCCTTTAACTGGGCTATATTAGATACCTATCCATCCATATTGTGATAGCCGTCTGCGGCACGGATCGTAAAGGCTACGGAATCGTTTGATATAACGCATCCACAGCCTCTCCCGTGCTCACGACTCGACGAAAATTTCCTCGGGGGGTGAAGGTGATTTGAATGATGAACACCTCGTACTCCTCGCGAGTGGGTACGGCAGCAAGAAGCAGTCCTAGCTGTGTGTCAATCTTGAATGATTTTATCATGATAACCTTAACTTGAGTATCTCCCCTATATCTAGACTGGATCTAAATCCGGGATTGGAAAGTTAGTTATCGATCTGTCGTTTTGTAAGATTGTGTCGTATTTTGGTTTTAGATATTCGAGTTACTAAAAGCAATTATTATCTTAAGTAAATTCTCTAATGCGTGAACGTACCTACTGATGGCTCGAGTAGCTGTATATTCTATATATCTGTCCTATTATGTTTTGTTTTAATAACATAGTGGTAAACATATTCAAATTTCTAGTTATAGTCTTTAGTTTACTGTGAGGTATGGTTTCTGTTTGAAAGACAAATCCAATCTGAGAGAGCCAATGTAATGACGATGTATGGAATGGTTAAATTTCTTACGGTGGCAATGTTTATGGGCAGCGGTAACTTAACTTCAGGTGGCACATTTGAAAGTCCACCTGCCTATAGGATAAAATAAATTGGCATATCAAAATAAGGTCAGGGATAAACATAATTGACACGTAAAATCACGCTCAAAAGTTGAAAATATGTATGATATGTAGTTCTTCTCAAGTATTTCAGTTAGACCAAAGCCGTAACACATATTATTACCAAATAAATGACATTAAAAACATTACTAGGCCATAATGGCTTCAGACAGCTTAAAACCTCGAAAAATGGCAATCTTTGTATGAGGACTATAACTAAAAATAAAACATTATTGCTAAATAAATCACCGAATTTATAAACGTATATTGTACAGTTAAATAATAATTGACTTAAAATAACGATGCCCTGGCCACTGTTTATTGATTGGCCATCATTGGCTCCAATTAAATTGGACCGAAACCACAAATAAGCTGCTGAATTCGCTGCGAAGCGATGGAAATGCTAATGGTGTTTGGTAAAGTTTATTCTGCGAATGCAGCCGAATTTTAGTTCCCCGTCAGTTTTATTTTGTTTCTCAGCTGTTTATTTAATTGTAGCAAGGTTTTGATTGAACTCTTTAAGCATATATTTTTAGCAATCTTAGCGTTAATTGAGATGGCCCAGTGGTTAGAACGCGTGAATCTTAACCTATGATTGCGGGTTCAAACCCAGGCAAGCACCGCTGTTTCATGTGCTTAATTTGTCTTTATAATTCATCTCGTGCTTTGCGGTGAAGGAAAACATCGTGAGGAAACCTGCATGTGACAAATTTCATAGAAATTCTGCCACATGTGTATTCCACCAACCCGCATTGGAACAGCGTGGTGGAATATGTTCCAAAACCATCTTCTCAAAGGGAGAGGAGGCCTTTAACCCAGCAGTGGGAATTTACAGGCTGCTGTTGTTGTTGTGTTTGTAGCGTTAATTTGTAAAAAAAAATGTTACAAAACATTAATATGTAAGGCCCATTATTCGACACAAGAATATGACGCAAGACGGTAGGCAGGAGCTGGATGTGAGTAGCCGGATAAAGACCAGAGTGGCGTGCACTTGGAGAGGCCTATGTTCAGCAGTGGACCAAATCAGGCTGATGATGAATGAAACATATAGTTTTAGAAACCTTAGTATTAATTTAGGAAAAAACACTTGTAAAAAACATTAATATATAAGTTATTCATTTCGGGATATTTATCATGTTTTTTATTTTTGTTCGGTGATATTTGCCATAGGGATATTTACCATGTGTTTTGTTTTTGTTTGGTTATATCTGATCTGATTTAATATAATGTCCCGGCATAATCGGTCCAGCCGTTCCTGAGATTAGCTCGAAGAAACAGACAGACAGACCGACAAAAACTGTAAAAAAAATGTTACTTTGGTATATGTACCGTGTATAAGTACATATGCATTGGGTAAAAAAGGGCTATTTTAATATTACTAAAAAGATTAAAACATTAAGATCAGGAAGACCAAATAAATCAAACTTGATAGTAACAAATATATTTCACAATCCCTTGCAATCCAACAGTCCTTACATATCACTTGCACTTTCCTCGCTAAATTCAGTTGTTGAATCACAGGAAAGCAAGACTATTTAATCGTTTTACTATATGTTCTAGCTAATACCACGTCAGCAGAGCTCCACAAGCAGTACCAAGAAGAGAAGGTGGACCAAGCACGTTGATAGGAAACGCTCTTATTGAAGATAAATTCAAGGATACCGTCAGGTTTTGGTTTTTAATAAATCTACGGACTTAAAACCTGTTTTATTATCTGTACTAATATTATTTGAGTGAAGGTAACTCTGCTTATATGTCTTAGCTGAACCGAATATGATGAAATTTTGTCTGAGGCAAGGTTGAACCTAAATATATAAATAAACCTTGCTATGTTAGTACTCTGTACGTTTCGGAACCATTCAATAGATTGTGCTGAAATACTAGTATTTTTTCGGGCTCGACTCCTAAATCATAAGCATGTGCTTAAATAATCTGACATGAATAAAGATTATCGTTTGGACATTGGTCCTTCAATGTAAACGTTTTATGGACACCCTTGTTTTATCCATGTTAAGTCAGGATTGGTAGAGAAAATTTCAATAGACAATACTTAAAATAAATAAAGATATAATAGTCTCCCAGAGGTTTGAAATATGAACTGTGATCTATTTTTAGAATTATTACACAATCGGTTGCTAGAGGGTTTCTGGTGGAGGGTTAGCCCAAGATACTATATGAAACGTACCTGAATTGTTACATACGTGTCAGGTATGGTCCTTAACTATAAATTAAACTATTATAAAAAGACTATTATTTACATAAGAATTAATAACATTAAATGCTTAAATATATACAAATATGAACTAAAACTAGTTACTGTATAAATCTTGACCGCGTGGAATGGTGGCAAGAATGCTAACAGCGTTTCCCCGTTGAATCGCAATTCCGATCCTCTGGGCAAAAAACGAACCAGCCCTCCTGTCACCAGTGGAGACAATGAGGCGAGGTGTTATACTTTTGATGAAGATTTTTGCACCACTACTAAAAAAGTAATTTTTTTGCTTCAGCTTTTTCCGCAGCGGCACCGGCTCTTAACATTGTTTCTCGGATGAGATAGGGCCAACGTTTATTTACATCATAAAAAATGAAATGATGTGAATATAACAGAAAAAGAACATCAAAATGGAACAGGAATGGCCTGAGTGGGGATAAAATTAAATTTAAATCTAGTCACGATATTGTTTTTATTTTGGTACTTAAATATGGCGGCAAAGGTTATTTTTGATCTACTACATTAATAACTTGAAAATTACGCGTTAATTGGAATAATTTCATCGCATATGATGTAATTTTACGGTTCTCGCTCGAGAATTAATTTGGTTATCGTATACATGTAGGGAAGTGTTCTATTAATAAACAATATTGGGCGGGATTTTGAATTTCGAAGCAATTTGTTAGTTTAAACGGTTTTGTCGTTACTTGATTGTTTAAATTAAAAATACAGGTGCTAGAAGATAATAATGCTTATCTTTTTAATGTGGGTTTATCTTGTAACAGTAGCGTGAAATGACAGGATGGGATATGTTACATTAAGTATAGTAATTACAATTATTAATAGGATACACTATCGAAATGGCGTTTTTTAATTGTCTAAATTTCTCAAGTGAGATTCGAATTCTTTCTGACTCGTACTTCTGGTACGAAGCACTCTTATTATTTATGTAAATAATATATGGGCGATTCTTCTAAAAGTTTTTAATTTTTTTTAAATATTTTTATCATTTTCCACTTTGATCGAATTCATGGGAAATAATCAAATTCCAGATAGCACCAGTAGTGTGAAAACTATGACATTTCTAGTAAAAGCTGAAAAATACAAGTGGTAGGGCTTTGTGACACATTCTACCGCTAAAAAGAAAAACTTTGTTTGTTTGTTCTTTTCTTCTCTTTGTTTTGTTCCAGTTGGAAGGGTGATCCACCATCCATCAGATAGCTCACTTAACATATAGTATATACGTACTACTCTTGATGAAATAACGGTTCTCATATATTTGGTCATGTTCGCGAGTTTGTTTGTGGAATATGTTCCTACTCTGATGCAATCAGGTTCTGTTACTCTCCTCTGTGGAGTCAGGTATAGTAAGACACAACTTAGATGTAGCATTCAAATTCAATAAAACCGATTACTGCCGATTTGGCCCAGTGGTTAGAACACGTGCATCTTAACCGATGATTTCGGGTTCAAACCCAGGCAAGCACCACTATATATATGTGCTTTATTTTGTGTTTATAATGCATCTCGTGCTCGGCGGTGAAGGAAAACATCGTCAGGAAACCTGCATGTGTCTAATTTCTTTGAAATTCTGCCACATGTGCATTCCACCAACCCGCATTAGAACAGCGAGGTGGAATATGTTCCAAGCCCTCTCCTTAATGGGAGAGGAGGCCGTTAGCCCAGCAGTGGGAAATTTACAGGCTGTTACTTTACTTTTTTTACTGCCGATTTATACAACCAATAGAAATAGCTTCCTATCGCGCCGTTCGACGCTATTCGTCGCTTTAAATTCTCGCGTCAGTTCAACCCGAGAAAGCAAGTGCATGTAAATCGACGACGTCAAATTGACTTTTTTTTTATGGAATATGTGGCAAACGAGCAGGAGGCTCACCTGATGGAAAGTGACTACCACCGCCCATGGACATCTGCAACACCAGGGGGCTTGCAAGTGCGTTGCCGGCCTTTGAAAAAGGAGTAGGCTCTTTTCTTGAAGGTTCCCATGTCGTATCGGTTCGGAAAAACCGCCGGTGAAAGCTAGTTCCACAATGTTGTTGTTGAATAATATATTGGAGTCATATAATATTACAAGTTAATACGTTTGTGTAAAGATCATATTCACATAAGAAAAAAATATTGATAATTTGGGATAGCGTACTTGATTCGGATGTGATCGGTTTTACGAATTTTGCCGATGCTACATCTAATTTGTGTCGTACTATACATTGATCTCACTCATCGTTCAGATCGTCCAAGAGATGTTTTATGGGATTAAGGTCGAAACTTTAGGCGACCTAATTCAATCGACGATTACATCTACAAACGCTTTCAAATCGCCAGACGGATAGGTGAAAACTTTTGCGTCCACGTAAAATGATTTTGTCCAAGGGCAGATTATGTGGATTGCGCTTGAGTAATAAGATCTTCCAATCTGTACATTAACAACAACAACAGCCTGTAAATTTCCCACAGCTGGCCTAAGGCCACCTCTCCCTTTGAGGAGAAGGTTTGTAACATATTCAACCATGCTGTTCCAATGCGGGTTGGTTTGTTCCATTTGGTAGAATATCCTGCCCAATAAGTAAGAGTGACCCTAACATAAGTTGTTATTTCTTTAATATATTATATGGCTCTGCTAAGCATTTTTCTCATGTTAGTTTGGGACCGTACTGAGATAATATCTTGGTATCATCACAGAAGTATCCTATCCCAGTTATCTTGAGACAAAATTGATAAGACTGGCAACTCAGCTTATTAAGTTATTTAACCGTCTCGTAGCTTATTAAAAATGGTGGAAATATTTTTCGTAGAGCATTTTCACAGTTTGACTTCAACTTAAAAAGATTAAATTTTGCAAAGGAACTTCTTATAGAACATACGTAGAATTATACTAAGAAATATTTTTACGAAAACGGTTGGCAGATGAGCATATGGGCCACCTGATGGTAAGTGGTCATCATCACCCATAGACAATGAAGCTTTAAGAAATATTAACTATTCCTTACATCGTCAATGTGCCACCAACCTTGGGAACTAAGATGTTATGTCCTTTGTGCCTGTAGTTACACTGGCTCACTCATCCTTCAAACCGGAAAACAACAATACAGAGTACTGTTATTTGGCGGTAGAATAACTGATGAGTTTGTGGTACCTACCCAGACGGGCTCGCACAAAGCCCTACCACCAAGGAAAGGATGTAAGATGTTGAAATTGGAGACGAAAATATGGATTAAGCTTTGTCTTTCTTCAATGTTTTTAGAAATGTGATGTTCTAACACAAAAATCCTGGTAAGACAGTTATATTTTGGAAGAATATTTGTTCCTTATTTTTGGTATTAAAAATATTTAACTAACTGTATATATGGTACAGTTCACGTACCATAAAAACATATAATTTAATGTAAAAATCTATAAATGGCGGAAAATGAGCCGCCAAGTTAATAACAATGTGCCTCGACCGAGGTAAAACGAGCTTATGGGCAATTTAAAGGTTACTTAAATATTCAAATTTGATGAAAATAATGTTTTTGATCGGATGTCCAATCAAGTACACGCTAGTACACTAAATAAAACACAATTTATATAATTGTGGCATTTTAGCGATGAAAGTGTACAATCGTATTTATTTGAAATCATGATTACGCTTTATCAAAGCGCTTCAGCGAACTACTATAGTTGCAGTATATAATTGGATGCACAACGAGACGTGCGCACAATCATATTTACATATTAAATAATTTTTTTATTTCATTTTTAAAACGTATATTATATTTGTATTGTAAAGTACTATTATGTGCATATTTCTTTCATTTTCATTTATATACTATATACATTTTTGGTTTTGATTTTTGACCCAATGGTTAGAACGCGTGCATCTTAACCAATAATTACGGGTTGAAACGCAGGCAGGCATCACAGAATTTTGTAATTTATCTAACTAATTTCAATAAAATTCAGCCACATGTGTAACCAAACTGCATTTGAGCAGAGTGGTGGAATATGCTTCAAACTTTCTCTTCAAAGGTAGAGGAGCTCTTAGCTCGGCAGTGGGAAATTAACAGACTGTTGAAGATGATGATGATAAGCTAATTGTACTAACTTCAACACAAATATTTACGACATTGATAAAATCTTTACGCTTGGATGCGAGCAACAGTTAACATATTTTTCCAGATTATTTCATTGATGACGTTCCAGGAACCCTGAAAATGCTGATTGTTATGGAAATTCCATGATATAAATACGATATCGAATATTTAAATGTTAATATGGTATACGTAATTAGAACTTGAACTTGGCTTGACACGTTGTCGCGTGTCTAGATTATTAAGACAGCGGTTTGCTTCTCTTAAAATCCCTCCATGTCTGAACATCTAGTATAGTTTGAACTGATTTGGAAAAATGTTCTATAACAAATTTGATTACCTATATACAAAAAGGTGTAAGTAACTATCACAACAATATTGGCTCGTGTACTCTCTTTATCTATCTATTATCTATAAAAAGATCGCAGATTTGGAACGTACATCACGACAAGGCCACTGAAAACGTTGACATGAAAGTTGTAGAATTATATTCAGCGTATCCCAAAGTTCTTGGCTAAGCTTTATCAACAACAACAACAACAGCCTGTAAATTCCCACTGCTGGGCTAAAGGTCTCCTCTCCCTTTGAGGAGATGATTTGGAACATATTCCAGCACGCTGTTCCATTGCGGGTTGGTGGAATATACATGTGGCAGAATTTCTATGAAATTTGTCACATGCAGGTTTCCTCACGATGTTTTCCTTCACCGCTGAGCACGAGATGAATTATAAAGACAAATTAAGCACATGAATCAGCGGTGCTTGCCTGGGTTTGAACCCGCAAACATCGGTTAAGATGCACGCGTTCTAACCACTGGGCCATCTCGACTCGTAAGCTTTATCATACTATTATAATACACACAAAGCAAATAATCTGTCTGCTAGTAATTTATATATAACTATAAATAAATATGAGACAGCATCACATACATTACTCGGATCCCAATGTAAGTAGCTAAAGCACTTGTGTTATGGAAAATCAGAGGTAACGACGGCACAAGCACCCAGACCCAAGACAACATGGAAAACTAATGATAATCTACATCGACTAGGCTGGTCGAACCCGTGACCTTGGAGTGGTGTACCCATGAAAAGCGGTGTACACACTGATCGACAATGGAGGTCGTCAAAGGAGGTATATGTGTTGATTATTATTATTGTAACGCTATCAATCACAGCCCCGACTCATACGAAGCGCCTTTTGGCATTGTGTCAAGTAATGCAGATCTAATCAAAGAGTATTAAGATGATTCTATAATACTCTTCAACTAGGATACTTAGCCAAGTTTCATTGTATTGTTATTTCTGTTATTGGTGTTTATATGATTAATCTATATTATCTGAAAGTCTGACCGTTTATTGGTTGCTTATCACGTCATCCTCTGATATCAACCAATTACGTTTCAGACTAGCTGTGATCTCGACTTCGTGCGCGTTGGGATTTAACAGAAAACATATCAATTTTGTATTAGACAGCTTTAGTGATTATAGTCGTTTGTCGTACTGAATAGTATTTGAGCAATGCATGTTTTTATTATTATTGTATAAATAATTCTAACATAAAAGTATCCCCTAAGTTACTCCTTATTACATCAGCTATCTGTCAGTGAAAGTCCCGTCAAAATGAATCCAGCCGTTCCGAAGATTAGTCTAAACAAAAGGGCAGACACACAGACAGAAAAGATTGTAAAAAAGGTTATTTTGGTATGTATACCGTGTAGACATGTTATGTATTAAGTAAAAAGCGGTTATTTTATTAAATGTATAGATTAAAATAAGTAATAATTATAATTATTTTTAAATCTTAACAATTTAGTAACTTGTAATTAAGAAGAAGTTACATTAAGTATAGTAATTAGATATACTACATATGCATACACTATCGAAATGGTTTATTTGAATGTAAACATTCCTCGTGTGAGATTCGAGGTGAATTCATTTAGACTCGCACTTCTGGTCCGAAGCACCCATGTTATTTATGTAAATATTATTTATGTAAATGACATGGGCGCTTCTTCTAAAAGTTTTCAATTTACGACTATAGGTCTTCAAAATGAGACCATAACCAGTTTCAACCGACTTCAAAAAGGAGTAACTAAATTATATAATCGTAAATCGACTTTTAAGTAGTCTAATATTTTTCATTTCATTTAACTTAGGAGACTCTAAAACATATGTTGAATACGCAATTATTTTTATTACTTTTTAGTGCATATTAACTTGCTTAGAAATAGTGTTTTGTTCGAAGTCGGTTTTTCTTTTTGTTAAAATTTTTATTTATTATGTGCTATATACAATTACTGGGACAAAAATCTGCTTCCGGTATATAAGATGTGAAGCTGAGAACCAATCAAAATTTCGAGCTTAAACCTACAGATGTTAATATGATATAAAAAAATGTCGATGAATACAGACGAAAAATTTTATCGCATATAGATCGGATATCTCGTCGAATATTTAAAGCAGATTTAAGTCGAACGCATATTCATTTGTATATTTCATTTTATGTAGTTCGTTATATTTTTATCTTGTATGTTGGAACAAATATTGGTACATATACAACAATTGTCTTCTTGGTCTAGTGACTATTCTATTCTTGAGTTATATCATCTGTTAAGAATTAAAAAGCAAATGTGTAGTAGCAGCAACAGTTTGCCAATTTTCTACTGCCGGTCTAAGGTCTCCTCTCCCTTTGAGGAGAATACTAGGAGCTTATTCCACCACGCTGCTCCATTGCTGATTGGTGGATACACATGTGGCAAAACTTCGTTGAAATTAGTCACGTGCAGGTTTCCTCGCGATGTTTTCTTTCACTGCTGAGCACGACATGAACATTCAGTTGTGCTTGCCTGAATCCGCAATCATCGGTTAAGATGCACACGTTCTAACCACTGGGCCATCTCGGTTCATTTTTATTTATTAAGGCAAGAAATATCCATTTTTTTAATACTCACAGTATTAAAAAAATGGATATTTCTTGCCGTTTACGTAATTCGTCTCTTCCTTTAAAGAAAAACACTTTTTATAAATTATTACCTTTAATTTCCTATTCTAGAGACCGTTTGGTTTTAAAGACATTACCAACCCTTATTCCTAAGTAATGACATTAAAAATAGGCCATAAGTAAATATCGTACAAGCGATATTAATTCTTATGGAGTTTGAAATAATGAGTATAATTCTTTGTTGATGATTTGTTTGTTATTTGGATCTCCATTGAAATGGGATTGGTAAAATGAAATCAAGGTCACGTCGATTAATAGTGTACGTTACGCTCATTGGTTGAGTTGGTAAAATGGCTGTTCGCTTCCAGATGCTAAGGTTTGATAATACAATAAGTTTAACTAGACATTAAATAATTATCCATTATATCCCATGCCATATTCGAAAATATTCTTTTCTATTAATCACTAAATCACCTTTTTTTTTTCTCGCTGGAAAAACGCTTTACGCGCTTCCCCCACGTGATGAAAAGTGGGGGGGTGTGTGGGACTCCCCGGAGCCCTGAACGCCGAGTGCGCCCAAGCACACCGGGTTTACCCACTAAAAAACCAGCGGTACCCTCTCCGTCTTACGGCGGACGCCACGGGATCGCTTACGCATGCTACCGTGACGCCCTGACGGTCGGCCCGTCTATACGGGCCTCCAACAGCTAGGGGGGATTCCCAGGGTACTGAGACCCCCCCTGGTCCCTACGGCGCCTATTGAGGCGGAGGGAGAAGGTGCGCGTAGCGCCTTTTCCTTCTCCCAGGTCGTCTTCTGCGGAGCGAGTCAGCGGCGGCATTCTTTTCCCGCTCCCGCTCCGCGGCTTCCTTCTGCGACATGACACTTTCGCAGAAGAAGCGCATCTCCGACCAGCACATCTCGCTAGCGAGCATGGCGTTGATAACGCTCGGCAGCGAGAGGTCTCCGCCCATACTCGCCGTAAGGGTGTGCCTCTGGGGCCCCCACGCAGCACACTCGTACAGGGTGTGGTACGCCGTGTCCACTGGCGCACCACACTCGTGGCAGGAGGGTGACTCCTCCCGCCGCGCTATCCCGTGCAGGTACTTACCGAAGCACCCGTGTCCGGTAAGAATCACTAAATCACCTAAACAAACCAAAAAGTTTTTTTTTTTAGGTAATGACGCTGTAAGAAATATTAACTATTCCTTACATCGTCAATGTGCCACCAACCTTGGGAACTAAGATGTTATGTCCCTTATGCCTGTAGTTACACTGGCTCACTCACCCTTCAAACCGGACCACAACAATACTGAGTACTGTTATTTGGCGGTAGAATAACTGATGAGTGGGTGGTACCTACCCAGACGGGCTTGCACAAAGCCCTACCACCAAGTAGAAAAGTATCAATTACATTTGAATAATTCTGTGTTTTAATAAAAAGCTAGCTATACAACCTTTAACGATTGTGTATAAATGTGTTATCATCACACAGTACAAAACAAAGCCGCTTACCGCTGTCTGTCCCTATATATGCTTAGATCTTTACAATTACGTAACAGATTTCTATGCGGTTTTTTTTCTAATCGAAGACGACCGTCGATCCCACAGTGCCTTAAGACGAAAGTCTTCAACCAGTGCGTCCTACCCGTCATGACATATGGAGCCGAAATGTGGACACTCACGGTAAGGATGGTCGACCAGCTTAATGTCGCTTAGCATGCTATGGAAAGGGCTACACTCGGCGTTTCTCTGAGGGATCGCATCAGAAATGAGGCGATCCGTCAAAGAACCCACTGGATTAGCAAAAGAAGTGGCAGTGGGCTGGTCATATTGGCGAAAACGTGTTCTAGAGTGGAGACCGCGTCTGGGCAAACGTAGTGTGGGACGTCCTCAGGTACGGTGGAGTGACGATATACGCAAGATGGTTGGCAGGAGCTGGATGCGATAAGCCCAAAAACGATCTCAGTGGTGTACAATTGGAGAGGCCTATGTCCAGCAGTGGACGAACATGGGCTGTGGATTGATTGATTTTTTTTAATATATAGAATGATTCGAGAAGAAGGTTTTTGTATGTAATATATTGACAATGTAAAGAATTTGATAATTTTAGAAATTCTGTAGTTGTAAATATATTCAAGCCATTTAGTATTAGCATTAAATCCGTGTGAAGCCAGGGCGGGTCGCTAGTTTAAATTAATTTATAGGCTTACACTATGTAATTTATGTGATATATATTTATGTATGAAGATTAATCTTAAATCAGATTTATCTCGAAATGTAAGCTAAACTCGTTGAGACATTTACGGCAAGCCACAAAAACGTAACCTCATTGTGTCTCTAATTTCCCGAGGGCACATCTCGTCCTGGATATTCACATTAACTTAGTAATTTTAATGTGTGCTTTAAAAAATATGTTACATAATCTATTACATTTGTTACAAAAATCAAAATCGAAATATATTTTATTCAAGTAGGCTTTTATAAGCACCTTTTAATCGTCATTTAACAACTATATTAAGTGAATCTACTAGGTTAGGAGAGTAGACTCTACCGAGAAGATCCGGCAAGAAACTCTTTTTCAGTTACTCTTTTTCAACATTAAAAATACAAGATTATTTTAAATTAACATGGTTATTTTTATTACAAAAGTTATTAATTTCGGGATATTTACCATGTTTTTTATTTTTGTTCGGTGGAGCTCGATATTTCGAATGTCTTGATCTCGTAAAAAACGTGGTAAATATCCCGAAATTAATAACTTTAGTAATTTAAAAGACAGTCTAGTTAGTTAATTCCAATTATAAACGTATGTAAGTTATCCTGCCTGGAAGTCAGTAGGTATTAATTCAACGCCTTTTTTCATCTGCATAATCTTGTTTTGAATAATATGCCTTCTTTAACAATGTATTTTTTTTACAAATGATTTCAATTTATGAAACGGCAAAGTTTACATCACAAGGTAACAATCGACATTGTTTTTTTTATTCCCGTCATGTTTATACAATTTATGGGTTGCATACAGTGTGTAATATTATTATTGTAGTAAGTATTAGTTGCATGTACTGTCTTCCTCGAGGTTAAATAGGAATTTTATTTATTTCTAACAGACAGCGACGACCAATGGCTCCAGTACAGGCTCCATAAAATACAGTCCACCTATATACGAGATGTTCAGTTAAACACACACGTATAATTGTGTAAATATTCATCAACATTTGATTTCCCAAATATTAAGATTTAAATAACGATGATTTTTTTTTGCTGACCGTACTATATCTCAAAATCAAAAGCTTCGGTAGACTGTATCATAAGATCTTGTTCTCGTAGCCACTGGTCGCTTATTTCTAGGAAACCATAGTGCCGCATTATTACATAGTATAAGCTTAGGATATTTAAAAATTACGCAACGGATTTTGATGCAGTTTTAATAGATAGAGTGACACGAGAGGAAGGTTTTTGTATATAACACATGGACTATATACCTAGTAAAAAATAAGTACGTATCTGTAGTACCTGATATATTTCAGTCATGTTAAATTAAAGGTTTTATCAGACTATACAAGTGAAGGTTCACGAATTCACTAAGAACGCAAACTGGTCTTAACTATATCTCATATGAACAATGTACAACCAATGTTTCGTGATGACGTCACTAAGATAATATATTAATAATGCGTTTTAATCTAACAATAATTAAATTATTATCTCACACTCGACGCTGTTTACGTAATCATCGACCACAATTAGCGGATGGTAATTTGTTGTTTTTGTAAAGGCATTGTGTACGAGGCAGTTAGTATATCGAATTTAGTAGTGGCGCATTTCCGAGTAAACCTTTACTATTGAATTTTGCAACTCTTACATTTTTTATGATATACATCACCATCGTTCATAGAAAATAGCACTGTACGAACTATTTATTGATAATCCTTTACTTTTTTAATGTGCCACCAACGTTTAATTATATTTAACTTTCATTTACATAAGAATTATTGATATTAAGTCCTTAAATATATACAAATATAATTTACAACAAAAACAACAACAACAACAACAGCCTGTAAATTCCCACTGCTGAGCCAAAGGCCTCCTCTCCCTTAGAGGAGAAGATTTGGAACATGTTCCACCACGCTGTTCCAATGCGGGTTGGTGGAAAATATAATTTAAACTTACTATATAAATCAAGAGTGCGTGGAATGGTGGCAAGAATAGCTAGCACGGCAATAAAACGTACCAGCCCTCCTGTCACATTATTTAAAAGTAAAATAACAGCCTGTAAATTCCCACTGTTGGGCTAAAGGCCTCACATTATTTAATAATTAATTATAATCACTTTTATTTAATACTAACAATCTATACTAATATTATAAATTTGAAAATATCTCTATTTGTCGGTCTGTCTGTCGTTCTTTCACTACCAAACCGTTGAACCGAATCTGATGAGGTATAAAACAAACTTGAGCACTAAGAAAGGACATAAGTTCTTTTTTTGCCTAACACGCGAGCAAGCCCAGGGCGCAACTAGTATTTTATAAAACAACGTCTATGTAGATGCAGTTATCAAAGATGCTAACTTAAATTCAACCCGAGAACTTCAGTAAATTTAGTTTTAGAAACAAAATCAATCGTATGAATATCGTCGTCGATCTCTTAAGCTGATATAAAACACCTTTATTAAGATAAAATACTTTCAAAACTTTCGTATATTGGCAAACGATTGAAATGGACTTTATAATAAAATTTTTATTCCATCAAAGCCGGCTTGACACCTACAATCGCCCCTGGGCGTCGTAAATGTCTATGAGCATTGTAAGTAATGTTCTATCAGGCGAGACTTTTGTTAGTGTCCCATTAATGTCATAAAAATTATGCGTTTCAAGCGTTATAATTAAGTTTTAATTTAGCTCTAGTTCAGTTTCTTTCCGAGCGTAATCACTGAATCACAAACATAACACTGAGTCGATGATAATGATAGAAAAACTGAGCTTTGTAGAGTATTCTAGTAGCCATTATATTATAGTTTAAATCTCGTGTGAGAAAATCTAAATATATAAATAATATTTCCCCCGTAACATATTTTACCACACAACAGTTCTGAAAAAATACCTTTTGTAACTCTACCACAATAATTACATTATTGCTTATTATTTAGGGCGTATCTATGCCAAGCCTTATTATGATCTTTTGGAATACGTTTCTCCACGTGAAGTGAGGGTAATCTGAAACTGTCAGTGTCTATGATACCTAGTGCGTATTAATGCCGGAATACCAATAAATTTGGTATGAAGCAAACTTGAACTCCAAGGACTACTTTTTTGTCTAACATGGGGCGGGCGAAAACTAGTTAATATTTCTTACAAGGTAAGTATAAGTAGGTCAGATAAAAATGATCACGGGATCTTTAGGATATATGTTATTTGGAGTCCCAGATACAGTCTCAGAGTTTCTCGCTCACCACCATACCACCACAATTTACAAATAAGAAAAACATATGGAAAAAGTGATATACAAAACTAATATTCAATAAAATCAACCAACTAAATAAACTAAGATACTATTGTGTATTTTTTTAGAAAATATACCTATATTTCGAGAAGTGAAGCTATGGGGGATAGACCAGCTATATATAAAAAGATTGTACCATGAAGTAGTATGTACACCGGTCTTCTGGGTACGCCACTTCGAGGTCCCGGGTTCGATTCCCGGCCGAGTCCATGTAGATAAAGTTCATTAGTTTTTTTCTTGTTCTTTTATGTCGTCTTGG
Source organism: Vanessa cardui (assembly GCF_905220365.1). NCBI lineage: Eukaryota > Metazoa > Arthropoda > Insecta > Lepidoptera > Nymphalidae > Vanessa > Vanessa cardui. Next base: position 8,190,689 of record NC_061146.1, read on the forward strand.
GTCTGGGTGATTGTGGTACCGTCGTTACTTCTGATTTTCCATAACACAAGTGCTTTAGCTACTCACATTGGGATCAGAGTAATAATGTATGTGATGTTGTCCAATATTTATTTATCTAAAAAATACTGACCAATGTAATATTTTCTGGCTCAATTTATCTAAATAATTATGTGAGTTGTTTACGCAGCTAGGATAGATCTTGTTTTCTTTTACACGATAAAACAACTTGTCTTATTTCGAGGGCGGTGCTTTTATGTAAGAAATCACTTCGTACGTCACTCTTGATGTATTGGAAACCGACTTCCGGTGCGCTACGATGTTTTATTTTGTGTTTTAAATATTATAGACAATATATAGTAACATCATTTCATAGTATAAAACATGTTGTATATGTCACCGTAAAATGACAAAATTCGTTAGATTACAATCTCACGAGATAGATGGTAATCTGTCGAAATATTGTGAACCGTGAGATATGATTGCAATTTAACGTATTATTTTCGCTATATTGTAATCTATCGAAGTTAAACTGTTAGATTACAATCTGTCCCGTGTCAAAGTGTCAACTTTTTTGTCAAATATATATAGTACGACACAAATTAGACGTTACATCGGAAAATGCAATGGAATGAAAATAAAACCGATTACTGCCGGTTTACACAACCAATAGAAACAGCTCCCTATCGCGTCATTCGACGCTATTCGTCGCTATAGATTCACGCGTCAGAGAAAGCAAGTACATGTACATCGATGTGTCAAATTGACGAATATATTAGGTCATATGATATTACAATTTATTATGTTTGTGCAAAGATCATATTAGCATGAGAAATAAATATTGATAATTTGGGATAGCGTACTTAATTCGGATGTGATCGGTTTTACGAATTTTGCCGATGCTACATCTAAGATGTGTCGTACTATACGCGATTTTTAATGACAGTTTTGTCTTATTCATTTAAATTGTTAGTTGTTAATTTATTTCTCTGTTTATATAAGGTTGTTCTGTAATATTTGCTGTAACAATAAGCTTTCATTAAACGGTAGGAGGAAGTAGCAGTGTTCGCCTCGTCACCAATCCCTATTGACAAGTAATCTATAAATTATTCCTCTCATCTATTTGTTACATCTCCGAAGACATCTGTCGTTCGTTTGTTCATTAACTATACTCATTAGTGAATGGTGTAGAGTAGTTGACAACAGAGAAATATTTTGACCATTCCTAAAAAAAACGTTAAATTCAGTGCTTAAAAGTAGCTTGTAAATTTCTTAGAAGAGCCTAAGCTGTTTCTTTTGAGCATCTTTGAGAGGCTGTAACGCAGAAGTGCAAGTCTGTGCCCAAAACAAGATTATGTTTGCAAATAGAATATGTTATTGTTTTTTATTTATTACATATGGGGAGATGAATTTGCCAATCGGTCATCTGGTGTTAGCGACTACCACTGTCTATAGATATTACTCTAAAAGTTAATAATCATTTTTTATATCACCAATTCACCATCAACCTTGGGAACTAATAGAGGAATCCCCTGTGTCTCTGTGTGCTGGCTCACTTGCTCTATTGATCAAAACAATACTAAATATTGTTGTTTGGTGGTAGAACAGTGATAAGTGGATGTTACCCAGAAGGGTTCGTATAAAGCCCTACCATGGAAATTGTAATATTCGTCCGTAATTTAAAAGCTGAAGTCTTTACTGTTGAAAATTTTGATTATAAAACTTTAACTAAAACATATATTAAATTTCGGTGAATTTTAATTTAGTAATGATGATTATGATCCACAAACCCGGATTGAAGCAGCGTGGTGGAATATGCTCCTAACCTTCTCCTTAAAAGGAAGCCTTGTCCCAGCTGTACTGTACTGATTTTAAAGTGGACGTATAGTTACGATTGTTGGAAATAAGAAATATCTTTGTTTTGTATTACATTTTGAGAGAATCTACAAATTGAACCAGCGCTAGTTATAAATTAAATAAAACGTACTTCAAACCTATTGGAATGAAATAGCTGATATAAACGCGGATAATATTTTCTCTGTAATCAACTACTCTATGCCAATTTGAATTATTAAAGCGGTTCGTCTGTCCGTCTGTAACGGCTCCTCACTGTATTCTTAAACATTAAACGACCTACTTACTTTGAAACCGGTCTGAAAGACTTATTAAATACTAAAATTATTTCTTGGAGAAAATTAGTATGAGAAGCTTATAGTATTTTCATATTAGATATATAAGAGGAGGGAGATATGATTATGATGTTAAAGGCAAGATAGTTGAGTGGATATTTTACGTGGATTTTACCTTAGGTAGCGGGTTGAAATGCTTAGTAATAATAATTTATTTGGTAACATTTATGAACTAATTCGTAACATATGATTATCAGCTTACGTTATTTTTATGAACGGTTCATATTGTATACCGAAGAAGTATCGGCAAATATAGTAGTAGATTAATGATAATTATATAAATAATAATTTCCGACTTCTAAAAAGAAGGATAATGTCATTATCGACTGTAATATTTTTTGTACTTCAAGTCTCCGTTACTTACCATATACCGAACGGAATAGGAAAATTATTTTTTGGTTTCGAAATATACATTTGCTGCTTGATTTCGTTTATATTTGAAATCGGATATTTTCTTGCTATTTAATTTAATTTTATATTTTATTAATCTTCTCCATTCATTCCATTGAAAACAGGTACTGTATTGAGTATTACAGTATAATTTTTTTTACACTAATTAAGGACCGAGTTGTCTTCTTAGAGGAAACGAATTAAACTCTCTTAAGAATTTACGTTAAATGAGAGAAATCATTAGCACTTGTAACGCAATAGGCGTTTCAAGTTTATATATATATATTTATCCTTCACTGATGGTTGTAAACATTTCTTTTCAAGTAAGCTGTCAGGCACACTATCGGACGTATAAATTCAGTACGGCAGGTGAGTTATTGGGAAGGCTTTACAAATCATTAAACCGTTCAGAAAACCTACATAGAGTTCTCACTGAGATTTTGCCTTAAGAGGGTTGACACACACGGTGGAATGTATGCTCAATCGCGTTATACTTTTGCCTTTTTTTTTAAATGTGTTGTTGATTTATGAGCACCAATGATTGCGGGTTCAAACCCAGGCAAGCACCACTGAATATTCATGTGCTTAATTAGTGTTTATATTTCATCTCGTGCTCGGTGGTATAGAAAAACATCGTAAGGAAATTTGTATGTGTCTAATTTCATAGAAATTCTGCCACATGTGTATTCCACCAACACACATTGGAACAGCGTGATGGAATATGTTCCAAACCTTCTCAAAGAGAGAGGAGGCCATAGCCGAGCAGTAGGAAATTGATTGTTGTTGTTGTTAATCTATTGGCTTACTGGAGTCTCAGGCTGAGATAGAAAGGTATTGCCCCAAAATCTATACCTCGATTAGCGGCAAGAGCCAGTCAACGCTGGAAGTGTAATCTTCGAGAAAATCAGCAGTCCACTGTGGGTCACTGTTGCTTTTCTTACCCATCTCGATAAAACGAGAGCATTCATAAGTACAATAAATAATAATAATTGCCAACAATTGCCTTCTTCATTTCTCTGCATTTAACCTAATATATTTTTGGTTAGTGCAGTACCTCTTTTCCTTCCACTCCCCTCTATTACTCCTCATCTATCTCTCTTATATACCTCCTACCACACTCCATCCATGAATTCTTAGGTCGCCCTCTTCCCTTCCCTCTCTTTGATGTAGTGTCGCTTTGACCAGTTGCCACCGATATGAGGCATCATAAAATTGGAAATTGAAAAAAATGTATGATTGCTTACCACTACTATTACTTACTTTACATATTGTAAAGTATGATGAATTAAGATGGCGAGTTCCATTTCAAAATTAACATTTGCCAGGAGTTTCTGAAAACATAAAAAAAATATATCAAACTTTTTTCCAATGAACTGTTGGTCGAAATATGGGTCAGTGTGTTCCAAAGGTAAAATAAAAGCGTTAGGAACATCACTCTTTCGACTTCTGACGCTAGATATGTTTCAGCTCCGACGTGAAATATCGACACCTATCCCACGCTGGTTTTCTCGATTGGTCCAGATTTTTTTTCCAATTAAACCGTTGAGGATACTTGAGTTTAACGTATTTATTATGAATTTAATTGGACGCCTCTCGGGACGAAGTAATGACGGGCGATAAATATATATTTCGAATTTCTGATCTTAATTGGTGTCGAAGGATTTTTCGGAAAATGTTCTTTTGAGATTTCTATAATAGTTGTTAAATTAAGATGCAGTGTAAGTTAAATATCGAAATGTTTATTTTTATCAATTTTACCCTATGTCTGAAGCAGCCAGGATACTTTATAGTTTTAAATTTAAATGAGATGCAGTAATTTTATTAATATGTTACTGAACTCAGATTAGGGCACGATGGGACTGACAATTTCACCTATGAAAAAAGTCCCTAAATAAAATAAAAAAAAAAAAGAATTTTACGATTTATTCTCATGCTATTTTGGGGATTTTAATAACAAAAATAAATATTTTGATGATGATGTCGTTCTGACTGTTTTCAGCTACAGTGACAACCTCTATGGTGATCCAACGACGCTTTATCGATTTGGGGTTGAAACCCAAGAGTCTGCGGCCTTACATTTAGACCACAAGCTAGTCAATACTATCTTAACTAATACATATTGGTAGTCTTGTTAAATAATTATTTCTTGACACACGTTGCGAATGAAACGATCGCCTCCTGGCTATATTCATATACAATATGTATTTAATTAATTTGACAAAAAAAGACCCGCTGAGTTTCTTTCGCCGGTTCTTCTCAGGTCAGGGTGCTCATTTTTCCGAACCGGTGGTAGTGCTTAAATTGACTATCAATAACTAAGTGTAATGCTTCTATATTGAATAAAGTTATTTGAGTTTGAGTATGAGTTTGAGTCTGATATTGTCATTATTGATTTAACATCCGAAGGAAACCCAGCGTTGGTTATAAAACTCCCTGTACTTGTAGCGCGAAGGAATATTATAAACTTAACTAAAAACTCTTATTATCGTCGAAGGATGTTTTTTTAAGGATTGTCGAATAAAAAAACTACAAAGTCTTTATCTACAAGACTTTGCCGATAAAATGCAATATAAAATTGAATATGCGGTGCGAAAGCGCTTGCATCGCTCGCCGATAAGTTAGAGAGGTTTGAAGCAGTTTCAAAGAGGTGTTAATGGAAAAACTTAAGATATTCCCTGTAAAAGAATTGTCTTCTAGCAAAGGATTTAGAACTCGCGTCGAATACTGATAGTATTCACATTGAATCAGTATAAGTGATCGTAAATTACGTTAAATTAAGACATATGCTGATAATTTAAAATGGTGGCGTTTGGATGTTTCAATTAATCGTGCTAAACCTGTAAAATAAACTCATAATACCTTTAATACGTGTAGCAAGTTAGTCATTGTTTGAAAACATGATGCAATTCAAATTCGAATTGAAATTGCTTTATTCAATACTAGTTGTCGCCTGCGGCTTCGCTTGCGTTTTAGAGTGTTGGTTGTCATGTGTCAGGCAAAAATGTCGCCTATATTCTTTCTTGGAGTTCAAGTTTGCTTCATACAAAATTTCAGTTCAGTTAAGAGGTTTGGTCGTGATAGAGCGTCAGACAGATAGAGAGATTTTTTTTATGGAATAGGTCACCATCACCCAGAGACATGATACTGTAACAAATATTAACTATTCCTTACATTGTCAATGCGCTACCAACCTTGGGAACTAAGATTCTATGTCCCTTGTGCCTGTAGTTACACTGGCTCACCCACCCTTCAAACCGGAACACAACAATACTGCGTACTGTTGCTTAGCGGTAGAATAGCTGATGAGTGGGTGGTACCTACCCAGGCGGGCTTGCGCAAAGCCCTGTCATCAAGATACATAAAGTTAGTTACAGATTTATAATATCAATATATTTATATTAGAATTACACTTATTTATTGATAGTCAAACACTAGCACCGGTTCCCTGTCTTGAGAAGAATCAGGGAAAGTCAATCAAGGAAACCTCATCGGCTTTTCATTGTCTATTATGCTATTTACATATATAGAAAAGAATAAGTTCACAAATAGTGAATTAATGTAACCCTTTTTGGTAACGGAACAGCCCACAAAAATTGTATCGAGTTACAAAATATACTTCGTTATAAGAAGGGGGAACTCGCAGGAAGATCTCGTTACAAAAATATTTGATTCCAAATCAATCGTTACATCCAAACATCATGTTACAAGATACATAATAAGTAGACTTTTGTAATATTGTCGTAATAATTTGTGTACAATTTAAAACTATTTTTAATTACACCGAAGAAGTAGAGAGAACATGGTAATCTTACACACTCACATTAGAACAGGTACCATTTTTATATATTCAACGGCTCTGACAAAATAAATGTCTAATTTTAAAAGATCACATAAGTCAATACTTTTCATACAATGTATATACAGTGAAACCTGGTTAAGTGAGACATCAAGGGACCTGCAATGTCGTTTCACTTATAGAGGTATTCCACTTACCCAGTGTCTCAGATATACACGTATAAATAAATATCTGTATCATTTACAGAGGGTTCCATTAATAGAGGTGAGAATACAGGTTATTTCAGTTATACAGGTGCGATCATTAAATAAAATAACCATACAAATGTAATCAACAAAAATATTTTTTAAAGCCTTTGATCACGTGTCTTTTTAAAATATAAAATATTTTGATTTAAATGATTTATAAATAATTCTGTTAGTATTTCATTATTACCAATAGGGGCGTTAATATAACTATATTAAAAAAAAATATTGAAAATATTCATAATTATGGAAGGCTCATCATTACATAGTATAAAACAAAGTCGCTTTCTCTCTCTCTAGATCCCTAATTATGTTTAAATTTTTAAAACTACGCAAATCATTTTGATGCGGTTGTTTTAATAGATAGAGTGATTCGAGAGGAAGGTTCTTGTATGTAATAGTACAATATAGTAAATAAACACTGATAATTTTAGAAGTTTCTAATGAGATGTAGCAAATAAACAAATTCTGGTAAAAGGTATATTTAGTTTCAGTGTTGTACCCGTGCGAAGCCGGGCGGATCGCTAGTAGAATTATAATTTATTATTACTCATGTTTCAATGTTAGACGACCTCCATGGTCGAGTGGTGTGTACACCGGTTTTCATGGGTACGCCACTCCGAGATCCCGGGTTCGATTCCCGGCCGAGTCGATGTAGATTACTATTCGTTTTCTATATTGTCTTAGGGCTGGGTGTTTGTGGTACCGTCGTTTCTTCTGATTTCCATAACACAAGTGCTTTAGCTACTAACATTTGGATCAGAGTATGAGTAATGTATGTGATGTTACCTCATTTATTAAAAAAAAAGTAGAATTAATTTTTTTATCAATGTTTTTATGACATGAGTTTCAAATTTTTTAATAGGGCAAGTTAAAGTTAGCTGCGGAATCTTATTAAAGCAACGAATACCGCGCCCCAGGAAGGATTATTAACTTTGCGAAGTCGGAAACAAGGTGTTATTAGTTTACCTGTCCCCCTACGCAATCATTAACACCGTTATTTTTCAAAAAGATGTATCTTATAAAGCTATCGTCATTAAATATATCATAAATGTGTATGTATGAATAGAGTCGAGATGGCCCAGTGGTTAGAACGCGTGCATCTTAACCGATGATTGCGGGTTCAAACTCAGGCAAGCACCGCTGATTCATGTGCTTAATTTGTCTTTATAATTCATCTCGTGCTCAGCGGTGGAGGAAAACATCGTGAGGAAACCTGCATGTGACAAATTTCATAGAAATTCTGCCACATGTGTATTCCACCAACCCGCATTTGAACAGCGTGGTGGAATATGTTCCAAACCTTCTGCTCAAAGGGAGAGGAGACCTTTAGCCCAGCAGTGGGAATTTACAGGCTGTTGTTGTTGTAGTTGTTTGTTGTTGTATGTATGAATGTGTGATATTTGATCACGTGTCTTTCTCAAAATGAATGAAACAATTGACCATTTCACAATAAAGTATCAGCCTTCTATTTCTTCCATTAAAAATACTATTCTTTCGTTTTTTCGTCGAAAATTACTGCAAAAATCGGTCAGGCGTCCCTTTCAATATGTTTTCAGCGGTATAAAATGAATAGGTACGTGTGTACGACGTATTCGAATTTTTCGTGCTGGCGTAGTGTTTTTTAAAGCTATGGAAATACGCAAAAAATCGGATGTGAAAAAGTGAATTTTTATCCGAATTCGAAACGAAACATTCGATGATAGAATATTAGTGGAGTTCGATCATTTCGGAAAATCTTATGAATGTTACTATTTTTTTATTTTGATGTTCAACTTGGTCACTCTTGAACTGATGTGTGGGTTTTGTCGTCGGAGTCAATTATGTCATGCAATAAAAGGTAAGGTTTTTATCATTCATGTTTTTAATTACTCAAAAGAGTGATTCGTTAAAATACACGATACATATTATGTTAATAACAGTAGTTTAGTAAAGCTCAACAGAATATTTATATAAATAGTTTATCTGTTATATATTATGTATTATTCACAAAAGCTCTATTCGCTTTGTAGATATTAACTTTAAAAAATAATTATATATATTAACAAGCAATACAATAAAATCTAACCTTTAATTTAGAAGATCACTTATATATACCAGAAATAAAATAGGTCCTAAAATTGAACCTTTTGGAAGCTGACGTTCATAAATTAGAACTAAAAATAATAATAATAATAAACGACTATTCAATCTCATCTCCGTCGAGACGGAGAAAAATACTTCATCGGAATTACTACTTTTTCAATTATGAGGAGGCCTTAATCAGCAGTGGGATATAGACCAGTAGTGGAGTGGACATATGGAATAAGATCCAAGCTTAAGAATAACTTTTAAATAACACATTGGTAAATCTATAGCCGTTATTTTTATATAACTTATATATATATTTTAAATTCAAATTTTTACAAAAGTGTTGTTCGTTCTTTTATGTACTTTTTTCAGTTTACTAAACTCGATTTGTTTTTATTTCCATGGAGCATCACAATCTATTTATATTTATCGCTTTATCCAACAATACCTGGTACCGTAACATATAAAAAAAAAGCATGCGCTCGCCTGTCACAGAGATTTGAATTCAATTTTTAGCGCGAATTTTGGGTGCTTCGGTCATACTATTTCTAAGTCACAGATTTTTTGTTTCAGTTGGATTTTATTATTAATTAATATTCATGTCAAGATTTTTATGTTTTTGTTCTATAATTTCGGTAAGAATAAGAATTTGATAGCGAGGTTGTGGCTCTGTCATAGATCGAGACTGTAAAAGAGAGTAATTAATAATAATAATAATAATAATTTAATAACTAATCTGGCAACCAACTAATACGTCAACACGAAAAAAATGGGGCTGTCATAAAATTATTTAAAGAAATTAATGAAAAAATTCTATATTTATCTAAAAAAGTGTAAACAGATATTCTTGGATCATAAATAATAAAATATACGTACAATTATACAAAAATGAACAAATATACCTACATCAATAATTCTACCAAAAATAAAAGTGACATTGTCAAACCAAAATAAGAATGTTTAAAACCCAAAAACATGTTGACAAGAGCCAGACAACGAGCGCACAACTATCCATCCCCGGACCCGCCGCTCAGCTCCGCCTCGCAGACACAGGACCCCGCACAAGGAAGTAGTCTGGTGTCTGCAGTTGCGTCGAGCTCGAGCGACGAGTACTTCTCCCCGCCGACGTCGCCAACACCTGTACGTCGAGCGGGGAGACGCCGGCCACCGACGGGCTTGGGAGCCAGAGGCCAACCGGTCTCGAACAGGGTCCCCGCTTCCGGTGGTGGTGTGCAGCGCATGCGATGGACACAACCCATCAATGAAAATTTCATGCGCGCATACTATGGGGCTACAAAGGGGGGAACTAACCTCACGGCGTACCGTGTTAGGATGCTCTCTCTGTTTCAGGCGCTTGAACCAGCTGTCAACGTCTCGGCTCAACGACTGTCGGATCAGGTGCGAGTCATTCTGCGTAACAACAGGCTGAGTGACACCGTACTTGATCGGATTCGCTCGGAAACATGTAATAGCGGTGTCACTTCCGGCCCGTCAACGCCCGTGGTTGAGGTACCACTTCCTACAATACCACAGGGCCCAGAACATGATGACGAGGGCGGTGGTGACATGGCTATTACAACAAGTAAGTACAGTGATCATTTGAGGAGCGCACTGGGGGATGCGATTCGGGAGTATCGTAACACTCCCGCTGAGCTTAGGCCACGGTTGCCACGTTTGCCCATGACTAAACGGAATAGGGACCTAGTGTGCACTCTGGATTCACTGCTCACAGATTATTTTGGGGGCAGTGAAAATCTCGAGGATACGCACTCAATTCTGTTTTGTGCGGCTGTTGCAGCATGTCGTGTAGCTGGTGTTACATTTGAAGACACCGAACGTGCTACACGACCGAAGGCTGTTGCACCGGCCTGGCAGAGCAGGATTGAGAAACGTATTAATGAGACCAGAGTGCTCATTGGAAAACTATATTGTTTTAAGGAAGGGAATACGCGTCCACGTGTAATGCGTTTCGTGGGGCGGGCGTTCTTGGGGACTGGTATAGGTCCGCAAGAATATCCGTCCCATGTCGTGGAGCGTATTGACTTCCTAAAACAAAAAGTTTATGCATGGGCAAGCCGCATCCGTCGGTACAGGCGGCGAGTGGACCGTTATCACTTGAATCGCAAATTCCAGAGCGATCAAAGGTGGGTGTACAGAACGTGGGAGCGACTCGACCAGGATGTGAGCGATGGATGCCGCCCAGATGATGATGCCACGAATACATTTTGGCGCAACATCTGGTCGGTGCCCGTCGACCACATTGAAGGTGATTGGATGCTGGAGGTCAGGCAAGCGTGCGAGCCTTTGGAAGTGATGGGAAAAATTTCCATTGCTTCTGAAGATGTAGCCGCTGCAGTTCGATCCGTTTCCAACTGGAAGTCTCCGGGACCGGACGGGCTGCATAACTTCTGGCTAAAATGGCTGCGCAGCTCGCATGAATGCTTGGCATCCCAGTTCCAGTCAGCTCTAGAGTCTGGGTCGCTACCACAGTTCCTTACCACCGGAGTCACCCACCTGCTCCATAAGTCAGGTAGTGCAACGGATCCTAAAAATTATAGACCGATTACTTGTTTACCGACGGTCTATAAGCTCCTTACCGCCATTCTGAGAGATAAGATTAATAGTCACATACAGAATAATAGTATTTTGTCTGTCTCTCAGAATGGATAGGGGTGGATCACGAGGCACTAAGGAGCTACTCCTCATTGATATGACCATTAGCCAACAGGTTCGTCGTTCTCGAAAGAGTCTGTCGACATGCTGGATAGATTACAAGAAGGCCTATGATTCCGTGCCGCATACATGGCTCTTGAGGGTGCTGGAGTTGTATAAATTAGATACAACTCTATGCAGTTTCTTGAGATCATGTATGGGGCAATGGCGGACAGTCCTTCGCTATCCAGGATGCCGAACGATTCATGGTAATGACGAACCGATAAGGATTGAGCGGGGAATATTCCAGGGCGATAGTTTGAGTCCATTGTGGTTTTGTTTAGCCTTGAACCCCCTAAGTACTCTCTTGGAGAGTTCAAGGCTGGGCTATCGTTTGCGGAGTGGAGGTAAAGTAATATCCCACCTACTTTACATGGATGACTTAAAGCTCTTTGCACCTTCAGATTCACAACTAATGGAGTTACTAAAGGTAACAGAAACTTTTAGTAATTCTATTAGAATGGAATTTGGAGTTGACAAATGCGCGGTTATGCATGTAAAGCGAGGAGAGATTATGGAATCTGACGGATTACAACTTTCAGATTCCATAAACTTTAAGTCACTGTCCGCAAACGAATCATACAAATACTTGGGTATGTCGGAAGCGTTAGGCATCAATGTGACCGACATGAAACAATCATTGCAGGAGCGTTTCTTTGGTCGCCTGAAAAAGGTACTCAAAAGTCTTTTATCAGGTGGCAATAAGGTTCGCGCCTTCAATGGTTGGGTCATGCCGGTCTTGATGTACTCTTTCGGCATACTCAAGTGGACTCAAAAAGAACTAGACGCCTTGGATAGGAAAGTCCGTGTCCTGCTGACTGCATATCGAATGCATCATCCTCGGTCTTCGGTGATGAGATTGTACATCCCACGGAGATGTGGTGGCCGTGGCTTTTTAAATGCCAAGACCCTACATAACCGTGAGGTATACAAACTCAGGGAGTATTTTCTCCACACTGACTTGGATATGCACCGAGATGTAGTTACAATGGACAAGGGACTAACTCCGCTCTCCTTAGGCAAAGAGAACTGGCGCAAACCTGTAGTACTAAGTACTGAGAACCGCAAGGAGGTATGGAAGTGCAAGGAGTTACACGGACGCTTCTATCGGGTCCTTCATGGACCCGATGTGGACTTTATGGCGTCCGTATCTTGGCTACGGTTCGGTAACCTATTTGGTGAAACCGAAGGTTTTGTCTGTGCGATTATGGACGAAGTTATCATGACGAACAATTACCGGAAGTATATTGTGAGGGATGGCACGGTGGACATATGTCGGGCGTGTCACACTCCGGGCGAATCCCTTAGACATATTATTTCCGGTTGTTCTCGTCTTGCTAACGGAGAGTATTTGTACAGACATAATCAAGTGGCCAAGATTATCCATCAACAACTTGCAATTCGATACGGTCTTGTGGTATCAGAGGTACCATACTACAGGTATGTGCCCGACCCAGTTCTCGAGAATGGTCATATCACAATGTACTGGGACCGATCTATAATCACTGACAGGACTGTTGTCGCCAACAAGCCTAATATAGTGGTGATAGATCGGTTAGAGCGAATTACTCTTTTTTCAAATATGAGGAGGCCTTAATCAGCAGTGAGATAAAGACCAGTAGTGGAGTAGATAGGTAGAATAAGATCCAAGCTTAAAAATAACTTTTATATAACACAGTGGTAAATCTATAGCTGTTATTTTTATATAGTATATATGTATATATATTTAATTCAAATTTTTACAAGTCTCCTTGCCCGTAGCTGACATCGGCTCCAAATATAGCAATAATTATAACTACATTGTATAATCGTAAATCGACTTTTAAGTAGTTTAATATTTTTCATTTACCTAGGAGGACTCTAAAAAATATGTTAAATATGCAATTGTTTTTATTACTTTTTAGTGCATATTTATTTGTTTTAAAACAGTTTTTTATTAACATAAGAATTAACAACATTAAATGCTTAAATACATATATACAAATATGAACTAAAACTAGTTACAAACAGTTTTTAGTTTGAAGTCGGTTTTTCTTTTTGTTAAAATTTTATTTTTTCAGTTTACTAAGCTCGATGTGTTTTTATTTCCATGGAGCATCACAACCTATTTATATTTATCGCTTTATCTAACAATACCTGGTACCGTAACATATTAAAAAAAAGCAAACGTTCGCCTGTCACAGAGATTTGAATTCAATTTTTAGCGCGAATTTTGGGTGCTTCGGTCATACTATTTCTAAGTCACAGATTTTTTTGTTTCAGTTGGATTTTATTATTAATTAATATTCATGTCAAGATTTTTATGTTTTTGTTCTATGATTTCGGTCAATAAGAATTTGATGGCGAGGTTGAGGCTCTGTCATAGATCGAGACTATAAAACAGAGTAATTAATAATAATAATAATTTATTTATTCTCTCCCACATTACATATATTACAGTTTAAACGTATCTTAATAATAAGTACAATAATGTGTGGGAGACAGGAGCCCAAACTAGGTTGCCCTGTGCTAAGGGTCTCCTGGCTCCACCTCTAGGATATCAACAATTTGTTATATAAAATTACATGTAATATGAAAAAGACCAAACATGATATAGACATTGTAAATTATGAAATAAAGACAAATAAAATGAAAAGTAATTTATGTTCGTGACTTTGTTGTATGAGTGCGCGCATCTGCGAATTTCCGTGTATGTGTGTGTGTGTGTGCGTGCGTGTGTGTGTGTTTGCGTTCTAGTGTGTGTGTGCGTGTGTGTGTGTGTGTGTGCGCGTGTGCGTGCTTGCGTGTGTGTGTGTGTGAGTTATATATAGTGTGTCGGATCGTGGTTATGTATAGCCATTACATAATTAATTGTATACTTCTTGTTGTTAATCTTACTTTGACCTCATTGAGGCATCGCTGTTAATTTGGATCGTGTTTGAATCTGAATAAAGAAGAACAAGAAATACTTTTTAATGGAATATCTATTGACGCAAGTGATACATTGCAATATGCCAAAAGAGGCCAGCCCATGACCACAGACCTCTTTTGTTTTTCCGATTATTTCCGTTGCTATGGTTACTATGACAGTTGTTATCTGTCAGTGTCATATATCAGTGTGATCTGTAAATGATTTTTATCATTCATTAATATAAGAATTAAAAACAATAAATGCTTAAATGTATACAAATATAAATACAATATAGTAACTGTATAAATCTTGACTTGCGGAATGGTGGCAAGAATGCTAGCAGCATTTCCCCTTTTGAATCGTAATTCCAATCCTCTGGACAGAAAACGAACCAGCCCTCTTGTCACCAGTGGAGGCACTAAGGGGAGGTGTTATACTTTTGATGAAGCTTTTTGCGTCACTACTCCAAGGGCCAGGTATTTCGACAGTAAATGGAACAAACAAGTAATTTGACATAAGTCACGAATATTTAAATAATTTTTATCTTCTGCTTTTTCCGCAGCGGCACCGGCTCTTAACATTGTTTCTCGGATATGAGACGGGGCCAACGTGTTAACACATGTAGCGTCCTACACAAGGGCCCGTCCTTATATACATATGTGATGATTTTAATTATGTTATTCTGATTTAGAGATGGTAACACTGTTGCGTCGTGATTGGCTGGCTGATCGAAGCCGACATTGATCGACTGACCAATTGGATGACTGGAGAGATTGTGAGGTGACAGGAGAAAATAAAAGAAGAAAAACAGGAGAGAGCGGTCGGTGGTCAGAATCCGGGGTTTTGAACGGGGTTATAATGAAAATTAAGGGTGATTGATTGTACAACTTGGAATTATGCCGATTGAACCTATTATGTTAAATAAATGTATTTTATATTGGTTATTGTTTGGATTTATAAAACATATATCATGTACTTAAATATATTTGATATTGAATCTGCGAATTGTAGAAGACAATTGTAAATTAGTAGTGTAACTAAATTAATTTAGATTCCAAAATACAACACGGAGCGTTGTTAAACTGTAATGCCGGCTACACCCACGGCAATTCAAGATAAACTAGACGGCTCACTGTCACTTCTAAGTTGTGATTAATTGATGCAATATTAATTGGCACACTCCGAGTTGCAGCTTGTTTGATCCCAGCGGACCTGTTGCGTGGCGCAAGTTGCGTTTATGTGATTCATTATTGTAAAATAACGCTACTTTAAAATCACCGTCACAAATATATGTAATTTCAGTAGTTCGGTATGGCCAAAATAATATTATCGTTTTACAATGATGCTTCAATGTCTCTATCTTTTGCTAGAATGCCCCACGCTATAGTACAATTGTTTTATAATTACAGCTCAATCATATTTAAAATAAGAAATGGTGTTACATGCCAGTATTAAATGCTATGCCATATAAAATAATATTAATTTCAGTTTTACAAATTATTGATCAATTAATTACAATAATAATTGTAATTAAATATAATAAAGTAAATTCAATAGCTCCTGCTATATTAATAATATTCAATAATAATGTAATATAATTTATGATATAGAATCAAATGTCATCAAACCGAATTGAAGGCTAAGGTTACTCTCGTAACATATATCTTCGAATGAATTAATAAAATGTTGCTTAGGTTTTATTTATTAAGTTGTTGAAATAAAAATGAAGGAATAAAATATATTTTTTTATGGCATAGGTGGCAAACGAGTAGGAGGCTCACCTGATGGAAAGTGACTACCACCGCTCATGGACATCTGCAACACCAGGGGGCTTGCAGGTACGTTGCCGGCCTTTAAGAAAGGTGTACGCTCTTTTCTTGAAGGTTCCCATGTCGTATCGGTTTACTATACTTTGTTTAAATAAAAATAAAACCTAACCTAACCTAAATATTAGTGCAAACGCAGGATTTTTTATTAAGTACCACAATAACTTAATAGTTAATAACAAAAATAATGAAGAAACTTTTTAATAATTTGAATATAAAGACAGCATACGGGATAGGATTTTGGAAATGTTACAAACAAAAAGTGTGCTATCATAATCAACTTACTTTTCAATATCTGCGTGTTATACATAATTATAACCCTGATAAAGCTATTAGGTTTAAATTTGGGTGGGGATTTTGTGTGTATCTAAATTGTAGATACACATTTGAAGCAAAAAAGAATATTACTTATATAAAGTAAAAACAATGTAGGTTATTTTTGTGTGTAAATATAGTAAACTGTTACGAGAGTGACCTTGGCCTTCAATACGGTGTTATGACATTTGATTCTATATCATAATTTATATCACACTATTATTGCATATTATGAATATAGCATTTATTGAATTTACTTTGTTATATACAATTATTATTGTAATTAATTGATCAATAATTTGTAAAACTCTAATTAATATTATTTTATATGGCATAGCATTTAACACTGTCATGTAACACTATTTCTTGTTTTAAATATGATTGAACTGTCATTAGACAACAATTGGACGATAGCGTGGCATTGTAACAAAGGATAGAGAGATGATCCCGAACTACTGAAATTACAGTACGTATAAATTTAGAACATAATCCTTATTGGTTTTCCTCTATAATACGGGTCTTCCTAGTTAAGATAGAGAGAATAATTTAAAACAATTTCAATACTTTTACAAGCGATTATATATTTTAGTAAAAACGCATAGTCCTCTGTTTTGGGCCACACCTTGCATTCAAGGTATTTATTTATAATAAATGGGGGTTGTAACTACTCTGACTATTGTTTGAACTAAAATATGTATATTATGTAGAGTAACACTTGCTTATTTCAGGTGTTTTTTAGAAAAAGGTATTATTTAAGGTTTATAATATATTTAGATAGTGTTGCAACAAAAAAGCTAACTCAACAACAACAACAACATACTGTAAATTCCCATTGCTGGGCTAAAGGCCTCCTCTCCCTTTGAGGCTTGGAACATAATCCACCACGCTGTTCTAATGCAGGTTGGTGGAATACACATGTGGCAGAATTTCTATGAAATTTGTCACATGCAGGTTTCCTCACGATGTTTTCCTTCACCGCTGAGCACGAGATGAATTATAAAGACAAATTAAGCACATGAATCAGCGGTGCTTGCCTGGATTTGAACCCGCAATCATCGGTTAAGATGCACGCGTTCTAACCACTGGGCCATCTCAACAGCTAACTCGAATAAGCCAAATTCGACGTGTTCTCTGACTGTCACTACATATTAAAACTGTAGGCCTCTGGGCCGCTCTGTCCGTCGATATGTCGATAAAGTCCAAACTACTGAACGGATTTTCATGCTGTTTTCACTAATAGTCCCAGCGATTCATAAGGAAGATTTAGGCATAAAATTTATTAAGTTTTTCGTGTAAATAAGTTGAAATAGAACGACAAGTGTTAAACGAGTCGGAAAAAAGCAACAAAAAATTTAAATAAAAGTTAAAAATTACATTTGGTAACAGTAATTCGATTTTTAATTATACGCGGGAATTTCTTTTGCCACCTTTCCAAAACAATACGGATATCGTTCTGAAATTGACTCGGTTTTTTTTCATCAGATACCAAATTAAAATATGTTCTTATTTATTAAATATTATATATAGATATGGTGGTGACTATTTTAAGAATATAATTGAAGTTATTGTTAATATACATAATACATAAACTGCAATGCTTATAGAAGTAATCCAGCTTTATTCAAAATTCCCGAAGAGAGCGCCGAACTCTAAGAGCACATTCACTTGGTTTCGAATAAGGATCTACATAAGATATATTGAAGATATAATTTGAAGGGTAGAATTCCTACCAAGTGATTGGCTCAGTCTACAAGGCAAACATATAAATAAATTTTATATCTACATATTAACATACTAGTACGTATATATATGATATATATGAGACAACATCACATACATTACTCTGATCCCAATGTAAGTAGCTGAAGCACTTGTGTTATAGAAATCAGAAGTAACGACGGTACCTTGTGGTACCGTCGTTACTTCTGATTTCTATTTTCTTCTATTCTATTCTACTTCTACACACAGACCCAAGACAACATAGAAAACTAATGGTAATCTACATCGACTCAGCCGGGAATCGAACCCGGGACCTCAGAGTGGCGTACCCATGAAAACCGGTGTACACACCACTCGACCAAGGGGGTCGTCAATATCAACTTATATATATATATATACTTGACGACCTCCGTGGTCGTGTCCGTTCCAGAGATTATCCGGAACAAACAGACAGACAGACATACCGTCAAAAATTGTAAAAAATGTTATTTTGGTATTCATATACATTGAGTTAAAAAGCTCTATTATAATATTACAAAACCGACACTCTAATTTTATGATATGTACTCGTGCATACTCCTACATATACATATATATTTTAGATACACACACAGACATACGTATTAATGTTGTAAGTAATATAAATGGGAAAAAAATTTATTTTTTATTTCTATGAAATGTATTACATTTCATAAAAATAAAAAATAAATTTTTTTCTGTATTACAGTACTCTAAAATAATTTTTTTTTTGTATTACAGTACTCGAAGTGTCACGTCGATTCTGGTATGAGCGCGTTGTACTAACAATAAAACTTTTCACCTTTATTGGGTATCGATTAATTTGACATACGCCGTTATGGTTCTTAGCATAGGCTTAAAAAATACTACCTCTAATCCAGGTTGCGGCGCCATTAGCCACTGTCTCTCAAATTACGGTTGGGATGGATTATTTTTATTGACGTTTAGGATTTGTCTAGCCAATCACTGTCTTATTGTTTTTTAGAAGATTGGAATTTCTTTAGTTAGATCTGATCTTTCTTTTTGTTATTATTGACAAAATCTTTGCTGTTTTTTAATGATACTTAAAACAATTACTTGGTGGTGGGGCTTTGTGCAAGCCCGCCTGGGTAGGTATCACCCACTCATCAGATATTCTACCGCTAAACAACAGTATTGTTGTGTTATGTAAAAGTCTATCAGGGTAGGTACCAATCATCACATACTTTTTTTATGCAATATGTTGGCAGACGAGCATATTGGCCCTTGTTTGTAAGTGGACACCACCACCCATAGACGCTGACGCTGTAAGAAATATTAACTATTCTTTACATTGTCAATGCGCCGCCAACCTTGGGAACTAAGATGCTATGTCCCTTGTGCCTGTAGTTACACTGGCTCACTCACCCTTCAAACCGAAAAACAACAATACTGCGTACTATTGTTTAGCGGTAGAATATCTCATGAGTGGGTGGTTACCACTTTAGTACTTTGCCGTTAAATAGAAATACTTCGAGTTTTTGTGTTCTTGCTTGAGGAGTAAAGGAGCCAGTGTAACAGGCACAAGAGTCATAACATCTTAGTTACCAAAGTTGGTGGAAATTTCCAATGTTGGCGGAACAGTTAGCCATACAAAGTAAAGCTGTCAATAGTACCACTGGTTTCCGAGTTCCTTTAAATATAAGAAGTGTTGTACCTTATGACAGTAATAATATTAACTCACTTCAAATCGAGAGTCATCTTTTGAGTTTCTTGTCGGTTCTTCTCGGTAGAATCTACATTCCGAATTAGTGGTGATTTTGATAGTAAAGTATTGATTTTTGGTAGTTAGCGAAAGAAATTATGCTTTATTTTTTAAATAATGATTAATTTCTAGTATTTTATAAAAAAATAGAGCTGAGATGGCCCAGTGGTTAGAACGCGTGCATCTTAACCGATGATTGCCAGTTCAAATCCAGGCAAGCACCACTATATATATGTGCTTAATATGTGTTTATAATTCATCTCGTGCTCGGCGGTGAAGGAAAACATCGTGAGGAAACCTGCTTGTGTCTAATTTCATCGAAATTCTGCCACATGTGCATTCCACCAACCCGCATTGGAACAGCGTGGTGGAATATGTCCCAAACCCTCTTCTTAATGGAAGAGGAGGCCTTATCCCAGCAGTGAGAAATTTACAGGCTACTTTACTTTACTATAAAAAAATATATATTTGTGTATTGTATCTTAAAATACATGTTGTGGCCGTCTTAAAGAATGGCACACTTTATATGAAATATATATATATATATATGTTTTTATGTATAACATGTGCAGGTTATTTCTTAATAAATAAATGTTTGTACTCAGGGTTTGGAAAAAGCCGTCTAATGTCTGTTAACGGTAAGTATACTTCAAATCAAGTCGAATGGTACGTGGGTGTAATAAACTGCCGTTCCCTTGTATTATATTGTACAAAATAAATTTATTGCTTCTCGTAAGTATTTGCAAATGGTATAAATTGTGCCGTTCAAACATTGACCTTGGAGGTATAATCGCCGCTTACACTTTGACCATGGAGTAATAATCCAAAATAAGTTTTGGCTTCCCGTCTCATTACCATTGCTGATCATTACCCGCGTACTTGCTGGTTCAGTTTTGGCCAAAAAAGCACTTCAACAGAAACATAATATTGGCATTCTTGCTACCATTCGATTAGTATTTCTTATTTGGATATTCAACGGAATATTGTTAATCAGCCGATGTTATATTTCTTACATCATTATTTTTTATTGGCTGTGGTGATCACTTATGGTTTCCTATTTCTGCTTAACTATATAAAAAAAATCAGTATTGTATTTTAATTTTAAGGAATATTAGTGGGTTGCCCGCGAAACTTGCAATTATTCAATAGATTTTTTTTATTACGGAGTGGAGTGGTCCAGTGGTTAGAACGCGTGCATCTTAACCGATGATTGCGGGTTCAAATCCAGGCAAGCACAGCTGATTTATGTGCTTAATTTGTCTTTATAATTCATCTCGTGCTCAGCGGTGAAGGAAAACATCGTGAGGAAACCTGCATGTGACAAATTTAATAGAAATTCTGCCACATGTGTATTCCATCAACCCACATTGGAACAGCGTGGTGAAATATGTTCCAAACCTTCTCCTCAAAGGGAGAGGAGGCCTTTAGCCCAGCTGTGGGAATTTACAGGCTGTTGTTGTTGTTTTTTATTATTTTCGACAGGTTTTGTTTTGATTTCATTGCATTGTAAGCTGCAAGTCACTCATCTATACGTGTATTTGGCACCATAAACTCTCGCGGTGAAGAAACATTTTCACCACTGATGATACATTATTTAAATTAATTATATATTTTTTACTAAAATATCAAATGAAAAACAACGTATGTCGTAGTAAGCTCTCATGGATCATTTGGTTCCATTTTTTTAATTAGGCATTTTAAAAAATCGCTATAACCGGCCAGTAACTTTATGCTCTCTCAAACGAATTCTTTCTTACATCGCTACAATTTCATAAACTACAATCAAGAAACCCCTTCAATTTTCAAAATTCGAAAAGACACGATAACCGACTTTTCATGTATTTCCATAATTACTGGGACAAAAATCGGCTGACGCTATTATTCACTAGAGAAAGATATTTTGCTGACCGTACTGGAAGTAGAGCACAGATAATACACGCGCAGGCACATGAAACAACTTGTCCACAATGTAATTCTAGTTTTAAACTCGGAAATTAAATCAAAACTCAACTCAGTTTCACCGTCTACGTTAATTAGGCGTGTTTGCGTATCTGAAGTTTCAAATGTATTTATACATCAATCATATTAAGTTCAAAGCTCTGTGTAGGCCGAGCGCTGGTCGTAATAATACATCACTCTTTTGTCATACGGTTTCTTTGATTAAATAACATATTATTAACTAATATAACATATTAGTAAGTAATAGTCGCCCGCGGCTTCGCTAATTTTTTAGGGTGTTAGTTGTAATGTTTAAGGCAAAAAAGTAGCCTATGTCCTTTCTTGAATTTGAAGTTTGCTTCATAACAAATTTCTTCAAATTCAGTTCAGCGATCCTTTCGTGAAAGAGAGATAGACATACAGACAGATTTACTTTGACATTTATAATATTAATATAGATTTATTTTTAATTTTTCATCTCTGTTATTGATCAGTTAGGACCAACAAATGCATGTCTTGACTTCATTGATACGTTCATAAATTTATTACATTTATAAAGAAAGCATATTATACAAGATTATGCCGACGATAATAAATAAAAATTTTAACAAAAAGAAAAACCGACTTCAAACAAAACACTATTTTAAAACAAATGAATATGCACTAAAAAGTAACAAAAATAATTGCGTATTCAACATATTTTTTAGAGTCCTAAGTAAAATGAAATGAAAAATATTAGACTACTTAAAAGTCGATTTACGATTATATAAAGTAAAGTAACAGCCCGTAAATTTCCCACTGCTGGGCTAAGGCCTCCTCTCCTATTAAGGAGCGGGTTTGGAACATATTCCACCACGCTGTTCAAATGTGGGTTGGTGGAATGCATATGTGGCAGAATTTCGATGAAATTAGACACATGCTGGTTTCCTCACTATGTTTTCCTTCACCACTGAGCACGAGAGAATTAAGCTCATATATGTAGTGGTGTTTGCCTGGGTTTGAACCCGAAATCATCGGTTAAGAGGCACGCGTTCTAACTACTGGGCCATCTCAGCTCTGAATTACATACATATGTAATTGGAATTAAGTAACATCACTGTATAGTAAAATGTTGAAAAAGAGTAACTACTGAGTTTCTTGCCGGTTCTTCTGGGTAGAATCTACTTTCCCAACCCGTGGTACCTTAACTTGATATATTTGGTAAATGACGATTCAAATGTGCTTGTTTAAGCCTACTTGAATAAAGTAAGGTTTTATTAAAAATAAATATTAATATTATAAATGTGTAAGTAACTTTGTCT
This sequence comes from Vanessa cardui, assembly GCF_905220365.1. Classification (NCBI taxonomy): domain Eukaryota; kingdom Metazoa; phylum Arthropoda; class Insecta; order Lepidoptera; family Nymphalidae; genus Vanessa; species Vanessa cardui. The sequence goes on from NC_061146.1 coordinate 8,213,818, forward strand.
GTCTGTCTGTCGCTCTTACATGACCAAACCGCTGAACCTAATATGATGAAATTTGGGATGAAGCAAACTTGAACTACAAGAAAGGGCATGGGCTTTTTATGACACATGACAACTGCGAAGCGAGCGAAGCTGCGGGCGACTGCTAGTTATAAATAATATCGTCATAAATTTTTGCGTGTTAAAAGCGTACAACATGTGAAACGCAGCCGCCTCCCGGCCTATTTCAATTTCCTCCCTCAGCCGTGTATAGTATATCATTCATATTTGACTACACCTGCGCCGTTGTGACGATCAAAAATTGATATTAATTTGATGAAACAATGAAAGCTAGCGAGATTACTGAAATTAACCCAGTTAAGCTTATACAACATATAAGTTCATGTATCTAACTTTACATATAACCAACCAACAAATAGAAATACTATGTGACTATAAAATAGTCTATTTGCTTAGTTGTATGTGCTTGTGGAAGCTGGTCTTGGTTGGTACCACTTATTTTTTTATTTTATTTTATTAAATAGGAAGCCAACGCTGTATACAGTTTTGTTTCTTTTTCTAGACTACAATTATTAAATAACTTAAATATAAAAATTGTATACCTCACTTATAGGCTAACTTAACATGCGTAGGAATAAAAAAAAGTACATTCTTTGTTATAAAACTTAAAATAGAACTAAACTACGTAAGCAAAAAAAATAAAAAAAAAGGAAAGAGGAATTAACAAAACATGCTACATACACTTATCATTATACCGTCGATATCAATACTACTAATAATAGTGAGCCAATGAAACGTAACGTCTTAGTGCCCAAGGTTGGTGGAATATTAGCTATATACAGAAAAGTTCATTTTCTTACAACGACAACATCTATGGGCCATGGTGACCACTTATCATCAGAAGATGCCAGGCAAAATGCTTAAAAAAACATACCCTCCGCTGTGTTCTGCTGGTGGCTTGATGGAGATAGGGGGTAAAAGTGATGTCACTCCACCCCTCTCCTTTATTGTGCGTACAAGACGCGACGTCATCCCCGCTGACATGATCCTCAGGGCTAGATTCCAGTCATATCAGATAAAAAAGTGGTCAACCTCGGAATGAAACGTAATAAGCTGTAAATTGGTAAGAACCTTTGTTTTGTCGTTGGTGTCTCAAAAGTCACAAGAGCTAACGTCTTCGCGTCTTGAGATAGTCAAGGTCAAAGGTCATAAGTCATAAAAATCGGTTTTCTATTGCTCAAATTGGATTTGCACCCATTATAAAAGTTGTAGTGTATAAAATTTTCTACAATTTTTTCATACGATCAACCGTTGTTGCGGTGAGAGTGAGAGGGCGCCGCGTAGTTATATACGGTACTTATTATGGTGAAACTGTGAAAATGAGGTAAAACCCTTAATATGACTGGGCTACTATCTGAAACAGGACGCAAGGCACTTACCTCACGCATCCATAAAAAACTATCCATTAGGCTAAGAGGCACTCCAATATATATAACTACATTTCCCACTGCTGGGCTAAAGTCTCCTCTCCCTATGAGGTGATGGTTTGGAATAAAAATGTGGCAGGATATCCTGTGAATATTTTCCTTCACCGCTGAGCACGAGATGAATTATAAACCCAAATAAAATACATGAATATTCAGTGGTGCTTACCAGGGTTTGAACTCACAATAATCGATTAAGCACCGCGTTCTAACCACTGGTCCATCTCGACATGATTATATATCATGTAGTAATTAATACGCTTGAGGCTTACATAACAATAATGATAACATTGCGGTACAATGAAATCGTAATGTGTGTTTTTAATTAAAATTTAAATAATTCATAAAGCGGATACCTTTGTAGCTGTCAATCGGAATGATTGTGACTTTAGCTGTGGTCGGGCTTAATTTTCGTGTGTTATTTTGCATGTACAGTCGGGGTAGGAAGTGTTCGTCACCTTATCACCGTCACAACTACACAGGGTACCATTGAAAACCAGCGTTTGGTATTTGGAACCCATTAGGAAGGAATGGTACACCTTTTAGGATACGTTAATTATCACTGTTTTTTTTTAGTACTAAGTTATAATTACTTAATATGTTTTTTTTTTTATTTTGGTTGCTTTTCTTTTTTTATTAATTTTTTTTTATAATTTTTATTATTTTTTAATGCGTCTCGTGTCCTAATCAACATTTCTTTCTTTCTTAAGATCTATTTTCATGTTCTCAGTATGAGCGATAATCTGCTTTACCGATCGAGAACATATGACACTGACAGACATATTTTGACAATTCAGTAGAAGATATCATATCTAATTTAAATTTGGAATGACTAATTACGCCAGTAAAAAGATTACATGTTGATATAAAACTAGATGTAGTCCGAAGATGCTACACAATTTTGAACCAAGTTCTCATACTGTGTAAGTTTAATTTTATATGCAGTTGTCAGTTTAGTGCTTTATTTTCAAAAGGTATTAAGAGTTTAAGACTTGATAAAGGAATGAATTTGAAAACTGACGTAGGTTTTCTTACTCTGACTTAACGAATCCCTCTGAGTTTGCGCAGCCATGATAAATGTGTTACATGATGCTGCAGCACCATGATGAAAATACGAATAGTCGCGCCATTTTATATTTGACGACTTCCGTGTTTGAGTAGTGTGTACAGTGGTTTTCCTGGGTGCACCATTCCGAGGTCCCTGGTTCGATCCCGGGCGGTGTAGTGGTTGTGATACCGTCGTTACTTCTGATTTTCCATGAAACAAGTGCTTTAGCTATCAACAACAATAAACAACTGGGTCAACTGGGTTCTAACCATTTGGTCATTTCGGCTCATATATAGGGATCAGAGTAATGTATGTGGTGTTGTATTATATTTGTTTTTATATTATTATTTATTATATAAATAAAAACTAAACGAAGACCCGGCTTCGTGCGGTTAAATGTTATTGATTCGGATTTTTTATTTTTTACCGATCTATTATTTACTGTGGGTAAGTTTCCATCGAGTATGCAGTATCCCTGCACGAAATTTTTATTTAGAACACACTTCCTGAACGCACCCGTAAACGTCAAACATGGCCGACAGTTGTCAACTGTCACGTGACATGGCATCCATTGAATTTCATGGGTTTAATGTCGAAATATCTGGATTATACAAATTTTCCGGAAATGTGTTGTCGACTCAAACTCATTATTTTTTATTGACCTATAATTATGGATAGTTTTTGATAGGGACGAAATTATTAGCTATGTATGTTATATTATTATATATATTTTACTTCCGATAAAAATGTTTAATCGCGAAATAGTTTGTTGTGTTTTGATGTTGATTTTAAGGTTGGATGAATTAGTGGTATTTATTTATTTAGTGGTAGTTTCGTTACAAGGGATATATTTGTATGGAACGTCTGGTGTTATCCCGGATATCATGTAAACGATTACAATTATTATTGTATTAAAATGAAACAGGAAATACACATCATACTGTATATTTATTTCATACAACATATTTAAACATTAATACATTTTAATTTAATACAATGAACATTACAATTAGTACAATAATCTTAGCTTAAATTATTTTCGCCATCAAAGCCCCAAACGAACTGAGAGCAAATCTATTCACACAGTGCTTTTAATAGCTTTAGCCCTTCTTACATTTACAATTTATTTGACTACCCGCCTTGCTGTTTTTTTTCACATTTTAATAAAAATAATCAAATCATATATCATCATATATTTATGTACAGTATGTATTATTTATTTTTAAATAGCTTACAATCATTATCAAGGTCATAAACGAAATCTGCTTTAGTATTTTAATAAAATAAATAAGAAAGTTACGGATTCATTATTTTTTTGAGAATTAAAATTGACTTATTTAAGGTGTAAATTTGACTCTTCCCGACACCCTGTGTGTACTTATGTATGTATATGTATGTATATATGAGTTAAAAAAGTTAATGCAACACGTTTATCTCCCTCGACACACTGACAGCGTCCTTTCCTGCACTTCCTAACGTCGGCTGGTAAATGCTAAATTAGCATTATTCTCGTATTTCGTGAAATATATTTTTCTGTTGACAAATAACAAAATGTAAATATACAACAAACAATAATAATAAAAATAAAATCTTATGTATCAAACTAAATATGCGACTATAATAAAAAAAGAATCCGTTTTCAAGGCATTTTTAACCTAGACAGTGTTAGAACGTGTACATCTTAACTGATGATTGCGGGTTCAAACCCTGGCAAGCACCACTGAATACACATGTGCATTCCACCAACCCGCATTAGAACAGCGTGTTGGAATATGTGCAAAACCCTCTTCTTATTGGCAGAGGAGGCCTTAGCCCAGCAGTAAGAAACGGGCTGTTACTTTACTTTACTTTTTTTAATCTATAATGCTGTTAATTACAGTGAGTACACAGAGTAATACTGACTTTTCAAATTAAAATAAGCTTTATTTTACACCAGTAAACACATACATAAGTCCATTCAAGAAAGAAATGGTCTTATCGCTAAATCAGCGATTTCTTCCAGACAATCTTAAGGTATATGGAACTAACAGGGGTAAAAAGAGGAAGGAATAATATATTTAAAATAAAGTAATGTACAGTACTTGAAACATGGATACACATACATACATGGCTTTGTATGTGTATCTACATATAAATATGGATGTATATATGTCTGTATATAATTTAAAGTGCAAGATAGTATTGTCACAATAAGAGTGAGTTTTAATGTGTGTGTGTGTGTGTGTGTGTGTGTGTGTGCGTGTGTGTACTTTGTTGGTTTAGAGAATTGAATAAGTAATGTCTTTAAAGAGTCGAAAGCGGTTGCATCGCATGTTTTCGAAACGCTTGAAATTTAACGAAATTCAGCGAAAGAAGTCAGCGCTGTACCAATCAATATTAGACGAAGGTCTCGTTATGTTAACCGTCAGTCAGTCTGTCAGCGGTTTCAGCTTGTTTTATTTATTTAAAGCGCTCGTTACAGCCTTTCGATATTCAATGGGTTGTTTAGTGTTTTTTCTAGGCTAATTTTGACGGCGCTGAATCGCTGATAGGATGAAAGTGATTGATGTACGAGTACATAGCTTTTTTATGGTATTCATAAAAAGGCTATTTGATTTGATAGGTTTCGATGAAGCGAAGTGGCAATTAAGGCGGATAAGGTTTTACTAAAAAATATGTGTGAGTAATTGTTTTAGGATATATAGGATTATGCAAAGATATAGTCGCTTTTTTCTGAAATTTGAATGTTGACATTTTGACCACAGATTATAATCTGATAGTTGTCACATGTCGAATATTTCTAACACTGTTTGTGATGTTTTGTTTTTTTTTGTTGTGATTTTTTTTTAATTACGATTCAACGGAGATATGCTGCCAGCATTCTTGCCACCATTCCACGCGGAAGGTTTATACAGTGACCAGTTTTAGTTCATATTTGTATATATTTAAGCATTTAATGTTATTAATTTTTATGTCAAAAAAGAGTCTTCTATTTTTATCGGGAGTTATACATATTATTATGACATATAAAATCTTAATGTAATTTCTTATATTTTTTATAAATAGCCGGATTGGTAAATATCCTGACGAGAAACATTCACTTTTGACATTGTCGCTGTAGGAAATATTTTTAATTGCAAAAACAACAATGCGCCACCAACTTTGGGAACTGATTTTCTTTTTTGATATAGGAAGATTTTTGGACACTTTTTCGGTACCCACAGACAGTGGCGCTATCAGGCATATTAACCATTCCTTACAATGTCAATGCGTGACCAACCTTGGGAAGTAAGGTGTTATGTCCCTTGTGCCTGATACAAGCTTACTCAAAGTGGAACACAACAATACTGAGTATTATAATGCGTAAAATGAAAATAAAATCTTTCTAAGATATAAAGATAATCAGCTCCATCAATCTATCTCATCGATTAAAAAATGCCACGAGATAAAGTCCCTACTTTATCCGGGCGAAGTCGAAACGGACAGCTTGTAAAAAAACTCTTAGTCTGGAATACTTACATCTTGGAAATAAAAATAAAGATCTAATAACGAAGGGAATAGTTGGAGCGGCTTGTTTAAAATAATATTAAAACTTACGAATTATTTCATAGTAATTGACGGATAAATCATTACATAGTATAAAACAAAGTCGCTTACCGCTGTCTGTCCCTATGTATGCTTAGATCTTTCAAATTACGCAACGGATTTTGATACGGCTTTTTTAATAGAAAGATTGATTCGAGAGAAAGGATGCACATTATAGTTAACACTGATGATTTTAGAGATTTCTCAAGTTATGTCATAAATAACTAATACTCCGCAAAGTCAATAGATCCTTTTTGGGGCAAGGTATCCGTTTCTATAATAAAATTCCGCAGAAATTTTTAACTATGCCCTTTGGTAAATTCAAATCGTTTGTAAAAAATACATTGGTAGAAAAAGCATATTATTCGATACAAGATTTTATAGATGATAAAAAAGCGTGGAGTTAATACCTCTTGACTTCCAAGGATACATTAATTGAAATAATTGTATTTAATTAACATGACGTTGTATTTTTTAAATGTTAAAAAAGAGTAACTACTGAGTTTCATGCCGGTTTTTCTCGGTAGAATCTACTTTCCGAACCGGTGGCAGCTTCAGTTAATTGTAAAATGACGATTCAAAAGTGCTTATAAAAGCCTACTTGAATAAAGTTTATTTTGATTTTTTTGAATAAACACATTTTTTGCGCATACAATGCAAACGTTGGCTCAACCCTACGTAATAGATAATAATGTATAGTACGACACGACTTAGATGTAGATACAGTATGTAGTACATCCGAATTAAGTACGCTATACCAAATTATAAATATCTATTTCTTATGTGAATATGATCTTTACACAAACGTAATATCATGTGACCTAATATATTCGTCAATTTGACACGTCACTGACGCGAGAATCTATAGCGACGAATAGCGTCGAATGGCGCGATATGGAGCTATTTTTATTGGCTGTGTAAATCGGCAATAATCGGTTTTATTTAATTCGCCGATGCTACATTTAAGTTGTGTCGTACTATACTATAGTATTGTAAACTTTAAAAAAGTCAGTGATGGTATATGTCTATCCTTCAGGGATAACCCATAATAACCATTTTTATCCTTTATAGATAGATATCCATCTATAGTATATTTAGTTTAAGTATTGCACCAGTACGAAGCCGGGTCGAGCCGCTAGTATATCTATACATTCATGTTATACTTATATATTATATGTTTGACGACCTCCGTCGTCGAGTGGTGTGTACACCGGTTTTCATGGGTACGCTACTCCGGGTTCGATTCCCGGCAGAGTCAATGATAATCTATATCATTAGTTTTCTATATTGTCTTGAGTCTGGGTGTTTGTGGTACCGTCGTTACTTCTGATTTTTATTTCTTATTTTTCATAACACAAGTGCTTTAGCTACTTACATTGGGATCAGAGTATTGTATGTGATGTTGTCTCATATTTATGTATTTATTATTTATGTTATTACGACGACACACACTCATACATAGTTAAGATTAGGCACATAAGAAGCCTTAGAGCAAATCTTTTTGACTTTTCTCGACTGTAATATGTATACGCATAAACCTACATCTTGAATCACTTACTCAAACCGCCTATAAATCCGTTGCGTAGCTTAAAAGATCTAGCGAGGGAAGGGACATTGTTTTATTCTATGCAAAGATTGATTAAAATATTGATACATTTTACTCCAAATGTTAAAAATCAATAATACGTTTTTTGCCATTTCTTTAGGTTTTTTATTGTTATAATGATAAGATCGATCAGTAAAGCCTTCTCTTTAGTGACTTTGTAAATCATTACGCTTGAAATTTTTGGAACAAGCAGTAGGGGACCACTTGTTTTAATTCTATAAATCACTTTATACCCCGCGCCCGGCTTTGCCCTCACGTTGGAGGGAACATAGGTTTAGGTATATAAAATTAGCCTATGTATATAGAGTTTAAACTTACTTCATACCAAATTTCAGCAAATTCGCTCCAATTTTTAGCCATTAGACAGACGGACAAAAGTTACTTTCGTATTTTTAATATTACTGTGTACTATAAAGCTTTAAATTACACAAAAATAATGTATTAGTTAAATATTGTATTTGAATTAATAGAGTTAATATTTCGTAAAATTTTAATTAATTTCGTGCTCGGGGGTGAAGGAAAACATCGTGAGGAAACCTGCATGTGTCTAATTTAAACCAAATTCTCCCACATGTGTATCTACTAATCTGCATTGGAGCAGCTTGGTGTGATGTGCTCCTAACTTCCTCCTCGAAGGGAGAGGATACTTTATTCCAGTGTGGAAAATTTACAGACTGTTTCTATAAGATATCTTATGACTAAGGAAAGGTGGGTATCGACTGGATGAGGTAGTGAAGAACTGGGTGCTCGTGTACGCCTTAATTTGCCTTGTCCAACAGTGCGAAATTTACAGGCTGTTACTGTGGTCATACAAGGCATATAAACACAGTTTTTTTTATACATTAGTGATTTGATTCCGTCACAAACTTTATTTGTTTATTACTATTTTTATAATGTATGTATCGTAATTTAACCCAAAAAATGTATTGTACCTCGACCACTTATTAACTTAAACAAACTTTACTTCAAATAGATTATTAAAAATCTCATCAATTATTACCATAGGTGGCTACGAATTTTCCGAACCATGGTAGCGTTGGTAACATTTTCGGAACAATTGTATCGTAAATCCCAAATTGATTTTTGGAAATTATACCTTAATAGACAAGATTTAGAGTTCATTTTCGGTTATTGAATATACAGACATGCGCTCTCCTGTAAAGTACGAATTATATCGTTCCTGTTTCTTCGCATTTTCAGCGCCAGTACCCGTCCGACTTTCATGAGGATTGGACGTCAGTAAGGAAGGTTATCGTATAACGCTCGCGATCGAAACGTGTGATTAATATTTTTATTTAGAGTGAAATCAAGTGTCTTAAGTATATTTCAAGACTGTAACATCGAGAACGAACGAAAAATTAAATAAAGGTAAGTGTTGTTATTGAGAAAATTTAAAAAAAAGTTATTTTTTTTAAATCGTTGTGTTAATGTCGAAGTACTCAAAAAGGATGTTTTCTTTCGCTTTTAAGGGGTAAAAATATTGTTTTTATTATCTATTAATATTATTAATTCATTATCAATGAATATACATAGCTATCGTCTTGTAGTTTTTTGTTGTTAAGGTTATATTTGATAAAAATATTCTTAATCTGTTAAGGTTTGATATTATGTAGGTATCTAACAAAAAGGCTTAGCTTAATTACTGCTGATATCTAAGAAGGATATGTGTTTACTGTACATATTTAGAGTAACATACAGAAAATATTATATAAACGATTTGTTTGTAAAATATACAACATAATTCATTGGGTTTTGTAATTAATTAGAAATAAAAGAAATATGTATAATTGTATATAATGCTTATACATTAATTGCTTAAAAATATTCGACAAATTTTATTCAATAAAGCAACACTAAAATTGTTCATTTACACTGTGTATTTGAGCGTTATGTTATTAAGGGTCGTTGACCTCGCAATTATTATTTTAGGGGACTTCCGATTTCATTTAATTACTTGAAAATGTTGAATATAATATATCTCGGATAATTATATTACATTTGTTTTGGACTTTTAAAAAATCTTATGTTTAATAATTTTTGATTAACAGTACTTATTTCCTGTTAAAGCCTGAAAATAGATGACTATATTTACGCCCAGCTTTGCTTAAGTGTAAGGAGTATGGCGTCTACACATTTGCACATTTCTAAAGTCAAATTTGAATAACTTTTGTACAACTAACCCCAAATGTACCCCCTTGTATAGATAATTAAAAAAAGAAAATTGCTTCATATAAAATTTTATCAAAATCGGTTTATTGGTATACCTGTAAAAATATAAGAGACAAACAGAGTTACTTTAGCTTTTATAATATGAACAAGATGCTGGCCGCGGCTTTGCGTGCGTAGAAGTTGAATATATTTACACATTAACAAAAAATATAACGTTAATTTAAGACATCATACATCATCATATATATTTCACTGCTGGGATAAAGCCTCCTCTCCCATTTAAGAAAGAGTTTGGAACATATTCCACCACGCTGTTACAATGGGGCTAGTGGAATGCACATGTATCAGAATTTCGAAGAAATTAGACACATGCAGATTTCCTCGTGATGTTTTCCTTTACCGATAAGCACGAGATGAATTATAAACACAAATTAAGCATATACTTATACATATATAGTGTTGCTTGCCTGGGTCTGAATCCCAAATCATCGGTTAAGATGCACGTGCTCTAACTAGGCCATCTCAGCTATTTATATATATAATCTACTTATATTTAATCAGTAGCCCAAAAATGTTTCTAAGTTAAAAATGACAGACGTCCACACAAACTTCGAACAATTATTTCACCCCCTCAGACATATAATTTCCAAAATTCCTTCTTTAGTGTGTGTCTCTTACTTAGACATTGTGGAATCCGAACTCAAATAATCCGAATTCAATTAAACAAAAAATTGCTTTTAAAACTAGTTTATATCAATAATTCTTTATCAATTTAATTGTACATTGTAACGTTGTCAGTAGTGGTTAGTTAGTGAATAAAAAAACAAAAGAAGATCACAGAACATTCGATTTTACACATTACTTTTTCTTTTTGATCGATGGATGGATGAAAACGATCCTACTCACCAACTTTAATAGTTTACGCTCCGTGATAATGTCAGTCCGGACATATTATTTAATATATGTATATATATACAATATACATATATAGATAGATATATATGTAACTAGTTGACACCCAACTCTTCGCTCGCGTATTTGGGGTTGCTTATCGGTGTCAGGCATTAGAAGTAATCCTTAATCTTTCCTTAGATTGCAAGCTCTTTTCATACCAAATTTCAAAGTAACAAAGTTGTATATGTATTCTTTAATTTGAATTAACAATAATGAACTATATATTTTTTTAATAAGTCGATAAAAATGATCACTGATGTTTTTGCTGATGTTTCACCCTTATAATAGAAATTCGGGCTTTGCATTTGATTTAATTCTTATAAGAGAGTACTTGAATTGACTTTTTGATACTGACTGTTTTATTGACGTCAGAATTTTCTTTACAATCGTTAAATAATTTTAATTCGAAATTTAAATTATTTAAAATATAAATGCTCTGTGCGATACTTCATCGAACGTCAGAAGAGAGTACTCGTTCTATTATGATCCCAATGAACATTGAAATTTAAATTTAATGGATTGATTTAAACGTTTTTTAATTGTATTTTAAGTAAATCCGAAATCGGTTTGTCGTTTTAAATGAGAAATGAATTTATGTTATTTATTTACATTATAATATTGAGTACACTTACTCACTTGGAAAGGGTGATGGAAGCTCCGTATCTACAAAGGAAAAGTTCTTATATATGATTTCTAAATCTATATAAACCCTCTGTAAATTATCATACATACCGATCTCGGAGGAGGTAGACGTGTTCCTTTCACTTGTAACATTTTAATTCGCAAAACAATAGTAAAAGTAAAAATTATAATAAACAATTGTGATACACGGTGTTTACTATTGACATTCGGTTAAATTTGTGATAAAATTCATAGTGAAAGTGTAAAACAATGATGAAAATAGAAATTTAAAAGTGAATTCTTATCAATGTTTAGACAGTGACGGTGTATCAAATTGTTGGTGTCTACCATATACCCACTTTTATATATTATCAAATATAAATTAGTCAAATAAACAGCGCTTTTTCGCAAGTAAGATCAACTGTAGATTGGACCAGTGGCATAAAATTGGTATACGTATACGATAATACCCGAGTTCAATCCTCAGTAAAAACAGAAATATTTTACATTTTAAATTTTAAACAACATTGTATTTTTCTTCGCATTATTATAACATTTAATATTATAATGGCAGAGAAACAGACATCGTGGGGATGCTGCAATGTAAATAAAGACAAGGACGACAAACATATGCAATGTATAGAATGTAAAAAAAAGTACCACTTTGGTTGCTTGGGAATTGATTCTTGTACGAAAGTGTGCACAGATTGGAATTGTCCCAAATGCAGCAGACCTAAACTAAAAGGAACTAATAATGATGAAACTCCAGTTAAACCATCAATAAGTCGTACAAGTTATAAAATTACCGATTCAAATGTGACCAAAAGATCATCAAAAAGACAAGCGCTTAGTTCTCCAACGTCACCTATAGCAAGTGAGGGACCTTCACAAGAACTGATACGAAATGTCATCAATGAAGCAATTAATAAACAAATGTCAAACCTTATGATAGATATTAACAAAACAATAAAAGATTCCATAAGTACTCATTTTAAAAACTTAGAAAATAAATTTGAAGAACTTCAAGCATCAGTTTCTTTTATTAGCAACCAGTACGATGATATGAAAAAACAACTTGATACTCATTTGGAATTAGTTAATAAATTAAAGCAAGAAAATCAAACCCTTCAATGTACAGTGACTAACCTACAAAATAAAGTAAACTTAATGGAACAACATGCACGAGCTAATAATGTTGAAATACAATGTGTTCCCGAGTCAAAGAACGAAAATATAATCAATGTTATAAAACAACTCTCAAAATCTGTAGGATACAATATTAAAGATAATGAAATAGTTCACTGCACCCGTATCGCTAAAATGAATCCAAAAACTACAAGACCCAGATCTATCATAGCACAACTCAGCGCACCTATGATTCGCGACCAACTATTAGCGGCAGTTATAAAATTCAACAAAAATAATCCCTCCAACAAACTAAATACATCCCATCTTGGCATAGCAGGTAACAAGGCTCCCATATATGTATGTGAACATCTATCCGCATCGAATAAATCTCTTCACGCTGCCGCTCGTCAAAAAGCTAAAGAATTAAACTACAAACACATTTGGGTTCGTAACGGGCGCATATTTATGAGAAAAACGGACATCTCCGACTACAAATTAATTAATAGTGTGGAATGTCTCAACAAATTAACCTAGACCTAAGTTATGTTGCATGTAAATACGTTGATTCATTGCAAAAATGTTGGCATTAAATGTATATTACCAAAATGTTAAAGGTCTTCGTACAAAAACACTTGATTTCCATAGAAAAGTGTGCTGTAATAATTATGATCTTATTGTATTGACTGAAACTTGGCTATGTTGTAGCATTTTAAGTGCGGAACTATTTAGCGATAACTATAATGTTTACAGAAGAGATAGAGACCGACTCAATTCGAGCAAAAAACATGGTGGGGGAGTATTGGTAGCTGTAAGTACTAAACTTAACTCTCGGCGAATGGAATCCTGGGAGAGTTCCTGTGAGGATTTATGGATCACAATAGACATACACAAAAATAATAAAATAGTTTTGTGTGCTGCCTATATCCCCCCACCGGTCAATAAATCCGTATTGAACAGATTTATAGACAATGTTAATCGTGTTTCAGAATTTACACATTACAATACGCTTATCATTGGAGATTTTAATTTAAGCTGCATAAACTGGGATTTGGTAGGCAAAGCTAGTAACAAGTGCAATTTACCTTCTTTGGCTCAATCTCTTGTAGACTTTTCTCAAATGAACTCTTTTTGTCAAATGAATCACATAAAAAATCAACAAAACAAAATCTTGGATCTCGTTTTCTTTAATAGTGATAATTTTAAAGTTACGGTTAGCTCATCATCAAATGTATTGAGTCGAATAGACCCTTTTCATCCACCTTTAGATATTAGCGTCAACAAGGATGACAATACAGCAAAATTATTAGAGTCAAACTCCAAATATGTAAAATATAACTTTTTTAAGGCTGATTTCGCAGCAATAAATAGTTTCCTCAATCATGTAAACTGGGCAGAAAAACTTTCAGTGTACAATGACGTCGATACAATGGTAAAAATATTCTATTCTGTCATACGGTCTTCAATAGAACAATACGTACCCAAACAGACACACAGAAATAAAACTAAATATCCTCCATGGTTCAACAAAACTCTTATTAAAAGAATTAAAGAAAAAGAAAAACTAAGAACAAGATACAAAAAATATAAAAATCCTATGGACGAGATTTCCTTCAAAATTCTAGAAAAGAGATGTGAGAAATTATCATTAGAATGTTACAACTCTTATATAAAACGCTCAGAAGATAACATCAAAACTAATTCTAAATATTTTTGGACATTTACGAACTCAAAAAGACAAAACAATTCTCGTGCATTTCCATCTACTATGACGAGAAATAATGTCGAAATTTCAGGTGCCAGTAACATTTGCAACAACTTCGGTTCACATTTTTCTAAAATTTACAATAGTAATACAGCTACCCAATACAACGTCAATGATATCCTAGCTAATATGTTTGATGACGCTAACAAAAGCTGTGTCTTATCATGTATTCAGCTAAATGAACACGAAATATTGAAGAAATTACAAAACCTAGATCCGCATAAAGGTGCAGGAGCGGACGATATACCACCAATTTATTTAATTAACTGCGCATCATCTCTTGCTAAACCTCTAAGAATAATTTATAATGTATCACTAAGTTTGGGAGCATTTCCAACTAAGTGGAAGGTGGCAAAAGTGGATCCCATTTTTAAAAGTGGTAATAACGAAAAATTAGAGAACTACAGGCCTATATCTATTCTTTCGGTGTTCGCCAAAGTATTTGAGTCTTTAGTTTATCCGTATATATATGCCCAGTTTAAAGGTGGTATTAGTCAGCATCAACACGGTTTTATATCTGGGAGATCTACTAACACAAATTTAGTTAACTATACTGAAATACTAATCGAGTCTGTTGACAAACGAAAAAGAGTTGATGTAGTCTATACAGATTTTAGCAAGGCATTTGACCTGGTTCCCATTTCAGTTCTCCTTACAAAATTATCAGTATTTGGCATGACTGGATCTATATTGGACTGGTTAAAATCATATCTTTATGATAGGTGTTTCTATGTAGTTGCAAATGGATATGAATCTATAAAATTCAACATAACATCTGGAGTTCCTCAAGGCTCACACCTGGGTCCTTTACTTTTTAATATTTTTATCAACGACCTACCAAAAAGTTTTCATCACTCAACACCTTTCATGTTCGCTGATGACCTTAAACTCCTAAAGGTTATTGAAAATTTTGAAGATGCTAGTCGCTTACAGGAGGATCTAAATCGATTGTATCATTGGTGTAAGGTGAACGGAATGGTACTCAACACAGAAAAATGTTCTTGTATATCGTTCACTCGGAATAAGCTTGAAGTTAACACCAGTTATTACCCATACGTCATTGCTAATGTCCCTCTAAAACGCCTTAATACAATCAGGGATCTTGGTGTGATTTTCGATGAGAAGCTTACATTTATTCCACACATAGATAATATAGTCACCAAAGCCTCAAAGATGTTGGGTTTTGTCCTGAGGAACAGCAAAATATTCCGAAATGTACATACCAAAATAATTCTATATAATAGCTTAGTAAGAAGTATACTAGAGTATGGTAGTGTCATTTGGAGGCCACATTATGCAACACACTGCCTAAGAATAGAGAGGATACAAAGGCGATTTCTCTATCATCTGGCGTTCTCTCAAAGAAAGGCTAAAGAACTCTCTTCGTATAATGAAAGGCTAGCATTTTTTAAGATACATAGCTTGAGCCAAAGAAGAGATTTGTTGGATTTGATGTTTTTGTATAAAAGCCTTAACAATATCTATGATAATCCAGATTTAGTATGTAAGATAAAATTTAATGTTCCCTCTCGATATCCACGTAAAACAATTAATCCTCTTACAAGACCTTTTCGAAAAACTGTTTTGGGCAATAACTCACCAATTTCCAGGATGTCTAAAATTCTAAATGATAGTTGTAAACATTTGGACCCTTTTAGGGACTCACTTAAAACATTTCGTTATAAGTTTTTAAACCACCTGTAACCTAATTTTTATATATAGAGATTTTAATATTTTTTTATCAATAAGTTAATACATTTTTAATATAATGTAATAAATGTTTTATAAACTTCCTAATATTTGCATGCTGTATCTGCCTTAAAAGATAATGCATTTAGAACTAAGCTACACTGTAATTCTTTTTACCCAATATTGTATTAATGTAATTATCACTGGTGGATCTTAAATAAATAAATAAATAAATAAATAAATAAATAAATAAATAAAATAAATAAATACAGATAATAATCTTATATATTGAAAGTGTAAGCCGCTTTTTGTTCCAATGATTATAGGAAGATAGCTGCATGGAGAAGATCGATTATGGTCTCAATATGGAGAGCTCTAGCCATAAATGTGCAGAAAAATAAAGAGGATTCTTTCATATATTTTTTGTGATTTAACAAATATTTAAGATACTGGCCGGTTAGACAACAATACGGTCGTATATGAAAAAAAAAATTAAAGATAATTGTTATTGATAAATAATAATTGTGAATAAAAGCGAAGTTTCGCAGGAGACCCAAAGTAAATATTATTCATCGAATCATTAATTGTATTACTAAGTAATACAAACTTTTGAATTGTTATAAGGATGAACAGACGTAAGATGAACTGACGGCTTCAGGTCAGAAAGTATCATTAAACCAAATTGATTTTGGTCACGAACACCAATTTCAAAAGAGACTGACTACGCAGGACAAGTCCAGGCGTGTGAAAGCAAACACAGATGCCCTCTCCGAAACCAACACGAACTGAGTTGTAGGGTACAGGCCCTATAGCTTAATTTACTTTCCGAGGTGTACCAATTGCTAGCCCCGGACTTTATTTGAGAATAAATAAATAAATAAATATTGGACAGCATCACATACATTTCTGATCCCAATGTAAGTAGCTAACGCACTTGTGTTATGGAATATCAGAAGTAACAACGGCACTACAAACACCCAGACCCAAGACAACATAGAATACTAATGATAATCTACATTGACTCGACCGGGATCGAACCCGGGACCTCGGAGTGGCGTACCCATGAAAACCGGTGTACACACTACTCGACCACGGAGGTCGATAAAAGAATTTTTTCCACTTAATCCATAGTCATAGGATCAAATCTGTGGGATTGTAAGCAACTATGAAAGGGAGATAGTCATCAAAATCGTAACTTATACATATTACTAGCTTAGTCTATTTATTGTAGTCATATTTCTCGTTACAGTGATTTCTCTAATTTCAATATTATTGATTTGACACCTAAAAGGAGGTTCAGCGTTGGCTAAATAACTACTCCTTAAAAAATAGTGTTATATAAGAAATTTGAACGCCAATTTCACCACAGTTGAATATGGTATAACTAAAGTAAAATTCTGACTATGACTGTTATTCCGCTAATCCACTGGCATTGCTTGGCACCACACGGTATGGCATATACACATATACTGATACCCTGGACTCGTGAAGGTTGTTCACGTTGGTCTCCTTCGTAGTTGAGTACGAAATGAATTATAAATAATTTTGACCAAATCCAGCACATGAAGTTGGACACACGTGAATAATATTCCTGATTGGATAAAAGATGATGATGATGGATAGAATCTCTTCTGTGGATGTTTATCATGAGCCACTCAGCGTGTACAATGTGAGAAGCAGCTTCGTTTCAGAATATTTAAAGAAAAGAAATATTTATACTGTGACATTAATTCCTCGATCAAAGTAGTATTAAATGTAATTTTTGTCTAAAAATTCTTTACGTAGTGAGTGAAAAAAGAAGGTTTGATCTTTGTGCAGGTTTTTCAAGGTTCGGGAATAGAATAAAAGGGCGGAACAAAGTACTTTTTAATTGTACTACACTTCCAGTTTTAAAGCGTTTCGCACGTTTCTGCGGTCCGTTTCATTCTGGAGTTAAAAGTTTTGTAAAAATAAACGTACATAAGTTGGAATTTATTTTTCCAAGAAATATATGGTGAAGTTTTCTCCAAGAAATATATCGTCAAGTTTATTATGAGAATAGAACAACACTGACTCAGCCGCAGCTTGGAATCTTAAGAGTGTAGTCAATGAGTTTCTTGCCGGTTCTTATTCTTAGAATCTACATTTTGAACCAAGTTTGTATTTAATTTAATCCACTTCCATGATTCAAAGATTCTTATAAGAACCAATTCCATAAAGAACATTTTGACTTCCCATGCAAGAAAAAGAACAGAGATGTTGTTAGTGGTTAGAAATCGTACATTTGTTTTTTGTTTTATGGTATAGGTTGGCGGACGAGCAGATGGGCCACCTGATGGTAAGTGGTCATTATCACCCATAGACAATGACGCTGTAAGAAATATTAACTATTCCTTACATCGTCAATGTGCCACCAACCTTGGGAACTAAGATGTTATGTCCCTTGTGCCTGTAGTTACACTGGCTCACTCACCCTTCAAGCCGGAATACAGCAATACTGAGAACTGTTATTTGGCGGGAGAATAACTGATGAGTAGGTGGTACCTACCCAGACGGGCTAAAACAGAACCCTAAAGTAAAGTAAAGTAACAGCCCATAAATTTCCCACTGCTGAGAAAGGCCTCCTCTTCCGTTAAGGAGAGGGTTTGGAACATATTCCACCACGCTGTTCCAATGCGGGTTGGTGAACCCTACCACCCAGTAAATTTAGTCAAGGTAATGACGTCACCCTGTAAACGTAGAAAAAGAAATGGGCAACCATCTTGGTTGTCCCGGTGCTAACAAACTTTGAACTGCCAGTTGCACTCTTTACGAATTTCATAATATATTGTTGGTATATAAATTAAAATCAATTTATCAGAATCCATTCATATTAATTGAAATACATTTTTGTAAATCATAATGTTTATAAATATATGACATTTTTTTTGTAATTGAGATCTCTAAAGATTTCTCGTAATTTAATTTTCTAATTTTTCGGATAGATGGCTTTGTCAAAAGAGTTCTGAAACTTTACACCACATTAGTCATCCGGTTATGATTTAGTTAAATTTCACAAAACCCAAAACATTTTTTTTTGTTAACATCTTGTTCTATTTCAAAGTCAAACAGCGACAACAAAGTACTTTAAAATATAAAGTTTCATCCAACCGGCAGAATCGTTCAACTGGTTAATAAATTCATTCAAACGTTATATATAAATTCGGTTCGGTTTTGAAATCAGCTGAGTTCCTTCGAAACTATTGTGGTATTATAATACGAACTGCCAACGTCTTCATTTAACTTATATATATACATATATATAATAAATGTCGGCTACGATTGTTTTAACCCTATTTATATATGTGTCAATGGCCCTATTGGTTTAGATTATGAGATCCTATTATTCAGACCTCAAATCGATTCGGTGAAATGTTATTGGTTGATTCCATTGAGAGTTTATCAGTACCAGTGAAGTCTGGAAATAGTACAGTAACAGCCTGTAAATTTCCCAATGCTGGGCTAAGGCCTCGTCTCCTTTTGAGGAGAAAATTTGGAGCATATTCCACCACGCTGTTTCAATGCGGTGTATTAACATGTGGCGGAACTTAGTTGAAATTAGACACATGCAGGTTTCCTCACGATGTTTTCCTTCTTCACGGGTACAAGATGAATTATAAACACAAATTAAGCACAGGAAAATTCAGTGGTGCTAGCGTTTGACCCCGCAATGATCGGTTGAAATGCACGCGATCCGACCACTGGGTGATTCCCCCTGGAAATTGGCTTTGCTTAAATTCACATGCCTTGCAAGCACGTTTATGAACTAGAATCCCCACCTGATTATGAGAGTAATGGTAATACAGTGTCCATCATGACTGCTGGCATATTCAAGAAGATAGAATAGGATTTGGAAGATAAAGTGACCACGTTAATATTGGCAGAGGCCATTGCTGCCAATAAATCTGTACTTGGGGGTTAATGTCTGGTAAGTAGTATTTTATATTCCAAATTATGCGAAGCTTTGTGAAGACCTACATAGCTACAATCGAGTTGCTCGTAAAACAATAAAAATACATCCAGGGCCTTTGTTTTCTGTACGAAAGAATTCAAATTAAAGCATCCATCCGGGCTTAGCAAACATTTCGACTATTTATGTTTTTTTTTACCTAATGAGAACATAGTTGCTGATTTGATGTTTTCAAAGAAAATTAAGACCTTATTATGACAGAATTTTGGAGTTCAACCAGTACATTTGTTAATTTCAAAAGTACAAGCAACATACTATTTATTTATTTATTTTTTTATTATAGAGCTTAGTCATCAATTTGACTATATTGCTCTGTACTGTAAGCAGTTTACATTAATTTATTTTCTTAATTATAGAATATTAATAACTAATTTATACAATTGTTTTGCTTCATATGATGTAGGAAAGGTTAAAAGCTTATACAGTGCGCAATAGTTAAAGTAATGCCCAAATCAACATTAATATCCTTTCTTAGGGACTCGCTCCGGCCGCATTCCAATAGAATATGGTAAATATCTTCGATTACACCGCATTCGGTGCAATTTGGGGAATTCACTTTCTTCATTAAGAAAGCAAAAGTTTATTGAAAGGTGGCCGGAACGGAGTCTTCAAGCAACATTAAGATCACGGCGACTCAAATCACAATTATCAATCCACGGTATATTTAAGGGCTGAGCTTGCATCGTTCTGTACCATATACCTTTTCCAACATACTATTTAAATCTTCAAATTGTGTATTAAGATCCCAGTTTTATAAATTAGAAAGTATGTATATTTGTTGGTGTTTATTATTAACAAATATTTTGGACAAATTTTATATAATTCTTGTGTATTTTTTTAAAGGTTGAAAAACAAACCCAGTAGAGTTATTTGCCGATTCTTCTCGGTGGAATTTGTATTTCGAACTGGTGGTAGCTTCTTAAATACAGTTTGTTAAATGACTTTTCAAATATTCACTAAAGGCCTACTTGAATGAAGTATATATAGATTAAGATTTTGCATGTATATGTTACTGAACTCCTAAGCGGCTGGACCGATTTTGTTGGTTTTTGTTTGTGTGAAACCACACAAAAAACATCAATATAGATCCCTAATGGCTTAGATTAGACTCAGTAGATGGCGCTGCTATCGAGTGCCAAAATATTTTTTAACGAAAAAACTTATTTTGATGGACGAGGTCGGAACGGATAGCTATGTATACAAGTAATCTTCAACGAAACAATAGTAAGTATGTTCGTATACATAATAATCTCGTTAATTAATTGTTACACAAACGAATTCTATTTGAATCGTTTTCGTAACCTTTGTTTTATTATCTAATTCTGTATGATTAAGTCTTAATACGTGTAATTTCGGAGTGCGGGACAAAGGCTTTCTTCTTTTGCAAAACCTTTGTACCTTTCGATCACGTCTATCAATTTAATTGGGGCTTGCACAGAGCACAGACACAGGTGTCATAACATCTTAACCTCCACGGTTAGTGGCGTGTTGGTGTAATGTGAGGAATGGTTATTACACCTACAAGGTCATTTTTTATGGGCAGTGGTAAACACTTACCCTCATGTGGCCTTACTTACTCAGGTGGTTCATTCACCTACCTATTACATAAAAAAATCGTCGCTCCAGTGTGATACACATCTGACAGGATTTCTTAGATTCTTAGAAACAGACGCATTGCAAAATAAGTGGGATTGGGCCGGAATTGGACCCAAAAGTTGGGTTGTAGAGAACTAAACACGGTGTTGCTTTGGGTTTTGAAGTTGGTCAAAAGCGTCAAGCCGCTATCGTCACTGCGAAAGAAACTTGATAGACGAATATGACGAAAGTCGCGCAATCTTATCATACGGGCATTGAAATCACACCCAAACATATTTCTATATTACGGAGATGAGAATCCTAAGAGAAATGTGTGGTGTGTGGTGTTACGCGAATGGATAGAGTAAGAAATGAGTACATAAGAGGAAGTTTGAAAGTGACACCGATAGCCGAGAAGTTATGTGGAAGGCGGCTATCATGGTATGGGCATGTAATGCGGAGGAATGAGAAACATATTGTGAGAAAAGCCTTGAGCATGGATGTGGACGGATATAGAGGTAGAGGACGACCAAGGAAACGATGGATGGATTGTGTGAAAATATACAACATCACACACATTACTCTGATCCCAATGTAAGTAGCTAAAGCACGTGTTATGGAAATTCAAAAGTAACGACGGTACCACCAACACCCAGACCCAAGATAACATAGAAAACTAATTAACTGTTTTATATCGATTCGGTCGGGAATCGAACCCGGGACCTGGGAGTGGCGTACTCATGAAAACCGGTATACACACTACTCGTCAACGGATATGTATAGCAAATTATAATTTGATAAAGTAGGTTATGCAGCACTACATCTCCATTGTTTTTCATCTGGATTTCTCTTCAGCAATAGAGTCACTCCCTACATTTGAAATGGAAAGACCTGAATTACCGTGGTCACCCAAGGGATAATAATAAAATCATAAACTTGGTAACTGTATGTAAATTGCGTCAGTTTAAAAACGGATTAACATTTTTTGCAATTGTAGTTTTGTGACGTCATAAATTACATATAATTACGTTTGTGCTTACTTTTTAAATTATTTATTTACACATATTAAGGTCCTGACTTCGTATGTGTTTGTAGAAATACATTTCGAGGTTTATATTTTAACCAACTTCAAAAAAAAGAAGACTGTCTTACTATTCATATGTTTTGTATAGTTCGTGTAATCTCCTTAAATAATGCTAAATTATTTCTCCGTTCAAAAGAGGTTTTAAATGGGAAGAAGAAGATGCAAAGAAGCAATTCTTTGTTGTATTACGGTTTAACGAGTGAGTGAGCTAGTATAAGATTATTAACAGAGACAAGGGACATAATAACATAGTTTCCAAAGTCGAGGGGTTTTGAGTTGTATTGAATG
Organism: Vanessa cardui; assembly: GCF_905220365.1. Taxonomy (NCBI): domain Eukaryota; kingdom Metazoa; phylum Arthropoda; class Insecta; order Lepidoptera; family Nymphalidae; genus Vanessa; species Vanessa cardui. The sequence goes on from NC_061146.1 coordinate 8,236,775, forward strand.
GTTATAATTTCTTACGGTGCTAATGTCTAAGCGGTGGTGATCACTTACCATTAGGTGACTCATTTCCCCCTGTCTGTTTTGCGTACCTTTTCATAAATAAAATACTATTTAAATTTCGTAATGATCTCTCGGAATTTAAAACTTTATAATAAATGCAAGCAAATCAAATGTGATTGTTGCGTTATTATTGCTATAACCCAGTGGTCCAAGTGGACCCCCAGGGGTCCACGGGCGACATGATGGGGAGAGCATTTTAGCTCTTTACATAGCATATATAAGCATAGTTATATTACCTTATTAATTTTTTCTCGTAATTCTATTCTTTTAATAAGTATAGTGTTAGAAAATGTATGTATTTATAATGTATAATTAGTGTATAATGTTTCGTTTTTATTTTACCTATCGGAATATAGGGACAGAAGTCAGAAGCGACACAGTTTTTATTTTTTGGTGACTTTAAGAATGTGGTAGAAATGCAGCAAAAGGGGGTCCACCGAAACCAATAAAATTTTGAAAGTGGTCCACGAGAAAAATAAGTTTGGGAACTACTGGTATAACCTATTAAATAATTTTATTTTGTAAAATACTTACTTAATTTCATATGATAATCGAAGTATTTAATAAATAATAGGATTGTACGAGAGAATCTTCTACCAATTAATTTATTATTAAGTCATGTAATCAAATATATAACAACAATATATGGACCACCCTTCATCTTCATCTTCGTTAAGGGTGTATCAATTTTCCGCCCAAAATAATCTAAGACGGGGATGCTGTAAGTTTTGCCAACATACTGTGAAGTCATGGAAGTAATATTAATTCTTTAATTAAATCCTGCAGATATTTTTATATTTACCATGTCATATATTTAAAGATGGAATTAAATATATATGTTGCTATACAATATGTTCAAAGTAAATAACATATTAAGTGTTTGTTCGAATATTATATGTGTGGTGGTACTTGTTGGTAGGGTTTTGTACAAGTCCGTAAATTGTGATGATTGAATGATACCTACCTAGGTACCATCCAATCATCACTATCTACCACATTAGAAGAAACACGAAATACAAACAGTAAATTGTATATGATATAAATTACGCAGTATATATATGTATATATATATGTTATTGCTATATTTGGAGTCGGTGTCAGCCAAGAAAACCCTACAGTATATCTATCAAAAAATAATACGAGAATACTTTAACAAACATGTTTTTTACAAATTACCTTTTATACAATGATATACTGGATCAATCAAGGGGCTCGTATCGCTTCTTTCTTTTGATTATTGGGGTAAGGGAACCGTGGCTGACACCAGCTCCAAATATACCAATAACTTTAACTACGTTATATAATCGTAAATCGACTTTTAAGTAGTCTAATATTTTTCATTTCATTTTACTTAGGAGGACTCTAAAAAATATGTTGAATATGCAATTATTTTTATTACTTTTTAGTGCATATTCATTTGTTTTAAAAATAGTGTTTTGTTTGAAGTCGGTTTTTCTTTTTGTAAAAATTTTTATTTATGTATAAAACATACTTGAACTCCAATGAAGTATGAAAGGCTTTTTTTGCCTACCACAAAAATGAATACCCTAAAACGTGAGCTACGCCGAGGATGGCTACTATTTGATAATATAATAAAGGCATTGTCGGAAGTGCTGTTTGATCGATCGTTGCTCGCTAGATCGATCTTCCTTCCAAATAACAAAACAAACAGGGTTCTTCATTTACATCGAGAATACAATTAAAATTTGCATGTTTTTTTGTTTATTTAAATAGTGTTGTTTATCGGATTTCATTAACTATGTATAAATATGAGAAAACGGAAGGCAAAATTGATGTCAACTAGCGCCCGTCCCGGCTTTGCACGGTTAGACATATTAAGTTTTTATATTTTTACCCTTTATTTATATATTTTTTGTTTTTTCCGACCTTTTTAACAATTGTCGTTCTATTTCACTTAATATACGTAAATCTTCCTTATGAATCCATCTGTCAGGCATGAAAATTTTATAGTCCAAGTTTGCTTCATTCCAAATTTCATCAAATTCGGTTCAGCGGTTTTGTCGCGTCAGAACAGAAGCGTCAGACAGACAGACAGAATTACTTTCACATTTATAATAGTGATATAAATAGGAGACAACATGACATACATTGCTCTGATCCCAATGTAAGTAGCAAAAGCACTTGTGTTATGGAAAATCAGAAGTAACAACGGTACCATAAACACCCAGACCCAAGACAACATAGAAAACTAATGATAATCTACATTGACTCGGCCGGGAATCGAACCCGGGACCTCAGAGTGGCGTACCCATGAAAACCGGTGTACACACCACTCGACCACGGAGGTAGAAATAATATAGAAATATAGATAGATAGGTATATACCTATCATTAAATACGTAATCCTTTTTTTATTCGGTTATAAAGCATTATTGGCAATTTCCGCAGTTGGCCAAATATTAATGCGGTATCGGCCGACAGTTTAGTGGGGAAAGGGGTGTTGATGCCTTTCATATAAAAGCCCGGCAAACTATTTAGTAATTGGATCGCCGTGACTAGGCTGAAATGCCGGTTCGGTCCGTTTCAGCCTTTTCGCTCATTTATATAGATAATGTATAAAGTAGGTCATATGCCCTTTCGGAAAGGGGATAGAGGGGTTACACGTGTAGTTGAGTAAGTCAGTAAGTAAGGTCGAGATGACACAGTGGTTAGAACGCGTGCATCTTAACCGATGATTACGGACAACCCAGGCAAGCACCGGTGAATTTTCATATTCTTGATTTGTGTTCATAATTCATCTCGTGCACGAAGGTGAAGGAAAACATCCTGAGGAGACATGCATGTGTTTAATTTCATATAAATTCTGCCACAAGTGTATTCCACGAACCCGCATTCGAACAGTGCGGAATATGTTCCAAATCTTCTCCTCAAAGGCAGAGGAGGCTTTAGTCCAGCAGTGGGAAATATACAGGCTGTTGTTGTTTGTGTTGTATAAAGTAGATCATATGCCTTTTTTTATTTTTATCGCGAAGCGGGAGCGGGTAGAGGATGCCGGTGAAGAACCGCTTCGCCGAAGAAGACCGTGGAGGAGGAAGAACCGCTATGCGCACCTTCTTCTCCCGCCTCAATAGGCGCCTTAGGGACTAGGGGGGTTCTCAGTTCCTCTGATATGCCCCTGGGAGTTAGATGCCCCCATAGGCGGGCTGACCGTCAGGGCGTCACGGTTGCATGCGATCCCTTGGCGCTCGCTAAAACAACGGACAGGGTACCGCTGGTTTTTTAGTGGGCATTCCAGTGTTTTGTTCACCGGCGTGTCCCACATACCCCCCACTTCCACGTGTGGGAAACGCGAGCGCGTTCTTCCAGCGAAAGAAAAGGTCATACGCCTTTTCGTTAAATGGGATATAGGGGTTACACGTGTAGCTAAGTAAGTCAGTAAAATTAAAGTCTTGTAAATTTTTGCTTTAGACTTATTTTTAAAAGCGTCACGTGTACTACGATTATCCTAAGTCACGCTATGATATATTAATAGTATTCTTTACTGTACAAAAGTGAATATATATAAAAAAGTCCGTATGTTTATCTATACGTCCTTATATCCTTTATTAGATTGTGATGAATTTTGGAATATGGATAGTTCGCTAAAAGTTCCTGGTCCAAAATAGATAAGATTTTTGATTTGTATGTTGGTACTTTTCAAGTTATAGAGGACAAATTATCAGGAGTCTCAACTGATGGAATGTGATTACCACCGCCCATGGACATGTGTAACACCAGGAGGCTTGCTGGTGCGTTACCGGTCTTTAAGGAATGTGTACGCTCTTTGCTTGAAGGTTTTCAAGTCATATCGGTTCGGAAAACCGACGAAAGCTGGTTGGAGTGATTATGCGAGGCAGAAATTGTTTTAAAAATCACGATGTTGTGGATTTTCGGACAAATAGGTGGTGCGGGTGAAACTTCAATATGAGTCTGTTACATTTACTTCTTTAAGAATCTCTTAGTTCTCGAATGAAGGCTGGTGTTATGACGATGATGGATTGGTTGATATTACTTTCAGATACAATTTTCAAGGGTCATAGTGACCACTTACCATGAGACATCCCATTTTATTAGATAAGTATTCATTTTTAAAAAATAAGATCTTTCATCCTAAGAGTAGGAGGATGAAGGAAAACCTAAGAGACGAACCTAAGAGTAGTTCTTTGATGAAAGCTGGTGGAGCATTAATGATGATGTGATGATGATGGTGACATTGCTTTCAGACACAATGTTTATGGCTTATGGTGACCACTAACCATCAGACAGACAATTTTATAAGCTGAACATTAATTTGTAACCTAAACACACAAATACATATACATATGTGTTATCATACCAATCTGTGCCTGCAATAAAAATGTTAATCCATAGATTCCAGTTATCATATTCATAAAACGATTCGTTTTGCCTACGGATAGTACACTTTTGACGAGTATGTCACCTTCATACATAAGCTTGTATATCCTATTACAATCGAAAAAGGCGCAGATTTAAATGAATCTTAGATTTACATATACCGTATGATTTGTCAAAGCTCTGCTATGTAATATGCACTACAAACAATCTTTGATTAATATATGTTAATTTATAACACAATAGTGTTCTCCTAGAATCAAAATCAAAAAATATTTTATTCAAGTAGTCTTTTACAAGCACTTTTGAATCGTGATTTAACGACATATCAAGTGAAGCTACCACCGTTTCGGATTACAGATTCTACCAAGAAAAACCGGCAACAAAATCAGTAAAAACAGTATCTTTCTCAACATTTAAAAATAGAAAGTCATGTTAGTAAAATACAATTACATATGTACATATATAAATCACCCTGCCTCGAAGTCAATAAATGTTAGCCCCACGCCTTTCTATCGTCTATATAATCTTGAATTTAATAACATGCTTTCTTTACCAATGTATTTATGAAAAATGATTTGAATTTATGAAACGCCAAAGTTAAAATTATCTGCGGATTAAACTACTTATATGCACTTTAATTTTACCTTTAAAGTTCTAAAAATCATTGTCGATACTCAAAAGCCTGATATGATTGGTCGAAATAATTAAAACATGATTTCGACCAATGAAATCCCGATACTAAATCGATATTGTTATTTGTCTTTACAGTTCCTATAGTTGGAATAAGCTTAAGACTATTATTTTTCTTATAGGGGTAGGTGGATGAACAGTTGAGGCATCTGATGTTTGTGCTCACCTCTTATCAAAGACATTAGCACTGTGAAGTATATTAATAATACACACCAATCTTTGGAATTAAGTTGTTATATTCCTTGTGACAATATACCGACTTATTCACTTTGCAATCTGGAATACAATACTAATAAATCTTGGTATTTACCAGCCTTGCCAGCATTGATGAGTATATAATACCGACCCAAACGGCCACACACAATTCCGCATAAAGTAAAATTATCTGAAACAAAATAAATAATTTCTTAAACATAGTAACAAGATAACATTTGCGTTTTAGTTGAATAAATTCTTATTTCTTCACTTAGAAAGGAGATTTAAGACATTTTTCGAAATTCCTTTTTAGAGAAGCATTTTTCAGTTCTGTTTTCGTGGACTTCTGAAGTGCTTTCGAGACCGGTCCGTAAGTTCTTTGAGTCTCGGATAATTAATTTAAATTTGGCCGTCTGTCACACTTTACGTTACTGTAGCCGTTTTTCAAAGAAGTAATAAGTGTCCTTGGTTGATACTTTTTTCTTGATTACACGAACGTTCGAGAAGCTTTACAAATGGATATTTGTCACAAATATCTTTACAATTAAAGTACTTTAAACAATTTCGCTGTAGGGCGTTGTTCAATACCGTCTGTGGGGATACCATCCTCTCATTATATATTCAACTAATTAGGAATACCATTACATCGAGATTATCGTTGTTATACATCACCATCAGTATAAAAGTAAATGATTTAGGCATATGTCATGATAGTCAGCCTCTATTCAATCAAAAAGTAAAGAATACATATAATTTGTGCTCAATTTTAATTTTAATTTCAATCGCTAATTTAATGTATGTTTTTATTTTCTATTATATAATTTTAGTTTGAATAATGTTTAATTTATATTTTCAGTAATATGCATGTTGAGACTATCTGTAAATAGTAGAACTTTTGCTTTGATAATTTTGAAATGTTATTTATTTTTCATGTGATATTGTATCTACTGTTGGTTGTCCTAATAAAATAAAATAAACTACTACATAGTTATTATACATACATACATAGTTATAACTACTATATAGTTTATTTTTACATTTCATTAAAAGTAAAAAGGATAGCTTGATAAAAACAATAAGTAAAAGGGATAACTAGATGTTTTAATTACGCAAAACGTATTACTTCGTAATTATGATGTATTATAACGTATTACTACGTAAAACAACTAAAGGCAAATTAGGACGTTTTCTAGTCTTCACTTTTTGCGCGTTAGTAACATATCTGTTTAATAGAACATCATTGACAGACAGAGATACTTACACATATATAATATCGGTATAGATTAATTACCCATTTTTATTAGTAAATAGTTTCTTGTTAAATCTGTTTTCAAGATATACCAGTCGAGTTGGCCTCTGGGGACCAATCAACGTCGAGATTTACAAATATTTGGACCTCTGTTAATTGGTCCAATCACAAGTACCCAATTAGAATGTAATGTCCTTGTATCATACGTTTATCTACGGCCTCGTGGGATAAAGATATTCAGTAAAAATCCGGGAAAGAGAAACTAATGATGTAATTTATATTTGTGGGAAATTTAGTCAATAATTGGTTAGTCGGAGTCGAGATGGCCCAGTGGTTAGAACGCGTGCATCTTAACCGATGATTGCAGGTTCAAACCCAGGCAAGCACCACCGAATATTCATGTGTTTAATTTGTGTTTACAATTCATCTCGTGCTCGGCGGTGAAGGAAAACATCGTGAGGAAACCTGCAATCATCGGTTAAGATTCACGCACTACACAAAACCACTGGGCAATCTCGGTTTGTGCGTGTTTCCTGTGACAAAAATTAGTTGATACCTTATACTGACCGGTTTATTGACAAATTTTCTCTTACGATTACGCAGCGGTATTCAAACTCCTCCATTCTTCCTCTAACCCAAAGCGCTAGCCGAGACCAAAATGCTTTTTTTTCCATTTGTCATTTATACAGAAGCCTCTTAAGACTTCAAAATTATCGCGTACAGTTCTGAATAAAATCCGTAGTTATTCTACTGCCAAATAACAGTACTCAGCATTGTTGTGTTCCGGTTTGAAGGGTGAGTGAGCCGGTGTAACTACAGGCACAAGGGACATAACATCTTAGTTCCCAAGGTTGGCGGCGCATTGACGATGTAAGGAATAGTTAATATTTCTTACAGTATCATTGTCTCTGGGTGATGGTGACCACTTACTATCAGGTGGCCCATATGCTCGTCCGCCAACCTAAACCATAAAACAAAAAACCGTATTTTAACGAAAATGACACTTACGATTTAAGAGTTAAGAGCGTTGTAGTTGTATTAATATTATTCGGTGTATTTACAAACAATGCCATGTTTTGTCTAGTGGCTATCATCGATTTTCACTAGAGCACTTTGTATACTCTCTTTGATGTGCTGGAGTATACCGAAACATACGTTTGTGAATATTAAATCAATGATTTCACGTACTAAATAAATTATATATTATGTTCACCTGTTCAGAGCCTGGTGGCCGTAGATTGAGGTTGTAGATTCCGTATAGAGGATGTGTTGGGGGTAAGAGCGTCACGGAGACCGTAAAGGCAAACGATACGACATTTAACTTACTTTAAAAAAGGAAGTGACGTTTTTCGGCTGTGTTTTGTTATTTGCTACCATTTATAAACCGATTTGGAAAAATCTCTATTTGTTTGGGATGGCTTACTACTCGTTTGGTCCCATTTGAATTTGAAAAAACATAACCTCGTTAATAAGGGTAAAAGGATAATGTAATAGGTGATTTTATTTCGAATATTATTTTCCAAGATTTTTATTTAAGGTCGATTTTTTGTTGAAGCAAAATGTTCTTGAAATTATATTGTAGGAAATGTTTATTCTGAGAGAATATAGCTCTATGGATTGAATATCTGACACGAAAATAACAGGTTCAAATCCGGAGAAACACAATTGGTTTTCCATGTACTTAATCATCAGTTTCTAATATTCTACTGTTAAATAGTAATCCTTTGTATTGATGTGTTTCGATTCAAGCGAACAAGTTTAGTTAGTTTATAAAGGACATAAGTTCAACTTTACCAAGATTAGTATTACATCCGTAGTGTAAGGGAATCTTAACATTATTTCGATCCTCAATATCTATAGGCGGTTATGACCACTTACCATCAAGCGAAATATTGGGTACATTGTCAAAAAAATGAAGATTTACCACGTGGAACTTTGTAGTGAAGAAATAAAAGCAAATACAAAATTAAAAAACGAATACAAATTCCACGTGGTCCAAACAACATGTCATTTTATTAATACTTTACTTTGGATAATAATTATACTGACGTTTTAACAATAAGAAGCGTCAGGCAGTCTTTTGTTTTATAATCGGCGAGCGAAATATGTTAATGGAAATAGTTTTCAGTAATTTAGTTTCATGAACAGAACCTAAGGCTCACTGTTCATACGTTTATATGTAAATTTCGACATCATGTCGGCATGTACGGTTTGATTATCAAAATATGTTAATGGCCTACGTGTTGGTTGTCCGTACACGCTTAACGGTCGCGTTACGAATAAATCAAGTTGACCCTACCATTTGTGCGTCTTGGTATCAAGTTATGGAAGTCTAGAATTGAAAAGAGACTATTTTCGTTTTCGTCATTTTTCAAAGATCTAGTCACTTGCGAAAACAACCGCTCGCGTTTAATTATTATCGTGCATTAGTGTGCGTGTGTGACGCCCGAGTTTACATGTCTTAGTGTGCGTGAGACGGTTAAAAGTAATGTCAGCAAAAAATTGCGGTGCGTCTATGTGTATGTGTATATTCATTCACAAGGCGTATTAATTTTTTCAGATAGTGTACATGAGAAACAGAGCAATTATTAATTACTGAATAAGTAAAAAAAAAAACAAAACCAATTTGAAGCAAAATATATGAAAACCTAGACTTTCCATAATAAAATAAATACAGACTATATTAGAGAGATGATTCGCCGTCCAAGCCAAATAAGTCGTATCCCCAAGACACCCCAATCAAAATGAAAATATTCTTTATTCAAATAGGCTCATACGAGCACTTTTATTGTCGTCATATCTATATGTATAAAGTCAAAGTCAAAAATCCAGTAGTATAAAGTAGTTAAAAATCTACCACCTGTTCGGAATTTAACGCCTCAGAACTGAGAAGAACCGGTGATATACAACAATGGTATCTGTTATTTGATATGTAGGTAAATTATTTAGTCAAGACAATGCCCTTTCTATGTACAGTCAGAGTAGGAAAACCTTCGCCATTTTTCAAATCCATTCCTTTATCAAGTCCTAAACTCTTAGTACCTTTTGAATCTAAACATCAAATCATTGCGACGCAATATGTCTTCTCGATCGGTAAAGCAGATCGCTCATACTGTGCACGCGAAAATAGATCTTAAGGTGACGAACCTTTTCTTATTACTGTACCTATATATTGTGTACATATCAACGGATCAATCGTCACTGTTTCAACTTATTCGCGCTTTAATTCGTAAAATAAATAACGTTAACTTTTTTTTTTAAATTTTCAAATGTATTTTACTATCGACCAGTGTTCGATCTTAGGCACTAATTTTCCAAATTAGTACAAGCCAGTGACTATAACAATGAGGCTGATGACATGACAAGTCCACCAACCGATGTCGACCAAGACTTCCATTCTCAGGAGTCAAATGGCCTGAGTGCGGTCTTCGTTACTATATAGTTTGCATTTGACAATTGAAATTGCAATTCAACAAGGAACTATTGCTCGGATTTCCCACAACTGACCACTTCGTTATTCATATTATATCTGGAGAGAGTTACACACAACAAGGCACGGCAATTTAAAAACCTACCTTCATTGACGACCTCCGTGTTCGAGTAGTGTGTACACCGGTTTTCATGGGTACGTCACTCTGAGGTCCCGGGTTCGATTCCCATTAATTTTCTATGTTGTCTTGGGTCTGGATGTTTGTGATCAGAGTAATATATGAGCAGTTGTCCAATATTTATTTATTATTTGAACTATGAATTAAACCGAGAAATTCAAGACTCGCCTAATAAGCTACACTACACCAATAGCCTGTAAATTTTTAGATAGCATCAGATTTCGTTTCAGTGGTAAGAGCAATTGACAGACAAACAGACACAGCTAATTCCGAATTCATAATATATAATTTGCGTGAACTATACAAACGACTTCCCATGTTTTTCTCTTCTTAAAATATGCCTTTTATTTCACTTGATTTTGTTTTAACCTTAACAGCCTGTAAATTTCCAACTTCTAGGCTAAGATCTCATCTCCCTTTGAGGAGAAGGTTTTGAAGATATCCTACCACGCTGCTCCAATGAGTGTTGGTAGGTACACATATGGCAGAATTGCGTTGAAATTAGACACATGCAGGTTTCCTTACGATATTTTCCTTCACCACCGAACACGAAATGAATAATAAACACAAATTAAGCACATGGAAGTTAGTTAGTGTAATTAGTTATCATCATCATCAATAGTCTGTAAATTTCCCACTGCTGGGATAAGGCTTTCTCCCAGCAGTGGAAAGTGGCCCTTTGAGGAGGAGGTTTGGAACATATTCCACTACTTTGCTCAAATGCCGGTTCGTTACACATGTGGCTGAATTTCGTTAAAATTAGTTAGATGAATTACAAAATTCAGTGATGCTTGCCTGGGTTTGAACCCGCTATTATCGTTTAAGATGCATGCGTTCTAACCACTGAGGCATCGTGTTTTCTGTCTATAGCCTGTTATCAGCTAATTAGTGTCGTATTGAATTTGCTCAAATGTTGTACCATTATATCAAATATCAATCAAACTGTCCGACAGTGTGATGTCACAGGATCATTATGTAGTTAATTCGATCATATGATAATGAAATTAATTAACATTCACGAAAACATACGTTATTGTTATGAAAATAAGATATTAATTGCTTTGGTGTTTAGTGAAGTTAGGACATCTAGTAGTTGGAGAAGTTTACTTTTTACCATTTTCGATAGTGTGATATACAGTCAGGGTAAAAAAGGTTCGTCACCTTAAGAACTATTTTCGCGTGCACAGTATGAGCGATAATCTGCTATAACGATCGAGAATGACAAATTTCGTCGCAATTATTCGATGCTTAGATTCAAAAGGTACTAAGAGTTTAAGACTTGATAAAGGAATTAATTTGAAAACTGACGAAGTTTTATCTATTTAGATGCTCTGCCGGTTCTCGGTAGAATCTACTTTTCGAACCGTGAGTAACATGACGAGTCAAAAATGCTTTAATGAATCGACTTAAGTAAAGAATATTTTGATATTGTTTAATTTTAAATTTGGATCAAATTTTGGCTGTTAGGATGAGGGTTACAATCAACAAATAAAATGCGCAAGGCAACTTTAAGCAAAGCCCTTCCCTTCAATCCACCTGGTGATTCTCGTTGATTTTCATATTTAATTTATTTGTTTAATAAATGTTTGTGATTGATGGATTAAAGAAAATTTACATTTAGAAATCGTAATAATTTTAATTATATTTACATAATTATTGTTAAGAGCCGAGATGGCCCAGTGGTTAGAACGCGTGCATCTTAACTGAAGATTTCGGGTTCAAACCCGGGCAAGCACCACTATATATATATATGCTTAATTTGTGTTTACAATTCATCTCGTGCTCGGCGGTGAAGGAAAACATCGTGAGGAAACCTGTATGTGCCTAATTTCATCGGAATTCTATCACATGTGCATTCCACCAACCCGCTTTGGAACATGTTTCAAACCCTCTCCTTAATGGAAGAGGAGGCCTTAGCCTAGCAGAGGGTGATTTACAGGCTATTACTACTACTACTACTTAAATTATCTGAATCATGCTAATGTTATTTAGAAAAATATACAGAATGAAAAATTAAGATGTATGGTATCTAAGCTAAGGGTAATTAATAAATAACATTTTCTGCAACATTTCGAACTACAGGATATTTTTATATCTGTATATATCTCTGACCTTATACAACATTATCTGTGACTGTGACATTTTTCGCGTTTGAATTTTTCAAAAAAAATATATTCAAGCCTAAGTTACTTCTTATTACATCAGCTGTTTGTCAGTAAAAGTCCCATTAAAATCGGTCCAGTTATTCTAGAGAAAACCCAGAACAAACAGACAGACAAACAAAAATTTAATAAAATGTTAATTCCTTATATGTTTATACGCATTTATTAAAAAGCGATTGTTTTGATATTCAAACAGACACTCCAATTTTATTATATGTATAGATTACGATTAATTTTGAAAGTAAAGTTCATTTCCTGCAAAATTTTGTTTGAACGGCATTCAGCCGTGTTTCCTATAAAGATCATAAGTCTCTTAAAATAGCGGATCTGACCCAAGAAATTCACCAGAAATTTATTCAAAATTAAAATTGAATAAGAATTGAGAATGTAATGACTCAGAACAACATCTCATACATCACTCTGATCCCAATGTAAGCTAAAGCACTTGTGTTGTTGAGAATCAGAAGTAACGACGTTACCACAAACACCCAGACCCAAGACAACATAGAAAACTAATGAACTTTTTTCTACATCGACTCGGCTGGGAACTCGCAGTGAATACCCTTAAATCCGGTGTATACTCGACCACGGATGTCTAATTGCTAAGTTATAAAATACAATTACATTAATTACTGTTCACTTTAATGGTTACACTAGCCTTATGTCCTGATGGCCTGAGATGGCCCAGTGGTTAGAACGCGTGCATCGCGCAAGCACCACTATATACATAAGCTTCATTCTCTCGTGCTCGGCGGTGAAGGAAAACGTCGTGAGAAAACCTGCATGTGTCTAATTTCATCGAAATTCTGCCACATGAGCATCCCGCATTGGAACAGCGTGGTGGAATATGTTCCAAATCCTCACCTTAATGGAATAGGAGGCCTTAGCCCAGCAGTGGGTAATTTACAGGCTGTGACTTTACTTTATACCTGTGTCCATTGAGTTACGTGTGTTCTCCGTTCACGAGAAATGTGAATCATAGTCCTGAAATATATCCAGCAAGCAATTTAGTGTCATATTTCAAACACAATAAGGTACATAATTCTGTTTTCGCACATCATTATCATTTGTTACGGCTTTGTTTGATACATAATTGCTTTTTATAGCGTGAAAATGTCTGGTCCCGTAATGGGGACGCTGTATGAACACGTTCAACGGTAACATACGTTAACTGTACGTTTTGGAAGTGAATATTTACAGCTCTATTGTAATTAATAAACCTTTTCATTTATTTAGAACGTCAAACAAATAATTATGGTTGTAATATAAAAGGTACATGAAGATTTAGAAGGTACATTACTTGGTGGTAGGGTTTTGTGCAAGCCCGTCTGGGTAGGTACCACCCACTCATCAGTTATTCTTCCGCCAAATAACAGTACTCGGTATTGTTGTGTTCCGGTTTGAAGGGTGAATGGGCCAGTGTAACTACAGGCACAAGGGACATAACATCTTAGTTCCCAAGGTTGGTGGCACATTGACGATGTAAGGAATGGTTAATATTTCTTACAGCGACATTGTCTATGGGTGATAGTGACCACTTACCATCAGGTGGCCCATATGATCGTCCGCCAACCTATACCATAAAAAAACATGAAGATAATACTTCTTAAATGATACCGGTTGCCCGCGGCTTCGCCCTCGTTTTAGTGATTGGTTGTCATGAGTTACGTAAGTAGCGTATGTCTTTTCGTGGAGTTTTTTTTACATTTATAATATGATGAACACTACAAACGGCATACACTTGCTTTTGTCGTATCTCTTCTTAAAAAATGTATTGCCTTTAATTTTACTTACATTAACAGCCTGTAAATTTCCCAATGCTGGGCTAAGACCCCCTCTCCCTTTCAGGAGAAGGGTTGGAGGATATTTCACAACGATGCTCTAATGCTGGCTGGTGGTACCTAATAAATAAATAACCTCAATTTCCTTGCTTGTATATTATTACTTTCATTAAGATAATTGTTCTTTTATTTGCTATTATTTGCCGTTTTTCTTTCATTTCGAAACCAACAAATCCATTGTTACCTATTCCAAGATAAATTGCTTGTAATAAAGCCATTATAAAAAATAATTCAAGCGTTACAAAACGGTTTTCATGGGATCAGAAAATTACCCGAGAAAATTCGTTAAATTAAATTTGTATCTATCATAAATTATTAAAAGGGAAACATCTTAACCCTTCCCGGATATAATTACTCAAAACAAAATGGCGTCGAGAATGTCATTAACGGGTTAAGGATCTGAAATGGCGGGTAAATCATAAGTTTTGTCGGAATTAAAGATTATCGTGTATTTAAACAGTTTGTTTTATTACGTGCGATGTAAAAGCTTTAATGGTATGTTAAAAATTTGCTCAAAACCCCAATTCTAATTAAATTAATTTTCTTAGTTTAATCCTTGTAAAAATCCAATCAAATCAGTATACTTTCGCTCGCTACTTTGTACCGCGTGATAGAGGGGGCCGTATGTTAAATATTTAAATTTATATATATATTAAAAGATACTGTGATTCGAGTGGATGATTTTTGTATATAATACATGAACAATATAGTAAAGAAACATTGATAATTTTGGAAGTTTGTAACGTGATGTCGTAAATAAATAAATTCTGTAGTATATTTAGTATCAGTATTGTACTCGTGTATATATATAAAGTAACCAATGTTGTACTTTAGGGTTCGAGTTTATTTTATTTATTTGTTGTAAAAGTTACATCATCGGCTTATCACTAAACACTTAAAAGTAATATTTAATATAGGTAACATTCGAGGTGATACATCTTTATATGTATATACAACATATATATATGTATATACCTATACAAAATATAAAATAAATTTAGCTAAATTATATTACAAATTTAAGAATAATATATAACTACATAACTAAAACAAAACATATACGAAAGACAGACGGACAAAGTTAAACTTGCAAACAGTACAATACTAATGTGCAATATGTCATAAGATCATATGACACACAATCTTTGATTTTAGTATATTTGTTAGAATAATATATACGCTTATCGAATAGATATATAAATATTTAATAATGTTATAGTAAGCTGAAGGGATCTCCGTGTACGTGTTTTAAATTAAAATTTAAAACCTGTTAACGTATGATTTTTAATCTGTGCCGAAAATTAATTTTCACGAAAATTGGATCGGGCGCGATTGGGTCACAATATCGAATTACATTTTATATATTTTTAAAGTTCTATATTAGCGATGCTTGTGTTGAAGTTTGGATAAAAAAAAAGGGTCGAATTTTTATTTCTACTAGTAGTCACCCGCGGTTTTCACATATTATATTATGTTTATGTAAAGTGTAATAAATAAAATAAGCTAAATAAATGTAATAATTCGCCTACATGAATCAGCGGTGCTTGCCTGGGTTTGAACACGCAATAATCGGTAAAGATGCACGCCTTCTAACCACTGGGCCATCTCGACTCTATCCATACATACATATTTATGGTATATTTAATGACGATATCTTTATAAGATACATCTTTTTGAAAAATAACGGTGTTAATGATTGCGTAGGAGGACAGGTAAACTAATAACACCTTGTTTCCGACTTCGCAAAGTTAATAATCCTTCCTGGGGCACGGTATTCGTTGCTTTATTAACTGCAGCTATTATTAACTTACCCTATAAAAAATTTTAAACTCATGTCATAAAAACATTAATAAAAAATTTAATTCTGCAATTCCGCAATAATCGGTTAAGATGCACGCCTTCTAACCACTGGACCATCTCGTTTTTGCTTAACGCATTACAACCAATTCCTTAAAACGCGAGCTAAGCTGCGGGCTACATCTACTTCAAAATTAAAACTTAAATTCCAATTAAGAAGATTTCAGAGCGAATAGATAGTCATTACACATACATATATAAAAGATAGCAGCTACAATTGACTTCTCACGTTCAATTTAAAACAATGAATGAAATATGATTGAATGGTGTGAACATGAAAAGTTAGTTATTGACTGTCGTTGAATGGAAAGAACGAATGGGCGTATCCAGAGGGGATCGCAGTCCGTATACGTGATCTGGTCAACTGTACGAAATAACAATTTATATCTTTTATTTGATTATTTCGCCAGTTTTCTTTCAACAGGCTATGCTATATATTATGTGGTAACTATATAATTCGCTGGTAAATTTGACTCGTTTCAACGGATAACGTTTATAATTGAAACGTTACCAAAATTTTCTTTGTCTTGTGTATACTCTCTTTTTTAAGTAAGTCCAGGCTAATGAGCTATCTGATGGTCAGTCACCACCTTCCATCATCCTCCTGCCCTTTTCCCAATTTTATTTGGGATCAGCGCAGCATGTCTTCTCCTTCCATACTTCTCTGTCAGACGTCATCTCACAAGTAACATTATTTATAACCATATCGTCTTTCACACAATCCATCCATCGTTTCCTTGGTCGTCCTCTATCTCTATATCCATCCACACCCATGCTCAAGGCCTTCTTCACAATATGTTCCTCATTCCTCCGCATTACATGCCCATACAATGATATGACCAGTCACCACCTCCCATAACCTAGAATATTCTATAGCATTGGTGTCATAAGAAAAATTAATCCTTCCCTAAATGACATCACTGTGCTACCTGCTTTGGGAGCTAAGATGTTATATTCCTCGTATCTGCTATCTTACTGGTTCCCTCACCATCAAACCACAATACGTAGTATTACTGTTAGGTGGCACAATATCTGCACATACCTACGTATCTACCTACCACCAAATCTTTTGCAACTTTTAAAAAAATACACTCAAAACATGAACTTACAGTTCTATACTTACTCGAAAACATGTATTTTCACGTTTAATCCAACATAAGAAAAGAAAACCCATCTCGATTCAAACTATTAAGCAAATGCATGAAAAAAAACATCATTTGAGAGTGGTAGATGTGTTGTGTAGACGTTTTCTCGCCAGACGCCTCGCACGAGAATGTATTACATGTTATATGTTGCTTGTTGTATAAAGGAGGGATATATATCATTAGAAATTACATAAGACATTACTACTATTAAACAAGCATGCTTGATAAAGTCTTTTCTGGTATATACCGGTTCAATCCAGTTGAAACTGGTTCTTACTGGTTCTTGATAGAATTGACATTACGTTGTAGTTTATGATTGATTTGATCTTATTTACCTAACCTTAGTTAATTTCGCAAGATCTTCTAAAAGTTTTTTTGTCCGAATCGGTAATATATTTAAGAATTAAAATTATCAATAGACAAGTGCAATCTATACATATAATAAAATGGGAATGTCCGTTTGTAATATTATAATAATCACTTTTTAATAAATGCATATGGATATTACGTACATATACAAAAGTACTTTTTTTCAATTTTTGTGTCTGTCTGATGTTCCTGTTTATCTATAGAACGGCTGCAAAATGCTGAAAGCCCCATCAAAATCGGTCCAGCCGTTCCAAAGATTGGCCGAAACAAACAGACAGACAGACAGACCGACAAAAACTGTAAAAAATGTTATTTTTATGTATGTACCGCGTACAGACAGATATGTTTTGAGTAAAAAAGGGCTATTTTAATAATACAAAGAGGCACTCCAATTTTATTATATGTATAGATGTAATATTTTTAAGGGTATTAATAGATAGGCAATCTGAATTTCAATAGAATATGAAAATTCCCTTTATTTTTGTAATGATTAAATAATGAAATATCTTTACGTATTCAATTATGTTTTGCGTAAACGGTCGTACCGTTATGGACCTTCCTGTAACTGCGTATGAAAAATAATACTTTTGCACAATCTTTATTTACTCAGCAATTGTGAATGCTATTTTACATTTTTTTACTTATTAATTTTATTTAAATATATGATGTTTCTTCGGCTGAGTCGAGATGGCCCAGTGGTTATAACGCGTGCATCTTAACCGATGATTGAGGGTTCAAACCCAGGCAAGCACCGCTGATTCATGTGCTTAATTTGTCTTTAGAATTCATTTCGTGCTCAGCGATGAAGGAAAACATCGTGAGGAAACCTGCATGTGACAAATTTCATAGAAATACTGCCACATGTGTATTCCACCAACCCGCATTGGAACAGCGTGGTGGAATATGTTCCAAACCTTCTACTCAAAAAGAGAGGAGGCCTTTAGCCCAGCAGTGGGAATTTACAGGCTGTTGTGGTTGTGGTATATGATGTTATTTATTCGGTGAACGTTTTACTAAACCAATAACTGTAATGATTGTTAAACGTTAGCCACCGCTGGGCTAAAGTTTATGAATGCTTGGAAAAGTCTTGGCTGAATTTCTTCCTATACAGGAAAGTCTTATGAGGTCTTTTGCTTTGAGCAAATCTAACTGCGTAGGTATCACTCTCTCATCAGATATTGTACCGTTAAGCAGTAGTTATTTATATATATATAATAAAATTGGAGTGTCTGTTTGTAATATTAAAATAGCCCTTTTGAACTCAATGCATATGTGTACACGGCACATATACCAAAATTACATTTTTTACAATTTTTGTCTGGCTATCTATCTGTGTGTTCCGGCTAATAATCTATGTAACGGTTGGACCGATTTTGACAGGATTTTCACTGGCAGATAACTGATATTATAAGGAGTAACTTAGGCTACAATATATATTTTTGTTCAATTCAAACGCGTCTAAGGTCGCGGGCACAGTAGATATAACATCTTAGTCCACAAGGTTTGTAGTGCAATGACGATTTAAAGAATAGTTAATATTACTAACAGTGTAACTTATGGGCGGTGGTGACCACTTACCTTCAGGTACAATGGGTCGTCAGCCTACCTATATCATAAATAGCACGAGATCGGTAACCGATTAAGATTCATATATGCTATTGAGCTTTTAAATATAAATAAATATATAAATATTGGACAACATAACATACATTACTCTGATCCCAATGTAAGTAGATAAAGCACTTGTGTTATGGAAAATCGGACGTTAGTCGACGTTACAATAATCACCAAAACCCAGGACAAAATAACTAACGAACTCTTTCTTCATCGATTCGGGAATGGAACCCGGGACCTCACAGTGTAGTATCCATGAAAACCGGTGTACATACGGTTACACAATTCGACCACGGAGGTCGTCGAATATTAAAATTAAATTCAATTTCTGATAGTAGAAATAAATTTATACAATATGTATTAATATTAAAAAGGTATTGTAATCGCAGATATTTTCAAGTTAAATACGAAGGCTTGAAATTCGCCGACGTCATAAAGACTCCGTTTCGAAGTTTTGATGTGAAATTAAAATTTTACGCGATTGCTCCTCCAGCGCTTGGAAATGTTACAATTCGGTAGGAAATATCCGAAAATTTGAATATTACAATAGAATATTAATTTTTATCAATTACTATGATAACAATATTGAATATGTATGGCTTTACCTGATGACTTCCAGACAGGATACATTACATACATATATAATTGTATTTAACTAATATGATTGTATTTTTGAAAAAGAGTAACTACAGAGTTTTTTGTCGATTCTTCTTTCCGAACTGGTGGTAGCTTCACATAATTGTTAAATGACGATTCAAAAGTGCTTGCCAACTTGAATAAAGTTTATTTTGATTTTGATTTATTATTATACTGTGATTTGGCAAAGATCTTGATCCTGGTAGTACAGGTTCATATAGATATCTTTCTTCCATTATCCAGTCAGTGGTGATCCCAATGAGATGTAGATGTGAGTGTAGCAATTCTTTGAGATACATTTCCTCGAATAGTTTGACCATCAGTTGGGGTGATCAGATCAGAAGGTATGGTTTATTTGCTTCGGTGCTGCTTTCACCATCTTGTTTTTAACTATGTTCGATAACTAATTAATATAATTCTATCTTTAGTATTGTCTTTAGTGATGTATGATATTTATTACTCAATCATTCTATAACTGCTGATCTGGTTTTAATGAAATTTGGCACACTGATATAAGAGTCTGCAAAAGGTTGCTTTATAAAGGTTATTTTCTATTTCGGAAAAATATACCTAACACCGGAATTTGCCAACATGCGGACGAAGCCGCAAACAAATATACAATTTCTTTTAAATGTATAATCATATATGAAGCTATAATATATATCTAGGAGTAATATACA
The DNA here is from genome assembly GCF_905220365.1 of Vanessa cardui. NCBI lineage: Eukaryota > Metazoa > Arthropoda > Insecta > Lepidoptera > Nymphalidae > Vanessa > Vanessa cardui. The sequence goes on from NC_061146.1 coordinate 8,257,233, forward strand.
CATACAATATACACTATGAGCTTATGTTAAGAAGATTCAAGTAAAATCAATCCATAAGCTAAACTTTATAATGGTCTTCTATTACATTATTAAGCACAATTTTAAGTCTAGTTTTATAAATATTCAAGAAAATCCGGATTGAACCGGTTAATACTACAAATTTAGCTGCTTGACAAAATTTTTAATTAATTCAATTATTTCAGCTCGATATTATTACAATGATCAAAATGAAGGCTTAATAAATTGTTATAGATTTCAATTGAAACTTCCAACGAAAACAAATGAAATTTAATTAAATTTTCCAGATTTTAATGAGGCGTTCTACGTCTTGGATTTATTTTATACCATTCCAATACGATTAAATTTCGAATGTACCAAATAATGTTCTTTAATTATAAAGAAGGAATTTTCATATAAATACATATTGCATAGTAAAATTTTATTCATTTAATATACTTCACAAGTGTCTGTTGTTATATTTGCCGAACTGGATTTATCTGGATTAAAGACACATGACACTCATAGTGCCCGGGCTTTGTAAAGCAACTAATTTCTAATGGTGGTATGAATAACAAGGGGTCTCGAGAAATAATTGGTGGCTTTCGGTCTACCTTAGTAGGTACCAGATACTCATCATATATACCACTGACAAACAGTTATTCTTAGTATTATTGTGTTCCGGTATTAAGGGTGTATAAGCCAGTGCAATAATTACAAGCACATTTTAGTTCTCAAGGTACAACAGTACCAATGTTAATAAGCGATGGTGACCAGATACAGTCAGGTATGCCATTTGTCCGTACTAACCTAGGTGGCTTGATAGCTCAGTCTCCCCACCGATTTCGTTCTGAGCCGAGGTGCGATCTCATAGGAGACACCCTCAGGACGAATTTTAGTTTTAATTTAGTTTTAATTTAGAGCCCCGCGCTCAACCTCAGGGCAGGGGACATTAGTTCTCGCCCGAAAGTCAGGTGACGCTGTGAAGGCCAGTAGGGCCAACAGCAATACACAACACACAAAAAAAAAAATGATAGCTCAGTGGTTAGGACACGTCGAACCTGGACTAGGTTTGAAGATTCACGTCTTCTAACTACCAGTATATTGGATAGCTCATAAGGCTGTAGATACTGGGTAAGATAATAATCTAAGCTTAGAAAAGATTGATGGACTCTATCAATCCGATTTGTAATCTTTCCGCATCAGACCATTTATCCAGCTAGTTTATATATTTCACTAGTGACCCGAACTTGATTCGCACGGGTGCAACACTGATACTAAATATACTACAGAATTTGCTTATTTATAACATAACAATATAAAGTTCTAAAATTATCTCTGAATCACTCTATCTATTAAAAAACCTCATCAAAATCTGTTGCTTAATTTGAAATATCTAAGCATACATAGGGACAAACAGCGGCAAGCGACTTTGTTTTATACTATGTAATGATAACATACCGCTTCGATTAACGAGAAAACATGTATGTAATTAATATTTTACTATTGGTCAAATACAAATAAATGTGTTGTGTTATTTATAGTTCGTTTCATAATTAAATGTAATTATACAAAATTATACATTCATAATGTCAAGCTAGTCACGACAAACACGTTTGGTTCCGTATAATTCAGATCTTTTAGTAGGTTACAATAAATTTAAACTTAAAATAAACTAATGCTGGATTTACAAACTATCAACTAATAAAATAATTAAAAGTGTATTTCATAGATAAAAAAAAACACCTGGAGTTAGGCTCGGGTTCCATCATAGGACACTAATTACTGTAAATAACAGCATTTATATTTATTTGAAAAGAGTAACTGTGTGAGTTTCTTCTCGCTAGAAGCTGCTTGTCAGAACCGTATATATATATATATATATATATTACGGTATAGGTTGGCTGACGAGCATATGGGCCACCTGATGGTAAGTGGTCACCATCGCCCATAGACAATGACGCTGTAAGAAATATTAACTATACCTTACATCGTCAATGTGCCACCAACCTTGGGAACTAAGATGTTATGTCCCTTGTGCCAATACAACAATACAACAACAACAACAGCCTGTAAATTCCCACTGCTGGGTTTAAGGCCACCTCTCCCTTTGAGGAGAAGGTTTGGACCATATTCCACCACGCTGTTCCAATGCGGGATGGTGGAATGCACATGTGGCAGAATTTCTATGAAATTTGCCACATGCAGGTTTCCTCACGATGTTTTCCTTCACCGCTGAGCACGAGATGAATTATAAAGACAATTATAAAGAAAAATTAAGCACATGAAACAGCGGTGCTTGCCTGGGTTTGAACCCGCAATCATCGGTTAAGATGCACGCGTTCTAACCACTGGGCCGTCTCGACTCCCAACAATACTGAGTACTGTTATTTGGCGGTAGAATAACTGATGAGTGGGTGGTACCTACCCAGACGGGCTAATTTAATTATCGACGATTCAAAACGCTTCATTGCGAAGTTACAATAGTACCGTTTCTAATCACTAATTATAAAAGATAAGTCTCTCAATGAGAGCATGCTTGCAGCTATCGAAATGGTTAGCGAGCCTTACAATTCAAAAACATTAATTAATTATGCTGCGTCGTCATCCAGTCGAACTCATAAGCATCCTCAGCATCATTGTCGTGTAAGAGGTTGAAAAGTCAACAATAAAAACGGAAGTCGTAGGTTCATTTAAAAATAGAGAAAATATTGTTGTTTTTTTTCGAGATGGTTCTAGACTAGAGGAGGTAGTTGTCAACCGGAGGTCCGGATAAGCGATGTGCTTAATTTGTGTATCTATCGTTCTCATTATTAAAGGAAAAAAATGTATAGCTCGTGAAACCACGCGATAGTTAAAAGTACTTTAAACTTCATCTCGTGCTCGGCGGTGAATGAAAACATCGTGCGGAAACTTACATGTGTCAATTTCATAGAAATTCAGCAATATGTGTATTCCACCGACCCCATTAGAACAGCGCGGTGGAATATGTAATACCTCTCATTAATGGAAGAGGAGGCCTTAGCCCAGCAGTGGGTAATTTACAGGGTGTTACTTTACTTTACTTTTACTTTACTTTACTTTAAAACTTGTGATAGGTTTTTTATTTTAACTGTAAAAATGCCAAAATGCGGAACTTCATTTAAATGAAAATTTTATTGTCGAATACATTAGTTAGAATCAAAGTCTATCGATTAAATTTAGTTTAATTTTTTTTACGTTTCTCAAAATGTTTTCTTATACAGCCTTAGCACCGCTCTCTAACTGGCCAGTAACCAGCTATTCAGATAATCTTTCAGCTGTCTAAAATCAATTTACTTTTTTAATTTTTAACAATTTAGTAAACTGCAATCAAAAATCATTTTTATTTTTCTGCACATCTACTTTTTACATGTTTATTTTATTACTGAAAATCAGCAGATCTTTGCTTGACGTCGTACTCGTCGTCTTCTTGTAAGGTGACTTCACTGAATTTAATTTAATTTATAAATTGTATATGGTTTTTATATTACTTTAGTTTCACACAAATTGAACATTCAGTAATTTAGAAAAAGTATAGATAACTATAAGAATGACACAAAACATATCTCTTAAGTTAATTCAATTATATACATAGAAAACAAGTAGAAGCATGTAGGAAATCATAAGGTACCCTAAATTTTGATAAAAATTTGTACAACTCATCAAATTATACGTTAATTATGTTCTGTGGTCTAATTTACATTCATTTCAATATTTCAACATAATATATTAATCGTTCTGTACATATAATTATGCTATGAATTAATTGTATATCATATATTGTATGCTCGGGGCTTTGCTTATGTATATATATTTGCTTATATATATATTTGTTAGGCATACAGTTACTTTACATAGGTATACTGTAACCTGAAATCTGTGGTCGAGACTAAAGATACTTTTCGCGAGGTTCTAAATAGAAGTAGCATAAAACTCTCATTAGCTTCCTTCGAGAGATTTTTGTTTTCTTTTTTCATAATTTTTGTTTATGGAACGAACAGTAAGTGGTCACCCAGTGGACTTACTGGAAACTGGAACTGGAAATCAATCTATATTAATAGTATAAATGTGAAAGTAGCTCTGTCTGTCCTGAATGCTCCTCGTACAGCTGCAGTAGTGGTTACGCTGCAGCCAGAAGCGGAGCAGAAAGGTGTCACATATGCTCAGGTCTTGGAGCGCGCTGAGCAAGGCATTAAGCTGCAAGAACTCGGCATCAATGGAGGTCTAAAAGTCCGACGCTCCGCGACGGGAGCCAGGGTGCTGGAGCTGCCGAGAGCACAGTCGAACCAGGCAGAAAAACTAGCCGATAAGCTCCGCACAGTGTTGGATGGGGTGGCCAGCGTCGTTCATCCCGTAAAAAAAGTGGACATTAAGGTGATGGGGCTAGATGACTCCGTCACCAAAGATAAGATTATCGCCGCAGTCGCCCGCGAGGGGCATTGCGCCATTGAAGAGCTAAGATGTGGAGAGATTGCGCGTGGGCCCGGTTACATGGGTATGGTCCGCGTGACATGTCCAATAGCTGCGGCGAAGAAACTGTCTGACGCCGGTCGTCTCTTGGTTGGGTGGAGCTCGGCCAGGGTATGCGTGCTAGAGCAGCGCCCTTTGCGCTGCTACAAGTGCATGGGCCTTGGCCATACAAGGATATTATGCCCATTCAATGCGGATCGAGGGAGCCTTTGCTTCCGGTGCGGCGTTGAAGGTCATAAATCGGCTGAATGCACCGGGAAGCTGCGCTGCGCGGTGTGCGCAGAAGCCGGAAAGTCCTCCGGGCACGTGATGGGGTCGAAAGAATGTAACCCCCCCATCACGAAAGGTAAGGTGGTCCTCGCTACCCAGACCACCAACAACGTCGGACGGCGCCAGGCCGAGGAGGAAGCTGCAATGTCAACATGAGTACCGACTTCAGCTTCCTTCAGACTAATCTCAACCACTGCGCCGGGGCTCAGGATCTACTGCTGCAGTCCATGGCGGAGTGGGGGATTGACCTGGCTGTGGCCTGCGAGCCCTATTACGTTCCTCCCTTAACTCATTGGGTAGGGGACGTGGACGGCACCGTGGCGGTCCTCGCGAGGAGTGGAACGGGGCCCCCCCTCTCACTCATCGAGAGGGGCTCGGGCTACGTAGTGGTGGGGTGGGGGAAGTACGTCATCGTCGGTACGTACTTCTCCCCTAACCGCAGCCTGGCTGAGTTCGAGACATATCTCGGCTTTGTCAGAGCTGCGGTGGCCAGGCAGTCACCGAAACCGACACTGGTTCTCGGTGACTTAAATGCGAAGTCGCGTGCCTGGGGCAACCCTGCCACGAATCCGCGAGGGAGGGCCGTTCAAGTGTGGGCCCTGCTCTCCAACCTGTCCCTTCTCAACAGGGGGCAGGTTCACACCTGCGTTCGCCAACAGGGGGGTTCCGTGGTGGACGTATCGTTTGCCACCCCTGTGGTGGCTCGCATAGTGCGGAACTGGAGAGTAGAGGAGGAGGCGGAGACTCTATCGGATCACCGCTACATCCGATTTGAGATCTCCACCTCTCGCAGGCCGGCGGAACCCCAGAGGGTGCCGACCACGCTGCCGAGATGGTCTCTCGGCCAGGTCGATCGAGAGCTGGTCAAGGAGGCCGCCATCGTGCAGCGGTGGGGTTCCACAGGAAGGAGGGAGGGCGCAAACGCAGAGGAACTGGCGGGCCGTATGCGCAGTTCACTCAAGAAGATCTGTGATGCGGCCATGCCTCGGACCCGGCGCAGATTAAAGCGCCGGCACGTCTATTGGTGGTCGCCCGAAATCGCCGACCTTCGGGCGACGTGCTGCCGGGCGCGGAGGGCCTATGTCCGCTGTCGAAGGCGCAACGGCCTTGACACGGATCTGGAGGGACAGTTGCTAGACATTTATCGCCAGCTGAAAAAAGATCTGCAGCTGGCGATAAGGAAGGCTAAAGAGGAGGCCAGGGAGGAGCTTCTGGCGGGTCTCAATCGAGACCCGTGGGGGCGTCCATACCGCGGTGTGCGCGGGAAGTTCCGCACCCAAGGCGCCCCTCTCACCGAGACGCTGCCGCCGGAACTCCTTCTGCGCCTGGTTGGGGAACTCTTTCCCCACCCAGGCGAGCATGTCCCTCCACAGATGGCCCCCAGCTCCGTGACCGAAGACGCAGTGGCTTTACCATTGATCACGGAGCGGGAAATGGAGATGGCCCTCGGTCGCTTGAAGGCCAAGAAGACGGCGCCGGGTCCGGACGGGGTTCCTGGGCGTGTTCTATGCGACGCCCTGGAATACCTAGGTGCAAGGCTTCGGGAGCTGTTCGACGAGTGTCTGTGCAGTGGGCAGTTTCCGAAGCCTTGGAAAGAAGGGAAATTGGTCCTGTTGCCGAAGGAAGGTTGGCCGTTAGATTCCCCTTCGGCATACAGGCCAATCGTGCTGCTGAACGAGACTGGAAAACTCTTCGAGAAGATCCTCGCAGCCCGTCTCGTTCAGCACCTCGAGGAGGTCGGTCCGGGTCTCTCGCAGGCTCAGTACGGGTTCAGGGCAGGCCGGTCGACGGTCGACGCCCTGGACGCCCTGAAGACTCGGACCACGGAAGCGGTGGCCCAGGGGCAAGTCGTCTTGGCGGTTTCGCTCGACGTGGCTAACGCCTTCAACAGTCTCCCCTTTGAGACTATACGGGAGGCACTTCGATACCATGAGGTGCCGTCCTATCTCAGGAGGCTGTTGGAGGCGTACCTCCAGGACAGGGAGATCCTCTGGGCGGGGGTCGATGGGAGGCTCATCCGGCATCGAGTGAGCTGCGGCGTTCCACAGGGGTCGGTTCTCGGCCCAATTCTGTGGAATGTCGGTTTCGACTGGCTCCTGCGGGCTCCCGTCCTTCCCGGGATGGGGGTGTTGTGTTACGCTGACGACACCCTCGTCACGGCGATTGGGCGGGACTTCCGGGAGGCGGCTCGCCTCGCCGAAGTTGGAACGGCTCTCACCGTGGACCGCATGGAAATGCTGGGCTTGAGGGTCTCCATATCCAAAACGGAGGCCCTCCTCTTTCACGGTCCACGGAAAGGACCCCCACGAGGTGCGAGTATCACCGTCCACGGGACGGTGATCAAGGTGCAGGCTCAGATGAAGTATCTGGGCCTGATCCTGGACGGTCGATGGAGCTTCGGGCAGCATTTTATCCAACTCGGCCCGAGGCTCATCAACGCCGCCGCCGCTCTTGGTCGCCTCCTTCCGAATGTGGGGGGGCCGGGGTCACTATGCCGGCGTCTCTATTCCGGTGTAGTGAGGTCGATGGCGCTTTACGGTGCCCCGATCTGGATAGATGCCCTCACCACTAAAAATCGGGCCCTGCTGCGCAAGCCGCAGAGGGTCATAGCGGTGAGAGGCATCAGAGGGTACCGTACGGTGTCGTGGACTGCGGCGACACTTCTCGCGGGCGATCCGCCCTGGGAGCTCCAGGCGGAGGTGCTCGCGGAGGTGTACCGGTTCCGGGTCGAGGCGAGGAACCGCGGCGACCGTCCAGGGTCGGCGGAGATCGGGCGGATCAGGACTCTAGCCCAGCAAGCCCTGATCGTCCGATGGCAGGAAGATCTGGGGTCACCCACGGCGGGCCTAGCGACAGTGGAGGCGATCCGTCCCCACTTGAGTCGCTGGGTCGAGAGGAAGTACGGCACACTGTCGTACAGAATGACGCAGGTACTTACTGGACACGGATGCTTCGGTAAGTACCTGCACGGGATAGCGCGGCGGGAGGAGTCACCCTGCTGCCACGAGTGTGGTGCGCCAGTGGATTCGGCGTACCACACCCTGTACGAGTGTGCTGCGTGGGGGCCCCAGAGGCACACCCTTGCGGCGACTATGGGCGGAGACCTTTCGCTGCCGAGCATCATCAACGCCATGCTCGGTAGCGAGATGTGCTGGTCAGAGATGCGCTCCTTCTGCGAAAGTGTCATGTCGCAGAAGGAAGCCGCGGAGCGGGAGCGGGAAGAGAGTGCCGCCGCTGACTCGCTCCGCAGAAGACGACCGGGGAGGAGGAAAAGGCGCTACGCGCACCTTCTCCCACCGCCTCAATAGGCGCCGCAGGGACTAGGGGGGTCCCAGTACCCCGGGAATCACCCCTAGGTGTTAGAGGCCCGCATAGGTGGGCCGACCGTCAGGGCGTCACGGTAGCATGCGTAAGCGATCCCGTGGCGTCCATCGAAAGACGGAGAGGGTACCGCTGGTTTTTTAGTGGGTAAACCCGGCGTACTTGGGCGCACTCGGCGTCCAGGGCTCCGGGGAGTCCCACACACCCCCCCACTTTCCATCACGTGGGGGAAGCGCGTAATGCGTTTTTCCAGCGAAAAAAAAAAAAAAAAAAAAAAAAAAAACCAAAAAAAAAAAAAAAAAAAAAGCTCTGTCTGTCCGTCGTTTTTTCACGACCAAACTACTGAAGCGAATTTGATGAAATTTGGTATGAAGCAAACTTGAACTCCAAGAAAAGACGTAGGTTACTTTTTTTTACTTAAAACATGAGAACCACCATTCTTAAACGCGAGCGAAACCGCGGGCGAATACTAGTTATATATAAAGGCGAATATTTTACTATAGTAGGTCGGAAAATTCTCGTTAAAAGTAAAGGAAATATAGTTATTGTTATTGTCTTTAGATGTAAACGGACGTTTTTGAAGGCATTTTTAAGGTGTACAAAACTGTTGTAGATTTCTTTGATCTATATCGTAGTATTCAGCCAGTATTTGCAGTATAAATATAAAGTGTGTTTATTTACGACATCATATTCGATAAATTAAAATTAACAGTATTTCTGTAACGTATCATACCTTACTCTTGAATTACTCTATATAAAAAAACCGCAACATAATCCGTTTCAAGACTTTAAAGATATACATACAAAGGAACGGACAGACAAGGAGGCGACTTTGTTTCATACTATGTAGTGACTACAACTAAATAAAACAGACGACCCGACTCTTATCATCTTGATAAAACTTCGTTTGACATACGCCAAGCACATCTTTATAAGTGCGAGCTTATTTAGTTACCAACGATTGGCCTATATTTCAACGCGTTCTCACTTTTTAATAAATAATAAATTAATATAGGACAACATCATACATTACTCTGATCCCAATGTAAGTGGCTAACCCACTCTTGTTATGGAAAATCAGAAGTAACAGTAAACACACACATATATCCATGACAACATAGAAACTTATTAATTTGTTCTATATGGAGTCGGCCGGAAATCGAACCCGGGACCTCCTCTCCCTTTGAGGAGAAGGTTTGGAACATATTTCACCACGCTGTTCCAATGCGGGTTGGTGGAATACACATGTGGCAGAATTTCTATGAAATTTGTCACATGCAGGTTTCCTCACGATGTTTTCCTTCACCGCTGAGCACGAGATGAATAATAAAGACAAATTAAGCACATGATCAGCGGTGCTTGCCTGGTTTTGAACCCGCAATCATCGGTTAAGATGCACGCGTTCTAACCACTGGGCCATCTCGACTCTCAACTTAGCCTTATTTAAAAATAGTCATACATATATATTTTCAGTAATTTTTTATATAAATGATAACAAACAACGTCACCAGTATTTTGTTTGTTCTTGTTTTTAAAAGTTAACATTTCACCGAAATTGATGACGACAATATTGTGTTCGAAAAATCGCAGTTTAGATTTAATTGGAACCGGTTTTGAAGCGTGAATTTGGAAAAATATATCGGAAGAATATATTCGATAGTTTTTTTTAGTAACTTCCTCGTTGGTTCAGGCAGGAGACATGCTTTCCACTGTTGCAGATATTTCGACAAAAAACTCAAAACCATAACAAAAACAGCCTGTAAATTTCCCACTGCTGAGCTTAAGCCTCCTCTGCCTTTGAGGAGAAGGATCCGCACATATTCCACCGCGATGTTCCAATGCGGGAATGGAATACACATGTGACAGAATTTCTATGAAATTAGACACATGCGGATTTCCTCACAATGTTTTCCTTAACCACCGAACACGTGGTGAATTATAAACATAAATTAAGCACATGAATATTCAGTGGTGCTTGTCTGGGTTTGAACCTGTAATCATCGGTTAAGATGCACGCGTTCTATCCACTGGGCCATCTCGGCTCTTATTATATATTTTTAAGTCAGTTTCATAGTAAGATTAAAATAAAGCTGTGTTTTATTATGGAATCTTATTCAGATTTGCGATTCATGTATGTGTTTGTGTTTTTTACATTCATTATGCATGCGGAGGGCCGTTTGAATTATGCGTTGGTTATGAGCGTTGTAATTGAATTTGACCACATTGCGCCTGTCAACAGGATTAGTAACAGATAGACATGTTATCACGACTACATACGTTCCATGGGACATTTGGAAAATGGAAATGTATGTCTTATTTTTGGTATACTGATTTTTTTTGTTGTTGTAAAATTTAGTGAGAAGATGAATTAGTAAGTGGCGGTAACGGCGGCATGTGAAATATTTTTACCCCCTAATAGCGTCAAAATATTTTACACCAAAAATATAATAAAATAAATCCAGACAATGACATTTTATATATAACATTACATGATGCATCGTCGCCATTTTGACTGTAAGGGCTCATTTTTAAATGTCAAATAAAAATTTGGTACATATGTTTAAAAATCAAAAATTATGTAAAAAAGTATTTTTGACACGTGGATATGAAAAGAAAATTAAAATGATAAATAAAGTTCTATTAGTCAAATATGATCAATTGATTAAAATATATCAATTTGTACTTATCAGTGATGAAAAAATCATGTATAAATGCATCTCTTTCAATCTGACAAATGTCAACAACATATGAAGCATACCAAACTGCAAAGCACTGGATTTCTACTCCTTCAGGGCGTTAAAGTATTCCTTCAAATAAAATATACAGAATGGTAACTAAAATTTCGAAGTAGGAAACCAAAATGTTGCAATAAAACATTCCGCATAGAGCATTTCTTCTTAATTATGCAGATGCTGTGGCGGCTCTGATTGGATTGGGCTGCGTCGTTACTGCACGGATTATTTCACCCCCCACGGGATTATACTAATCCTTACACGTTGTATTTGAATTTCAACTTAAATTTCGTGTTCTTGCATTTCATTTTGGAATTTTGATGTTTATATTCACTGTACAGGGTGTATATTATGTTTGAGGGATATTTTCAAAGCCGGAATATCAATGGTGACATTGATATGATTTCATAATTAAGGCTGTGTAACCACAGGTTTAAATACCCGATTCAGTTTTAAAAATGTTTTGGATTTTTTTAAATATATATCCTCAGTAGTAGTTTGACTATAACTGCCTCGTTGGTTAAGTGGCTAGATATAAGACATATCTCTAGGTTATGGGTTCAAATCCAAGGTCAGATTAATAACAAGTTATTGGGATTTCCAGCCTAAATATTTTCAGTAGCAATACTTCCTTCCCTCGAAATAACACAAATCTTCTGGTAGCACTTCAACACTTCTCAGTCCTATCGAGATTGGGATATTAGAGAATATGTCTGTGTTTGTGCACACACATGGAAACTATAATATTACTCAGTTGCAGAAATCGATCAGGTCATAAAAAATGACATAATGATTATTGTGCCAAATAATATTACATTAGCAACAAAATTAAATAGTAATAAGTACTATATATAATAAATAGTAATAAGTACTATAATAGTTACTCGTTTATATTCTTTTGGGCAAACTTTTTTGAAGGGTTAAGGTTTAATCTTGGATTTTATTTTCGTCTTTGTGGTTTGATGCACATATGCACCCGAACGTTTCATCTAACGTATTTCTTTTAAAAGAAACCACAGACGGCAAACTATAAATGTGTTTGCGAAGCTGCTTTTAAATACAAAAGGGCATAATACACAAACACTATAAACTCTATCGACATATGAAAAGAAGAGAAAAGAAATATCTTCTGTCTTCATCTACAAAAGGATAGCTCTTTTGGAATGGACATCACGCATCGTCCCAATATTTTTTACATGAAATTTGTACCTTTATATTCAGCGTGTTTCAGAAGTACGCTATACATCATCATAGTAAGAAATCATGTCACTTTGATCTCACAAACATAGTTCGCTGAAACTGATGGACGGTGGTACAACGAATCAAAGATTTTTACTTCATTTAACGTGTTTTTTGGTATTTTATGGCAATTCTCTTCGATATATGAAAGCCTATGCCTTGTCCATTTAAACTTACTTTATAACATATGGCCATACTAAAACTATATACTACAACAATACGTAAATTACGTATATATATAGAGATTAGTAGATTTTGCTTTAAATCTTAAAAAAACAAACATACAAATTACTTACAATCTTACTTCAAAAACAAACTAAAAATAAATAAAATCAATTCAACTTATAAAACACCCAATCAAAACTCATTATTGAAATTCGAAAAAACTTCCAAGTTCGAATATCGAACTTCGAAATTAATTTATAAAAGTAATTAAGACCTCCCGTGATCTGTAGACGAGATGAAATAAAAAGTATTTAATAAGAAAATAAAACTTACGGAACTCCATCGGGGTACTGCGATGAAAACTTGAATCTATAACATCTTACAAAGTGGGACAGTAGTGTAAGTTTCGCGAAGATATTGTGTGTTCGGCGTAATTTAGAGGCGGAAGAGGTCGACACAAATCTAAATATGTCTAAACTTTTAGATGATGTAGATGCCCTGACCGATTTTTATTATGGCGATAAGACTTCAATTAAAATTAAAAACAAAAACAATTATTTACAATAAAAATAAATGGTTATGTATCCATCAGCGGCTAAGGGCCCTTAAACAGGTCCATATCTTGTACTTAAATAGATTGATGGTGTATTACACAAGTATGAGTGGCTAGGGAGAGGGGGCATGTCTACCGAAGTGAATGATATGATATTTGCTGTCAAAGCAAGCCAGTCTGTCTTACCCCCAAGGCGCCCCAATAGGTTGTACAATAAGATTAATACAGTAGTTTTGACGAACTCCGTGGTCGAGGACTGTTTACATGGGTTATCATGGGTACGCCACTCCGAGGTACCGGTTTCGATTCCCGGCCGATGTAGAAAAAAGTTCATTAGTTTTCCATGTCTTGGATCTGGGCGTTTGTGATAGCGTCCTTACTTGTGATTTTCCATATCACAAGTGCTTCAGCCACACTGGGATCAGAGTAATGTATGTGATGTTGTCTAATATTTATTTATTTATTTATTTAATAGTTGAATTTCGAACTTTGCAATACAATCTATAAAATTATTAATGTAAAAATAAAAACAATAAAACGCTACCTCTCTTGAATTAAAGCGTTCTAAAGACAGCAGGACGTGAGGTGCCTCTAATATTACTGTTCAAACCGGAACCGTTAATGCTGTTTTATTATCAGCGAATTTTTTCCTCTGGTAGCAGGTTTCAGGCAATTTAGAAGTTTAAAACTTGGACAGGAAGTTTTCAGGATCATGGCGTAAACTTTGTAATATTTCAAAAGCGTTCGCTTGTGGCACAGTGACGTCATAAATAAGGTATAAAGTTCAAGATGGCGGATGTCCTTTTGTAGGAGACTTTATGAATAAATGACTCAGTGGACTATATTTAGACGAAAGAAGAGTTTTTATTACTTTGCGTACATAATTACTTTTAAATTACCAATTAATAAACATTGCTACATAAATCATGGAGCCAGTCCTTGAGTTGCAGGGAAGATATCTTTTAATTGAATATTATATGCAGTGAGCCGAGATGGCCCAGTGGTTAGAACGCGTGCATCTCAACCGATGATTGCGGTTTCAAACTCAGGCAAGCACCGCTGAATATTGATGTGCTTAATTTGTGTTTATAATTCAACTCGTGCTCAACGGTGAATGAAAACATCGCGAGGAACCCTGCACATGTCTAAATTCATAGAAGTTCTGTCACATATGCGTGGTGGAATATGTTCCAAACCTTCTCAAAGGGAGGGGAGGCCTTAGTCCAGCTGGGGGTAATTTACAGACTGTTGTTGTTACTGTTTTGTTGTTAGCATACAAAAGTGAAATAGATTGAAACGAGACAAGTATATAAATTACTTTAAACATACTGTTATTATAAATATGAAAGTAACTTTGTCTGTCTGTCTGTTTGTTTCATTTTCACGCCCAAAATACTGGACCGATTCAAATGAAATTTTGTACACAAATAGTCTAGAATCTGAGAAAAGATAAGACTTTTTTTAAATTGGGAAATAAGTGTTGTAAAGGGTTGAAAAGGGTGATGAAAGTTTGTATGAAATTATTGTTATTTTTAGAACTAGAAGCATAAAACTTATATTTTAGGCTGTTTATCTACACTTATAAAATTTCATATCATGACATTTTATAAGGAGTGTTGTCATAATCTACGCGAGCAAAGCCGCCAGTAACAGCTAGTTTACTTATAAACAAAAATTGGTTCTACCTTGGAATTTATCTGAACATATATAAATCACCAAAATCACACATATTGGCATCAATTAGTAAATCACTTATTCAGTTGAGCTTAAAAAAAAAACACAAATAACACTTTTGACAAATTACAAGTCGCGCCAATATCGACCTTAACTTAAAGAAAAATTAATCAAAATCAAAATAAACTTTATTCAAGTAGGCTTTTATAAGCACTTTTGAATCGTCATTTTACAATTAAGTGAAGCTACCACCGGTTCAGAAAGTAGATTCTACCGAGAAGAACCGGCAAGAAACTCAGTAATTACTCTTTTTTAACATTTAAAAAATACAACGTCATGTTAATTAAATACAATTATTTCAATTAATGTATCCTGCTTGGAAGTCAACAGGTATTAACTCCACGCTTTTTTATCATCTACTAAATCTTGTATCGAATAATATGCTTTTTCTACCAATGTATTTTTTACAAACGATTTGAATTTACTAAACGGCAAAGTTAAAAATTTCAGGCGGTTCAATTTAGTTTCGCGCGCATTTGTTTTTTTTACGAGACTAGATGGCCCAGTGGTTAGAACGCGTGCATCTTAACCGATGATTGCGGGTTCAAACCTAGGCAAGCACCGCTGATTCATGTGCTTAATTTGTCTTTATAATTCATCTCGTGCTCAGCGGTGAAGGTAGACATCGTGAGGAAACCTGCATGTGACAAATTTCATAGAAATTCTGCCACATGTGTATTCCACCAACCCGCATTGGAACAGAGAGGTGGAATAATTTCCAAACCTTCTCCGCAAAGGGAGAGGAGGCCTTTAGCCCAGCAGTGGGAATTTACAGGCTGTTGTTGTTGTTGCATATGTTTTTTTTAATTGTTCTAGCCAGTTGTATGTATAAAGGAATCTTCTAAATGTACATATTTGTAATTTATATGATGGAAAACGTGCAAAAGGAAATACAATACCGGATGTAGATTCACATTCAATAAAGCAAATTGATATATTAAATTTAGTATATATTTTTTATATATCTGATTCTATAATAAAACATTCCGAGTAACTAACGAGTTTCTTGCCGATTCTTCTCGTTGAATCTACATTCCGAACCAGTTGTGCCTGTAAAATAACGATACAAAAGTGCTCGTTTTTACTACTTGAATAAAGTATATTTTGATTTGAATTTATCTATGCTATATATTTCCGATCACTAATAAGCAAACATTTTCGTACACAATAAAATAAAAAGCCTTTTATTTCTTCCTTCCACCAAGTCGTTTACGTTATATATATTTAACAATTCAATAGAATTAAATGATTTCAACTTATAATTTAATAAAATTAAAAGTAACACTAACTTTATATTTAAATTAACAACATAGTCAACAAATCAACAAATCAAATAAATTAGTCGTTTTATTATTAATTTCTTATACACATATACATAGCCTTAAAATAAAATATGATTTCATTTGAAATTCAAAATTTGGACATCGAGAATAGTCGAGCATGTCCAAATAATATATTTTTCTTAGTAAGATGTTATGTTTTCATAAATCGCATGATTCGTATATTGATTTTAATTATGGAACCCATAACCCATCCCGAGGAAGTTCGTAACATTATATTCGAATCAACCTATTTCGTATCTCATAAATCATAGCAAAATTAAACTGTTCGTTTCGATTTCCCACTGCTGGGCTAAGGCTCTCCCTTTAAGGGGAAAGTTGGTAACATATTCCACCGCGCTGTTCCAATGGGGTCGGTGGAATACACATATGCCTAAATTTCTATGAAACACAAGCGGGTTTCCTCACGATGTTTCCCTTCACCACTGAGCACGAGATGGATTATAAGCACACATTAGGCACATGAATATTCAGTGGTGCTTGCTTGGGTTTGAACCCGAAATCATCGGTTAAGATTCCCGCATTTTAACCACTGGGTCATCTCTGCTCTTTCTTTGTAAGATGACCTGAATTATAAATGTGTTATGTAGTTCCATATTTTTATTATTATATTATTTTTTTTCAACTTTTCAGCCTCTTTGCGGATACCTCTTATTTCTATAGTGGTTTCTTAATTTCATAAATCGATTTTAATTATGGAACCCATAACCCATCCCGAGGAAGTTCGTGACATTACTTTCGAGTCAATCTTACCCGTATCTCATAAATCATAGCAAAATTAACACGTTCGCTGAAACAGCGTGACGACATTTGGCACGCAGCTATTTGCTCCATTTAGATAATTCCAGACGTACAGTGTTAATTTAAACTTAAAGTTTGAACTAACGTGTCAAAAACATATGTTATGAATTTTAAATTTGTTATCTGTATATTATTTCTCTCTCACTGTCTGTGTGTTACGGCTATGCTATGCAAGGAAGGACTTAAGAATTTTTTTTCGAACCTACGATATTAATAAAATAATTTATAAGAAATATAACATACTTCAAAATTAGTAAAGCTAGTGAACTAAAAATAAAAATTAACACCTTTAGTAATACCTCTAGACTAGACCGATTTTAATGGAACTTACGCTGTTTCTTAATTTGAAGTGTACCTAACTAAGATTAAGAATCATCATCTCAATACGACTATTCGTTTTCGTGAAATTTGTGAACAAACATACATACAAACACTTACGATTTAAAGTACTTGTGCTTGGAAACCTAAATGGATGGTCATACTCAAATATAATTCAATTCTAACAATGTTACATATATACATGTATTATGTCGAAAAGCTGATACCTTCTTTTTTAAAATCAGCTAGCCAGGCAGACAGAGTTACTTTGCATAACTATACAACTATAGTATAACTATGGAACTAACTAACTTTGCAAGTATAGTTTTCATCAGTTGTAATAAGTATAGTATGTAATAAATTTGTTTACTTGATACATAAATAAATAGAAAAGAAAAAGTTCGACACTTCAAGAAACGTCTACCTTTATCGGAATTTGAAAAATAACGTTAAGAAGTTTTTACCGATGTTTTCCATGCGTTCCCGGGGAGTTTTCCCGAACTTAAATAAGAGAGTGTTATAATTTAGTAAAACAATAAAATCTCTTAGACTCTGAATCTCTTGACGCCAAAAAAGTGGATTAAAACGAAACCTGGGACTTAGCCAATTTAACTTCGCTAACTACCCCACTTCGGCTGTTTACGATCTCTGCCACGCATTACACCGTTGCCTGTTTATTAAAAGTTAAAAAAAAAAGTTTATTGGATTCGATTTTTAAAATGAATAAATCATACTAAATTAAAATCAATACTTAAAAATTTGTTTTATATTGAAACTTAAAGGCTTCTACTTTATAACATACAAGTGTGATGTTATTTCCCTTGTGTCTGCAGTTACATGGTTTATTCAAGTAAGCTCTTAAGCACTCTTAATCAATCTAGCACCGATTTATAGAACAATCGACAAGATAAGAAGAAAGTAGATATTATTTTTCTATAAAGAATAATTTACACATCACAAATCGGTATATTCATCAAAATCAAAATAAACTTTAATAACTTTATTAATATAAACTTTATTAACTCAGTAGTACGTAGACTCTTTTTTCAACATTTAAAAAATCATACATATTAAAATTTCTTGTATGATCTTCAATGAATATTGACACTAAGCTCTTCCATAATTATACAACCTTAAAGGTTGTATAACCAGCCTTAACTTTATTTATTTAACAGGCGTTTTAAATTTTAATTATTCTTCTTCTTCCTAGTTGTTTCCTCATTACTGAGGGTGGTGACCACTGCGTGTGAACACTTCGCACCACCTTCCTCCAGCCATTCTTATTCTGTGCCATTCGTAGGCAAACCTGGGCACAGGATCCAGTGGCTGTCTTTACCGTGTATTTTAATTATAGGTAAATGTAAAATGATCTGCTGAATTTTATAAGCAAGTAATTTCTATATTAAATTTAGCTACTGGTAAGCCTTTAGCATAAACGGAGAGTAGAAGTCTGTGAAAGAATTATCAAAAGTCTTGTCATTAAAAAAAAACAAACCATACTTTTAGCCGCTTCTGAGATTCACGTGTCATTTCTGAACTGGTAGTATCTCTCAGATCTATCTATTTATATTGTTTTTTTTTTTTAAATTGCAATTTAATTTTGAATTAATTTTTTATCGTTCTCGGTGTAAATGCAGCCAAGATAGTAATTAGTACTGAAGGCTTCGCGATGGAGTGCGCTACAAACAAAACGTAGTTAGATAATATATTGTTTCACTTACATTCCACGTCTGTTTAGTTCTTTGATAAATTTTATTTGTATTTTAGCGTTTAGGGTAATTTACGAACTATTTAGTTAATGTTCAAACCTTTATATGTGTTAAATGTTCAAAGCGTTTTTAAAAAAAAAACACTTTATATTGTAAATGAATAAACAACAACAACAACAACAACAACAACAGCCTGTAAATTCACACTGCTGGGCAAAGGCCTCCTCTCCCTTTGAGGAGAAGATTTTGGAACATATTCCACCACGCTGTTCTAATGCGGGTTGGTGGAATGCACATGTGGCAGAATTTCTATGAAATTAGACACATGCAGGTTTCCTAACGATGTTTTCTTTAACAGCCGAGCACAAGATGAATTATAAACACAAATTAAGCACGTGAATATTCAGCGGTTCTTGCTTGGGTTTGAACCAGCATCGGTTAAGATGCACGCGTACTAACCACTGTACCATCTCAGCTCTTAAAATACATAAGATATGTATAAAATTACTTCCATCGAATGTAAAGTCAGCTTACAAAACGGGAAATTATAAAGTTTATCTAAATCCACATCGACGTAACCATGCAGGCTAACTCGGTTTACGATCGTCGAGAAACGTTATGACTTTTACCGTATGCTATTATACTTAGGGTTCAACTTGAATAAATTAATTTAATAAAACCATTTGACCTTGAAAACTTTAAATAAGGAACGTTAGGTTGTTAAATTAATATACTAACCATATATATATATATATATATATATATATATAATATATATAATATATATATGGTTATAAGTATCTTCCCGATCGACATTTAGTATCTATAAATTATAGATTCTAGAAATAGATTTGTATTCGAGAAAATTTGGCACGAAAAGATTAGTTACTCGTTAAATTGTACACAACTGGTTTCGCACGCGGTTTCTTTCGCGTTTTAGGACTTGGTTGTGCAAGCTCACCGGGTAGGTACCACCCACCCATCAGATATTCTCCCGCTTAACGACAGTGCGTAGTTTTGTTGTGTTCCGGTTTGAAGGGCGAGTGAGCGAGTATAACTACAGGCCCAAGGGATATAGCATCTTAGTTCATCTTAGTTCCCAAGGTTGGTGGCTCATTGACGATGTAAGGAATAGTTAATATTTCTTACAGCGTCATTGTCTATGGGTAATGGTGACCATTTACCATCAGGTAGCCTATATTCTCGTCCGCAAACCTATTCCATAAAAAAACAAAAATATGTTAGGGGTAAAAACTACTCTATATCTTTCCTTGACTTTTAAGTTCGATTAAATCAAATCCTTTCTTAGAAGATGCTTACGTCATAACATCTAACTGCATACCAAATTTCAGTTCGATCCATCCAGTGGTTTGGGCTGTGTTGATAGATCACTATATCAGTCCGTTAGTTACCTTTGGGATATATATTAAATAGACTGATTAATACGCCACCTGAGTGAAAGTGGTCACCACCTACATTTTCTTCAAATTGAAGCATGACCAAAGGTGAAGTAAGCCTTTTCATACTTGTTGCATGTTTACGATGAGGCTGGAAAAACTCCTTAAATTCTTTGATTTTGGTTTCTTCTTTTGTAATCAAGTGCAGTCTGTAAATATTCGACAATCCTCAAAAGAAGAACACAGACTTTTCTTTATCTCTTTTATAGTTCTGAAGCCTTTTTTGTTATTAATAAAAGTTTGGAATATATAGGAATTATATTGTACGGATCTGAAGAGAAATATAAGACGCGCGAATTTTTATATGTAGATACATTAAAATGTATATAATCAATAAATATCCCTAACCCTCAAAAGAAGAACACAGATTTTTCTTTATCTCTTTTAGAGTTCTTAAGCCTTTTTTGTTATTAATAAAGCTTTCGAATATATAGGAACTATATTCTACGGATCCAAAGAGAAATATAAGAGAAGCGTTTAAAGGTGCTGCTTTATTTTATACGACCAATAAATTAAATTGTAAAAAAGCTTAAAGCTGTAACTTATATTAGCTTCAGGCACTTGTAATATTAATTAGAAAATCGTAAAATTGTGGTTGGTTTTATTAAGAGAACCATAAAACAATTTATTTTTCATTGGTAAAGTTATTCGACTTCTTTGTATCTAGTTTTGTTGATTGCCGAATTGGTCTCGTAGTCAGCCAAAAGGCTACCCGATGGTAAGTAGAAATTTCCTACTGTTGGCTTCTTTAAAGGGAGAGCCCTTTGAGGAGAAGGTTTGGAGTATATTCCACAATTCAAATGCGGGTTGGTGTATACAAATATAGCAGAAATTTGTTGAAATTAGTTACATGCAGGTTTCCTTACGATGTTTTCCTTCATCGTCAGCTAGTCTACTTTAAGAGTGGCTGTTATGAAAAAAGTAAGGTGTTTATCATCACAGTATTTAAGCTTGTAGCTACCACCGTTTATTTCACCCTGTCCCAATGTGGTATGTTAAAAACATTGCATAATTTTCTCAAGATATTTCCCATAATGTTGTCTTAGATTTTCGCGATTATTACACATTGAAATAAAACTAGTTATAACGGATTTGAATCGCGTATATTAATTATTTTTGACATCCCGACGTTTCGAGCACTTTACAGCGTTCATGGTCACGGGTCTACCCGCGATTCAAATCCGTTATAACTAGTTTTATTTCAAGATATTTCCCTTTCATTAAGTAGAAGATGAGTTATAAACACGGATTGACACTAAAAATCAAAATGATCCGTAAAATAAACTCGTTCCGTTTTAATTTTAAGCGAAATTATTTCAGAATCTTGGAACGTCTGTGTTTTACTGATGAAAGTTTTCACTTATCTCGGGAGGATAACTTTGATACTAAGTCAACTAGTTAACGTCTGGCGTATTTGAAGAAAATAATTAAGTAGAGTTTTAACAATTGGATGTTTTTACTTGGATTTTGTATTGTTCATATAAAGTTCTGCTGAAAACTGTAATATTGAAACATCCCAATACGAAAGCCTCTTTTATTACTTGTGGATGGATAGAAGTATATGTTGCCAATTTTTTTTTATAAAAATAAATAAATATATATATGAGACAACATCACATACATTACTCTGATCCCAATGTAAGTAGCTGAAGCACTTGTGTTATGGAAATCAGAAGTAACGACGGTACCACAAACACCCAGACCCAAGACAACATAGAAAACTAATGGAAATCTACATCGACTCGGCCGGGAATCGAACCCGGGACCTCAGCGTGGCGTACCCATGAAAACCGGTGTACACACCACTCGGCCATGGAGGTCGTCTTATGCTGTAGCTTTGCTGAAGGAGCTGAGATGGCCCAGTGGTTAGAACGCCTCATCTTAACCGATGATTGCGGGTTCAAACCCAGGCAAGCGCCACTATATGCGCTTAATTTGTGTTTATAATTCATCTCGTGCTCGGCGGTGAAGGAAAACATCGTGAGCAAACCTGTATCTGTCTAATTTCATCGAAATTCTGCCATATGTGCATTCCACCAATTCCAAACCCTCTCCTTAATGGAAGAGGAGGCCTTGTCTCAGCAATGGGAAATTTACAGGCTGTTAATTTACTTTACTTTTTACTTTATAGGTTTGCTGACGAGCAAATGCCGCAACCACCCATAGACATTGGCGCTACTAGAGACATAAACCATTCCTTACATCGTCAACGTGCCACCCACCTTGGGAACCAAGGTGTTGTGCCTGTAGTAACACTGGATCACTAACCCTTCACACGGAACACAACACACACAATACTAAGTACTGTTGGTTAGTAGAAGCGTATTACAATATATTCGGTAAATGCATGGTGCATTCGATGCTTTTCTTGAGTGCTGAGGATTGAAGACATGGCACAGCATTTGGAGCTTGACATGGTGTCATTGTAATCTTTAGCAGATAAATTAGCGTGCACTATACTGGATTTGAATCTATCATCTCTTAAGATCTACCTCTTATATCTACTTGTACAAATCGCGACCATGAAATGACGCAAAACAAAAAAACCTAAGATAGGTACGTATGTAACGGCGACGGCGACATGCAGAGCTGGTTGATAGCTGGTTTTTTGCACCTGATATCTCTCCGGCCCTATCAGCCCGTCAAATGTGATTTTGACAATCTATACAAATAATGAAATTGGAATGTCTGTTTGTAATATTAAAAAAGTCCTTTTCTACTCAATGCACATGTACGTACAAAGTACGTACATACAAAGTACCAAAATATTTTTTTTACATTTTTTGACGGTCTGTGTGTTCCGGCTAATCTCTGGAGCGGCTGGACCGATTCTGACGGAACTTACACTGGAAGACAACTGATATAATAGATCTACTAATACATGGTCACGGGCACAGCTAGTGAAGGAATATAAAATACATATGTGTTTGTACACACACACATGTGATGTATAACATTTCTACAATATGTCTGCATCCAAATGGCTACCAATGGCTGTTATCAAATATGTCATAGCGTTTGCTGCAAAACGTAATGACAATTATGATTATGAACAAAGAAATATTTTTCGTCCTTACAGTATTGGTATTACTTGAAATAGAATGATTTAATAAACGGAACTTCGCAAATTCGTTATAAGCTGCAATAAATAACACAAGTTAGCGCAAATTAACCGCAATCTGGGGTTTCTATTTTAGAAATGTCAGGGAGAGATTTAATTAAACACCGCTGTTTGTGTCTGAATACGTTTCAAATTACCTGTGCGTTGTTCTGAAATATTTATGAGGTGTACGGATCGCACCGTGTACGGTCTTGGTATATGTTCGTTTCATGTTATAATCTAACTAGCCCTGTATTCTGAATTTGCTTGAAAACTGAACTGGAACTGAGATTTGTTACCTTGTTATTATTACTTTACAGAACCAAGGTTTTGTTCAAGTCCACCTTGGCGGCCATTTTGAATTTATTCTAGCAGTTCACCAACTTTCAAAGAACAAGGAGATATAACATCTTAGTTCACAACGTTGGTGATGAAATACAATTATTTAAATTAATATAACCCCACCCATGAAAACCGGTGTACACTAAGCAGCCGTCAAACGTCATCTACCTATTAAGGTTAAGCTCCGTTCACACACACACACACACACATGTATAACATAGCACTTATTTGCACAACTGGATGAAGTTTAAGCCCTATCAGGTATAACAACGTGTTGAAAATATTATGTTCGGGAAATGAGTTCCTTTGAAACGATTATTCAATTTGGAATATTTGAATAATGAATTGTACTTGTTCATAAAGAAACGCCCATTTCTATTTCGGTTTTTATATTACTGATAAATTATCTTAATATTTTGTGGAAGGAGAATATGAATTAGTGTAGAGGATAGACCAAAAAATCTAGTTTGTGTGTTTGTGTGTGTTTGGGTATTTCTGTGTCTATTTACGTTATAGACACATAGATATTTGCCAGTTTAACTGCTAAAATAATCAATAATATCAGAACGATTTTAAAAGAATACAAGTATTGCCCTTATTAATTAAGCAATTACTAATATTATAAGAAGCGATTAACTTAAAATTACAAACAGACACTTTATTTTATTATACATATGTATACACAGAGATTTTTATTGTATAACTCAATATACTACTTTAACTCGTTATTTTCTATGTATTTATCTCAAAATAACTTTTCAAAGGGAACATTTCATATCGGTCTCCGCTGCGCTTTTCCATATAAATTGCCAATATTACAGAATATGGTTTAGTGGTAAAGGTAAGTGCATGCTCGTTGGAGCATGTCTCGTCTACTTACTCGATATTACCCATTAGAGGAACAGCAATATATGTTTGAAAATAAAATGCCAGTAAGAATATTTAAATGCCGTGTATTTGCATTGTGAGATAGTCAAGTGTTTTCTTCGAAATCTTCGATCAGATATGGTCGTTCTGACATACTAGAGGCTTCGCACGGGTGCAATACTGATACTAAATATACATAATTTGTTTAATTACGACATCATATTACAAACTTCCACGGCATTTTTTTACTAAAGTGTCCATGTATTTTATACAAAAACCTTCCTTTCAAATCGCCGCATAAAAAAACCGCATTAATTATAAACACAAATTAAATACTCAATAATTCAGTGGTTTTTACCTGGGTTTGAACGCGTAATCATCTGTTAAGATTTACGTGCTCTACCTACTGGGCCATCTCCGCCTCATTAACATCAATTATTGATAAGTATATTTAAAAAACGATGAAGTAAAAATAAATAAGTATAATTATTTAGCTGAAATTGTCCTCAAAAATGAATTTCTTCCATTGCAGCCAAACTAAACAAAGGCAGACACTAGAAAGAAATAATAGTGTACCCATAAGCGCAATCAGAGTTGAATCTTTAGCCCCTGTCATGCTTTGTTCGATAGAACCTTACCGAGAACATATCAAGCGCGATACAGCGCTTTACGAGATATCGCATTATTCTACTCAATCAAGGCAGTAGAAAGAGACGGAAAATAAAAGAGAGGGAAAACAAAAAATCCCTAAAAGTTGAAAACATTTCGTTAGCTATTAAAGTAGTTTCCGACTTATCAAAGTGTTGCCAATCCTTATAAATCTTCTTGACATTTAAACGTTCGGAAATACAACTTTAGGTGAATATTATTGTTCAGTGAACGGCAAGTTTGTTATTTTTTTGCTAATATTTGATTTTTATTATCGGCTTGGGTGGGAAAATTAGATAATATATTATTGGGTCGGGGAGGTACTGGCATGATTCCAGGAGAGGTTGCAAATCACGTGATTGCTTAGGAATATAACATGAAACGGCTGCGTCTGCAGAAAATTATATGAGCTGTTAGGCTCTTGACTTTATATCTGCTTGAGATAGACTCGTGTAGACTATTACATCTGGTGAAGTAATATAGTAAGTAATATATACAAATACGAACGAAAACTAGTTACTGTATAAATCTTGACCGCGTGGAATGGTGGCAAAAATGCTAACACGATTTCCCCGTTGAATCGCAATTCCGAGCCTCTGGGCAGACGAACCAGCTCTCCTGTCACCGGTGGAGGCAATGAGGCGAGGTGTTTTAGTTTTGATCAAGCTTTTTGCACCACTACTCCAAGCCAAGGGAAAAACTCGACAGCAAATGGAACAAGAAAGTAATTATACAGTTAGGTCTGGGTATCTTTCATTTCTACAACAATCAATATTTATTTGCTACATGCATATCTCTTTGAATATACGTGGAGAAGCTTTCTATTTAACTGAAGAAACTTCAATGATGTTATGTGGTGTAAATCTGTCAAACTAAAAAGCATAGTGTAATGTTGTTTTAATACGACAATTCGAAAAACACCCAGTACAGAAACACGCCTTTGGGACTTGTGACTTTCATTATATTTTATGCTACTATAAAATCTCAAGATGTATTTGCATGATCTATATTTTATTTTTGGTACTTTTGCGAAGACGGCTGGCAGGAGCTGGAGGCGAGTAGCCGAGGAAGGACCAAATTGGCGTGCATTTGGAGGGGCTTACATCCAGTAGTGGACAAAGAAAATCCAGTATGGACTGCTGATACAGATTGGGACTTTCTACTAAATTAACAATAAAAAAAACTGTTTTCTAAACATATAAATCGACTTACCATTTTTACGAGAAGATTTAGTGCGTTTCAGAGAATGTTTTCTAGAATATAAAATGATTGTATTGTCCCCGAAAATTGCCTTTATTTCCAATAATCGGATTTCTCCAGATATATTGACCTTATCTTTATTTTCTACTGATATGATTTACGTTGTTTTTATATGCCTACGTGTTTTTATTTCCTGGCAACAACACCAACATTTAAGGAGTACTCATAAGAAAACAAAATTTAATTGGACTTTAATTTTGTTCGTTACGACTTCTAACGGTATTTTCTTATCTAGACGACTCCTGCAGTGACCGTGAAAGTTGTGAAAACAAACGTTTCTCCAACATAATGTTATTGTGGCAAGTAATGATTACGTCATACAATTTTTGGGATACTTGAATTGTATATATTAGTAAATGTGTCTCTTTGTGTGATGTCCATGTTAAAACCAATTTTTACCATAATTCGGCTAACGAGCAATGGGTCACGTGATGAAGACCAATATATGATAGGCAATGGTGTCATAAGACATTTTAACAATATCTTAACTTATGAAAGTTACACCGGCTTACTCACGCTTCAAAGAATACAAGATTACGAATTGCTGTTCTTATTTCCCAAAATTTTTGGACGTCTATATCAATTTACAATTATGACCACTTTCCATCAGGTGGCCCATTTATGAAAAAATAGATGATTTAAACATTTGCGAACAAAATAAATCTTTTCTTATATATAGTAATCGGATATAAGCTAAGTTCCAATCAATTCCTTTTACTGGATTAAACGTCAAGTGTGAACGATTATTCGTCCTAAATACATTCGAAATAACACAGAAACTTGGAAAGGTTTTTCAATCAAGATTTTTGTCGTACTAATGAATTTATTGTAAGGTACAACTATATACGATCATTTTTATTTAAAACTAGCTGCTAGCAATAGTAATATAGCAATAGCATGTCAATTTATTATCTGTCTCCTGTAAAGTTCCCATTGCTGGGCTGAGGACCACCTCTCCCTTTGAGGAGAACATCAGACGCATATTTCACCACGCTGCTACGGTTGCTGGATTCACATGTACACATAATTCTGTTAAAATTAGCCACATGCAGGTTTCTTCATGACGTTTTTGCACAGTTTAAGCACATGTAATTTCAGTGGGTTTGAATCCGCAATCATTGGTTAAGACATACGCACTCTAACCATTGGGCCATCTCGGCCGTTCTTCGATGGACATTAATACAAAATTAATGATTAAAATATTCGTTATAACTGCCATGCCTTCCACTGGCATTACATATAGTCTATAATATGCACAAACACATGCTCTTACGGTATACCAATTTTTTTAAAGATCACTTAATAGTTCTTGAGTTATAGCGGAACATACAGATAGATAGATAAACATTTCAAAATTTGTAAATCTGATATCAGTGACTTTTATAACATATATTTATGACGAAATTCGACAAAAAAATTGAGTGTACAGACAGACTCTATAGATTTATATTTTAGTAATATAGACTAATTCGAACCAGTAGTTATCTGTTCATAGATTGTTACCTTATTTTAGTAGAGCGCCTAATAATTTACTATTAATTATATTAGTTAAGATAATATCACTAAATAATAAATTGTAGTTTTAACCCACCTTACTTTTAATCCCGTGCTAACGAATCCCGTAAATTGCGGGATTCGGGATTGAACACGGGATTCCGGGTAACCTGCTTGTGTAATTAGGTTCGTAATTAATTAACATTTCATTAACCGCTCGCATATGGAAAACTTTAGATAGTTAAGGTGATATAGAATTCAATTATTATTAAACGTTTTTTGATCGAAAATATGTATAAGCTAAGATGGTGCAGTGATTAGAACAGATTCTTATACACGATAAAAAAGTGTGCAGATGAAAAGCATGCTCTCTCTCTCTCTCTGTCGCTCTTTCACGACCAAACTGCTAAACCAAATTTGATGAAATTTGGTTTTGTATGAAGCAAACTTGAAGTCCAATAAAGAACATCAGTAAGTAAGTACAGTAACAGCCTGTAAATTTTCCACTGCTGAGATAACTGTTTGGAACATATTCCACCACGCTGTTCCAATACGGGTCGGAATGCACATGTGGCAGACTTTCGATGAAGTTAGATTCATGCAGGTTTCCTCACGATATTTTCCTTCACCGCTGAGCATGAGATTAATTATAAACACAAATTAAGCACATATTTATATATTGGTGTTTGCCTGGGTTTGAACCCGAAATCATCAGTTAAGATGCACGCGTTCTAACCACCGGGCCATCTCAGCTCCTGCTTTTGCCTAACACATGACAACGAATACCCTAATACCACATACAATTATAATATTTAACTGCTATGATTGTATTTATAAATTTTGAAATACAGTAACTACTGAGTTTCTTGCCGGTTCTTCTTGGTAGAATATACTTTCCGAATCGGTGGTAGCTTCACTTGATATAGTTGTTAAAGAACGATTCAATAGTGCTTGTAAAAGCCTACTTGAATAAAGTAGATTTTCATTGATTTTATATTTCACTAAGTTATTATGTATCTCCTGATTTGCCTTATTCATACTACTTGAATAAAGTATATAACGGAGCAACCCGAGCCCGTTTTTAAAAAACATGACGTCAACATAGATGACGTCACGAGTGTCAGGGTTTCGATCTTTATACATCCTCGGAGGTTTGAAATTAAACACAGTGAATATT
The DNA here is from genome assembly GCF_905220365.1 of Vanessa cardui. Classification (NCBI taxonomy): domain Eukaryota; kingdom Metazoa; phylum Arthropoda; class Insecta; order Lepidoptera; family Nymphalidae; genus Vanessa; species Vanessa cardui. The sequence goes on from NC_061146.1 coordinate 8,286,248, forward strand.
CTTCTCTGATTTATTCCAATCGGACCGCCTCATGCGGTCCGATCGCTCCGACGGCTCGACCAAGCCTGTCGATACCGGCGGGCGCTTGATCTTTTATAACAAAAATAGGTGGGTAGACTTATTCACTCAACATACCAGCTGTTTACAAACACTAAAATACTTTAGACTAGTTTAACTTTTCAAATTTCACTAAAACTTATTAATTAATTAATCAAACAGTTTTAAATTATTAAAATAATCATTTCTGGACACGTGTTTTTCTTAAATTCGTGGTTTCACGCCGACATATATTTTTAATTTCTTTTTCCGGTCTATAAAGGATAACATTTTACACGTATTGAATGGAAATATTCCATCATGACAATCTTAGTGCTGTAATATAACTCGAAAAAAAGCATCGATCATCTAAATATCGATGTTTTGAACTAACTTGAAAATCAAAATCATAATACTCCTTTCTTCGATCTTCGATCGAATCAGATCACATCTTATCGAAGTAAGATAGTGAGAAAAACAGTACACACATATTTGCATACATATTTGTGTGCTGTGATATTTTCAACGAGATTAAATTTCTGTTGAAAAAATCTTTATTCGAGTAGGTTCGTAAGAGTTTTTCAATCGTCATGTAACATAATTAAATGTAGAGCTACTAGTAGTAAAGTAAAGTAACAGCCCGTAAATTTCTCACTGTAGGGCTAAAGCCTCCTTTCCCATTAAGGAGAGGGTTTGGAACATATTCCAAAACGCTGTTCCAATACGGGTTGGTGGAATGCACATATGGTAGAATTTCGATGAAATTAGACACATGAAGGTTCCTCACGATGTTTTCATATTAACACAAATTAAGCTAGTTAAATGCACGACCGTTTTAATATCGAACTTTAACTCAACTGAGTTTTGGGCGTTTTTACACTTAATAACGGTAAGTGCCACTTACGTTAAACAAATAAACTTTTTTTATAACTTTGAAACTCATAAATTAACAAAAACTAACGCCACGATACGCTGCCACTTAAAATTCTCATACGCAACACCAAAATTGCATGTTATAAGAATTTTAGAGTTTGGGCCACATTTTCTGCCGCTTAGTGTATATACATATATTGTCTTGCCTGGGTTTGAACCCGAAATCATCGGCTAAGGTGAGTTCTAGCCACTGGGCCATCTCAGCTCTCGTTAAACTACTACCGATTCGGAATACAGATTATATTCAGAAGTACATTGAGAAACTCAGTAAGTACTCTTGTATAATTAAATCGATATTCAAATAATTTGAATTTCTTAATAGTACAGAATATGGAAGTCTGTTAGTTCGTCGTTTTTGATTATTGTTGAACGGATGCATTTTTTTATATTAATAACGTAAGCTGATTTTTGTACCAGTGATTATGGGGTGATGGCTGCATATAAAAGATCAGTTATGATCTCATTTTAAAGAATTTACTTGGTGGTAAGGCTTTGTGCAAGCTCGTCTGGATAGGTACCAACCACTCGTCAGGTATTCTCCAAACAATAGTTCATGGTGTTGTTTGAAGGGTGATTCAGCCAGTGTAACTACAAGCACAAGAGACGTAATATTTTAGTTCTTATGATTGGTGGCGCATTGGCGAAGTAAGGGATGGTTAATACTTCAAACAGCGCCAAACGTTTTGGCAGTGGTGACCATTTAACATCAGGTGGCCTATATGCCGCGTGACTTATATAATTATCATTTTATTCTGTAATGAGTCAATGTTCTGGTATTTATTAATAGTTTTTATTAATAATTTATTATATTCTGTAACATTTCCTGTTCATCAATGTTCGTGTATTGATTATCGTACTACGTAATTTATTTTGCATTTATGGTAATACCGGAAAGCTTAGAGTCAGCCATGTAAAAGGCTGAAAAACAACCACAAACGTTTTTAACTCGGAATTTTTGCTAGTTCAGATCAAATTTTGAAATCATTATATTCTTCGTCATATACACCTTCTGCATAAGATGTTACGCCCCTTGTGCCCGTAGTTAATACGAAAGTAACTTTGTCTGTCTATCTGTTAGTAACGCTTTCATCATTAAATCACTGAACCGATTTTGATGTGTATTTGGTTCCAAGCAAGGCTGAAACTGGGAGGATATGGATTATTAAATCTAAAATCTTTGACTGCTCCACATGTGTGAAACGTGGGCAGACTAGTTAAAATAAATCCAATACTTGGCTAGCAATAAAAACTGGTTAAAATCGTAGATGCATTTTACAAGCATCCGTTTTTGATAGTAATAGTTAAGCGGCGCCAACTGAGACCAAAGCTATTACGTTCGATGTATTTGTGATACTCTTTTAAGCGGTTTTGAGACAAATTTTAGTCCATCAACTGTTATATTGAAGGATATTTGTATAGTCTGAAGACTTTTAATAAGGCAATAGTTTGTTAGGCGAAAGTTTTGGGATCTAATTTCAAATATCAAAAGTTTTTCAACTAAAATTGAAATGTTATATAAAAATACTATTAGGCGAGATACATAGGTTACAATAATTTAAAGTGGTTACTATTATTTATATTAAATGTAAAATTAATTTAAATATAAGATATTATTTATGCCAATATTTGTCCGACTCTAAGTATACTAAATTATGAATCATGACTACGACATATTAAATCAAAATATACTATGTTCCTGTTGGCTGTTACAAGCATTTTTGAATTGTCATTTAACAAGTGAGCTGAGATGGCCCAGTGGTTAGAACGCGTGCATCTTGACTGATGATTGCGGGTTCAAATCCAGGCAAGCACCACTATATATGTGTGCTTAATTTGTGTTTATAATTCATCTCGTGCTCGACAGTGAAGGAAAACATCGTGAGGAATGTGTCTAATTTCATTGAAATTAAATTGTTATTATTATTAATGGAAGAGGAGGCCTTATCCCAGCAGTGGGAAATTTACAGGCTTTTACTTTACTTTACTTTTTACTTTATTTAACAACTATATTAAGGGAAGCTACCACCAGTTCGGAATGTAGATTCTAACGAGAAGAACCGGCAAGAAACTGAGTAGTTACATTTAAAAATACAGTCATGTTAGTTAAATACAATTATATATGTAATATATTCTACCTGGAAGTCAACATGTATTAATTCCACACTTATTTATTATCTGCATAATCTTGTATTGAATATATGTATATATGTATATGCCTATATATAATGCCTTCTTTCGTTAGTTCTTAGTCACCCAAGTCTATTAGTTACCCCAAGAAGGTTTTATTGACTTTGTTCTATGAATATCAACAATGCCTTACAGTATATTAAGTATTATTTTTTAATATGTGATTCAAGTATTTTTTTAGAAAAAAAATTATATAGAAATACAAAAATAATATGTCAAATAACAATTTCATTAATTGACATAAACGTTTATATTTATCGTTATAATTAATCTGTGTTACAGGTACGATTCTCCATTTTTTCGGCTGAACAATTAGTAAGTAATTATTTTAAATATCAATATGTATAATTGTGTATACCGCAGACAATCAGCGTCATTATCTATTTAATTAATAGCCTAGCTTTTTTTATAAGCGACGCCGTTCTACCAATACATCTATACTACAACCGTTTATAGAATAAAATAGTTTGTTCAAGAATAACCTAATAATAAAAAGATAATTCAACTATTTGGTTGTTAATTATTTTATTAACATAAGAATTAACAACATCATCAATCAATCAATTAATAACATTAAAGTATAAATCTTGATTGCGTGGAACGGTGGTAAGAATCAGCATTTCCCTGTTGAATAGCAATTCCGATCCTCTGGGCAACGAACCAGCCCTTCTATGATATATATGATGTATAGGTCCTAAAAGCCGTACATATACAGTATGATTCTGGCATATTGGAAATGAGCCTTAACCCATAGAGAACTGACTTAAAGAATTTCGTTATTTTTCGTACGATTCGGCGAAACAATCAACTAAAGGATTTCCCAGGAGCTTGCGTCATCCTTGTTAATGTTATATAAATAAAATATGAAAGTAAATGTATACTCGTCACTTCAATAGACCATATTTAACCTTCGTGGTTGAGTAGTGTGTACACCGTTTTCTTGGATACGCCACCAAAGTCCCGGATTCGACTACCGCCTGAGTCGACGTAGAAAAAGTTCATTGGTTTTCTATGTTGTCTTGGGTCTGTGGTGGTATGTGTTTGTGGTACCGTCCTTACTTCTGATTTACCATAACACAAGTGCGTTAGTTACTTACAGATGATCAGAGTAATGGATGTGATGTTGTCCAATATTTATTTATTTACTTATTACATTTAAAAAGAATGATATTGTAGCGATATTCGAATCAAGCGAAAATATACTTTATAAACGTATGCTCTAGGGAGCACTTTTGAATAAATTAAAGTCACTTATGTAACTATATATAACTGAAATATCTAACGAGCTTCATATATGACAATAACATTGTACGAAAAAATCTACTTCGAAACGCGAACGAAGATGCACTTCTGATAAAGTAAACTGGTGCCATTACAGACAAAACTTCTCCCCATTTCTTTGTAAATATACACATAAATGTCTTTTTCCTTTCAACAGTTAACTCATCTATACATATAACAAAACTGGAGTGTCTGTTTGTAATATTAATATAGCCCTTTTTTCAACCGACTTCAAAAAGAGGAGGTTATCAATTCGTCTGTTTTTTTTTTTTTTTTTTTTTTATGTTTTTTACCTCATAACTTTTCACTGGGTGGACCGATTTTGATAATTTCTTTTTTTGTTTGAAAGGTAGTGCTTTCCGTGGGGTCCCATTTTAATTTTATCCTGTTCCAATGAGGGTATCCCTATGAAAACGACATAAGTCTTAAATTTGCATTATGTATGTGCGCGATGAATAGGTGAATAACTCAAAATTGTGCCAACCAATTTGGATAATTCTTTTTTTATTATAAAGGATATACTTCAAGGGTAGTTTGGTGAAAGTTTAGTAAGGTTCTGAGCATAGGATCTATCTATTAAAAAAAAACCGCATCAAAATCCGCGTCGTTTTAAAGATATAGGACCAGAGAAAGCGACTTTGTTTTATACTATGTAGTGATGGAACTCCTAAACGGCTTATATTTAGGGTGCGATTTGAGGCAGAATTTCTTACTGTCTTTAATCAAATTTTGTGTATATGATGTGATGCCATATGATGTGATGCCATATGATGTACGACATATATTAGCTCTTTTGCAAAGTTTTTTTAGTGAGGTCGATTACAGCTCTTTCGAGGGTGGTACTTTGTAGTTAATGCCGCATGACGTATTAAAGCCGCATTTTCGAAAGTCTATTTTTGCTTTATTCCAAAGTTTCTTTTGAAATTGTCCCCGAAGTAGTTTCTGATTAATATAAACGGCACGCTTAATCTATCCATATTACCAAAAAATAGTTAGTCTACATCAGCTTCACTTAAAATAAAAAAATAAATAAAATTTTAACAAAAAGAAAAACCGACTTCAAACAAAACACTTTTTTAAAACAAATAAAAATGCACTAAAAATTAATAAAAATAATTGCATATTTCACATATGTTTTAGAGTCCTCCTAGATAAAATGAAATGAAAAATATTAGACTACTTAAAAGTCGATTTATGATTATATAATGTAGTTAAAATTATTGCTATATTTGGAGTCGGTGCTGTTAAAGGCAATATAATAGGTTGGGGAAAAAGTTTCTTCGTATTTTATATGAAAATTCAAAAAGTTTTTTTTATAGTTTATTTACATTTGACTAAAGTATGTAGGTACCATTTTGTTCCATAACTTTTTGCCATCTTGTTGGTAGTGACATGATCCCATTGCTGTAAAAATTTTGGGGCTTCTGATCGAAAAACTGCGACAAGTGGTTTTGGTAGTCCTCTCGTGATGTTAACCTTACTCTGCCTAAGGAATTCTGCAGAGACCGAAACAGATGAAAATCTGAAGGTGCAAGGTCAGGACTATACGGCGGATGCATTAATACCTCCCAGCCAAACTCTCGTAATTTTTGTTGAGTGGCTAAAAATGTGTGAGGTCTAGCGTTGTCATGGTGAAAAACTACACCCCTTCTGTTGATCAATTCTGGCCGCTTTCTCTCAATTTCTTGCTTCAATCTCATCAATTGTTCGCAATACAGTTCTGAATCGATGGTCCTGCCGGGCGGTAACAGCTCATAATGAATGATGCCCTTCCAATCCCACCATACACACAGCATTACCTTGTTGCGAGTTAATCCGGGTTTTGCCAGAGTCTGTGAAGCTTGACCGGCCTTTGACCACGATCTTTTTCGCATGTTCTTGTCGTATGTGATCCACTTTTCATCACCAGTTATCAGCTTCTTCAAAAATGGTTCGGTTTCATTACGTCGTAATAAAGAATCACAAATGAGTACACGGTTCATTACGTTTCTTTCAGTGAGTTCATGAGGCGCCCATATATCGAGCTTTTTTGTGTACCTAGCTTTATTCAAATGAGTCAAAACCGTTTTGTGGTCAATTGCCAGTTCTTCAGCTGCATCGTAACTACTAATATGCCGATCTTGCTCCAATTTTTCAAAAATGGCATCAATTTTTTCCGTAACAGGGCGACCAGAGCGAGATGCATCTTTGATATCAAAATTTCCGGCTTGAAAACGCTTAAACCAAACTTACGCTACTCTCACAGATACTGCATTAGGTCCATAAACATCACAAATTTTTTTCGCGGCTTGAGTTGCATTTTTACCTTTGTTATAGTAAAATTTTAAAATGTATCGAATTTCTTCTTTAGATTCACACATTTTAACAACAACAAAAACAAATGAAAATCACACAAATTCCTAATTTGAATTTGGAAGTGCCTTCTTTAAAATTAAAACTTTGTAATGATACCAAAACCAGCCAGATACAAATGGTATAGCCAAAGAGATTTTATTACAAGTTCATACATACTATATGCGAAAAGACTTTTTCCCCAACCTAATATACAATAACATTTTCTTTAAATCAAAAGCGTGCAAGATCGTGGGCATAGCTAGTGAAACATAAGATAAAACAAGATCGAGATACCATATAATTCACAAATTTGCAAATAAAATGAAATTGAACTTCGACTTATTTCGTAAACTTTTCGTCATTTTAATCTTTGAACGAAAACATTTAAAACACACCCTCAGGGAGTATAAATCAGACTGCGGCACCCTCAGGGAATTTGACGATTTGTATTCTAGGAAAGGTCGAACAGAGAATGTGTTAATTCAATAAAGGCAGTCGACAGGATTGAAAAGTCCAGAGCGTTAACGCTTTTGGCGAAATTCGAATGAAATCTGTTTGTTTGTATTAATGGTGAATGGATATATTTAAACGATAGCATCGTTCCATGCGTACTCGATTTGAATTGAAATAAATAATCAACTGATAAATAATGTATTAAAGTTTCATTAAAACAGTTTAACAATTTTCGAATCGATAGTAATTGGATATGTTTGTAATCAATACAGCTATTACGTTCAGCTGCTCCAATGGTTAGAACAAGTGAATCATAATCGACCTATCGCGGGTTCAAATCCAGACGTATATTTGGAATTATTATGTCTTTAATTCTTGTTTATAACGATCCGTAACGTACGTACTCAGTGAAGGAAAACATCGTGGAAATATACTCTTGTCGTATGAAATAATTACAGTGTAATTAGGTGTCTCCAATCGTTATTAAAGTGGCGTGGTGGAATTTATTTATTTATTCATAGATACATAAAGAGTCGAGATGGCCCTGGTTAGAACGCGTGCATCTTAACCGATCTTTTCGGGTTCAAACCCGGGCAAGCACTACTATATATATGTGCTTAGTTTAGAAAACATCGTGAGGAAACCAGCTTGTGTCTAATTTCATTAAAATTCTGCCACATGTGCATTGCAGCGTGGTGGAATATGTTCCAAGCCCTCTTCTTAATGCGAGAGGAGGCCATTAGCCCAGCAGTGGGAAATTTACAGGCTGTTACTTTTTTTTTACATAAATAGAATACAATCAGAACATACGTTAAAATTAAGGACACACACAATTTTGAGCCAGATTACATTTCTAAATATGCGTAGACTCAAAATGAATAATAAAATTAAATATATAACTGAATATTTATCACGATTAAACTCATAACAATACAATTATCAGACGAATATTACATTCAGAAATACCTATTAATGGTCAATAAGTATTTACAGTCAATGATTGGATCGGATAAAAATAAGTTCCAATCCTTCAACTTAAAGATAAATTAAGTTCTAGCCTAGCTAGACATTTAGATATGTAAAAATAACAATTTATTTATTTTATTTATTTATAAGGACAATTTACAAAACATACACCTTTTATAGGTTTTAAAATAAAGGTAATAATTACATTTTTAGCGAAGTGTTGTTTCAATTAAAAGTTATCACGGCATGGAAAAGGACAGTTTTTTCTATTAACCTAACGCAACTTTTTTTTTAAATTAAATAAATTACAAAAGACAATAACAAATTACCAACTTATTACTAAACAATTAGAAAAAAATAAAAATAAATAAAATGAAACTTTTTTTTACAATATCAAAATATCAATTTATAACTTTCATCAAAGTGAAATGATAAAATCCGATGATAAATTTTAATTACTATATTTGCTCGATTGGGTCATTTAGTTCATGTAATCGATTATTTTAATTGGATTTTACAACGCAGTCTAATTACTCCTGTAAATGAACCTCAGGCATTTGCGCTCGTAATTATAATATACGGTACGATAAGTCGTTTCGATCAATCTGAAGAAAATCGCTATGATCTATCACTTGGGTAGCCAGTTACACCCTAAATGAATAGTCTTTACGATCAATCATTTAGGGAGCGTTCAAGTTACGCAATTTTTGAAGATATTTGCCCCCTTGCCTTTGTAACGCAACGTAACGTTTTTCTGTAAAATATGTGTTTGATTACCTAAATTTTATTAAAAAAAAAAATACATAACGTGTTGTAAGAAATACCCCCTCCCACCCTTGTAACTTCCCCCAAATTGCATTACGTAATACTTAAATGTCTCCTTACTAGTTCGAACGGAATTATAAAAACGTATCGTAAATGAGAAAATAATAGCCGCTGTTTATGAACAAGACACGATGCTGTGACGTGAAAACTGACGATGACTAACAGGGTGAGAACGCAGCGTGATGTCCAATTTTTACGATTAAATCGTCACCTCCAATGCATTAAGTCGTATGATAAAATTTGTAATTTTGCTGGAGAGAGATTTTTAACTTTTATCTTTGCATTGCTTAGCCGTCACACAAAAAAATTGTTACTAATCAAATCAATGTATTTTGTAAAACTAAAAAAAATTAAACGTGTTCTAGTAAACTTCACAAACGCTACCACTTTTTCGGAATGCAGCTTCCAGCGGGAAGAAACGGCAAGAAAATCGCGTAGTTCAATTAAATGGAACCCAATTCTAAATCTATTTAAGGCGTTATTTCCTAAAAAGTATTATTTTTATGAAAAATAAGATTTATTGATTTCCATTCCGAGGTCCGAGGTATTAATTTCCGAACCGGTGGTAGATAGTCTTACAATAAGCAAGAGTAACTTTTTTATATTTAATTTAAAAAAAAATGACTTTCACTTTAACTTGACCTTATTCTTAAAAAACTTTTTAAATTTGTTGAATGGTAAATTGACTATATTATCCGATACCTTATTATGTACGTATATACGTATCACTAATTAGTAAAATAAGCGCCCTACGTAACATCAGATCGAAAAAAAACAATCGTTCCGTATGTGCCTGTAAAATCTACGTCGTAAATAATCATTAACAATTTAATGATAAGACAGTACATATATTGCTATCTTTTCAAAACTAGATTCGTAAATATACCCAATTTAATTATATGTAAATATTTGAAACTATATCTTCAACAAACTCAAACTGAAATTGCTTTATTCATTATTTAAAAGTATTACACTTTCTATTTACACTTTTATTGATGGTCAATTGAAAGAGTACCACAGGTTCGGGAAAGAAAATACTCTGACCTGAAAAGAACCGGCGAAAGAAACTCAGCGGGTTTTTTTTGTCTCATGAATTACAATATATATTTTTGTATTAAAAGACAAACAAAACTCTCATTCACAAAGATATACGTTAATGTATTACTTACTAGGCATTCTCTGTGTTTCCACACGCTTCAAACTTGGATTAAACACAGATTTCTAAACTTACATATGAGTTTAGACTTACTGCTACATTCTTAGCTGAAGCGTGTTCAGTGTGTTAGGCATTTGACGCTTAATATAATTACATAGTATAAAACAAAACTTACTTTTGTCTGTCCCTATGTAAGCTAAGATCTTAAAAATTACGCAACGGATTTTGATGGATTATTTTTAATAGATAGAGTGATTCGAGAGGAAGGTTATTTGTATATATTACGTAGACAATATAGTAAAGAAACGCTGATAATTTTAGAAGTTTCTAATGTAATGTCGTAAATAAACAACTTCTGTAGTATATTTAGTATCAGAATTGTCCCCTTGCCACCGGGGCGAGTCGATCGTGTAATTGTAATTATAATCAATTGAATTGTATATTATTGATATACATACAAATTTAAACAATACAGGTATTCGTAAAATAATGTAATTAAGTGTTCATAAAAAACTCAAAATGAAACTCAAACTCAAATACATTTATTCAATATGGAAGCATTACACTTAATTATAGATAGTCAATCAACCAAAATAAAGTTTTGATGTAATCGCTTTCAAATACAGCAGAGTAATTGACATTGAAATCAGCGATAAATTATAAGATTAACTGTATTTTTTACTCTGTGTATTATCACCATCACTTCTTCCTTTAATCTCGTTCGTCTGTCGTCAAAATAGGAAATGGACGCAATCCATCACCGGCTAACTGATTCCGCGGCTAACAATACTGTACTTCATCACCGAAATTGCTTCTGATGTTTGCCGTGGATATATTACGTTTTTACTTTGTTGTTTTTTCATGTCATGATGGTGTTTTGTTTTTATAGTTCAATGACCTTTTTTTATTAGTGTTGGTGATATATATATCTATCATTTAAGTCGCACCATCCATGTTAAATTATAGGCGATACAACTTAGATGTAGCATCGGAAAATCCGTAAAACCGATGACATTCGCATTAAGTACGCTATCCCAAATTATCAATATTTATTTCTTATGTGAATATGATCTTTACACAAACGTAATAACTTGTCATATCATATGACCTATTATATTCATCAATTTGATGCACTTGCTTTTTCGGGTTGAACTGACGCGAGAATCCATACCGACGAATACCGTCGAATGGCGCGATAGGGATCTATTTTTGTTGGTTGTGTAAATCGGCAGTAATCGGTTTCATTGAATTTGCCGATGCTACATCTAAGTTGTGTCGTACTATACGTTACTTGAGTATAACTTGTACGTATAATATGTCTTAGTGTGCATGACAATTAATATAAAAGTAAGGGCAGCATAAATACTAATACGATTACATCTTAATTGTTTGATACGTTTATATTAACGTGGAGGGTACGTCTTCTATGGAAGGGAAATTCCTATTTGTTCAAAACGCCGCGTTGTAACGTGTCTCTCCGAGGTCCCGGGCCCGATTCCTGACCGAGTCGATGTAGAAAAATTTCATTACTTTTCTATGTTGTCTTGGGTCTGAATGTCTGTGGTACCGTCGTTACTTCTGATTTTCCATAATACAAGTGCTTCAGCTACATACATTGGGATCAGAGTATTGTATATGACGTTGTCTAATATTTATTTATTTATCAAGTAAAAATGCGTTATTTTTGCCTAAACTACGTTCGTATTTGCAACGAAACTCTTGAAACCTTTTTCTTAAACAAAATGAATTGGCAATAGCGTGATCTTGAACTTGTCTGCCGCGAGATTTTCATTTCAGTGCTCATATTATATCTATTTATTATTCTGATGGCACAAGTTAATCAGAGTAAGGAGCACCTACACGACATATATTATATTATCTGGGTCTAAGTGTGAGTGAGCTCGTATTATTACGTCCTTGTATTATTAGACTTGTCCCATAAGGCTTTACAACAGCAGCCTGTAAATTTCCCACTGTTGGGCTAACCTTTCCTCTCCCTTTGAGGAGAAGGTTTGGAACATATTCCACCACGGGTTCCAATGCGGGTAGGCGGAATACACATGTGGCAGAATTTCTATGAAATTAGACACATGCACGTATTCCTTCACCGTCGAGCGCGAGATAAATTATAAACACAAATTAAGCATAAAATCGCTTAAGATGCACGCTGATATAATCTAGGTGATATGATACGATTTTTTTTATTTCTGTAAGATAATAACAAATTTGGGCTAAATTTGCCGCCCTAGGCTCCAGTCTACTTAGCCTATTGGTAAATCCACCACTGCTCTAAATTTTTACATCCTTTCGGTCATTTTTCCATGAAACCGATATGCATGAGAAATTTACCCACTGTAAACGTCTGCGGTACGATGATATATGGTGTCTAGAGAGGGTTATATTTTATTACAGCCTTTGAGGATAACGAACTAAAGTTTGTAAAGCTCTGCCTTAACTCGCTACATTACACTTTGGGAGGCGTTATAGTTTTCTTCAAACAAAACCAGAATAATACTGTTGACATAACGGAAAGGACAAAAAATCATGTTAGAATTAATACTTGTTAACTTCCAGGCAGGACATATTACATACATAATTGTATTTAACATATGAATTTTTAAATATTGAAAAAGAGTAGCTACTGAGTTTCTTGCCGGTTCTTCTACACATGATGTAGTTGTTAAATGATGATTCAAAACTACTACTTGAATAAAGTGTATTTTGATTGATCGATTTTATATTTTACTAAGTGATTGTATACATACTAATTTACCTAATTCATCTACTGTAATTATTTTAATAACTTTTACTGGATTATCGTAGTGAATTAGAATTTATACTATGCTCTTAGCCTGACGACTCTTTAGCTAGGGGACATTACCTCGACTTTGCTTATTCTATATTATTTTAAATATAAAATACGTCGATCGGGAACATTAGTAATAAGCTGGTGAGTGGTCACCACCAGATAAATAGATATTGGTGTCATTTTCTATATTTCCAACGCACCAATAATTTTGGGAAATATCATTTCATGACCATTTTGATTGTGGCTGGTAATAATACAGACGGCGTTAAACATAACCTACTTATATTATAAATTTGAAAGTAACTCTGTCTGTCTGTCTGTCTTTCTTTCAGTCTTTCATTAGTAAATCAACGAAACGAATTTGATAAAATTTGGTATGCAGCAAACTTGTACCCCAAAAAGGACAAAGGATACTTTTTGCCTACAAAATTACAACTAACCCCTAAAACACAAGCGACGCCGCGCGCCATAACTAGTGCATAATGTAATTTAGTATGTATAGTATAATGTAGTATGTATAGTATAATGTAGTATGTATATATAAGAAGTGCTATACATATACATCGTAGTATATGTATAGCACTTCTTGTCTCATTTAAGTCTTAAGTTCGCGATTAAGAGTTTTTCTACTCTAACTAAACTAAATAATCTTCTATATTTAATACTAGCGGTCGCCCGCGGCTTCGCCCGCGTAGACAACGGTTCATAATCAGTCTTTTAATATCCCTACTGCTGAGGCACGGTCACATTTGAAGAATTACTGCAACCGGCGCTTGAATCTATTGAGATCTAAACTCCCCTCCTGCATGCGCCAATGCAACGCCCACTTTGCAACGCGACGGCCGTGCAGCAGAATAATATTTTAATTTCGCCATAACTTGAAAACCAAACGTCCAATTTTAATCATTCAAAGACCAAATATTATCTACATAAACTTTTCTTAGTGATGAAATAATTTATTTTGATAAGGATTAGTAGCATGAGTAAAATAAACGCGTTTTAATGTAGCCCAAAAGAAATTCAACTTTTTTAAATAAAAAAATGGTTGTTGTGCTTCACCCGACATAGATAGGTATAGTGTGTCGCGGACTTATTTGAAGATATTAATGAGATCTACACTTAATTAGAACATTTTATAGTTTAGGCATCATACGCAAAAAATCAATCCTTTTTTGTCCGAAAAACCCAAAATATCTTACGGAACCCTATTTTTTTCGAATTAAAATTTAGCCTATGTTATGCGGGATTAATTTAGCTTTCGAATGGTCAAAGAATTTTTAAAATCGGTCCAGTAGTTTTTGAGCCTATTCATTACAACCAAACAAACAAAGTTTTCCTCTTTATAATATTAGTGTAGATAAGAGCTGAGATAGACCAGTGGTTAGAACGCGTGCATCTTAACCGATGATTTCGGGTTCAAGCCCAGGCAAGCACCACTATATATATGTGCTTAATTTGTGTTTATAATTCATCTCGGGCTCGGCGGTGAAGGAAAACATCGTGAGGAAACCTGCATGTGTATAATTTCATCGAAATTCTGCCACATGTGCATTCCACCAACCCGCATTGGAACAGCGTGGTGGTATATGTTCCAAACCCTTTCCTTAATGGAAGAGGAGGCTTTATCCCAGCAGTCTGAAATTTACAGGCTTGCTTGCTTTATTTTATTTTTTACTTAATATAATTAATCATCAACGCAAATTGCCTCCTTATCTGTATTAAATTAGAGTATATTATTGCTTATTTACGACGCGATAATCCTATTAAGTACCGGGATACCAGGGATTGGCTATTGATTCGATTTATATTGATTACGTTGATCAGATGGCCTAGTGGGCAGATGAATCTTAACTCAAGATTACAGGCTTCAATGAGTTTTCATGTACATAATTTGTAATTAACTATTCCAATTCCGAACAACTCTAGAATTTACATATTGCATGCGATTTCCTAACGCTACTATATTGTGCATATGAGAGTAACTACTGAGTTTCTTGCCGGTTGTTCTAGGTAGAATCTTCTTTTCGAACCGGTGGTAGCTTCACTTGATTGATTCAAAAGTGCTTGTAAGAGCCTACTTGAATAAAGTTTATTTTGATTTTGCACTAACGTTCAATGCGGAGCGATTTCTTATAAGCCTCGTATGCCCCTTGCGGTGCGGCTAAAAATAACGCAGGTAGTCATGAGGAATCCGTAACGACCATTTGATATATTGCAGGAAAGTGATATATATATATATATATATATATATAACGAAGGGAACGTTGGAGATTGTGGGCGATCTTCTTCCATGATGTATATTCAGAAACGCGGCGAAGTCGGACGTTCCTCAATTCTTTGCTTTTTCTATATAAACAACCCTTGGCAACCGTCAGCTGCCAACCATCTCAGTGTTGTCCACCATTGTGTCCGAATACGCCCAAATCGATTAGGATTTGACGTTCCGTTTTCCAATCTCCGACACGGCCATCATGACACATCACACGTCCCTGTGTGATGGTGCTGCAAAATGGAAAACATTCTGCAATATCTCAAGCTCGGCCCATTCTGATCATCATTTAGTCAAAGAATAGGATTTGTTATGTAATAAACCACCGTTTAACGTCAAGTTTATTTCAATTACATCATATAGTTACATTACATCATATTATAATGATGGCAACTCGCTCATTAGTGAACAGTATCATAAAAAGTAGTAAATAACATCATAGCAGAAAATAATATCACAAATGTAAAAAAAAAAAAAAAACAAAATGTCGTTGCTATCACCTATATCGAGCGATAGCAACTCATGCCACCTCCATCAAGTGACGATAACCTTGCCACCTCCATCGAGTGACGATAACCTTGCCACCTCCATCGAGTGACGATAACCTTGCCACCTCTATCGAGTGACGATAACCTTGCCACCTCCATCGCGTGACGATAACCATGCCACCTCCATCGAGTGACGATAACCATGCCACCTCCATCGAGTGACGATAACCATGCCACCTCCATCGAGTGACGATAACCATGTCATCTCCCTCGAATGACGATTACCATGTCATCTCCCTCGAATGACGATAACCATGTCATCTCCCTCGAATGACTCTTACATACTGCCTTCAACAACCAATATAACAAACACATCACCTAAAACGAGCGATATGTTCCATTACCAGTTTACTAATGATACCAATTATTGTTCACTAACCAAAAAGAAAGCACCACTTAATTTAACTCATCATTCAGTCATTGGACTCGACATCTTCTACATCACAACATGTCGAAGCTGCCCGTCAGGCGAGTTGACGACGCACCCATTGACTCGCTTCTCTTGGGAAGGTCCGGCCATACTGCTGGTACTACCCTCCTTGTTGCCCCTCCGTGAACAGTTTTTCGCATAGTGACCTGTGGCATTGCAGTTGAAACAGGTAACAGAAGCAGCAGAAGAAGTCTTCCTAGATATGACGTCAGCAACTGGTGACTTTGGTTTCACGTCTTGACTCCTTGCTCCGATTCTTGAGCGACATTGCAGAGCTTTGTGACCCGGTTTGCCACAAATGTAACACTTTCCAGCAGGGGTATCAGTAGAAAAACGAGATCGTTTCTGGTCCTGACTGTGATCATGTGCGTAGGATATTTTTTCGTTTCAAAAATAAGGTAGCTTTAAGTTCTTGTTGCAGGCGGTTTCTGGTGGTAATATTTTCCGTGAAGGAGATTCGCTGAACCCGAGGTTCAAATTGAGAAATATGCGCTAGGACAGTAGACACTGCAATTTGTTCAACTGAGAGATTTTTCCACTTTGACATAATAGACGACATCAATTTTGCTGCATATGAGGCTAAACATTCGTTCTCTTTTGGTCTACCATTGTTTCAATTAATCAAAAACGCAGCAGAAGTTTCGGCACTCTCATACCTGGCAATAAATAAATCCTTGAAGTTGCTCCAGGTCATTCCATTAAAAGACACTTGCGATAGCCAGGCCGAAGACTGTCCTTTAAGCGCACTACTCAAAGCCATCATAAGTGAAGCGCCTTGCAAGTTTGGATCCGTGATGCGGTTCGCATGTAATGTGCGATCCGCGGTTGTAATCCATGCACGAGCATCCACATTGTCTTGATCTGGTTTGAATTCGGGTAGCTGGATATCCTTACTAGTAGATGGTACTTTCATTGCCTCGATCAACGCCATAAAATTGCGGTTTTGCTGCTCCATAAGTAGGTGCCATTTTGTATCTCCGGTACCACGTGCTTCCCCTCGATTTTCTGCTCGGTTACATCCCGCTTCTGATAAAGAAAGGAACGTTGGAGATTGTGGGCGATCTTCTTCCATGATGTATATTCAGAAACGCGGCGAAGTCGGACGTTCCTCAATTCTTTGCTTTTTCTATATAAACAACCCTTGGCAACCGTCAGCTGCCAACCATCTCAGTGTTGTCCACCATTGTGTCCGAATACGCCCAAATCGATTAGGATTTGACGTTCCGTTTTCCAATCTCCGACATATATATATAATATGATGCCTATTGAAAACATAATACTATGGTTTATATAATTTAATACGGGGTCTCTTTGACCACACATCGCACCGAATAAAAATAAAATTCGATCACATTACGTTTCTTAGAGGGTCTAATTAGCCCCGTAATGGTATTCCGATAGTTTTTTACGAGGTCTTAAACGCCCCGTACCGTGGAAATGGCAAAATAAAAAATTGAAGCCCCTGCCAACGTGTTAATAATCTAACACCACCTAAATACATCGTCTTTAATTATACTTTTAAAGTTCCAATAGCAATTTCTCAAACATTCGTCTTTTAATGAATTCCCAAAATAAAAACTACCGATTGTGTAAGATTCACAACCAACAACATTTACAAAGACATTTGTTTCACTGCCATTGGAATAAACTTGAATTTAAAGTAGGTATTACTTAGTTTCGAAGGAAAACATCCTGAGAAAAACTGCATGTGTCAAATTTCATAGAATTTCTGTCACATGTGTATTGCACAACTCGCAATGGAACAGCGTGGTGGAATATGTTCCAAATTTCACTTGGTGGTAGGGCTTTGTGCAAGCCCGTCTGGGTAGGTACCACCCACTCATCAGTTATTCTACCGCCAAATAACAGTACTCAGTATTGTTGTGTTCCGGTTTGAAGGGCGAGTGAGCCAGTGTAACTACAGGCACAAGTAACATAACATGTTAGTTCCCTAGGTTAGTGGCGCATTGACGATGTAAGGAATAGTTAATATTTCTTACAGCTACATTGTCTATGGGTGATGGTGACCACATACCATCAGTTCATCACATCACAACTATATGTAGTAATTTCAACTAGGACGTTTATATTTGGAGTTCTAGTATGTTTGAAAAATTCGTCCTTTAGTTTAAAGGTAACATAAATTAGAATGGAATCTTCTTAAAGCTCCTCCGAGTCAATGGGGAGCAGTGATTGAATTCGATTGCACTTTGCTGATATGTTTGTGCACGAACGTTAGTGATTTCAGTTTAGTAGCTAAACCGATCAGCTTCTATAGCGACTTACAAATTGATTTCCAGGATACCGTAGGATATTTTTGTAAAATAAACATTTCTCCAGTTTTTCCTGCCTTTTGGTGCTTGTATTTACTTAACCCACGAGTTTGTAGGTGGGTGAATTTGTGGGTCTGGGTTTTGAAAATTATATACATGTAAGATTTAAAATGAATGTATTTATTTTTATTATTACAGTTTTTAGAAACGAGACATATACCATGTTTTTTAACTTCAATCTCGTGAACAAGACTTTCGTAGATAATGGCGAAATATTGAGTTCCACTGAATAAAATACACAGTAAATATCCAGTTTCTAATCACTGTAATTAGATCCATGGTCACCAGATATTAAAATATACCTTTCTGTGAAACTGGTCTACACTCCTGGTGATTCTGGCGTTCAAAGACCTGGCAAGTCAGAGAGGTAGTAATGCCAGCGTATTAGGTACAATGATAAAGGACAATCTTTTGGAGCATGTGTTTTTTCTATAATTTACATCATGTCTGTATAGTTTAATGTAATTTAGGTATTTTTATTAATGTTATGAAATTTACCTTGCATATTCTTTCATTTTAATTTTTTTAAGAAATTAATTCCAGAGAACTTTGTATTAAATTGACCATTTTAATTCTAAATCGAGCCTATTTTGGGTATACCAATAAATTTTCGTTGATCTTTTGGCGAGTATGTAGGGGTGGTAGGTCTCCTTTTTTTGTTTTTAAACAATAAGTAACTGTAATGTGTCTTTTGCGTATATAAAGTTATTCTTACTTTTCTTGATTCGCTGTGGCAATCTTCAGTGAGGTACCCGTACCCCTGGAAAGCGATATTATGTGGGATTTCAACACACTATAACCAATGCGATGCCGGTCTCAGCATGGATCGGTGAGGCTGCGGAATCGTGTCGATAAAAGGCATCCACGGTTCCGATAGTGCTCGTGGCTTGACGGAGCTCACCTCAAAGGGTGATGGTAATCTTGCTCCCAGGCGCTCGTTGATAGTGCGTACAGCAGCACGAGGTCATCCCAATTCCCGTCCTCCTCAGGGTAATGAAATACGAAACGCGAGGTCCCCACCTCACGCATCACGGCTACAGGCTCACGTCCTATCTTTTAAGCCCCAGACGTCATTTTGATATAAAGTTATACTAAGCTAAGCTAATCCCGTGTTTCTGGGATCAGTTCACGAGTTTGGAAAAACAAAGTTAGGAATAAACAGATTTTCATTTAACATTCGAAGTTAAATCGCACTCAACACAAGTTTGCAAAACATCGGAAATGATTTTATAAATGTATGTATGTTTATGTTAACTTGTGTTAAAGCTATCTATAGAACTGATCTCATGAAATCTGTCTGAGAGAGTATAGGAATTGTGGATATTTAACATATAAAATAGAAAATACAAATATGTTCTACATTATAAGCATGTTGAATAACAGTAGTGAATTCGAGAAGTGATATTTTTTACTCTTATGTTCAGATTTTGGGAGTCAATAAATTCTATGTTGTATTGGTTTTTATTAATACGGATATCGTCAAGTCTTACCTGTATTTTAATGACGAAAAAGAAACACAAGTGGTATTAGGTGACGTTATGTCGTAGCGGTAGTGATTGGCGTCCTTTTAGTAAATGTGCTTAAATAATATTGCTAGATACTCTACCTGCATAGGAACGGGCTGTGGGCCAATGAGTTTACCCCCCCCCCCGCCCATTTGGTGTGGCCTTAAAATATTATAGCATTTTTCCAACATGAGAAAAACGATAATATTGTTATGTACTAGTGTACCATTATAAATGCAATCTGTTCCCTTGTTCATATTATCCAAGGAGTAAATACATCAAAGAGGTAATATACCACTACCGGAGTCAGTTCAAGACTCTGAGTGAATATTACGCTTTCCAAATCACGGAAGTTTAAATACACCATTACACCAGGGATTCAAAACTCCAAGTTTGGATGTTTTGAAATTAGTAGAAGTTTGAAGTTTTTGACGATCGATGATAGTATTACTCGAAGTACAACAGCCTTTAAATGTTCCATAACTGGATATTGCTCCTTAATTCGAATAGAGGATTTTAAAGAATATTCCATAGAATGACACGTGGTACATTTTCATTATTTGAATTATAAATACTAATTAACAACATGAAAATTCACCAGTGCTTTTGGATGCTTTTCATACCACTGTGCTATAACGTCAATGATCACTACAGTAACAGCCTGTAAATTTCCTACTGCTGGGCTAAGGCGTAATTTCTCTTTAAGGAGAGGGTTTCGAACATATTCCACCATGCTGTTCTAAAGCGGGTTGGTGGAATGCGCATGTGGCAGAATGTCGATGAAATTAGACACATGCAGGTTTTATCACGATATTTACCTTCTCCGTCGAGCACGTGATGAATTATAAACACAAATTAGGTATACATGTATATGTATATGTATATGTATATAGTGGTGCTTGCCTGGGTTTGAACCCGAAATCATCGATTAAGATGCACGCGTTCTAACCATTGATGATCACTAACGTCTTTATAATTATTTAAATTTTTCATAGTAATTAAGTTTCTAGGTAATATAGGTAATTAAATACGATAAACTCAAAATCTCCTTTCCAAGATGACTTCAATTTTAATTAATAATTAATTAATTCTCAAGCGACTAATCACAACTTAATTTGACATGATGAGACCTTTTTCTTGAGTTTTTATAAAAGTTTTAAGGACATCGGGATTACTGTGAAGAAGGTAACATTGTAATTTGATCATATCTCGAAACTTTGTAATATCGAAATTGATTAACGATTTTATATAATGGTCGGAATTTTTATATTTATTCAAGTAATGGGGACTGAACTACAAATTACAATGAAACTGATTATCTCCTCAAAGGGGGCCTTATTATTAAGCTTGTATTGTAAACGAGCTGTGCCTACGACATTGTACGCGTTTGAATTTAACAAAAAAAAGTATTAGTGTAGCCTAAGTGACTCCTTTTTATATCAGCAATTTGCCAGTGAAAGTCCTGTCAAAATCAGTCCAGCCGTTCCAGAGATTAGCCGGAAAAAATTGTAAAAAATGTTATTTTGGTATATGAACCATATTATGTATATATGTGTATACATATATATGTGTATACATACATATGCATTGAGTAAAAAAGGACTATTTGGAAATTAAAGACACTCCAATGTTATTATATGTATAGATAAGGTATTACAACAAAATCCCAGGATGCGTTCAAAATGCCTCTGTTACTAATATGCCGAGTTCCTTGCCGGTACTACTGAAGGTATTTTTTATAAGAGTAACCCAGGCAGCATTCGCAATGTCTTTATTGAAGTTCATTTCGGCGGTGGTAATGTTTAATTTGTCAGTCTGTAAATGAGTGTAATGCTTCTTTATTTTTTATTCATTTACTAACGATCATCAGGTCTTTAGTAAATAAATAAAAAATACTATACGAACACATGTTATACATAAGACATTATTATTATACTTAATATAAAGCATGCGATTGTTTAAGATGCCCACGACATGCATTTTAGGGTACAATAAGCAAGTATATTTTATATTACTAACATTTCATTTTAATTTTTTTTTTAAATAAAATAATAATAAAACGTTTAAATATTTTCCATTGATAACATAAACTAACATGCTTTCAATTTATTTGTAATTAAATAAAGGCATTCGATTTTATTTGAAAAATGAAAGAAACATAAAAATAAACATTAAGCGCGTTTTGGAATGAGTTTTCTAAAACGGATGATGTGTTAAATATTTACGCCAAATTGATTCATCTCCCGCTACTAAATAATATTGCTATAGAATGCTGCTCCAGCTGAAACGCAGCAGCGATTTATGTCTACGATTTAGTCTGCCAGTGATCAGGATTTCGTTGGCGCTGCATCTTGCGGACTCAGGTGAAATTTCGTATAACATTCTACCCGTGGGTTTGCCTGCGCGTGAGTGAGAGGGTAAATAGATATTAGGTTATTTTCTGCCCCACCACAATGCTCTGCTTGCATTATTTTTTTTTTATGTAATTAATTCTTAAAACAATATATCATTAATCTACTATCTTGTTAATGTTTTTCTAAGTACTCTGTATGTGTCATTTATCTTCTGTATTACTGTTATTGGCAAATAAAGATTATTATTATTATTATATGTGTTTAAAAATAGAATAAAAATATCTAAACTATTTAAAAAAAATTGTGTTGTCTGTGTGCATGCGAGCGCACGTGCGTTTGTGTGTGCGTGTATGCGTAGTTGCGAGAGTGCGTGTGTGCGTAGTTGCGAGAGTGCGTGCGCATAAATCAATCAATCAGCAGCCCATGTTTGTCCACTGCTGGATATAGGCCTCCCCAATTGCACATTACTGTGATCGTTCTTGGGCTACTCGCATCCAGCTCCTGCCAGTCATCTTGCGTAAATCGTCACTGTGCGCATACTAAGTAGACAAATACATAATATAACGTATAAATATGTGTGCGTGCGTGTATGCGTCCTTACGTGTATGCGTGCGTTACGTTACGTGTAAATTGGTGCGAACGTATACTATGTGTATTATACATATTATAATGTATAAGTGTTAAACAAAATAAAGAACGTGTTAAGCTTATCATTAAAAAAAGTCAACAGATTTTTCTCATAGTTGTTCGTTCTTAAATATGCATTTTTATCCTTAAACTTAGCACTGAACTTTTGTTTGTATAAAACAAACAAAAGTTCAGTGCTAAGCTGGAGTAAGCAGAGAAATAAAAACAGTAACCAAGCGTTATTGAAAACTTAAAGCTTCTATGAACTTAAAGCTATTTATAATTTAGAATAGGAAGACTGACTCACAGATACGACCACTAATGGTAAATGGTTGCTTATTGTTAGACATACCTATTTCAAACTTGCTATTAAAACGCGCTACCAGTCTTCGGTATGCTATGGCCCTTGTGTCATTATTTTCACTGATTAATCTCCAAAACACAACAATACTCAGCATTGTTGTTTGGCGGTAGAATAAGTGATATGTGTATGGCACCTAAAATGGTTTCGAAACCCTACCACCAAGTAAATCATAGAATAAAGAGGTAGGGGAGAAAAGAAAATAGAGAAAGAGGTAGGGAAGGCCTTGAGCATGGATGTGGATGGATGTAGAGGTAGAGGACGACCAAGGAAACGATGGATGGATTGTGTGAAAGATGATATGGCTAGAAAGAATGTTACTTGTGAGATGACGTAGGACAGGGAGGTATGGAAGGAGAAGACATGCTGTGCCGACCCCAAATAAAATTGGGATAAGGGCAGGAGGATGATGATGGTAGATAAGAAAATATAAATTTGCCTGTCTGTTAGTCTAGAACGGCCGGACAGATTTTGATAGTACAGATTTTTACTGGCAGATAGTTAATGTAATAAGGAATAACTTAGACGTTATATTATTTCAGAATTATGTATAAAGCAATAATAAACTGACGCTGCAATGTCCGAATACTGTCAAGTCGTCGTCATCACGTCGAATGCCACTCACCAACGACTTAATATCACATAAGCTGCCCAATACAGAATTAATACATTGTAGTAAAATCTCCAAATTGAACAATAATTTATTTGTTCAATGGAAAAGCGCATTAGGTCGCGTGCATAGCTAGTATGTAAAGGCAAAGCCGTATATTTCCAATATCACGACGAGTGTCAGACAAGACACTAAAACGTGTGCGTCGGAAGGTAACATTTGTAAATTTCGACTCGAATGAGACCTCTGTTTGTCCCAATTTTATGCGTAATAAACCCAACAAATTCCAGTGTTCGGAATTTAAATAGCGTGCCACATAGTATATGTATTCATTTGGACATATAAATAATTTGCATGGTGGCATTGACGATGTAAGGGATGGTACAAAGTTCATACGGAAATCATATCTTTTAACATGTGACTTGCTTTTGCTGTTTGACAGTATATCGGTATATATCTGATTGCATAAAGCCCTTTCACCAAGTCGATTTTCAATTGTTTTCATTTAAAATACCTTCTTCTTAACTATGGATTGTTTGGGTGTAATTGCATAACATATATACAAACAGATGAATTTTCGTAATAATAAGTTCGCAACAAAATTTATAAAATGTATAATAAAGTTTTTTTTTTAAATAAATCAAGGTTAGACTTTCGCTATCTAAAATAAATTAGTAAAGTGACAGCCTGTAAGTTTCCCACTGTTGGGCTTTGGCCTCCTCTCCCATTAAGGAGAGGGTTTGGAACATTTTCCACCACGCTGTTCCAATGCGGGTTCGTGGAATGCACATGTGGCAGAAGGCTCTAGTAAAATAATATAAATAAAATGATTCTAAAAAATAAGCAGATATAAAAATAGGCAGAATTTCGATAAAATTAGACACACGATGTTTTCCTTCACCGCCGAGCACGAGATGAATTATAAACTCAAATTAAGCACATATATATAGTGATGCTGCCTGGGTTTGAACCCGAAACCATCGGTTGATATGCACACGTTCTAACCACTGGGCCATCTCAGCTCTTTCGCAATATAAATTACAAAAATATAATTGCGTCACTTACGTACGCTTCACTTGCTCGCGTAGGTGTGTACGACGCTTTACGCTCCATTTCTCAATCTGATAATACGGTTACTGAAAACAGATGCGAACGTGGGTTTACATCTGTTATTAAAACTAGATGAATAATGTTTAATAACATAACCAAAATATTTTATATTTATAGCCCCGAATTCGCACATGATAGTACACTTAGCAATATAAAATTAGTAGGTTTATTTGGTGGTAGGGCTTTGTGCAAGCCCGTCTGGGTAGGTACCACCCACTCACCAGTTATTCTACCGCCAAATAACAGTATTCAGTATTGTTGTGTTCCGGTTTGAAGGTTGGTGGCACATTGACGATGTAAGGAATAGTTAATATTTCTTACAGCTTCATTGTCTATGGGCGATGGTGACCACCAATGGCGATGGTGACCATGGTGCCAACCTATAACATAAAAAAGGTAAATTAACCTACTCCTTAAAGGTTCTCCCATCGTTCGACTTTAACTGGCTGTGAATGTACTTTTTTTATTTCAAAATCTTTTATGCATAATATTATTGAAAATTTCATAATAATAAGTTTGTAATATTTAATCACTGCAGATTATAAAACAAAGTCCCCTAGTCACGTCTGTCTATCTGTATGTTCGAAACTCAAACACTACTGAACGGATTTTGATGCGGTTTTCACTAATAGATAGAGTGATTCATAAGGAAGGTTTAGTTATAAAATGTTTGAAGGTTTTTGTCTAAATAAGTTGAAATAGAACGACAATTGTTAAACATGTCAGAAAAAATCAAGCGGTCAACGAGTATTTCAATAATAAATATATTTAATAGAACAACACAATTATATTATATTAAATATAAAAGTATGAAAAAAACATCTTAGGTCCACTAGTTATAAATAAAATGACATAAGCCACCGAACACGGGGTGTGAAAACGCGGGTGAAGCTGCGAACTGAAACAAGTATTATACATTTAACGGCATACCTTGATGTCAATATAAATGGTTTATGTTTTTTTTTTTAAATTGAAACCTTATTACTAATATTTTATATCTGTGCTGGAAATAAATATCTTGTCAAAGGAGTTTCGATTTTATTACTAGTATTATTTGAGTTTATTTTCGATTAGTGAATCTTTTCAATTTTTTAATTTCCATAGCCGATATCGGAAATTACTTTTCTTTTAAAGAGCTTTTTATGCGAGCTAATTTATGATTACAAAACGACAAGAGCGTCCACTATTAATTTACAAAATGGCGGTCATAATTTTACGCGCGCTTTTCTTTTAATAGATTTCATTTGATTTTCTATATTTTTACTTACGACTAGCTGTGCCCGCGACCTTGTACGCGTTCAAAAAAAAAGTATTATTGTAGCCGCAGTGACTCCTTTTTATATCAGTTATCTAGCAGCGAAAGTCCCGTCAAAATCGGCCCAGCCGTTCCAGAGATAGCCGAAACAAACAGACAGACAGACAAACAAAAAAATTAAAAAAAGTTAATTTGGTATAAGTATATACATATATAAATATACGTGTATACATAAATATGCATTGAGTAAAATATAGCTATTTTAATATTACAAACAGACACACCAATTTCTATATGTGTATATAGATTTGAAATTTTCTCAGTGATAACATTTTTAGTGCAATTTGAATATATTTCTTGAATGACATTGACATTTTATACTGTGATAACAAAATTTATTTTGTATTTGTTTTTGTATTCTATTTTTTTATATGTATTCCTTGATAACTTTAACGAACTAGTAGGTCACTTGAAGGTCAGTGGTCACCACCAATCAGCGTCAGTAAAGCAAGAGGAATAGCCATACCATAGCTAATCTTTTTTTTTACTGTAAGACTCTTTGCTATTTTATTTTTTATTTTTGTGTATGTAAATGTTGATTCGAAAATTAAAATCCTTTTTATACTCAGTATCTGCTTAAAATGTAAATAATATATGTGATGACGATATATGCGAAGTTAACTCTATCGCACGTCTGGCGTGGGTGAGTAAAAATATTTATCCAGCGGTCTCTGTGACCGTAGGCTTTTTTCTTAATTAATTTTGTGTGTGATGTGACAAAATGTTTTAATTTAATTTAAAACAATAAATATACTGAAAAATGGCTTCATCCAGCAACAGCAAATAAAATATTGCAATTTAAGGTACAGTTGGGGTAAGAAAAGGTTCGTCACCTTAAGATCTATTTTCGTGTGCTCAGTATGAGATATAATCTGCTTTACCGATAGAGAATGACATATTGCGTCGCAATGATTATATGTTTAGGTTCAAAAGATACTAAGAGTTTAAGACTTGATAAAGGAATTAATTTGAAAACTCACGAAGGTTTTCTTACTTTGACTGTAAATTGTTAGATGAGGAATCAGATTCGAGGGTGTTACGCAGATTGAGAATTTAGTTCATTCCGTAGATCCTGAATTTTATACTAAACCATAAGCGGTGCCGCAAATAGTTAATATAGAGTTGGAAAAAGATAGATAGATAAATTATTATATAGACAACGAAAAATAAGAAAATTTGTCCATGAAAATATTTAAGTTTTGTCAAAGCATTTTTTCATTGATTATATGTAAATCATAAATAAATATTTTTTCTAAACATATTGCAACTAGAACGGTATTATAATACCTATTTATATTTCATTCGAACCCGAACAGTTGGTTCGAGACGTTGGCTTAAACGACTATTCTTATTTCTATCTAAAGACACATTTTAAGAAGTATTTTTAAATATATTTTAAATGGCGCTTAGTAAAATAAATAGCGAATGTTGAGTCGCAGTGCTGAATGAAAGCCGGCTGGATGCGTTCCAATACATGCGTTAGGGATCGCTTTGATTGATCTACATCTCTAGCTTCATATACTCTTCTAATTTTATGAAGCTGAGAAGTGATTTATGAAAGAAAATTGAAAACTTCTTAAGAATGGAAGTGACGTCACCATACAGACGTAAAAGCAAGGGGCATCCATTCTTCTTGATGAATTTGATTATATTTTTTTGATAACAACTGAATCTTGGTTAATCAGTGTCAGGTTGGGGCGATGGTCCCCTACAGTGGTAACGCCGTCTGCAAGTACACCTGGGCCACTGGGTGGATCCATGGTGTTCGATCCGGGTGGGGTTCACGCCACAGAGCACATCAAGCCCTGGCAATCGGCGACCTGTGGCGGATCCCGGTGTGGTATGTCCGTGTGTGTGTGATGGATCCACCCGTGGCGTCATCATCATCATCATCCCGTTTTTGTCCACTGCTGGACATAGGCCTCTCCAAGTGTACGCCACTGTGGTCTTTCACCGGCTACGCGCATTCGCCGTCGTCGTCGTCGAATTCGCCTGTAGATCCCGGCGAACGCCCGTCAGCTGGCGACGACGAAGGGGTCAGAGTAAGGTAGCTTGGAAAGGTCGAGATACTATATATTTCGGGGTGAACCAAACGTAAGCGTGATTCAGAAATCAGTTGATTCAAGCAAACTTTAGTACGTTCTTCTGAATACTTAGCTGTTACTATACAAATTATTTGATGCTAAACATTACATCTAAATATATGAAGAACACTTACGATCTAAAAATCTCTTCGACATTTCTGGTAGACGTTTGTTACATTTATTACGTGATAATTGCGATAAAACAATGATGGTTCTTGGTACAAAAAGACGAGATAATATATATTTCGGATTGAACCAAACGTAAGCGTGATTTAGAAACCAGTTTTTTCAAACTGTCTTAGTACAAGTATATTCTTTGGAAATCTTAGCTTTTTATCTCTACTAATTTTATGAATTTTAGTGATTTTTAAGAACAAAATATAAATAAAACACTTTAAATACACTGAAGAGGTGTTATATTTATGTGGTCATTGGTCATTAATGAATAAAAACATACCAAACATGAGAACTCTATATTTAAAAACTAATAATTTTATTTCATTCTACATTTCAAAATGATAGATTTATACATAATATCAGATAATCTCTTAAGAACCAACTCGAATAAAGTATAACAAATATTTTTTTATTTATATTAACTAAAAAGTTTTTATATAATTCTTTAAACATTTTCCTGCAAGCAGGTCTTATTAAACGCCAGCTGTTAACTTGTATAGAAAAACTGTCATACATTTAAAAATATTTTCAATTCATGACAGCACGTTCGAAAATATATTTACTGCTATTAATAGTTAAATGTAGCCATGACTGATGTGATAGAAGACAACTGTCCTTATGTTCAAGCGAAAGTATTCTTTATGTTTGGGAAATAGAGTCGAATATTGTGTGACACATACGTTTGTTGTTTTGCTTGAAATGTTAGTTGAACGGATATTTAGTTAAGTGGATGTTTTAGGGTGGAAACACACTTATATCTATAAATTTGAATTTATTTATTTATAGGTACACAAACAGAATACAATTAGAACTTACATTAAAGTACGAATTTAAACAATTTGAGCTAGACTGCATTCCTACGCATGTGTATAAAGGCCGGAGCAATTATAATAAAACAGTCAAGTACTCTTTCACATAAGAACACTGAATCCAAACAAAAAATCCATGAAAACAAGAAACACTGATATCCAAACTATAAATAACATAGAATATAACCTCCACAGTACTTACAGGGAACCACCAACATAAGAAATTAAATTCAAATATAACAACAATCGAAAATATCAGAAATACTGATCGATTAGTATCTATTTACAGTCGATCACACACACACACACACACACATATATTTATTTACATTGAGGTAGAGCTAACTAACTCACTTGGGTACCATCAATTAGAATATCAGTATATTAAAGCAATAGATTTGCTAGGATTTCAAGTAGGCAAGCAATATATATAATATATGTGCTTAATTTGTGTTTATAATTCATCTCGTGCTCGGCGGTGAAGGAACACATCGTGAGGAAACCTGCATGTGTCTAATTTCATCGAAATTCTGCCACGTGTGCATTCAACAGCGCAGTGGAATGTGTTCCAAATCATATCCTAAATGGGAGAAGAGGCCTTAGCCCAGCAGTGAGTCATTTACAGGCTGTTACTTTACTATATATATATATATATATATATATATATATATATATATATATATATATATATATTAGGCATGTATGTTGTGTGTTTAATTGTTCGCCCTAAGTCACGACGGTCAAAATGTGGATGGAATTTAGTTAGACTCAGGACTTAAGATTTTATTTGCAGTTTTGTGTAATTACCAGTGGCGGATTTACTAATCTGCCGCTAGTAGGCTAGTATGCTATTTAGTTTTGCCGCCCCCGCATTTTTGTATCGCTCTCATTACATCTAGATTAGATTATTTTTCCATAGCGGGTAGTGACGAGTATACCCGTACGGATATTTTTTTTTAATTTCGGTAAGATAATAACAAATTTAGGCTACATATATTTGCCAACCATTTAAATCTGCCGCCCTAGGCTCTAGCCTACTTAGCCTATTGGTAAATCCGCCACTGGTAATTACTCTTACAAATTACTAATTTGGTACTACACCAAATTAGTAATTTTACATTAAAAAAAAACCGTAAAGTCACATGTTCTTAGAGAATTAACATTATTCTGTTGTTCGTTTTTTAAATGAAGGAAAACTATGAGTTCATCTTTTGTCGAACGGTCTGTTAAAAAACAATTTAAATCGTATTAAACATTCACAATTTCACTCATGTGTTGCGCTTGGATTGTTATATTTATAGCCAAGTGTGTATTGACCTTTAAACTTTGATTGTGTATTGGTTATCGATTAATTCTCATTCGAATGTTGAGTCGAATGATTCATTCACTAGAGTAACATAAAATGAACTAATTCCCTGCAAGGTAGAAGCGTATTCTCTTGAAATAGAAGTATCGGAGATTGATTTTTTTAAGCATTGCCCCAAATTTATTAGGAATATACTAATATTCCTATTTACCCCTCTTTTTAAGCTCATACCTTGCGTTAGGAGTATGTACGATAGTAACTCTAGGGGTCAGGATCGATCCTGGGACTTTAGTGTCTCTAGGCGGTTCGTAAACATTGACGCTTCAAATTATTCCACCATATTGCTAATGAAGATTGGTATATCATCATCATCCTCCTGCCAAACTCAAACTCAAACTCAAATTACTTTATTCAATATAGAAGTATTACATTTTCTTATTGAAACAGTACCATCGGTTCGGAAGAGAAAACACACTGATCTGAGAAGAACCGGCAAAGAAACTCTGAGGATTTTTTTGTCTCATTTATTGTATAAACAATTTAATTAATGAAATGAAATAGCCAGGAGGCGATCGTTTCTTTCCCAAGATGAGTTATTGGTCATAATCTCATTAATTGTATAATAACCTTTTGCACACAAGCCTTCCTTAATTTTATTTAAATTTGGTAACAGAACGCTTTCTGGGATCTTGTTGTAAAACCAGCTAGCGCAAGATGTCTTCTTTTTCCATTTTCTCTGTCTGATGTAATCTCACAAGTAACATTCTTTCTGGCCATTACATATGATACAAAATCTCCTGTCCATTATCTTTAAGATCATTTATGGTGTCCTTCTGTCCGATATTCACTCAATCGGAACGGAAATAAATACCGATTCCCTATGTAAGAATACATATTTTATGTAATGATATGGTAAATTCATCACAATTGGAGAAAATTCAAGCACATATCCATGAAAACCGGTGTACCATTAGTCGACCACGGAGGTCGTCAAGTATGTCGAAATCTGGGGTCTTCTTAGCTACCCATAACAACAACAACAACAGCCTGTAAATTCCCACTGCTGGGCTAAAGGCCTCCTCTCACTTTAAGGAGAAGGTTTTGGAACATATTCAACCACGCTGTTCCAATGCGGGTTGGTGGAATACACATGTGAGAGAATTTCTATGAAATTTGTCACATGACGGTTTCCTCACGATGTTTTCCTTCACCGCTGAGCACGAGATGAATTATAAAGACAAATTAAGCACATGAATCAGCGGTGCTTGCCTGGGTTTGAACCCGCAATCATCGGTTAAGATGCACGCGTTCTAACCACTAGGCCATCTCTGCTCTACCCATAATAATTATAATAAAAAAGCTTTATTTATTTCACAAACATAAATTGTAACCAACAAATTTAATAAATTAAAGTAAATTAATCTAATTTAATTTGTGGACCCCCACAAACCCCCTCAAGGTAAAAGCCTCCTTCAAAGAATTTCATTTGGTTCTGTTTTTGCAGAGGACTTCCACTCCTGTGTAGGCCAGACTTCCTCGGTGACAGGACGAGATTACGGCCTACCCATTAGAGAGATAAAACAGCATACATTTCAATAACACATCTCTAATTTGTTCCCAATATGTCACTTGATAATCTTCTGCCCAAAATAATTGGCTCCGTAAGAAATAATTATATTACGATCATTGCACTATCAATTCGCAATTACTAAAGATATCTGTAATAATGCAATCACGGTCTTCATCTGGAAGGGCAAGGCTACTCTAAACAACGCGATAAGGGTTTATGGCTTATAAAATAGCTATATGAAGCAGAGAGACCGCTGTTTCAAGGAATTGATCAATGAGAGTCACTTATCCATTTATTTTAGCGTTAACATTCTTTGTTATTCAGACTTAAACGTGTGTTTAAATTATTTGTTAAATAGTTTTCCAGCCGTATAAAAAAACTAAATTGAAAAATTTCGTGTACAGTCGGGGTATGAAAAGGTTCGTCACCTTAAGATCTATTTTCGTGTGCTCAGTATTAGCAATAATCTGCTTTACCGACTGTGAATGACATATTGCGTTGCAATCATTTGATCTTTAGTTTCAAAAGGTGCTAAAAGTTTAAGACTCGATAAAGGAATGAATTTGAAAACTGACGAAGGTTTTTTTTATTCTTACTTTACATACGTGTTTAAAAGTTCTTCTTGATTGACGCAATTAAGAACTATAAGTTACGGTATAATAATAATTACTTTTGTTTGTATTACTATACTATACCATACTATACTATACCATACTATACCATTAGTTATTACTATACCACTCAAGTTGTCTATTTCGAGAGACTTGACATTTAATTATTTGTTTAGCGATCATCATGTACTTTTAAAATCATCTTGTATGTATATGCATATGATAAAAAAACACATTTTTCCATAACGCGTCTACAGAAGTATGACATCAAATAATATTACCGACAATGACCGACAATTGGATCACGTGACACATCAATCCAAAACATTCATGTCAATGAAATCGCTGATAAGTTATGTTACTCGATATATTTTCTCCATAATTGCATTAAATGTTGCAAATAATGACATTGAATTTCGGGAAAATTAGGGGACAGATAGGGAAACCTTCATTCTCTGGTTCTAAGCAAATATCTGTTTGTCGCGACCTTTGTCCCTGGTTACCTTATTATAAGCGGGACAAGGATCAATGGGGACTTTTGGAATATTGCTTAGAACTTCTTTGGTGGTAGGCCTTCGTGCAACCGTCTGGGTAGGTAACACCCATTCATCCGATACTCTACCGCCATACAACAGTAGTATTGTTATGTTTCGGTTTGAAGAGCCTGTGTAACTACAGGCACAAGTGACATAATCTTAGTTCCCTAGGTTGGTGGCATATTGGGGATGTAAGAAATGGTTAATGTTTCTTGCAGTGCCATTGTCTATGGGCGATGGTGACCAATATCAGGTCAACCTATAGCATAAAAAAATTAGAACCACAAAAGAAAAGTTCATACAAAAATCCATTTCTCTCTAATTTTCCGAAGTTCGGTTATTTTGTCTTTATTCACAGAACTAATGTAATGTTTTGATGAAGCTGTGATTATATGACAGAAGATAGCAAACTATTTATATCGGATATCAACATAAATAATACCTGTCATACATTAAAACAGATAAAGACATTTTTGACATTTGTTCCACATATAAATGCACTGTAACGTGTACGCCATTATCGTCTCTATTGTGTGCTCATGAAGATACAATTACGCCTGCATTAGTCTAAATTACATTCCCGTTGGCTCTTAGATGCAATTTACCGGGCTTTTTGAGCCGTGACATGGCATCTTCTTGATCGATGATTTTACGCGACTGTTATTAATGTACTAGTTCTGGATTCCGGTGATTAAATCAAATGTATAGATATATAATCTGAAATGGCTTATATACATAATAGGTATCTATATTTGAATTTATTTTGGTCTCGTCTCGTTCTAATGGATTATGTCTGGTAAAATTTTGAATGTATTCGAATCTAGATAGAAGCTAAAATATTATGGAAAATTAATAAGTAACAGCATTAATAAAAATATCACCTATAAGTAAGGTTTTTAATCTTATTGGCAAATCAGTTGATTATATGAGAGAACTGAGGTTATACTAAAGCAACATGCTTGTTTTCAGAGTTTTTTAAAAGTTCGACGAAATACGATTCGGAATTTAGGAAAATTTACTAACTTCCTTATTAATTTACTCGTAAATTAACAATATTTATTAACATAAGAATTATTCAAATGTCCTTTAATACCGAACATCAATTAAAAATAATTATTTTTTTTTTCCATTTAAATGCAGCATTTTCCCATTTAAATGCAATTCCGATCCTCTGGGCAAAAACGAACCATCCCTTTTGTCATCAATAGCAGCTGTAAGGCAAGGTGTTATACTTTTAATGAAGCCTTATACACCACTAATCCAAGGGCCAAGTGTTTTGACAACAAAATATAAAATATAATACAGATTTTCGTAAATTGATTATTTAAAGAACATTTTTAATTTGTCATATTTGTACCTTATTGTATCTTCTGACAAGGAAGTTTCAGGTACAAAAAATAGAAGGATATTTTACAAGCAATGTTACCGTTCCTCGGTGACCACGAGAAGCTGATGGTTCTGCTGATGCATCTCTCTTCGTTCATGTCGGATTGCTATCTGATATGAGTTAGTAAATAGAGCGACCAGTGTACATTTACGCTCTATAAAAATATCTTGCGTTGTTGGCTAGCCGCTGTTGAGATTAGCCGCAATTGTTAGTATCGGTCCAGAAGATATTATTTATGATCTCATTATTAATTAAGAACAACACCTCAGCTTTTATTTTTAACTTTAAAATATAATACATTAAATCTTATATTATAAAATATTTGATACAAAATCTTACAGTTAGTATGTGCTGTTATTTTAAAATTATAATTACCTATCCAATTATTGTAAAGAATAGTTTTAATTGGTGGTGAGGCTTTCTGCACATCTAGTAGGTACATATTACATACTCATCAGATATTCCATCGTCTAATAGAAATAGTTGCAATTATTGGGTTCGGTTTAAAAGGGCTGATGAGCCAGTGTAAATATAGGTATTAGGGACGTAACTTCCTAGCTCCCAAAATTGGTCGCCAATGTCTATGGGTGGTGAGACTTACTTTGATTTGTTAAGAGTTATTGTTAACATAGAACATGATAGTAGTTGCCCCGGCTTTGCTTTCGTTTTAGGGTGTTGGTTGTCATGTTTTAGGCAAAAAAGTAGTAACCTTTCTGGAGGTTCAAATTGGCTTTATATCAAATTTCATCAAATTCGGTTCAGCTGTTTGGTCGTGAAAGAACGACAAACAGACAGACAGAGTTACTTTTACATTTATAATATTAATATCCGTAGCAATTAAAAAAATACGAGGAAAATAAACGCAGTTATTTAAGTTCGATACAACAATATTAAAACATCCATCGCTTTCTTGGAATGATCCCTAATGGTTGCGAAAGCTTTTTATTTATATATAATAATTGATAATGTGGCAACAATGTAACAGCAATAATTAATACTTATCAAAATAAACATGGAGCCGAAATGGTCTAGCAATTATATCATATAAATCTTGAATGAAAAACCAGACAAGAACATGATTATTCATGTGCTTAAATTGTTTTTATAATTGATCACGTGTTAGAAAATCTACGTATATCAGACTTTTATTTGCCACGTATGTAGATACATATATAACACGTGATCAATATATATATAGTAAGCATTGGAGCCGCATGGTGGAATAAGCACCAAACCTTTTAGATGGAGAATAAGACCAACAAAGAAATATTCACAGACTGTTACTTTTTTAAATATTTTATACTAAAATACTTTTTATTTTTTTATTTTAATATCAGAACAGATAAAATAAAATATTATTAGATCCGTCAATTATCTGTACGTCAAAGTCTCGTTACTATTACTTCGAATAAGTTTCTAAAACTCGAAGAGACATCAATCGTACTTTGAGTACTATTGAAGTTTCATTGTACATTTTCAACGATACCTCACTATTTTGAATATTTTTAAAGATTTGTTTGCTTTGGAAGAATAACGAAGCAGTAACAAAGAGAAGTTGTGAGGATATTATTAAAAATATATTTCGTACTGATAGATGTGACTGTTTATGTCTTTATTGGTAAACTTATAAAAACGATCCAGATATCCTGGGTTCAAATATCAGGTCGAGTCATTAAAAATTCTAAATCTCGTAATCTGGGAGTCTTAATATCTTCGTGCTTCGAAATTTAAATAGAGGTATTAATCCTGTGCTTGAATTATTATCAGCCTTATCAAATATTAAGACTAAGGGAATACTGAGTGCATCTGTGATTTTCCACATTTCAAACATTGTTACGTATGTCCTGCATAGTCAGTCTAGTCTCTCTTCATAATGGCTGCTGTGTGATCAATAATAACAGTATATTTATATAATGCTAGATTGTATGATTTCTTTAAATTATTTAATTTTAAATACAAATATTGTAAAACAACCAAAACGAATAACGAACCAAACTGTGTATTACGGCTTTGAACTATTTTGTCATTGAAAGTTCATATATAGACATGAGAAAAAATATAGGTCCAAGAACACGTCCCTGCAAAACTTTCCTCTATTATAACGTACAGACATTTAATCAGATCAATTGATTGGAAAACTCTTAAGCTTTTGAGTTGAATATCCGATCGTTTAGCCGGAAAATGTTAATCGCACCTCACACTCAATCCCAAAGGGTATACTTTCTTTTGTTAGAAAGGGTCTAACCTTTCTTATTATAAATTGCTGACTTAGAAAAACAAATTTGGTAAACTTTTGTTATAGCAATCGAAGTGTGTGAAGATGCCTCTATTATTAGAATAAAATATTCTTTGGGATGAAAGCCGAATTTCGAGGAAGGGCCAAAGTTTCTAAGTGTGACATAATGAAGTAACTTTTGAATAACTTACCCTGCTAGGCTAATACCTTATTTTCGTAGTTTTATAAATATATCAATATGAGACAACATCACATACATTACTCTGATACCAATGTAAGTAGCTAAATCACTTGTGTTATGGAAAATCAGAAGTAACGACCTACCACAAACATCCAGACCCAAGACAATATAGAAAACTAATGGTAATCTCCATCGACCTGGCCGGGGATCGAACCCGGGACCTCGGAGTGGCGTACCCATGAAAACCGGTGTACACACCAGTCGACCACGGACGTCATAGAGGAGTTTTGACGCTCCTAAATATGGTCTAATAATAAAAAAGTTTCACTGTTCAAAATTAAGATCTTTTTCATTTTGGTTTTATTTAAGTGAATCAATTGGACACTATATTATAAATCTAATAATTACAATCTGTTTCTTTCACTGTTCATGAGTTCTCATTGTATTATCGTAATCTTGAGAAAGACTTAATTCATCTACACCTACATCTCTCTTATAAGTCTATCTATGTATATATTTTTATTTTATTGAGTTAAGATTACTAAATTATATTTTATAAAATAGCTAGATAGAGGGGCTATTGGGCTTAATGGTAAGTGGTCACCCTCGCCTGTAAACATTGTCACTGTCATCATGCCAACCTTATTAACATTGGGAACTAAGATGCTCTGTCTCTTGAGCCTGAAGTTACACTGGCTCACTCGCCTCTTGTACCGGACCACAATAAATAATAATAATAATAAAAGGAATACACATTTTTAAATTCCTAAAAACAAAAGGCAACAAAATATTAAAGAGCGTTACCGATCAAAGAGTTAAAAACGAAAACTTCCGTCCAATATGCGATGTTTGTTTATTAAAGTATTTGTTATAATAATCTC
The DNA here is from genome assembly GCF_905220365.1 of Vanessa cardui. Lineage (NCBI taxonomy): Eukaryota > Metazoa > Arthropoda > Insecta > Lepidoptera > Nymphalidae > Vanessa > Vanessa cardui. The sequence goes on from NC_061146.1 coordinate 8,324,468, forward strand.
TCCGACCCTCTAATTTATAGGCAATATACTCTAACTAGTGAGTCATGGAATGAAATAATTTGGAATAGTTCCAAGCTACAAACCAGTAATCATTGAAATCAGAGGTTAGAAACAACCATAACTCTTGTGAATATTTATTTTAATATGGCATAAATTAGTGCCATTAAATTATGTAACAATTTCTCTGTAATTACAGCTTTAACATTTAATATGGCAACTGTTCTGATTGGAGGAAGTACTAAGACTACTGAGCTGGTTCTTTAATATTTGGAACCACTGGTATTTTTTTTCGTTTCATTTTGGATTTAATACTGTAAGATCACGATTAAAATGTGCGTATGAGAACACAATTAAAGATTTTTTCAACGGAGATATAATTTTGTAGCAGGTGCCCTAGTGCAAAACATGTGCACAGTTTTATGACGTCTGTGAAATGGGATCGGACTCGGTAGAAGAGAGTATGGATATCAAGGGTTTTATTAAAGCTCAGCATTTTTACTGCGAAATTCTTGACGAAAAACCCGATATTTTTTTTAATTGGTAGAATATCTGAATTGTAAACTCACAAGGTTAACGAAATGGTCAGTTCTTTCCTAGGTATTTTGCTTAGCTATATTTGTTCAATACTTTTTTGTACAACATAATATATATTTTGCGCAAAAGTTATATGAATAATGCATTTTCTTCTTAAGTATATACAGGCAAATACATTTGTAAGAGTACAAAATATTAGGGATATTAGTACCCGTCCAGGGACTCTTGAGATGTGGAATATTTCGAATTTCAAAATTTATATTCGAAATTCAAAATATAAACAAATGAATGAAGAGTTAAAAACATATAGTTTTGTTACAAAAATAATGATTATAATAATATATACCAAAGGAGCTTATGGTTTCCATAAGCTCCTTTGATATGATGAGTCGAGAGGGCCCAGTGATTAGAACGCGTGCATCTTAACCCCGGCACGCACCGCTGATTCATGTGCTTAATTTGTCTTTATAATTCATCTCGTGCTCAGCGGTGAAGGAAAACATCGTGAGGAAACCTGCATGTGACAAATTTCATAGAAATTCTGCCACATGTGTATTCCACCAACCCGCATTGGAACAGCGTGGTGGAATATGTTCCAAACCTTCTCCTCAAAGGGAGAGGAGGCCTTTAGCCCAGCAGTGGGAATTTACAATATAGTATGTAATATACGAGTATGGTATCCACCATTTAGGCGCAATACACATTTAAATAGAAGAGGGTGACAGCGGTGAGAAGCATGGAGGAGTAAGGGTCGTTTTACATAAATAATAATAATAACTAATTCATTGCTTGGTAAGTATTTGCTCGTAAATTCGTTCTTGTTTTGTTGAACTTTTTATTGGCCACATTACAATCACTGAAGCAACCGATATTTAGGAAATAAACGTCTTTCTAAATCCCACGTAACTCTTCTTGAATAAAGTATATTTTGATTGGTATATTTACTTAACCAGTCGTTCGTAAATGTGATATTTTAAAACTCAAATCTATATAACACGTCTCGTCAAGCGATTTTAAACCCAATTTATAGAACGGGAAAGTATGTTTCAATTTAAATGTATGTTTTCTCAGACGGTCGAGAAGCAAGGAGATAAAACTTAAGCTCTTTTCACAGTGTGAACTTAATAAAAATGTTATGGATGTAGTCTGAAACTTTATTTCGAATATTATACACGTGCTTTCAAAAGATAGAAAAGTGATTTTACGTCATACATAAAATACTGTCATGGAATGAGGGGAATAAAGATAAAGAAACCTTAAATTTACATACAATAACAACAAAAACAGCTTGTAAATTTCCCACTGCTTTGTGCAGGCCTCCTCTCCCTTTGAGGAGAAGGTTTGGAACATATTCCACCACGCTGTTCTAATGCGGGTTGGTGAAATACACATGTGACAGAATTTCAATGAAAAGACACATGCAGGTTTCCTCACAATGTTTTCGCTCACCGCTGAGCAAGAGATGAATTATAAACACAAATTAAGCACATGAATATTCATCATTCAACATCGGTTAAGATGCACGCGTTCTGACCACTGGGTTATCTCGGCTCAATAAATAAATATGCATAATGCCACGCAATGTGTCATTAGCTCCTTACTAACAGTTCTTGATTAACTTATCTTTATTTAACAGTATTCCTTTAATGTTCCGTTAAGCTACGTCGCTATTAAAAACGCCATTTTTTTGCAAATCCACAATATGACCCATAATCATAGATATTCAAGCTCGACCAACGATTTCGTGTGAATTCGATTTGCATCGCGTGATTCGTAGACATTGGTGCTGAAAAATTTTTTTTGGAAAATAATATTTTATACCCCTTGTATTTTCACACTCAACAACAGCCTGTAAATTCCCACTGCTGGGCTAAAGGCCTCCTCTCCCTTTGAGGAGAAGGTATGGAACAAATTCCACCACGCTGTTCCAATGCGGGTTTTCATTTCACACTCGCTCATTCTTTATTAAAACCGCAACAAAACAGTATTAAGTATTGCTTATTGGTAGAATATAGGATCAGTAGGTAGGTACCTACCCAGACGGACGTGCACCAATCCCTACTAAGTAAGGAGACCTTTGTTGGTTTACGCGAATCTGCAGCTCCATTTCCACTGAAATTCCATGTGTTTAATTTGGATTTATAATTGTCGTGCTTACCTTCGTTTACTAACAACTTATTGATGTGTAACACTGACATTACCCCTAATACATACTAATGGAAATGTAGATCTTCTTCTAACTAAACTTCTACTTACTCTAAATCTATCTACTTAACTAATAACAGAACTTTTTACACTTGAGTTAATACACAATAATCCATCTCCTTAAAATTCATTTGTCGAACAACGGAATGCTTTGAAAGCTAAAGTAAATAAAAAACAGATTAATTCAAATACATTTGAAATACAAGTATTTCAAGCATTGCGTTTAATTTTTTCCTTTTGAATTAACATAATTACCAAACCAAGAAGAGTTTTACATCATTTATGTTTCAATTCAGATTACATTATATTTAGTATCTCAAAGAACATACATCTGCTTATGAATTTAGTGAAATATTGGCGTATTTATACAATTCCTGTGATTTTTTACTAAAAACTCTATTAACCTTCTTTAAAATCTTCCTCTAATCATGTATCTAGAAACCCTTTTCTAGTTTAGATTAACTATTAACCTTCATCTTCCATATTTTGTATTGTCTTCTTCTTGTCCAGTCTTGTTACTATTAAGCTCCAATTTTTCGGATACTTCTTATAAAATGACTTTATAATATATATTATCTTTTGCTGAACCGAAAACACTGATAAAAAACAGACGGTTTGATTTTTTAGTAAGCCAGTAATTTAGTAAGCAGTTGTTAGACAGTAAGTGTAACAGGGGAAAAAAAGACGTAACAATTTAATGAGAGATATGACATTAGCAAAATCGCCATGGTTCAATCTAAGATTGAAAACACATTGCGTGTGAGCGAAGGTTGACAATTTGCCATCACAGCACAGCCAGTCAGCCGTTATTATAAACAAATCAAGTCACAGAAATAAGTATAACTTACAAACTTTCCAAACAAATTCCTCACGCCTGCTTCGAAACGATAGCGACTGTAAACGACGCCTACGGCTTATATGAATTATAAAACTTGGCGCATCGCCATTCGTTCTTAACTATGAAAGATGCGCTCGTCCAGAAATTCGTCACGGCGTAAGTTCGTCCGGGATTCCGTCACGGCTATGACACGTTTTGAAGTCTTCTTTTTAGCTGATGGATATCCATGCTGGACTATTTTGGATATTCCAAATTCGAAGACAATTTGGGGAGTCGATAAATCTTTCATTAACGATTTTAACTTTTGACAATTTATTTTCTTGAATCAGATTTACACAATCTTTTAGATAATATAATATAAAATATACTAATATTGAGAGCTAAGATGGCCCAGTGGTTGGAACGCGTGCATCTTACCCGATCATTTCGGGTTCAAACCCAGGCAAGCACCTCTATATATATGTATATGTGCTTAATTTGTGTTTTAAATTCATCTCGTACACGGCGGTGAAGGATGACATCGTGAGGAAACTGGCATGTATCTAATTTCATCGAAATTCTGCCACATGTGTATTCGACCAACCCGCATTGGAACAGCGTGGTGGAATATGTTCCAAATCCCTCCTTAATGGGAGAGGAGGCCTTAGCCTAGCAGTGGGTAATTTAAGGACTGTTACTTAAATATTTTCTTTTATACTAATATTATAAATGCGAAAGTAACTCTATATTTCTGTCAATCTGTTGTTATAAGTATCATACATTCTACAGAACCAACATGTCTAGAACGAAGTACAAAATCATATAATTATAATAATTACTTTTACATATAAAATGAATATGAAAAACAAATGTAAATATTGTCTGTTTTAATAATAACAAAATAAATACAAGTAAATTTAATCTGAGGCTTGCAACTTTGACATGAGACAAGCGGTGAGCCTCAGTTGCTAGTTAGGTTTGTGACAACTAACACTGGTTTGCAGTTGTGCTCTGTGGTTACCACTGAAGAGATAAAGATAAACAAAACCTACATTAACATATTCCATCCAATTAGCTAATATATCTGATATATTATGCAATACAAATAATTCTTGATTATATACAATAATAACAGTTTTCGCCCGCGTTTTCGCTCGCGTTTTAGGGGTTGATTGTCATGTTTTAGGCAAAAAATGTAATCTACATCCTTCCTTGAAGTTCAAGATTTCTTCACAACAAATTTCATGAAATTCGGTTCATTGATTTAGTCGTGAAAGAGCGACTGACAGTCAGACAGAGTTCATTTGACATGTATAACATTAATAAAGATAAGAATACGATGTCGACCAATGATGTCATTCAAGGTCAATGTCGTTTTCTGATTACTCCTTCTGCCATTGAAATGAACCTGCGAGCTGACTCGTCTAACATGACCTCTTGGCAGGATTTGGTCAGACTGCCATTATTAATCATTATTATTACTGAGCTACATTAAAACATACGACGGCTTCGTGGTCGAGTAGTCTGTACATTGGTTTTCATGAGTAGTTTTCCGATGTCCTGAGTTCGATTCCCGTCCGTGTCGATGTGTAAAAGTTATTTATTTTTCTATATTGTCTTGGGTATGGGTGTGGGTGGTACCGTTGTTGCTACTGATTTTCCATAACACAAGTGCTTTAGCTACTCACATTGGGATCAGATGGATATGATGTTGTCAAATATTTATATTTAAACAACGTAGTTAAATATGTTTGAAACTGTCTCCATTACAGCATTTTGTCTGTAATTATGGGTTATTATATAATATAAGCCATATTACATAATATGTAATTACTCAATGGTAATAATTTCCTCCAATATTTCACGCGATATCTGATTATATGTCTCAAATATTAGAATTGTTAATATTAAGGCCTTTACTAAATACAAATATATTTTTTTTCAATTAATCAAAATAAACTTTATTCAAGTAGGCACAAGCACTTTTGAATTGTCATTTTACAATTAAGTGAAGCTGCTATCGGTTCGGTAAAAAACTTAGTAATTACTCTTTTTCATCATTTAAAAAATACAAAGTCAAGTTAGTTAAATGCAATTATTTAAATTAATATATCCTGCTTGGAAGTCAACAGGTATTAACTCCACGCTTTTTCATCATCTATAAAATCTTGTATCGAATAATATGCCTTTTTTTCCAATGTATTTTTATAAAAATATATGCTGAAAAGTCATAATCGCATGAAATGGCAAGAATGCTAGCAGCATTTATCCGTTTAGTTACAATTCTGATCTGAGAAACCAGCACTTCTGTCACCAGTGGAGGCAATAATCAAACTTTGGCCGTAATTATTTGAGTATGTATGAAACTACTTTTACGATGAGCTTTTATGGCCGCCGTTGATGTTCGAAGATTTCTTTTTACTGAGGATAAAGTGGAACTTTTATATTTTATTAACATACTAGAGAGCCGCCCGGGCTTTGCTCGAATGCAAAGCTAATACTAAATGTACCTCTAAAATTATCAGTGTTTCATTACTATGTTGTCCATGTATTATATACAAAAATCTTCTTGAATCACTCTATCTATTTAAAAAAACCGAATTAACATCCGTTGCGTAGTTTCAAAGATTTAAGCATGCAAAGGGACATAGGGACACAGAAAGCGACTTTGTTTTTTACTATGTGATAAGAACTAAAAATAGTTTCTGTATAAATCTTGACCGCGTGGAATGGCGGCAAGAATGCTAGTAGCATTTCCCCCGTTGAATCGTATTTCCCTTCCTCTCGGCAAAAAACGAACCAGCCCTCCTGTCATCAGTGGAGGCAATGAGGCGAGGTGTTATACTTTTGATGAAGCTAATGGGACAAAAAGTAATTTGACATAAGACGCGATTTCTTCGACTATTTTCGTTTCAAATCACAACGATTTTAAAAAGATAACTTAATAAATGTAGCTAAGTGAAATTATTCTGATGATTTGAAAGTAAAATACTTGGATTTCATCAGAATGTCTTAATTAGTGTAGAATTGACTTGGCGGTAAGACTTCGTGGAAGCCCGTCTGGATACCACACACTCATTAGATATTCTAGCGCAAAACAACAGTACTGCGTGTATTGTTTTGTTCCGGTTTGAAGGGTGAGTGAGCCAGTGTAACAACAGGCGCAAAGGACATAATATCTTAGTTCTCAAATTTGGTGGCGCATTGGTGATGTAAGGAATGATTAATATTTGTGGTGGTGACCATATTCCATCAGGTGGTATCATAAAAAAAATCGTGTCCTATCGTATTGTTTAATACCATTGCATTCAAATAAAATTGACAAGGATCCGAGTAATGGAGGTTCACAATCATCTCTCCGAGAACTGTCCTTACAAATCATATCCTGCTCGGCGACAAAGGGAAATTTCCACAGAAAACTAGAATATAGAAGATTTGAATATGGACAGATTTTGAGGCCCGGATGCCCGAGGGCAACAAAGGCTTACCATTATTTAACTAATAAAATGAATGTACAATTCAGTCAGATATTGAAATTATTTAAAACAAATTATTAACACTATAAAATATTTTATATCATTATTTATATTCAACAATGATGGAGCAAATATAGTTGTGATGTCATCTTGAGTTATTTCAGCAATATCGTATTTAGTATTATCGTAGTTAGAACGCGTGCATTATAACCGATGTTTGCGGGTTCAAACCCAGACAAGCACCACTGAATAGTCATGTGCTTAATTTGTGTTTATAATTCATCTCGTACTCGGCGGTGAAGGAAAACATCGTGACGAAACCTGCATGTGTGCTCACATGTGTATTCCACAAACCCGCATTAGAACAGCGTGGTGGAAAATGTTTTAAATTTTCTCCTTAAAAGGAGAGGAGACCTTACCGAAGCAGTGGATAATTTACAGGCTGTTGTTGTTGTTGTTTTTATTATATTAATAGTAACAGCTTGCAATCTTCTCACTCCTGGGCTAAGGCCTCTCTTTGAGGAGGAGGAGGAGGATATTCCACCACGCTGCTCAAATGCGAGTTGGTGAATTTAAATGTGTTAGAATTTCATTGAAATCAGACACTTGGAGCTTTCCTCACGATGTTTGGAAAACGCTGCAAACCCTCAAAATAAAAGAAGGCGTTAGCTCAGCAATGCGTCATTTACAGGGTGTTACGTTTTTTACTCATACCTGTTTAAACTTCAAAATGAACACAGTGAAGTGTTATTAGGGAGGTAAGCGTAACACAAAGTCATATTAACATGCGGTAAAACAAAACACGGCCTCGTCCACACTGTTGCTGTAATTATGCTCATATTGTAGTCATATGTAGCCCAAGCTCGTGTTATTTCGGCCGCGCCGCGTCGGTTTAGAACGTGTAATTTTAACAGAAATATAAAATACAGTCGGAATTAAGTTAATTCTGTGTACGGTCTGTTTCGTTACACACGAGCTTAGCTTAGCTTAGCTTGCTGCTTTATTGTGTTCTGACCTATTTTGACTTTTCGTCACAAGAAAAGGTTTGTTTAGAGGTTCTATAAGAATGTGTGACGCTTTTGAATTTGCTTTTGATGATGTTTTTTGGATATTGGGACGTCTACAGATTGCATGGTGTTTTGACAGACTGCACAGATTAAATATATGATATTTCATTGATGCTTGCCTCATCTTCGGTAAAGACTGATTTCCAATGTATCTCTCTTTGGTTTGTGTTATTTTCATTAATTAAGTAATATCTTTATTTTCGTTGCATTTCGATGACCTCCGTGGTCGAGTAGTGTGTACAACGGTTTTCATTGGTACGCCACTCCGAGGTCCCGGGATCGATTTCCAACCGAGTCGATGTAGAAATGTATAAGTTTTCTGTATTGTCTTGGGTGTGGGTGCTTTAGTGCTTTAGCTACTTATAATGAAATCAGAGTAATGTTTGTTTTTGTCCAATACTTATATTAATATTTATTTACATTCAAACTATTCGTACGCATTAGAAAGAGACAGCTTTAGATGTAAAACAGTAGTCTTTTACATCTCAAGCTTGCTTCATCAAAATCAGTTCAATGATTAAACTTATTAATGTCGAGATACTTACCATATTTTTATTGATCATCATCTACCCGCAAACTTCAGTCTCGTGAACAAGACATTCGTAGATAATGTCGAAATATCGACCTCACCAACAAAAATAAAAACCATAGTAAATATCCCGTAATTAATAACGTTAATAATAAAAATAACCATGTTATTTAAAATCATTTCAATGAGTTTTCGCATTTATAATATTAGTATATATGTTATTTACTATAAATAATCTCCTTTGTACTTTGATGTGTTTAGTCTAATTCCCAGTACATAATATCGTTAGATTTGTAAACGTTTGGCACGTTCTCAACGCAGTATTTATGAATGGCCGGTTCGATCAACGCTTCCGTAGTTTGTGTCCATTATTTCTGGAAACTCAGCATTTGTTTATCATGGAACACGCTGATGGATATATTATGCTCGTGATTGGTTTTATATTATAAAATTTATTTGAATATTAATACTGTAATAACAAATTGTTTTGGTATTGGTCCAGTTCCTTTTGTTATTTAATATATTATATTAGCTGCACCTGCGGCCGTGTAGGCGTTTGAATCTAACAAAACAAATAATTATAGCCTAAGTTATCTGCTCCCTATTATATCAGTTATCTGCCAGTGAAAGTCCCGTCAAAATCGGTCCAGTCGTGCCAGAGGTTAGCCGGAAAAAACAGACAGGCAAAAAGTGTAATTATTTTGATATATTAATATTACAAACAGATACTCCAATTTTATTATATGTATAGATTACTATGTAATGATTGTTTATGTGCTCTAATGGCTTATAAGAATGTGTAGTTGTTTTAGCTTTTGATACAAATTATTCCAACACCTCATAATTAAGAGATTAAAAGTACTTTGTAAATAATACTAGTAGGATTACATTTGTATGTCGTGTAACACTATAACAGACGATTGGATGAATGAATGAAGTTATTATAAACATATCATGGACGAAACAAACAATATTTTTAGGGATAACATTTAAAAACTCTCAGTGGCGGATTTACCAATAGGCTATGTAGGCTGGAGCCTAGGGTGGCAGATTTAGAGGGGCGGCAAATTTAGCCCAAATTTGTTATCTTACAGAAATTAAAAAAAACTTATAATTATTTGTGTATAATTACGTCCGTAATCCGTATACTCGTCACTGCATAGCGGGTTGGAAAAATAATCTAGTAACTGACAGAAATATCACCTAGTTTATAATCATACTAATGACGGGAAACCGATGTAATGAGGACGACAGAACACAAATCAAAAATGTTGCAAAAAAACGTAGGGGCGGCAAAAATTGAATAGCAAACTCTATAAAATACGAGCCGCCAGTCTCGACGTCGTACTTGTACATAAAATTTTTTATTGTTGTATTTTTTTCTTAAAAAAAGCCATTGATTTCCATAATACTAACTTGATTGCGTCACTTATCGCATCAAATACCAGAAGCCGAATAGAAGAATTATTTAATAGGAAAAAAGATAAACAGATCTTAGATTTATGTATTTCACGCGATTTGCTAAAAACACAGCTATATTGTGTCCTAATAAGTTTTTACGATTAATATATTGTAATTTCAGTAGTTCGGGATGGTCAAAATAAAATTATCGTTTTACAATGATGCTCCAATCTCTCCATCTTTTGTTACAATGCCCCGCTGTCGTCCAATTGCTTTCTAATGACAGCTCAATCATATTTAAAATAAGAAATAGTGTTACATGCCAGTATTAAATGCTATGCCATATAAAATAATATTAATTACAATTTAACAAATTTTTGATCAATTAATTACAGTAATAATTGTATATAATAAAGTAAATTATTCATTAAATTATTCGGTAATTACTTCTGTATAGACAACTAGATAATCCTAATCGTTTCGTATAATGTTATGTTAATTACCAATGGCTGTGATGACAGTTATTTTGTATCAAACATTATAAATTTGGTTAAATTTCTTGGTAGTAGGACTTTGTGCAAGCCCGCCTGGGTGGGTACCACCCATTCATCAGATATTATACCGCTAAACAACAGTATGCAGTATTGTTGTGTTCCGGTTTGAAGGGTGAGTGAGCCAGTGTAACTATAGGCACAAGGGACACATCTTAGTTCCCAAGGTTGCTGGCGCATTGACGATGTAAGGAATAGTTAATATTTCATTGTCTATGGGTGATGGTGACCACTTACCATCAGGTGACCCATATGCTCGTTCACCAACCTATTCCATAAAAAAAATTACATCCAGTTTTAAACATGTATAGTTCTAGCTATTAAAAGAGGATTTGCAGATAACTTTACTAATTTTTCAAAAGTTTGTGACGTCACGTTTAAACCGCTGAACTGATTTAGATGAAGTTTGGAATGGAGAATTGTTTGATTTCCTGGGAAGGATATAGGCTTTTTTTTAGTGCAGCTCTCATGGGATAAAATAGTGTGATGTTATGGGTGCTCTGAGTAAAATTTTATAAATTTCGCGTAAAATTCTGCGGCTTTACCGCAGGGTTAGCTAGTGTAATTTCAGTAGTTGGGGATGGCCAAAATAATATTATCGTTTTACAATGATACTCCAATCTCTCTATCTTTTGTTACAATGCCCCGCTATCGTCCAATTGTTTTCTAATAACAGCTCAATTATATTGAAAATAAGAAATAGTGTTACATGCCAGGATTAAATACTATGCCATATAAAATAATATTAATTACAGTTTTACAAATTATTGGTCAATTAATTACAATAATAATTGTATATAATAAAGTATATTCAATAGCCCCTGCTATATTCATAATATGCAATAATAATGTGATGTAAATTATGATATAGAATCAAATGTCATAACACCGTATTGAAGAGTAGGGCAACTCTGTGACACATATATTATATAATATTAGGTTTATTTAAAGTGTCTTCTTGATGACACTCGATCAGAGCATCACGTGTTATATCACTATCTAGCATATAGTCATCAGAAGATTGATTCTATGTTTGTTAATGACAACTTTCCACAGATATTTTTTACTTGACCTATTAAAAATAAAAAGTGTTTTATGCTAGGCTTAAATAATTAAATTAAATAAAAAATTAAAATAATTAAATAAAATTACACATGTTAAAAAAAAATCTGTCAATAAAATATAATTTGTTATAAATTAGACGCTAATTTGTCTTTCGTAATGTAATTTTTTGGAAACATTTTTTTAATTTTTCTCGATTTAATATCTATGTTTTATATTACCGATCTGATACTTTTTTAAAATCATTTTTGAATTCGGAAACGCAGGTGTTGCCATAACTTTCGGTAAGCCAGGACAAAGCAAGTGTCATGCGGTCTTGAAAGTTACGTCGGTAAGTTTCGGAGACTCGCTTGCACTTGCTCTAAAGGAGTTCTCAGTTTTCAATAATACAATTATTTTGTGTCAAAGCAATAATTAATATATAAAGAACAAAATATCCGTCTGGTGTAAGGCATAAATTACCTTATGTCCTTTTTTTTTAAAATTTTCCACTGCTGGCATGAGGCATCCTCTTCCACTAAGGAGAGGGCTTGGAATATATTCCACCACGCTATCCCAATGCGGGTTGGTGGAATGCACATGCAGAATTTTGATGAAATTAGACACATTTAGGTTTTCTCACGAAGTTTTCCTTCACCGCCGAATACGAGATGAATTATAAATACAAATTAAGCACATATATAGTGGTGCTTGCCTGGGTTCGAACCCGCAATCATCGGTTAGGACGCGTTCTAACCACTGGGCCATCTCATGATTTTATTTATTATATAATGCTATTACACCGAACTATATATCCACTTCAATCCATAGTGAATATCGTAGAATAATAAAGCTCTCGACCAAAATATCGCGTCAATTTGCCGTCAAATATTGTTTATTTGGCTCTTCCCTCGTGGTTAGAATAGAATATATCTTGGCTAACTTTGACAGGAGACAACATATCAAGAAGCGCACAATTACAATGATCTGTCAGAAATCGTAAAATACTTTTTTCATATGATTCTAAAAATATATACTTTTAACGCCTTGTGCATCACTACCTTGTAAAGTAATCGATTAAAAAAAAAAGAGCACGCGATCACCTGTCAACGGTTTACGTTTTGATGCGAAATTTTGACGTTTCGGACATACTGTTTTTGACTTATAGAAAATATGCCGCTTCAGTTGGTTTTATTATTGATTTAAAGTAATTAATGGTATAGTTGTCTTTTATTTTTTATTATTAAGGTATAATCCTATTCTTTTTGACAGCTTAATTTACTTCTGGTCTGTTAGAATATAATATATACGTGTAATAAAATTGCCGTATCTGTTTGTAATGTTTAAATATCTGCTTTTTACTAAATCCATATATATATATATATGTATACACGGTACATAGATCAAAACAGTTTCTTTTTGTGTGTCTGTTTATTCAGGATTATGTCTGGAACGGCTAGACTGATTTTGATGGGACTTTCACTGGCAGATAGCTAATGTAATAAAGATTAACCAAAGCTAAATTTATTTTAGAATTATATTTAAAATAATAATAAAGTCACGCTTCAAAGTCCAAATATATCACCGCGCGCAGCCTTCGCACAAGCTACCACTCTGCTATACATAATTAATGAGCTATAATAAAATCTGCGAAATAAACAATAACTTTATACTAAGCTAAGTCGCGGGCAAAGCTATTTTATTTCATAAAATATGTCTAAGAACTCATACGATATATCAACATGCCACTCACAGTTATTACTCGAGGAAAACATTTTTAAATTACATTAAGAAACTTTGAAAAACAAATTAAATAAGATTCAGTTTAAGTTATAATTGATTGTCGCGCATGCGTACAGTACGTATATTTAAATTTAAAATTCGAAAGCACTACGATTGATAGATTTGGTGGTAACGGTAACGTTTTTGTACCACCGACTAAAATATTCAGAGATACACTAATCTATTAGTAACTGTGCTTAGTGATTTTTTGCTGACTTCATATATTAAAGCGTACAGCGTGGACGCTCGTCGCAAGCTGTTAAAAGCTGTTATGATATTAAAGTTCAAACAAACAAACTTTGTTTTCAATTACTTATCGCATAAAATAGCTTAGAATTAATTAAGGATTTTTTATTTGTGACATTAAAAACAGGCTATATTGATTTTTATCCGATTTAAAAAAAAGAGTGTTCTCAATTCGATCGTATATATTTTTTTATGTTTGTTCGCCGATTACTTCGCCATTTATGAACCGATTTTGATGATTTTTTTATAACTACGTTATATAATCAGAATTCGACTTTTAAGTAGTCTAATATATTTCATTTCATTTTACTTAGGAGGACTCTAAAAAATACGTTGAATATGCAATTATTTCTTAGTGCATATTTATCTATTTTAAAATAGTGTTTTATTTTAGGTCGGTTTTTGTTTTTGTTAAAATTTTTATTTATGTATTTACCAATAAAAAGGAGGTTCGTCTAAAATGCCCTACATAAACATACCTAACACCACTACTGATTTTTTTTAAAAAAAGTATTCTTATCTTCGTACCTTCAAATATTTCAATAAAAAAAAGCGAAAGTTATTTCTTAACACTATATTTCAGTATACAATAAAGAGTTTAATTATAATTAATATTGTTATTAATTTAATTATACGTTTCCAAACAAAACAGTTTTCGTTAAAACTTCGCAATATACACAGAATACAGGACGAAATAACGTCGAGTGTTCCATCATGGTTTATTAAAATCAAACAAGTGTGCGCACAAAAGCTGCGCTCGAACCGGGGATATTTAATTTGGACGGGTATTCACGTCAAAAACTCGAGATTGATGCAAAGTTTTGTGCAACGGTGAAACGTTGCTCATAATTATGCAAACACATTCAACGCAATGACACATACTCCTCAACTTAGCCAATTAATATGATTACTTGGGAGGTCCCTATATAAAGCCAGGTATCTACTCAACAACAACAACAGCCTGTAAATTTCCCACCGCTGGGCTAAGACCTCCTCTACCTTTAAGGACAAGGTTTGTGAATACTCAAGTGGCAGATTTTTCTATGTAATTAGACACATGCAGGTTCATCGAGCATGAGAAGAATTATAAACACAAATTAAGCACATGATGTTCAGTGGTGCTTGCCTGGGTTTGAACCCGCAATCATCGGTTAAGATGCACGCGTTCTAACCACTGGGCCATCTCGACCTCTAAGTTCAAATTCTATCGCCGAACTGAAATACTCAGTATTGTTATACATACAAATGTATTTCGGTTTGAAAGCTGGGTAAGCCAGTGCATTGATAATATGGGGAATATTTCTGACAGTACCAATGGGTGATGACCAATTACCATCAGGTTTAATAAGCCTGCTTGCCAGTCCAATCTATATGTAAAAAATAATGAATTAGGTATTTATATGTATTTCACTTATATATATATATATATATATAAGTGAGTAAGTGAAATACCACTCAGTGATTAATCACGAAATCTTAGGGACTACAACACGTACAAACTTCACATTTTGGAAATTTTGTTCCTTATAGATGTAGACATCCGCTAAGAACGTCCAAAACTCCACTAAAGGGGTAAAACGTGGGGTTGGAAGTGGTAAAGCCGCAGACTCAGCTAGTATATTAATAAAATAGGAGTATATATGTATATGTTATGTATTTCCTCAACTTATCCTTTCGATATAGCTTTAAGTTCACATCATTCACGCCCCAGCGCTTGCCCTAGATATTTGAAATGTTGAAAGATGCAAACGCGTGTAAGACGCCTCTTGAATAAAATATACTATGAAAGAAACCCGGCTTGATATACTTGCAATACATTTTTTTAAACGCACTTCATCTATTGTCTAAAGAAAACCAGGAACTTTCAATTAGTATGCCTACAAAGTTTCAACTCAAATTATTGCTTTCGTAACTCATACACAGCAAAGATAATCTATCTATATCTATACTAATACTCTGTCTACTCGTACATAACTCTGTCTGTCTGTCTGTCTGTCGCTCTTTCTCAACCAAACCAATGAACCGAATTTGAAGAAATTTGCTCTGAAGCAAACTTAAACTCCAAGGAAGGAAATAGGCTACTTTTCAGCCGCCTTCAAAAAGGAGAAGGTTATCAATTCGTCTGTATTTTTTTATGTTTGTTACCTCATAACTTTTTACTGGGTTTTTTTGTTTGAAAGCTTGTGCTTCCCATGTAGTTCCATTTTAATTTAGTCTAGTTCTGATGATGGTATCCATATGAAAACGATGCAAGTCTTAAATTTGCATTATGTATGTGCGCGATAAATAAGTGAATAACACAAAATTGCGCTGACCAAGTCGGTGTCAGCCAACAAAACCGTACTATATATCTATTAAAAAACAATACGAGAATACTTTAAGAAATATGTTTTTTACAAATTCCCCTTATAAGATAATATACTGGGTCAATCAAGGGGCTCGTATCGCTTCTTTCTTTTGATTGTTGAGACACGTGCCTGTGGTTGACACCGCCTCCAAATAAATCAATAATTAAAACTACATCATAACATCTTAAATCGACTTTTAAGAAGTTATATTTTTCATTTCAATTCCTCCTAAGGACTCTAATAAATATGTTGAATACGTAATTATTTTTATTGCTTTTTTGTGCATACTTATTTGTTCTAAAATAGTGTTTTGTTTGAAGTCGGTTTTTCTTTTTGTTAAAATTTTTATTTATTAGCATAACACTTGACAACAAACACCCTATAACGCGAGGGAAGCCACGTGCGACAACTAGTATAATTATATTATAAAAGCGAAAGTAGCTCTGCCTTTTCTATAATTGAACCGATTTAGATTAAATTTGGTGTAAATAAAGTCGCGTAAAAGGAATAGCCTGCTTTTTCGGTTTATGTAATATTAAAATTGCCGCGTCAGGGCCTGTCAGCGAAGATAAAGGGTTATAAAGGCATATAGGTTCCCAAACACGTGGGTAGAGAAAAAATGCTGTTAGCTTTGTAAACTATTTCAACAATAGCAATATTATAAATGTGAAAAGGTTTACTTGGTGGTAGGGCTTTGTGCAAGCCCGTCTGGGTAGGTACCACCCACTCATCAGTTATTCTACCGCCAAGTAACAGTACTCAGTATTGTTGTGTTCCGGTTTGAAGGGTGAGTGAGCCAGTGTAACTACAGGCACAAGGGACATAACATCTTAGTTCCCAAGGTTGGTGGCACATTCACGATGTAAGGAATAGTTAATATTTCTTTCAGCGTCATTGTCTATCATTGTCTATGGGTGATGGTAACCACTTACCATCAGGTGTCCCATATGCTTATCCCCGCCAACCTATACCATAAAAAAAGGAAATTGAAAATCTTCAAGCAAACTTGAACCCTCGTGTTTTGTTGACCGTACAATTTTCTCAAAATCTGCGTATGCCGGTCGAAACGTTTAAAAATGTAGAGGCATCCTATAAAGGTTACTTTATCGCTACGACGGTTAAAGTTAAGGTCTTTACCCCCCGTTTCGTATTTCCGCCCTGGATATCCACATGTTTATTGTATTCGACTACGCTGGAGCTGTGGAGCGGAGAATACTTTTTTACCGTCAGCAAAACAAGTTGCAGTATTTCTGTGAATCTTTTTTTTGTAGTGTTTTAGGTATATGATCAAACTTTGGCTGTGTATGAAATCGAACCATTATTACAGTTATTAAAAACTGTATATTTACCGTGTTTTTATTTGTATCTGATGGAGATCGACATTTCGACATTCTCTACGAAATTTTTGTTCACGAGATTGAAGTTTGCGGGTAGATGTTGATAATGTAAGAAGAGTTTGCGTAATAAAAATAAATAAATAGTAACAATTCCTTACATAGCTAATGCGTCATCAACCGTGGGAGCTAAGATGTTGTGTCCTTTGTGCCTGTAGATACTGGCTCACTCAGCCTTCAAACCGAAACTGAACAATACTAAGTATTACAATTTGGTGGTAGAATATCTGTTGAATAAGTGGTACCTATATAGGTTAAGCGCAAAGCTCTAACACCAATTGTGCAATCGTAAATAAATTATAATTAATTGAAACTGTGAGAAGATGAGATAAATTATAATTTATTTATTTTTCGATATGATAGTCATACTTAAATTTTTATTGTATTTAGCGAAGAGTACACAGACTACGCCGACTTTCTTATTTATAATATAAGCAATTTGAATGTATATAAAGACTTATCGATTATTTTACTATTTACCATAATTTCTAAGTCCAAAGTCAAGCTCCAAATCCCTCAAAACTTCTACCGTCGTGACCTTGAACGTACGGAAAACGATTATTTACACGCACACATACAGCGCGTACTATTTATTGCGTATTGTTATATTTATCTTATATTTATTTTTTATTATTATATTTATCTTGCGTACAATAAGAGTAAGAAAACCATCGTTAGTTTTCAAATTCATTCCTTTATCAAGTCGTAAACTCTAGTACCTTTTTTAATTTAAACATCGAATCATTGCGACGTAATATGTCATTCTCGATCGGTAAAGCAGATTATCGCTCATACTGAGCACACGAAAATAGATCTTAAGGTGACGTATCTTTTCTTACCCCGACCGTACATACGATTGATATAATATATACTTGCCAGTATATATTATATCATTTTCAGTTGATCATCGCGCTTTGAAAAGTCGAAAATGAGTTCTTAAACTACCCTGATAAGTATATGAAGACTTGATACCATATCGTTCTTACTTATTAAATGAAACATCGTAAGGAAACCTGCAAGTATCCATCCATCCATCCATCAGCCCATTTCCCTCCACTGCTGGACATAGGCCTCACGCCACTGAGATCGTTCTTGGGCTACTCGCATCCAACTCCTGCCAGCCATCTTGCGTAAATCGTCACTCCACCGTGCCTGAGGACGTCCTACACTACGTTTGCCGAGACGTTGTCTCCACTCTAGAACAACGTTTCCCCCAACGGTTATCGGTTATGCATGTATCCTGGCGCAGTGTAAAATAATCTTTACTTTCAAAGTTTTTTTTTATAAATAAAACTAGCCACCTACCTCGGTATCGCTGTGGTACAAAGCTGATACTAAAAGTACTACAGAATTTGTTTATTTACGACATTTCATTAGAAACTTCTAAAATTATCTGTGTTTCTTTACTATATTGTCAATGTATGATATACAAAAACCTTCTCAAATCACTCTATTTATTAAAAATAACCGCATCAAAATCCGTTGCGCAGTTTTATAGATTTAAGCATACAAAGGGATACAGGGACAGAAAAAGCGACTTTATTTTATACTAGTGTAGTGATAGTGAAGTGATGAGGAAAAACTTCGCGCAAAAAAAACCATAACTATTCTGGTTTTGTAAATATTTCATATCCCATTACTGGCGGTAGTTCATCATGGCGCGTTTATTATTCCAGCCGCCATTTTGATAGTTTTATGTTGAATTTTGACAAGTACTTTACTGGGACGTGTTGTCTTTCAAATAGTACGTCTTTATGGGAATTTAAGAACCGTGTGGTACTAAGGGGTATTAAGCGGAGATGATCTAGAATATATCTACTTAATGGTGGCCTTTAAACCTCGTTTATGTTTTACTGAGATTACTTGGATATAAACTTCTATTATATCTTAGTTTCTCTGGTACTTATAAGATATAGCTATGTTTAACGTTTAATTATTATTAGGCGTTAGTATGTGTGAGTGACATCGTGCTTACAACAGTTCTTTGTGTGCGTGCGACTATCAGTAAAGACAGCAAATGAATGTAAATTAGATTATATATTACGTTAGTTATATTTACTTGGTAGTAGGGCTTTGTGCAAGCCCGTCTGGGTAAGTGCCACATTTTACTTTTTTTTTTTTTTACTCATCAGTTATTCTTCCGCCAAACAACAGTACTCAGTATCGTTGTGTTCTGGTTAAAAGGGTGAGTGAGCCAGTGTACTACTACAGGCACAAGAGACATAATGTCTTAGTTCCCAAGGTTGGTGGCGCATTGACGATTTAAGGAATAGTTAATATTTCTTACAGCGTCATTGTGTATGGGTAATGGTGACATATGCTCGTCCGCCAACATATACCATAAAAAATATATATATTAAAATATATTAATTCAACGCACATTGACGCGCGCGTGTGTTGAAAGTCAAATGTAATTAATTGCACAGATAACCCAAAATATAGAACGCGTGAATATAGTGTAGTTTTTTCTGTGGATATGGATTGCGGTGTTCTTAAAAAAAAACATTCATTCTCAAAACAAGATGTTCTTGCAAAACCTCTAGTATTGTAAATGTCAATAAGCAATTATAATCACTTTGAATCAGTACAGTCTTGATACAGCTTGCCTCTTAATTTATTAATAAAAATGTAAAAAGTTCTAAACATTAAAATAACACTACAAATCATTATACAATACAATATATGTGCATATTTTTCACTTGAATTTTCACTAATGATTATGGCTTGGCGGAATAATTATGGTTGAATGTTAAAGACAGAAGTACAAATAAAAGTCGTACAGAACTTAATTAAAAGAAAAGTAAAATTAAAGTATTATGACAGCTAAAGGAAAATTTCCCGAAAAGTATTTTTAAACAAAACAACATAAGGAATTTCTCATCGCACTCGTTTCCCTTAGACGAAAGTGTTAATAAATTTACCAGGAGTAAGGATAAGCTTATAACGCCAAGTTTCCGACTCCGCAAAGTCAATAAGTCCTTCTTGGGGCAAGGTATCCGCTTCTATAATAAAAATCCGCAGACATTTTTAACTTTGCCGTTTAGTAAATTCAAATCGTTTGTAAAAAGTACATTGGTAGAAAAAGCATATTATTCAATACAAGATTTTATAGATGATAAAAAAGCGTGGAGCTAATACCTGTTAACTTCCACGCAGGATATATTAATTTAAATAATTGTATTTAACTAACATGACTTTGTATTTTTTAAATGTTGAAAAAGAGTAACTACTGAGTTTCTTGCCGGTTCT
The DNA here is from genome assembly GCF_905220365.1 of Vanessa cardui. Classification (NCBI taxonomy): domain Eukaryota; kingdom Metazoa; phylum Arthropoda; class Insecta; order Lepidoptera; family Nymphalidae; genus Vanessa; species Vanessa cardui. The sequence goes on from NC_061146.1 coordinate 8,345,108, forward strand.
TCTCGGAGAATCTACTTTCTGAACAGGTGGCAGCATCACTTAATTGTAAAATGACTATTCAAAAGTACTTGTATAAGCCTAGTTGAATAAAGTTTATTTTGATTTGATTTGATATAACATGTTGTTACCTTACCAATCATTTTATTGTATGTAATTGTACTTTACAACTCAAGTACCCTACGACACGATTTACTAATTATTTTATTAACAGTTACCCTGCATATTTAATACATTAATATATTAATCTGTATAAATCTTGAATGTAATTTTAAACATATTAATGTAATATTAATATGTTTAAATGAATATATCTTTATAGCTCCATTTAAATACATACAGCATCATATCCTGAGTTTATCATTGACTTGTACACAAATGTACCGTTTTTTAGATATCAATATATAATCAACTCAATCAAAAAACTTGGTGGTAAGGCTTTGTGCATGAGAACCCACACACACACACACACACATACACATACACACACACACACACACACACACACACACACACACACACACACACACACACACACACACACACACACACACACAAGACTTATCATCATTCCCAAAGTGGGTGGCGCAATGACAATGTAAGAAATGGCTCATAATCCTACAGCACCAATGAGTGATATGACATTATACCATCGAAACTGGTCAGATTTCTATCACTTGCCAATGTTACCAAAACTATTTTTAATCTTCAAAGCAGATATTAAGATACATTAGTCGTTGAAATGTCTTCGCCTTTCGGTATAAAATATCTCGATATGATATTATACAATTGACGAGACGCAGGAGAGGATGTCGTTAATCGCAATGATTTCGGGCTCCAAGTGAGCACCGTTGAATTTACATGCGCTTATTTCAGTCAGTGGAATATTTACAGTCTAATTTTATTGTAATGAAATATACTACTAGGACTGAAGAGCTGAGATGGCCCAGTGGTTAGAACGCGTGCAACTTAACCGATGATTTCGGGTTTCAAACCCAGGCAAGCACCACTATATATATGTGCTTAATTTGCGTTTACAATTCATCTCGTTCTCGGCGGCGAAGGAAACATCGCGAGGAAACCTGCATGTGTTTAATTTCATCGAAATTCTGCCACATGTGCTTTCTATTAATCCGCATTGGAACAGCGTGGTGGAATATGTTCCAAACCCTCTCCCATTAGGGAGGCATAAGCTCAGCAGTGGGTAATTTACAGGCTGTTACTACTTACTTTACTACTAGGACAGAAAAAGTTAATAGTTTATGTAAGACTAGCGACCCGCCCCGGCTTCGAACGGGTAAAACACTGATAATTATTACAAAAGATGCATTTATTTATGTGATGTACATTAGAAACTTCTAAAAATATCAGTATTTTTTTACTATATTGTCCATGTATTATAACAAAACCTTCCTCTCGAATCACACTATCTATTAAAATAACCGCATCAAAGTCCGTTGCGTAATTTTAAAGATACATACATAGGGACAGACAACGGTAAGCGACTTTGTTTTATACTATGTAATGAGGATTTAAGGCATGGTTTTTCTTATTACTACTTGTTATTTTCGCTTTTTTTGTGGAGCTCGATATTTCGGCATTATCTACGATGTCTCGTTCACGAGACCTCGTAGATTATGTCGAAACTTGTTTAAGTTAGAAAAAGAGTAACTACTGAGTTTCTTGTCGGTTCTTATCGGTAGAATCTACTTTCCGAACCGGTGGTAGCTTCACTTAATTGTAAAATGACGATTCAAAAGTGCTTGTAAAAGCCTACTTGAATAGAGTTTATTTTGATTTTTGATTTTGAGTTATATATACAAGTTAACTTATATATATATATATATATATATATATTGTTTATGTCATAATATCACAACAACAGCCAAGAGCTTTTAAAAGTGACAAATGATATTGATAGATCGCTGTCCAAATAGGAATGGAAAAATGAAGCTTGACAGGGAACACAATTTAATGAAATAGATTTACAAACAAACGACGAAAGGGACAAAAAATATCAATCTATCAACAGTAACAGAAAGTAAACTATTCTGTGGAAAAGGTTGAAGGTTAATCCAGAACGTTCCTCTAATTCATGGTAAATACATGGAGCAGATTTGCACACACCATATCAATGTTCGAGATGGCCCAGTGGTTAGAACGCGTGCATCTTAACCGATGATTGCGAGTTCAAACCCAGGCAAGCACCGCTGATTCATGTGCTTAATTTGTCTTTATAATTCATCTCGTGCTCAGCGGTGAAGGAAATCATCGTGAGGAAACCTGCATGTGACAAATTTCATAGAAATTCTGCCACATGTGTATTCCACCAACCCGCATTGGAACAGCGTGATGGAATATGTTCCAAACCTTCTCCTCAAAGGGGGAGGTGGCCTTTAGCCCAGCAGTGGGAATTTACAGGCTGTTGTTTATCAATGTTTCCTCAAGAATACTAGGTATTGCTGCTCGTCGGTAGAATAGATGATCAGGATATATCTATTTATATATATATATATATATATATATATATATATATATATATATATATATATATATATGTATATACAACATATATGTATGTCTAACGCTCTTTCACGACCTATAGTCTGAACCGAATTTGATAAAATTTGGTTTAAAGCAAACTTGAACACGAAGAAAGGATATAGGTCACTTTTGTGCCTGACATATGACAACCAACACCTTAAGTTTTTTTTATGGTATAGGTTGGCGGACGAGCATATGGGCCACCTGATGGTAAGTGGTCACCATCATCCATAGACAATGACGCTGTAAGAAATATTAACTATTCCTTACATCGTCAATGTGCCACCAACCTTAGGAACTCAGATGTTATGTCCCTTGTGCCTGTAGTTACACTGGCTCACTCACCCTTCAAACCGTACAACAATAACATTGAGTGCTGTTATTTGGCTGTAGAATAGTTGGTGAGAACTAATATTATATAATAAAATGGTATAGCGCGCGAACCAGGTTGCTCAAGGTGGCACCACTAACGCGCACGTTACGTACTCCCAATGTGATAGCTGACAGGGTGGATTTGTTACGTATTTAAATGTTGAAAAAGAGTAACTACTGAGTTTCTTGCCGGTCTCGGTAGAATCTACTTTCCGATCCGATGGTAGCTTCATTCAGTTGCCTTTTAGCAACTAGAACGAGTTAGTCAATAATGTACATAGTCATTATAAAACTAAGAACACTCAAAACGTTTGAATAAAATAAAAGCAACGTTTCGTTCAGTTAAATGTGCTCTCTTATGAGCCGTTCGTACACTGCTGGTCGAAATAAGGGTATAGCTTGAAACGTTAGTTGGTGATGAATCTGTACAAAAAGATCGATGTTTTTGTGCACGTAAAGTAAAGTAACAGTGTAAATTTACCACTGCTAGGATAAGGCCCCCTCTTCCATTAACGTACACAAGCCACTGAGCTGAGATGGCCCATCTTAACCGATGATTGCGGGTTAAAACCCAGGCAAACTCCACTATATCTATGTGCTTAATTTGTGTTTATAATTCGTCTCGTGTTCGGCGGTGAAGGAAAACATTGTGAGGAAACATTCATGTGTCTAATTTCATCAAAATTCTGCCACATGTGAGCTAACTCGCATTCGAACAGCGTAGTGGAATATGTTCCAAACCCTCTCCTTAATGGGAGAGGAGGCCTTATTCCAACAATGGGAAAATATACAGGCTGTTACTTACTATTTGAATTAATAAGCAAAAATCGTACGTTCGCATTGTACCAGTGTATTGACTTTTGTTTTATTTTATAAACAATAGCAATTTTTTTTAAATATAAAAATATAAGTTATATTATTTATATTTTTATATTTAAGATGTCATGAAGTGTATTTTGAAAGACAAATATTTCAACGTATCCGGAGAGTGTATTTGCAAGGACTTGATGTTTAGAAATAATGGATGAAATATATTTATAAAATCTTTCCTACTATTAATATTATAAATACAAAACATTGTTTATTTCTTTGTTTGTTATGCTTTCACGTCTTATACGCAGTCAGAGGTATATATCATAACAAACAAATATATCCATTATTAAATAATTAAAAAAACTATGCTCCAGTGTGGGTTGGTGGATTCACATGTGGCAGATTTTCTATGTAATTAGACACATGCATGTTTCCTCACGTTTCCTTAACCGCCGAACACGAGATGAATTTTAGACATAAATTAAGCACATAAATTTAGTACTTGCCTGGGTTTGAACCCACAATCATTAGTTAAGATGCACGCGTTCTAAGCGCTGGGCCATCTCGCCTCGCGGCATTTTTTATTGTACGTTTTTGTTGCATTATTTTTCATTGATACAGAGCAAGACGCGAACTTTACAGCCAAACATTTTTAACTCGACCAATACTCTCCTAGTAGATATTTCTATGTATATTTGAAATAATGACGTAATAAATTTTATAAAACAAAATGTGTTATTTTTTTTAATTTCTACTAAAATGATATATTTTACAGAACATGCTTTTTCACTTGAAATGTCAAAATTGTCGCGGGAACTTTGCCAGAAACAGAAAAGACTGAGAGCTGGTGATGTAAAATAATATCTCATTGGTTTCTTTTTTTTATAAGTTTTATTTTTTTTAATTAGAAATAAAACCTGCTCGACTATCTTCTTATGTAATAACAAATAAAAGTCAAGTCAATTTTTGTCCCAGTGATTAGTAGTAAATTGTTATTTTTTTATGGTATAGGATGGCGGACGAGTATATGGGCCACCTGATGGTAAGTGGTCACCGACACCCATAGACAATGAAGCTTTAAGAAATATTAACTATTCCTTACATCGTCAATCTGCCACCAACCTTGGGAAATAAGGTGTTATGTCCGTTGTGCCTGTAGTTACACTGTAGTCACCTTTCAAACCGGAACACAACAACACTGAGTACTGTTATTTGGCGATAGAATATCTGATGAGTCGAGATGGCCCAGTGGAGTCAAGATGGCCCAGTGGAGTCGAGATGGCCCAGTTGTTACAACGCGTGCATCTTAACCGATGGTTGCGGGTTCAAACCCAGGCAAGCACCGCTGTTTCATGTGATTAATTTGAGTTTATAATCTCGTGCTCAGCGGTGAAGGAAAACATCGTGAGGAAACCTGCTTGTGACAAATTTCATAGAAATTCTGCCACATGTGCATTCTACCAACCCGTATTGGAACAGTGTGGTGGAATATGTTCCAAACCTTCTCCTCGAAGGGAGAGGAGGCCTTTAGCCCAGTAGTGGGAATTTACAGGCTGTTGTTGGGTGGTACCTACCCAGACGGGCAACCTACAGTTTATAACTAAATTAATGTAGTATATACTAGTTCAGTTAGTCATTTGACATTATTGTTTTATTATAATAGCATTCCATAATTTTGGAGATGAAATCAAAACAAAACCTGTCATTCTGTTCCCAAAATAATCTTCTAAATAAATGTGACGTTTCCCGGAGATCTATTAGTTCACATAAAACGTATACATGTTTATTTTCAGGACAATTACGAGTTGTGATTATTTTATTTGACATGGCTTAAATTTATGAAACAAAGAATGCCTCGCAATTCGTTTCAAATTTCGTACAAAATTTAACTTAATAATTATTGACTCATTAAAACATTTGTTACACATACTAATTACAGTAATTATCCCCTGTTAGAATAATTTCATTATAATATGAAAGTAATAATTGAAATACTTTGAGTATAAATTACAGGGAACGCGTGTGAGATTAAAATTTAATTAGTAACGTGTTATTTTTAGGTAATTTATTACGATGTGTTTAGGTTATTTATTACTACATACATTACTTACTCGAAAAATATTTTTTAACGTTCGAAATTTAAAAAAAAGTTCTGGAATGAATAAATGAATCTATAGCCAGTGTCACTCGGAATGATGTAAGCATTCTATTGATACTCCAAAATCAAAATGTGTTCTGGCATTTAAAGGTTGTACTAGATTAAAGGAATTCACTTATTAATCTATATTATTTGTTATATTAATAACAATAAAAATTTATAATAAAAAATTAAATTAGATAGATACTCATATATACATATATTCAGCTCCTGGCCTACTTTTAGAACATCTGTAAAAATAGTGGCGCTCCACACAGAGTGCTCAGTTTATTGCAAGCTGCGTCGAAAACAACCGTTTTAATATTAGAACGCTGCTTCGAAATTTAAAACACCCGCGCTTCAATTTACTAGCTTCGACGGTTCGAATTTGTGAATCGAAATTGTTTTTTTTAATCTGTGTTTTAATTATGGTGTTTTTTTTAATGGATCTTAGCCAGTTTATGTCAAACGAATTTTAGATACAGGTAATTAGTGTGGTGTGATTTATAAATCGACTGTCATTATTGTAATAATGTTATATTTCTAATTTTGAATTTCGAATCCATTGTTTATTTTTTAATTGTTAGAAATTTTGTTTCTTTATACAAACTTGGTCGTAGTGTATATTAACTTTTTAATTATTATATTATAAAAATGAAATAGAAATGAATTTTATTTAAGTATGCTCCTAAAAGAGCGTTTGAATAGACATTTTACAATATTAAATTATAAAGTTGACTGTGTCAAAAATTAAAGGCAGGTGATGCAGTATTAACTACTAAAATTATTTATATATTTTAATAACAAGCAACTTATATATTTGTTAAAGTTTAGTTACTTAAGCCGAGCTGTTTACTGGTTACAACTCAAAGATTTAATCGATTCTATATTTTAGATAAATCTTTTTTTTTTATTTCTGAAAATAATCTCAGGATTGGCTGTCAATCATCGTAAAGGAAATTCTATGTGTCGGATGAAAATCTGACACATGTCTATGTCTACACGTGTTAAAATAAACTCGAAACTTTATCATTTAAAATGAATACGTTATAAACTCCCATTTTATTCATTTTTATGACATTGTATAGAAATATTTTTTTCATGATTTTGGTCTAAAGTCATTCACAATTTCATATCATAATTTAATCGCGTTTGTGTGTGGGAGAGATGGACATATATAATAATAAAAAAAATATGAGCCGATGTGGCCCAGTGGTTAAAACGCGTACATCTTAACCACCATGATTGAGGGTTCAAACCCATACAAGCACTACTGAATTTTCATGTGTACAATTCATGTCTCACTCGACGATGTACTGAAACATCACGACCTAACCTTCCTGTCTTATTTCAACATTTTGGTTTCATTTAATATCGTGGTGGAATATTCTCCAAAAGACTTCTCTCTTAAAAAGGAGGCGTTAGACTAGCAGTGGCAATTACAGGCTGTTACTGTGCAAGGAAATACAATATTATTTTTATTACTGCAGGGTGTTACACCGTTTCTAAATGCCTGGTGTTCCTCACATAAATCTTGATATAGCGCTAGGCTAGGATTTACCCTTGATATATTATTCCACCTCTAAGAATATTAACGTACGGTCAAGGCTATTTCTGTTAGTATAAAACAAAGTCGCTTCCCGTTGTCTATATGCTCGGATTTATTAAACTATAAATCGTATTTTGATGTAGTTTTCAACAATAAATTGAGTGTCTCGTGAGAATTGTTTAAAATTTTTATACATGCTTTTTTATGGTATAGGTTGACAGACATATATGGGCCACCTGATGGTAAGTGGTCACCATCACCCATAGACAATGACGCTGTAAGAAATATTAATTATTCTTTATTCGTCAATGTGCCACCAACCGTGGGAACTAAGATGTTATATCCCTTGTGCCTGTAGTTACACTGGCTCACTCACCCTTTAAACCGGAACACAACAATACTGAGTACTTTTATTTGGCAGACGAATAACTGATTAGTGGGTGGTACCTACGCAGACAGGCTAGCACAAAACCCTACCACCAAGTAAAATGCTTATTGTAGTAGAGAAATGAGCAAAATTTTTACAATCGTAGCCAAAGTTTTTGTGCGAAGTCGGACATTTTATGTAGTTTTGTACACACGTATTAAATGCGTATTATATAGCTATTTAAGTGTAAAACTTGAAACATATGTAGAACTGTTTGGTGCAATGATTATCGGAGCTGTTTGCTGCTCGGTTTGCTCACATACATTTCTTGGTTTAAAATATATATAGATGTATGAACTTAGATGTTTAAAGAACATATAAATAAATTTACGAAGACTTCCACAAGGGTACTACCGGACCAACAACAACAACAACAGCCTGTAAATTCCCACTGCTGGGCTAAAGGCCTCCTCTCCCTTTGAGGAGAAGGTTTGGAACACATCCACCACGCTGTTCCAATGCGGGTTGGTGGAATACAAATGTGGCAGAATTTCTATGAAATTTGTCACATGCAGGTTTCCTCACGATGTTTTCCTTCACCGCTGAGCACGAGATGAATTATAAAGACAAATTAAGCACATAAATCAGCGGTTCTTGCCTTGGTTTGAACCCGCTATCACCGGTTAAGAAGCACGCGTTCTTACCACTGGGCCATCTCGACTCAGACTACCGGACCATTGGAGAGAAAAGCTATTATAATATTATTATTTGAGGTATTATTAATTATTATAGGCCTTTGTCGTAAACCATTTAATAGTCCAGTCCTTTTATATAAAAAAGTGATAGATAATGTATTTATCGAAGAAGCCTTTAAGCCACAACAGCGTTTAGCCTTAGTCTAAACAACAATGATTCATGTATCTCTAGGTCAGGATGAAATTTGAGTGAGCCAGTGTAATTATATACACCAAAGCCGAACTGAAGTTACACGTTTGAAAGTTAAGTTCTACCTCTACTAACTTAACAATCTATTACAGTAAAACGTATTTTAACTTAGAATTAGTAAGTTAGCTTAACTACTTACCTTGGTGGTTACTATATGAAAAAATTTTTAAAAATATATAAATATTTTACTCGATGATGTCGTGAGGAAACCTGCATGTGTCTAATTCCATCGAAATTCTGCCACATGTGCATTCCACCAACCCGCATTGGAACATCGTGGTGGAATACGCTCCAAATCCTCTCCTTAATGGAAGAGGAGGCCTTATCTCAGCAGTGGGAAATTTACAGGCTGTTACTTTACTTTACTTTACTTTACTCGATTTGTAAATATAACAAAAAGCTGGGTTAAAGACAGTTATATTCAATCCACTATCTGTTTCGGCTCTCGAATGTATACAGAGACATTGGTAACTCGACGTATATCCGTTAGTAGGTGATAGGGGTGACTATTTGTAATTATTTTAACCCCCATATGCACAATCCAAAAGTGAACCATTTTTGAGTTATCACGTTTTTTAGCTATTTTCAAAATTTGTTAAAAATGCAACTTCAAAAATTTATTTAAAAAAAAGTATCAATTAAAATCTATATTTTTTCTTTTGTTTTATAAAAAAGTTTAAACACTCGATATTTGTCAACATTTAAACTATAATTATCGGTCCAAATTTAAAAAAGCGAGACAGAAAACGAATTTATTTCAATATTTTTTTGATTTTTTTCCTCAAAAATGCCTTAAAAACTAAAAAAATCATTATGAAAATAACCGTTAATTTAAAAACATAACCGTTTTATTAGCTTTATAGAAAATGTATAAAAAGAAGAAAATTATTTCAAATCAATCGAAATAAAACCACTAGAAAGGACGCTGGTGGACATTCGTATTCGAACATGAACGAATTCGTACTAAAGGTCGCTCTTTAAAATTCTCACAAAATTAACTAAAAATAAAAACCAATGAAAAAAAAAACTTACTTGCTTACTAAACTGACATACCTAATACAAATTTGAAATAAAATTTAGAAACAGTAACAGTTCAATAGCTAAGTATTAAAAAATGCTTTTTGTAATATAGCCTAAATAAAGTATTAATAAGCGAATCCGAGAAACTCTCTATAACGGAGCACAGAACACACAGCATGTTCTACTACAATGAATAATGCAGGATTCTATCATAGCAGGATGACTATTATCCTCACGAAGAAGTCTCCGAAAGGAAAGTTATTTTTTGGAAATATAGCGCTATGAGTACTAAAACTCCCTTTTTCTTTTCAGATAACAAGTGGCCGTGTTGTGTAGTGTAGTGATGTGCTAGTGCCGTCAATATGGAGCCATCTCTGCCTCTCGAGGAAGACGAGGGCAGGCCTCAGCAAGGGTCCACTGGAAGCGGCTCGTCCTCCGGCACGGGTTATTACGGACACAAAAATGGTAAGTACTCATTATATAATATTAATTCAAGGTACATAAACAAGACTGACAATAAAAGAATCAAGGATAATATATACTTAAGAAAATGTAACTTGACAAAAGTTAGGCCTTGACTAAGGCCTGAGACTTGGGAGATAATTGCGAACAGAACAAAAGCATGTACAAAAGTTTTATCATAAATACTCCAACAATCACATTTTTTTCAATAGTTATTTAATCATTGACATTGATAAACATTCTTATGAATTTTACTTTGTTATAACATAAAACTTTATGATATAGTTTGTGTAAAGTAAGCAAAGTATCAACTCTCTTATATCCTATTGGTCTCGACTCTCCTCGAGGAGTTTTGAAACTTATTCTTGCTACGCAGTGGGAGGTTAACATGCATGTTGCAGAGTTCCATTTGAATACATGTAGGCTTTTTAGAGTAACATAAGAATTGGGCCGTGAAAAGAAAATCAAACTTGTCTTTTATATGAATTGTTTCTAAAATATGTATTCAATATTATAGTTATATACATACTCAATTTAAAAGGTTACTGTAATATTCGTTTTCTCCCTTCAATCTTAACGCCTTTTTATAAGAATTTGTGGACAGATTTTTATGTCACACTCAAATTATTTATAAAAAAAATCAAGTATATTATTATCATATTCTTACGTATAAGTCTAAATCAGTCCATTTTGATTGAGATCAGCCTTGTCCTTTCTTCTGGAAAAAAATGACATCTAAATGTTTGTATAAAAGTTAGCAGGAACAAAGTGCTGTCTGAATTATTCGTGAGGAAAAAGGATTATTTGCTCGAGTAAAATAGTATAAACGACAGGGTGGGTCTACATAAGAAAACACAGCGCTTTAAGCGCTTAAAATAATAATGCGTACTAGACGTTTTGATATGCAACTGTTTCGCAGCGCACAAAGCATGTTTGCAGGCACACGTGCAAATAGACGAAAATGTTTTTATAAAGACGTATATACTCAGAGTGATCGTCAATATTCTCAATATTTAATGTGAACGAGGCTTTACTTAAAACCGACGGCAAAGTTGAGTTAGGTAATGTGTTTATTTTAGTTTATACAATTATACAGGGCATCCTCTAGCCCGTTTGACATCTATACCATAAAAAGTTTATATTTTTAAATGAATAAATAAAAATGAGACAACATCACATACATTACTCTGATCTCAATGTGAGTAGCTAAAGCACTTGTGTTATGGAAAATATGAAGTAGAAATTAACAGAAGAACGAACGATACCACAAACATCTAGACCCAAGAAAACCAATGATAGTAATCTACATCGACTCGGCCGGGAATCGAACCCGGGACTTCGAAGTGGGGTATCCATGAAAACTAGTGTACACACCACTCGACCATGGAGGTCGTCGAAAACACTGTTAAGTAAAAAATAATAAGAGGTAAATAAATATTTGTATCGCTTTCAAAAGCCTTATATCATATATGTACTAGCGAACCGCACCGGCTTCGCACGGGTCATACTGATACTAAATATGCTACAGAATTTGTTTATTGACGACATCACATTAGAAACTTCTAAAATGATCTATGTATTTCACTATATTGTCCAAAAACCTTCCTCTCGAATAATTCTATTTATTAAAAAACACGCATCAAAATCCGTTGCGTAATTTATGCAATCTAAGCATACATAGGGACAGACAGTGGTAAGCGACTTTGTTTTATACTATGTGAAGATATATAAGGTCAAGACATATATAATATATAATCGATACAGTTTGAGGAATAACTTTACGAACGGAAACTGCGCTCGTTTGAAATGTCAAAGTGTACGCACCACGAATGTGTTTTGATTTTCTTCGTATCGGAAAAACGGAAGCAGTTTTCTATTATTAGTTGTAACTAGCTGTTACCGCGATTCTTGCGAATTTGAATTTAACTAAAATGTGATTATTGTAGCTTAAGTTACTCATTACATCAGCTATCTGATTATTAACTACAGGCACAAAGAACATAACATCTCAATAACAATTATGGAATACTATTATAATATAAATAAAATTTTAACAAAAAGAAAAACCGACTTCAAACAAAACACTATTTTAAAACAAATGAATATGCACGAAAAAGTAATAAAAATAATTGCGTATTCAACATATTTTTTAGAGTCTTCCTAAGTTAAATGAAATGAAAAATATTAGACTACTTAAAAGTCGATTAACGATTATATCATGTAGTTATAGTTATTGGTATATTTGGAGCCGGTGTCAGCCACGGTGCCCTTGCCCCAACAATCAAAAGAAAGAAGCGATACGAGCCCCTTGATTGATCCAGTATATTATTGTGTAAAATGGTAATTTGTAAAAAACATATTTGTTAAAGTATTCTCGTATTGTTTTTTGATAGATATACTGTAGGGTTTTATTGGCTGACACCGACTATTTACCATTTCACTGATGAGTTAGCCAGTTAGTTATACAGGCACAAGGGACATAACATAACACATAACCAATACATAACCCAAGGTTGGTGGCGCATTGACGATGTAAGGAATAGTTAATGTTTCTTACATCGTCATTGTCTATGGGTGATGTTGACCACTTACCATCAGGTGGCCTATATGCTCGTCCGCCAACCTATACCATAAAAAAATCTGCCAGTGAAGCTGCCATCAAAATCGTTTTACCTGTTCTAGAGATTACCCGAAACAAACAGACTGACATACAGACAAGAATAAATATAAATATTATTTTGGTATGTATATCTTGTATACATACATATTCATTTAGTAAAAGGTCGTTATTTTAATATTACAAACATACATTGTAATTTTATTGTATGTATATATCATCATCAGGCCACTGCTGTCCACTGCTGAATATAGGCCTCCCCCAGAGCGCGCCATGCCGCTCGGTCCTTTGCATCCCTCATCCAGCCTCCACCGGTGGTCCTGCGAATGTCGTCGGACCAGCGGGTCGGAGGTCGTCCTACATTATGCTTTCCGAGACGTGGTCTCCACTCTCGGACTCGTCTGCTCCAACGGCCATCGGTCCTACGACAGATATGGCCAGCGCACTGCCACTTCAGCTTGCTGATCCTCCTAGCTATGTCTGTTACTTTGGTTCTCTCACGGATAACCTCATTTTTTTTATGGTATAGGTTGGCGAACGAGCATATGGGCCACCTGATGGTATGTGTATCACCATCGCCCACAGACAATGACGCTGTAAGAAATATTAACTATTCCTTACATCAATGTGCCACCAACCTTGGGAACTAAGATGTTATGTCCCTTGTGCCTGTAGTTACGCTGGCTCACTCACCCTTCAAACCGGAACACAACAATACTGAGTACTGTTATTTGGAGGTAAAATAACTGATGAGTGGGTGGTACCTACCCAGACGGGCTTGCACAAAGCCCTACCACCAAGTGATTTTATCCACGAGAGAGACACCTAACATAACTCGCTCCATCGCCCGCTGCGCGACGTTTAAGTCTTGGACTAACCCCACGGTAAGTGTCTACGTCTCGGATTATATGTACATATATGTATTTAGGTGAAATAACAACATGACACTTAATGGTTGGCACTTTAAGACATATGAAGCATCATTTGTCTAAACTTGGTGACTTAGAAGAAGTATACATATGTCAGATGAAATTGTACCACGTGTACAACCGACAGAACGACGTGAGGTAATAAACTCCTGCCCCAAGAGAAGGCGTCAGCCAAGCGGTATAGTTAGTTATAAATTACTCGTTATCGCCCGCAACTTCGCTTGCGTTTTAGGGGTTTGATTGTTATGTGTCAGGTAAAAAGCCTATCTCCTTCCTTAGTGTTCAAATTAGCTTCACGCCAAATTTCATCAAATTCGATTCAGAGCAGTTGTCCCATATTTACTTTCTATAAACGGTAACACTTATTATAAAGAGTCTATCCGCAAAACTGCAAAATAAACATAATAAATAATATACGACAGCGGTACCCTAAAGAGCTTTTTGTCGCAAGCCGAACAACATTTTTCTAGTTCCACTTCACTGGATCAGATAACACTTGTTTGCTCAAGTTTCTATTGGTTTACTAAATTACACTTTCTGATTCATAGATTTATGACTTTTTTTTATGAATGTTCTTTTTTGTACGGAATTTCTCGGAATTATTATAATGACTGGGCGAAACTATGATTATGCTTAATGGTGGCTTGAGCTTGGGTCAAATGAATCTACTTTAGGGTTGTCACATCTAAGTTGAGAAAAAATAAGGATGTCAAAAAAAAAATATTTTTTCTACAGTGAAAAATTGATGATTTTGTATTGGGTTGCTTTTCTTAATTATCTGACAGTAGATCAATAAGGCACGTGTACTTAACACGATGTATAGACTAAAACACAGGATGCCAAAGCTGAAATTAAACCAGGTTTTAAGAGACCAGGACTATTGGAAAGTCTAATATAAGTATTTCCATTACGCATACTATTTTATATGATTTCGGTTGTTTGTATGATATATGGAAAGAATTTACAGTTACCCACCACTCTGTCGCTGGCAGTGTTCCCTTCAACAATTTTGGTGGTGGGTTTGGTGCTTCGCCACCATAAGAGAGTCAGGTCAATTACAAGACCAACGGTTTTCCTTATTTCCTAGGCTTGGGATAGTAAATACTGTCGAACTAATTCCTTGAAAATTTAAGATGCCAATTTCAGAAAAACGCAAAAGGCCTGGTAATTGTACCAGTTATTGATGTCACTTGTGCACTATCTCATGTGCAGTTAACTAGTGTATCTTGAGAGTAACTGCCGTAGTCAAATTAAACCCGGAAAGAAGCATTGCTATCATTATTATCATTAGAATCATTAGACATGCATAAATATCTATTTTTTAAGGGAGAAGACCTTTCAAGACTCATTAATTCGTGCAAAAAATAAGCCAACAACATAAGCCTGTAAATTTCCCACTGCTGGGCAAAGGCCTCCTCTCCCTTTGAGAAGGTTTGCAACATTTTCCACCTCGCTATTCCAATACGGATTGGTGGAATACACATGTGGCAGAATTTCTAGGAAATTAGACACATGCAGTTTTCCTCACGATGTTTTCATTCACCACCGAGCACGAGATGAATTATAAACACGAATTAAGCACATGAATATTCAGTGGTGCTTGCCTGGGTTTGTATTCGCAGTCATCGGTTAAGATGCACGCGTTCTAACCACTGGACCATCTTGCCGTGGATCAACGAAAATACTTCTAAACAAATTATGATCTGTCCAATGAGGGCTATTTTTTATTACGTAAAAGTACGAATGCTTATAACAACCATTTTACTTGGAGCTTCGCTATTCTGAAGATATGTAAGGGACTCAGGATTAGGGCCATTGCCATTATTGAATTACCTAATGTCCTAAGTATATCTGTTTCTGAGACGACTTTAGTCTCAAATAACAAAGGAGGTAATGGTGTGATTGCCATTACGGACACCTGAATCCCATTATAGATTTTCGATTACGAATTATGATTTATACGGTCACAAGTAAAATATTTTTTGTCATTTAAAAAATACCGAAAAATTCAGAAGAACAGAATCTCAACTTGTTTAATTTTTTGGGTTTATCTACGTGTGAACTATTAAATAACATATGTATCTTAATGTATTTCTAGCTATAAACTTCCCCTTTTTTTGAAAATCACCCAAAAACAGGACTTATTTTGATGAAATTTTGTGGTCGTAGAAAAGGCTGAAATGTATGGCAAAGCTGTCTTTATTCCATTTCATCTCGTGATAAATTTGATGTGTTTAATTGAGCTAGTGGTCGAATATTGACGAATCATGTGTTTAGCAGAAAAAACAGAAAAAAAACGAAATGTCAAAAATGGCTGTAGCTTTTTTCTATTTGATATGACGTTTATCAGTCAGTAGCAGAGTTAACGTTATCTATGGATCTTTTTTTTATTGTTTATCATGTATTTGTAACATATATTTTATCTATCTCCTTATGCATATACATACAATCTTTAACTATGCCTAGTCCTCCTCTACTTTACTTACTTTTGGGTATTTTTGAATAAGTGAAAAAGATTTTTTTCACTTATTCAAAAATCAAAATCAAAATAAACTTTATTCCAGTGGACTTTCACAAGCACTTTGAATCGTCATTTAAAAAATTAATGAAGCTACCACCGGTTCGGAAAGTAGATTCTACCGAGAAGAACCGGCAAGAAACTCAGTAGTTAATCTTTTTCAACATTTAAAAAATATAATCATATAAGTTAAATATAATTATATATGCATGTAATGTTATATACATTATTATGTTTTAAAACAGATAATTCGGAATATAAATACAAAACGTAATTTATATTCGACACTTGGTAATTTTGCTCATTTATTCCTATTCCTTACTAATAACGCAAGCCATCAAACGCTTCCTGTGTTCTTCAAATTAATGAAAAAATTTCCAACAAAAAAGTCAATACCATTCATTTGTTTTCAACATTTCGAATAAAAAAAATGTCATAGAAAGACATTATTTAGCATCAATTTACATGATTTATAGATATTTAAATTAAAGGCACAGATACTTTGTCTATGTCCAGTACTTGTATCGTGAAATGTATTAATTATTTGGCAACCTTTCGATATAAAGCTTATATTTTAATGCAATGATAAATTATCTGTGAACTGTTAAATTTATGATCACCATTTATAAATTAGAGCACGCTGGATGTCCTGGATTGTGAAATGGGCTGGTTTTTTTAAATCATCAGTGCATTAAAAGGTTTGTTATTAAAAAATAATGTTTCAACATGCATTCAGCGAAATTTTTTAGATAACTGGTATAAATGATATTTTTATGATAATAGCAACAATTAGTAAGACATTTTACAAAAAAATTAATAAAAAAAAATATATTATTTAATAAATTTGGTAAATTTACTTCACTTTGAAGTACTAGTACTACTATAACCAAAAAAGTACTAACGTATACCCTATTCCAATGGAAGTAGGAAAAAAGTTAAACAAAATTTATATTTACGTATTTCATGTGATTTGATAAATTAGCTATATTGTACACTATTAAGAGTTCCTATGTATATTAATATATTTATTTATAATACACTACTAATTTTCACTTCAATTTTATATCCAAAATAACAGTTTCGTCGACGTTCAAAACGCTATTTCTTCGTAAATCCATAGTGATTATCATAGATTAATCAGGCTCTCGACCAACGGTATCGCGTCAATTTGCTGTCAAATTTTGTTTATTTGTTTTTTCTCTTATAGTTGGAATGTAGTATAGATACGTCACATCAAACATTTAGCTCAAATATTTTTGCATTCCAAATTCAAAAAATATAAAATTTTATTCTCTATATCAAAAGTACTAAAATATAGACTGATCTACTCTGTAACAAAAACATTCAGGCAAACATAAAATGAAGTATGAAAAAAAAAGCTATCAGTATTTTTAGCTTTTGGCTCAGTTGCGAGTACTATTTTTCTTGTAAACATGACGTATCACTTCGAAAAGCCCATCACTTGCTCTTGTTCTGAAATAACAAATCAATAAAAACATCGCAGAGTTGAGATGGCCCAGTGGCTAGAACGAGTACATCTTAACCGATGATTGCGGTTTCAAACCCAGGCAAGCACCGCTGATTCATGTGCTTAATTTGTCTTTATAATTTATCTCGTGCTCTGCGGTGAAGGAAAACATTGTGAGGAAACCTGCATGTGACAAATTTCATAGAAATTCTGCCACATGTGTATTCCACCAACGCGCATTGGAACAGCGTGGTGGAATATGTTCCAAAACTTCTCTTCAAAGGGACAGGAGGCCTTTAGCCCAGCAGTGGGAATTTACAGGCTGTTGTTGTTGTTGTAAAAACATCGTATATATATATATAGGATTGAAATGGAATCCTTTGTTTAAAATTTAATTGTACCTTATTGATATACCCTGTCAAATAGTGGATGATACTACTTGGTTTCTTGCCAGTTCCATTGAATCTTCTTTCCGAATCGGTAGCTTTACTTTGAATTCATCAATGTGACCATGACCATTAAAAAGTGCTGCTATGAGTTTAATTGAATCAATATTTTTCTGTTATGGGGCATTTATTGATTATTATTAATTAAATCGACTTCAAATCATTTATGATACCTCATGGCATAATAGTCACCTTAATTATGATATTATCAATATCAATTCAGAGATTTTTTTTAAATAAAAATCTACGAAAGGTTTCTTACAGAACGTTAAATATATATATGTAGTAAGTATAAGTATTAGTGTGTAAATATTTGTATGTAAGTTTATGACTGCACCGCCTACGCCGATGGTTTTAAAATCTCCCTTTGATTGGGTTGTCTGGAAGAGATGGCTAACAAGCCAGTCCGCCCGTTGTACAATACTTTTGATCTACTTCTTTTTTTATATATTCTATTTTTGTATTGCTTTCTTTTTTTGTTTGTGGTGTGCAATAAAGTATCATTCATTCATTCATTCATAAATGATAGGAACAGTTTTTATTGGTTCACTGACTTTGATGCACTTTATTGTAACAACTTGTTTGTAATCTGTACAATATAAAAGAATAAATAAATAATAATATGAGACAACATCACATACATTACTCTAATCCCAATGTAAGTAGCTGAAGCACTTGTGTTATAGAAATCAGAAGTAACGACGGTACCACAAACACCCAGACTCAAGACAACATAGAAAACTAATGGTAATCTACATCGACTCGGATGAAAACCGGTGTACACACCACTCGACCATGGAGGAGTTTATATATAATCCATATGAAAGATTAAGTAACTGATTCTTACCAGATTGAATTCTTGATAGGATTTATATACTATTTTATCAATGGTACAGCTTTATATATAATTAATATTCTAAAGCATCTCATCAAAAGGGAATTGCGAGCGTGCTTGAGTTAAGGATCTCGTGGTTTGGCTTCAGTTTTTGCCTTTGCCCACATCACATGGTTCAGTGAACAGGTTGGAGAGATTTTAGCTGAAAAACGAAATTGGAGATGATTTTCAAAATTTCTAAGGAATCGGAAACTTTTCGTATAAGAATCTATAAAATATCGGCCAGTAAACGTCCCACTGCTGGGCTAAAGTGTTCTCTCCTAATGAGTGGAAGCTTAGAAGTTTATTCCACGGTTCTTAAATTAGGTTTGTATAATATTTGCCATAATTTCATCCAAGAAGATTCCTCGTGTCGTTTTCCTTTCTGCCACAGCACGTCTGAATTAAAAACAAATGAAGCACATGAAACGCCTTTTGTTTCAATTGAATTTGAACCCGTAATCTCCGATTAAATTTCAGCTCTTAAATTTTAAGAAAGGATTTATTATATATACCTAACTGCTTTGTCGTCGTCTGTCGTTTCTTCACTGTTGGTATATTCGAAGCATGTCGTAGCTGTCACAAGTGCTTGTGAATTCACGTAAATAAAAAAAAAACATTGACATCAAACTCGATCTTAATTATGAGTACCAATGAAATGTTTACGTCAATTTTATTTAAGCACACTGTATCTGTCTCAACCTGCGTATTATTTTCCATATCCAAATTATTATAAACTCTGACCTTTGTCACGTGACCTTTGAAATAACCTCCGCCATGGCTTAGCATCTGTTTTAAATAACCCATAGCGAAATGTTGCATAACTAGAGTATTGTGAAGCCAAATTGAAATCAGATAATCATGAAAACCGCCAAATTTACGGTACAATTACCTCATTGTGCTGTGGTTTGACGTGAGCATTTGTCGTGCGATATTTGACCGCAATCGGGCTTACCTCCAATTAACGAATGAACACAATGCTTGTTCATATATTTTTAATTACATTTCGAAGATATTTCAAGCGGAGCTCCTTTGGATGCAATGTCATCCGTCAAGTTTATTGTCTTTGAATGCGGGAGTCTTTTATCTGATTGGGTGGAATTTGTACAGTTGTTGGCTCAGTGATGTGATGTGGCATAATTATTGGCCCAATTGTAAAGTGCCATCTATTGATAGTATAAAAGAGGTCTAGCATTGTAAATGTAAATACGTCTAATGGGAGCTTAGATATTATGTCCCTTGTACCTGTGATGGCTCTGATTTTCTAATAATTTAATACTAGTGGGTGGGTCTTCTGAGAAAATTTGTACTTTTTGAAAATATGCAAGTCACTCATCTACATTTGGCACTCAAATGATAAAATCTCTTATAAATTACATTTTTTAATTTTAATATTGGAGTTTAAACAAACAATTTAAATTTGCTTACGTTTTCCATTTTTATCAAATCCTGGATGTATAGCAGCGATCTCTAACCGGCCAGTAACTTTTTTTAAAAGAAGTTACTTGCTAATTCGTAGCAATTTAGTGAAATGCTATCAAGAATCCTCTATAATTCTGCACATCTAATGCTAAAGCTCTTCAAAATGAGACCATAACCGATCTATATGCAGCTACCGCCCCATAATCACGGCCCCAAATCGGCTCACGCTATTAATATATAAGATATATACAACAATACTTATTATTCCAGTTTTGCGGTTGAACGAACTATGAATGGTTGGTACCAAGTGCCATCAACTCACAATAGACAGCAGGCGAGCTCAATTAATGAATTATTTGCATTAGCATTTATTGTTATGCACTCCAGTACTCGCCGTAATAGGGTTTTACGTCTGTTCATTAGCAGATAGTTCTATTATTTTTATAGTTTCTCGTTGATAGCCTCTCTTATCAGCTTACGGAGAAAACTATTCTCAATGTTTCTTGTATTTGTAAAAACAACTGCTCACATTCTTTATTATTATAAGAAATACTAATTACTACGTTACGGGTCACGTCGGGTTAGGCAAAAAAGTAGACAACGTATATAAATTTAAACAAATCCAGGAAAGTAATTTGAACATTGTGTTACTCATAACATTTGTACAAAGAACAAATACTAACTTGTTACTTCTATTACTCGACTGCATAGTCAGTACCTCCTTGATTGGGAAATTTGAACGATTTTAGTTACTGAGTTAATTTTGGTCCTTTTTATTATTTTAAAACTGAAAAAATACATAATAAAATGAACTTAACCTTCGAGTTCCCGAATTCTTAGGCCAGGGTTTTTGCTGTTCTGAAATGGTTTAAGTTTTATCTTTATCAATGATGATATTGTCTTGACGGATTTGAGTTGCGGCGAAATTTCAAGGAAGACCAGCCAACCCAGTATTGTTATAGTGTCCAAGTGTATACACAAGCGCTCCATAAGGTGCACTTTCTATTCCCTAAGTCTTGTAATTCGATGAGATCCCAATCACCAGTTTTACGTGATTTTCGAGGGGTGTACAGACGCCTATCTTCCGGAATGTAACGAACATTATTTCGATAGGGAAACTCATTAATCTTTTATTTAACCGATTTGGGGCTTGGACCAAAGACCTCCGGATCTACAGCTTTATAGCTCTCAAGCCATAATTTAATGAATAAGTAATGCTTATATTCTATTCATCACTTTGAAACTTTGCTAGTGTTTTAAGTTCAGCCATTCAGAAGTGCTAGAGGAAATGAAAACATACTATTGGTACCAGAGTTTTGAGCTCAGGTAGGTTGTGTTGATGTGTTCCGTACGTTGACTTTGGTAACATCTCTTACTGATAAAAGCAGGTATTGAATATTTGGAACTGTTCTTAAATTCATAAACGAGATTCCTTTATGTCACTGTTCGCGAAACGTTCTTAATTCAAAAGTTATGTCATAATCATTGAAGCAAGAATTGAATTGAATTATGTTATAATGCTCAAGTTTTACTTGATGAGACCCTTCTTATTTTAAAAGAACATATGGTGTTCAATATTATTATTATTAGTAAGATATATACATACATACAGCGAAGTCGTGTTAGATGAAACAACATCACATACATTACTCTGATCCCAATGTAAGTAGCTAAAGCACTTGTGTTATGGAAAAGAAGTAACAGAACAGAACAGAAGTAACAACGTATCACAACACCCAGACCCAAGACAACATAGAAAACTGATGATAATCTACATTGACTCGGCCGGGAATGAACTACATGAAAACCGGTACATATCTGGAGCTCGTCATAACTTCTTTAACTTATATGTTTTTATACTACTATTCACTAATTACTTTTTACTGTTCTAACTGCCTTTCCCCGCTTCGCGCAGGTAGTATAATTACGAGTAAAATGACGTGAGAAGCAGGTGTTGGAGAGGCGCTAGTGTAGCGGTGTTAAGTGTGGGGAGCAGCGAAGTTGTGGTGGGAGTTGATGGGATTGCGTATAAATAAATATCTTTATTTTCCCTTACGTCTCCATACAACGCTTACATCATGATCACTCACTAAATATTACAAAACAAACCCGGTCGCATCTGTCTCTCTGTCTGTTCTCCATCTCCAAAATTACTGAACGAATTTTCATGCGGTTTTCACTAATCGTCATAGGGATTCATAAGGAAGGTTTAGGTATATAATAATTAAAGGTTTTCATGTAAATAAGTTAAAATAAAACGACAATTATTAAAGATGTCGGAAAATAACAAGAAAAAATATAAATAAAATGTAAAGAAAAAAAAATACTCAAACCGTGCGAAGCTATGACGGAACGCTAATGTATAATAAACCTTTATGTGTTCGCACTTGACATTTATTGTAATATTAAAACCATTATTAAAAATGATCCATAAATCAAACCTCCTTCATCAATCAATCCAGAGGTGAGAACCGTATGAAAATACGTTAGACTGATAATCTGTTTATACACATCAGTACATTAATTAAACAAAAATCATAAATGTATTCACATTTACTTAGGAGATTAAAGTAAGCATCTTATTTTGTTATCCCCTCATCTCGCACCTGTTTTAATTTATTATGTAAGGTCTTCGACCTAAATTACAAGGTAGAGAAAATTTTCTTAAAGAGATCACTTTGAATTTTTTTATATTCGTAGTTGTAAAGTTGTATTAACATAGTTGTGAGGATTATATGAATCGTTATATAAAGCCGAATGTATGAAAATATTAACCCATTTTTTAATACTTAATGATCCACTAGGTTTGTCCATATTATTTTATACATAATTAAACAACGTTATTCATTAATATAATATATTAAATTCCACAAAACGTAATTACTTCATTGTGCAGTGGTTTGACATGTTCATAGTTTGGCGCCCAATGTGGGACCGCAAACAAACGTGCCGTTAGTTGACAACACCGGATATAATTTGGCGACGAACAAAATAATTAAATTTAAGCTACTTATATGGCATGGTTTTGATGGAATAATTATTTTCTTGTTAATTTTCAGTGTTGTTAATTAAAAACGAGATACAAGCTTGTTTTATGATTTTTTAAACAAAAGTAAACTGCTACATTTTTACAGGCAATTACTTTGAAAGTGATATTTATTTATAAAAACACAAATTTAATTACTAGTGCTTAAAAAAAAAAAACAATTTTTTTATTAATAAAAATGAAATTGGTTTCTCAATAAAATGTATTTGACCAATATATTACACTCACTTCTTCCAATCAATGTAAAACCTACAACCGATGTGGAATGGAAAATACCATGACCTCAGAAGAACCGATGAAAAACTTTCAAATACATTTATCGTAAAATATAAACATTCGTTAATTATTGAAAATAATAATAAACATTACTATACAAACTAATATATATACTTTAAAATAGTATTCAATGTGAGATGATTTGATAAACCTTTGATAAATGACAAGATGAATACCATCCCTTTTCAATGCCTCTATTAGTTAATGGGCTATGTGGGTCTGGGGATGGTTCACCTATTCAAATATTATATTCATCAAGTAAGATCACATGTATTTGTAACGTTAAAAACTGATTTAAATTCGGCCATAAGTAACAAACATGAAAATAATAAATGACTGTCCGTTCATAATGAGTTTTTTTTTTTTTGTTACAAAAACAAAATCAATTTCGTTTGGACTTTATTTCTTCGTCGATTTTTTGGTAATGCTATTGAGATCATAAAACTAATAAGATAAAATAGTCTTAGTAAGAGCTTTTATTTCATCAAAAACTATTATATTTCTTGTTGACTTTTAGCAAGATATATTATATACATATATAATTGTTTTTAACTGACATAAGTAGTACTTAACAAAGAGTAACTACTGAGTATCTTGCCGGTTATTCTAGGTCGAATCTACATTCCGAAATGTTGGTATCTTCACTTAATATAGCTTGTAATAGAATACTTAAATAAATAATCTTTTAATCACTGTATAAACTACAAAGCGTAGATTTTTAAATAAATATTTACAGCGAATTGAAATCGATTTGATGTTATAAGCTCAGAATCCTCCCTCTTACCCTGAAAGTCTGTTTACCGGTGTAATAGTAACTGGATTATCCGAAAAACAAAACAAAACTTCTTACGTGACAACTAGATACATCTGAAGGTTATCATCACATATTTTGATGACTTTCTTTCGCCGGTTCTTGTCAGGTCCGAATTGTAAAATTCCGAAATCGGTGGTAGATTTTTGACTGATCAGTAAGAAAGTGTAATCATTTCTAAATTGAATAAAGATTTTTGACTTTGACCTGTTCCCATTTAAAGGGTGATTAAGTCTACTAAATTGCAAATTTAGTAGATTGAATTGCATGTGGTGTTTTATCGATGTAAGGGGAAGGAAAGTGTTTAATAATTCTTACAGTACCAGTATCTATTAGCAATGGTAGATCACCTACTATTAGATGTCTATTTATATAAAAAAGGATAACTTAGTCTATAACCTTAAAACAAACACGTTGCAACAGCTCTCGGTAATATACGGATCACTATTGGTTGTCGGGTTGATTAAAGGGTACGGTTAGTTGACCCACATGCAGGAACGAGGAGGGGAGGCGTAATTACGGACGAAGGAATTGGTAATGATCCCTTGGCTTGACGAAACGAAATTTCGTTTAAAATTATTATCAAAACAAAACAATTCAAATTGAAGGCTATGTAAAGTTATTATTCAGAATTTAGGTTAACAGCAATCTTAATAACTTTGTATTTATTTGTTTGACGGAATTTATAATATTGCACTTATTTAATTTTCAAACATTCAGCATCCATTTTACGCTTATAGCAATATATATGTATTCATTGATTATAGTTAAAAAATATATTAGTTTAAAAAAAAAAAACTTTCTAATAATGTCACGCTCTTATCCAACCATATTTGGTAACTTAACACTTAAAATTGACTAAACAACTACAATTACATTACACAGCGATACAAAGATGTGATAAAAATTATTAAAAGTAAATTAGGTTATTTGACAAGCAAAAATAATTTTCTTTCACGGTCAATCATTTATTAAATTAAATAATGTATATTTTATTCAATAAAAGCATAACGGCTGATTCGTTATGCTTTTATTTGCGTGTAGGATAAATACGTAATAAAAATAATATAACATTATAACACAGCATTAAAATATATATCGTTCTAGTTAGGTATCTCTCGGTTACATACCATACACAGCAAAACTAAGGACGATAGAAAAATAAGATTATTCGTAGATAAAATTTTCCAAATTTGTATTTAACTTTAAAAGAAAAATTTTATTTGCTACTGAACAAAGTGTTGTACATACACTTTGTACATGCGTTTTTGGGGTACCTTTCGGTCTTTTAAATGTAAATAACTTAGCTGTCAGAAGTTCAGCCAAATGTGGAGGAAATAGGATTAAATTCGGAAAGTACTTTATACACTATTTGCTTATGTAATAATCAGTTATTCTATAAAGTATATAAAAAAAGCCTCGAGGTCATGGTTTTTTATATCTACAGCAATTTGGAATATTAATAGTATCATAAAACATTCTTAGGGTGATATATTAATAAATAAATAATAAATCTAAATATAAGACAACATCACACACATTACTCTGATCCCAATGTAAGTCGCTAAAGCACTTGTGTTATGGAAATCAGAAGTAACGACGGTACCACAAACACCCAGACCCAAGACAACATAGAAAACTAATGGTAATCTACATCGACTCGGCCGGGAATCGAACCCGGGATCTCGGAGTGGCGTACCCATGAAAATGAGTTTTGTGTACACCGGGTACACAAAACTCGATCATGGAGGTCGTCAAATTAATTATTATATTGTTAACCAGACCTTTTCGAATGTTTTGAAGAACCTACTAATAAAATCTAATTAATCCAGTCTAAATTTGGGTAGTGTTTATACTCTAGGACTTGACAGGCATATAATGTTGAAGATTCATGAATCAAATTCACCAGCGTACGAAGGATTCCTTACATTGTAAATGTATCATAACTTTTCCAATCTCACTATATAAAATTGGCGCCCAAGATGGGGCAATATTATTTTATAAGAATATTTTATGAGATAAAAGTTTTCATTGTAACTTTCCTTTATTTATATAGTTTTTTATGACTAAGAAAACTTCTCAAAGTAGAAAATTAACAATAATACAACAAAAAATATTTTAGCTAGCAGCTTGCGTGCTTACAGCCCTTTTGGTTGACTTGTAAAGGGCTCTGTGATTGATAGCCGAAAATATTATAAGGCGTATTATTCTGTACACCTCCATATTGCCTATAAACTTGCACGCACGTATTTGGAGTTTATATTTGGCTTGAGGTTAAAAATAGAATTATAGGTGACACATTATCTTAAAAAAAAAGGTTCATTAATTAACAAATATATCACGTATATATTTTTTCTCTATGTAACATAATCAAATTCGAGTAGATTTTTACGAATATTTTTGTTTCTTTAGTGTACATAATTTATTAAACGTTCAAGAACAGTGCAAAATATACGATCTAGAAATCAGAACCAGTAAGAATTTAGTAACTCAAATATATAGATTTTCAAAAAGTATTTAAAGATACCAAAACAAATTAAAACATTCACTAATTTGCAACCAGAACGATCAATCATTAAATGTTATTCGTAATGTACATCCGTCACTTGGGTTAAGGCGTGTTTTAACAGCATTTTTAGTTTTTCATTTTTTACAACAATATTATCCAAGTTCTTTCGGGTCATGCGTTCTTCTTTATTGTTCTGATCTAGGTTTTATCTTCTATATTGAATCCATCGTCACCAAGTTTATAGTAAGTAGGCTTTTACAAGCACTTTTGAATCGTCATTTTACAATTAAGTGAAGCTACCACCGTTTCGGAAAATAGATTCTACCGAGAAGAACCGACAAGAAACTCAGTTGTTACACTTTTTCAACATTTAAAAAATACAAAGTCATGTTAGTTAATAGAATTATTTAAATTAATATATTCTACTTGGAAGTCAACAGGTATTAATTCCGCGCTTTTATATCATCTATAAAATCTTGTATCGAATAATATGTCTTTTTTTACCAATATTATTTTTACAAACGATTTGATTTTACGAAACGGCAAAGTTAAAATTGTCTGCGGAATTTTATTATAATGGATTTAGTGACTTGTATGTTCAACTCTTCATGCTCAATATAAATCTTATTAGATAACACTCCCGACGCGAACATTATGTATCATTATTTTAAAGCGTCAAAATTAAAAAATAACTTGAAAATAATTTTCAAACAATTTCCACGCTAAAATGAAAGTCGCAAGTCACGCTGACGACGCACGACGAGGCACCGCTTATGTTAAATATATCAGGTAAAATTGTATATTATTAACATAATTTAATTTATTTTGTTAAGAAAAAAACCTAAAGATATTCCGTCTCAATAGGTAAATTTCCATAACCTGACACGATTAAATGAATATTTAGGCATATTGCTTCATTATATTCAAATACGTCGGGGATGAAACAGCGGTCGTTAGGGAACATTGAATAATTCAAGAAAAGAAATTGCTGGTATGTTTACCCGACGACGTAAAACGCTGTAATTATAATGGTATATTCATTTTTATCTCAACAGCGAAATTATGAAAAGGATCAAATGTAATAAAAAATAATTATTTTACTTATCTATACATATAATAAAATTGTTCAATACATATGAATATGCTGTTCATATATCAAAACATATTTGTTTACAATTTTATCTCTCTGTCTATCCATTTGTCCCGACTAATCTCTGGTACGGCTGGACCGATTTTGACGGGACTTTCACTGACAGATAGCTGATGGAATAAGGAGTATAATAACTCTACTTTTATTTAAGAATATTAAATATACAATAATAACAAAGACACGCAATGTCTAACTGTCCAGTATCACGGGCAGCCCTCGTGCCGCCGCGCCGTCAATAATTATAATAATATTATACAAAGTATCTCTGAAAGTACCTGAATATGTTGGTCTATCTAGTGTGTTAGATAATCTTTCTATTTGAACTTAAGAATAGTAATTGCATCTATGCACACACACGCACGTTAACATCTGCGCCATTTGATAGCCTTTGCTAGAAAAGGATAGAAGGACGTCTATGAATAAAGCCTGTAATGTTATTTGACCACGCTTTTTATTCGCTGGAAAAGCGCATTACGTGTTTTCCCCACATGATGTTGTATGATGGGGAAGGGGCTTATGTGGGGCTCGCCGGCGTTGGAGGCACCGGAATATCCATTAAAAAACCAGCGTAACCTCCGTCTTTACGAGGGGGTATCACGAGATCGCTTGCGCATTCTACCGTGACGCCCCGACGGTTGCCCACCATGGGCATCCAAGCATTTGATCACGCGGCCCCCTTGCCGTTGAAGAAATACTTGTGACAGATTTTTAACCTAATCATGGAGGTTTCCTTGAGTTCTTCACTTTACCGTTGAGGACAACTTACAAAAACAAAATAACCATGATTAAATTTTGTGGTACTCCATCCACCACCATCGTCCAGTTACCCTTGATCCCTAGACCAATAAGGTAATTCAATTTCGAATATTATTTAGAATAGCAAATAATTTTGTGTGTTCTGCTTAAAGATATTCCTAATTTTATATAAACAAATGTTTTATGAAATTTCTTAAGAGCACTGGGGAAATAATTGAATTGTATTATGGAGTAGAATTGTATTAGAAGGTAAAAATATAACTTAAAATGTCGTTGTTCTACAAAGGATATTTTTCAAAAGACATTCTTTATATCTTCCATGACAGCCTCGCTCTGTATGTTCTTGAAATCCAATATAACGGACCATTCATTGAGAATGAGGTTTTAATACTTTTAAATAAAAAAAAATTATATTCAGCGTTTACAAAGAGCCGAGATGGCTCAGTGGTTAGAACACGTGCATCTTAACCAAAGATTACGGGCTCAAACCCAGACACGCACCACTGTATATTCATGTGCTTAATTTGTGTTTATAATTAATCTCGAGCTCGGTGGTGAAGGAAAACTTGCATGTGTCTAATTTCATAGAAATTCTACCACATGTGAATTCCACAAACACGCATTGGAGCAGCGTGGTGGAATACGTTCCAAACCTTCTCCTCAAAGGGAGAAGTCTTCGACCAGTAGTAGGAAATTTACAGGCTGTTGCTGTATTTAGCGTTACGGATATAAACTCCAAAAATAGAAGGCCACCTCTTGTGATGTTCTGTTGGAATTTGATTACTCTGAAGGAAAAAGTCAGTGGCTTGTTGAACTATATAATTTATATTTAAAGTCGCCCGCGGTTTCGCTCGCGTTTGAGGGATTTGGTATTCATGCGTTGGGCAAGAAAGTAGCCTATGTCCTTTATAGCAGATCAAATTTGCTTCATTTCTATTTCATTTAAATTTCATCAAATTTCTAATTCAGTTCCGCGGTTTGGTCGTGAAAGAGCGACTGTCTGACGCTCTAAACCGCTACACTGACGACAGACAGAGGTACTTTCACATTTATAATATTAATGTAGACTAAAGTATATTTTTTTAGAGTCGAGATGGCCCAGTGGTTAGAACGCGTACATCTTAACCGATGATTGCGGGTTCAAACCCAGGCAAGCATCGCTATTCATGTGCTTAATTTGTCTTTATAATTCGTCTCGTGCTCAACGGTGAAGGAAAACATCGTGAGGAAAACTGCATGTGACAAATTTCATAGAAATTCTGCCACATGTGCATTCCACCAACCGGCATTGTAACAGCGTGGTGGAATATGTTTCTAACCTTCTCCTCAAAGGGAGAGATTTTACGCTTATAGCAATATCTATGTATTCATTGATTATAGTTAAAAAATATATTAGTATATAAAAAAAATAACTTTCTAATAATGTCACCCTCTAATCCAACTATATTTGGTAACTTAACACTTAAAATTGGCTAAACAACTGCAATTACATTACACAGCGATACAAAAATGTGATAAAAAATATTGAAAGTAAATTAGGTTATTTGACAAGCAAAAATAATTTTCTTTCACGGTCAATCATTTATTAAATTAAATAATGTACGGTTTATTCAATAAAAGCATAACGGTTGATTCGTCATGCTTTTATTTGCGTGTAGGATCAATACAAAATATATACTATAACATTAAAACACAGAATTAAAATACATATCGTTCTAGTTAGGTATCTCTCGGTTACATACCATATACAGCAAAACTAAGGACGTCAACTAAGGAAGAATAAATAAGATTATTGATTGACAATTTTTTTCAAATTACTTACAAATTTCTTTACTACAACTGTACAAAATGTATACAGAGTTTTTGGGGTACCTTTCGGTCTTTTAAATGTAAATATTTTTGCTGTCATTAGTTCACTTAAATATGAAGGAAATTGGATTAAATTCGGAAAGTAATTTATACACTATTTACTTTTGTAATCAGTCATTCTACAAAGTATATAAAAATAGGCTCGAGGTCACGGTTTTATATATGTACAGCAATTTGGAATATAAGCAGTATCATAAAACATGCTAAGGGTGATATGTTAATTATTATATTATAAAGCAGATCTTTTCCAAAGTTTTGATGAACCTAATAAAATCTCATTAATCCAGTTTAATTTTGGGTTTTCACTCTAGGACTTGACAAGCATATGATGTTAAAGATTCATGAATCAAATTCACCAGCGTACGAAGGATTCCATACATTGTAAATGTATCATAACTTTTTCAATCTCACTATATAAAATTGGCGCCCAAGATGGGGCAATATTATTTTATAAGAATATTTTATGAGATAAAAGTTTTCGTTGTAACTTTGCTTTATTTATACAGTTTTTTATGACTAAGAAAACTTCTCAAGGTAGAAAATTAACAATAATACGACAAAAAATATTTTAGCTAGCAGCTTGCGTGCTTACAGCCCTTTTGGTTGACTTGTAAAGGGCTCTGTGATTGATAGCCGAAAATATTATAAGGCGTATTATTCTGTACACCTCCATATTGCCTATAAACTTGCACGCACGTATTTGGAGTTTATATTTGGCTTGAGGTTAAAAATAGAATTATAGGTGACACATTATCTTAAAAAAAAAAGGTTCATTAATTAACAAATATATCACGTATATATTTTTTCTCTATGTAACATAATCAAATTCGAGTAGATTTTTACGAATATTTTTGTTTCTTTAGTGTACATAATTTATTAAACGTTCAAGAACAGTGCAAAATATACGATCTATAAATCAGAACCAGTAAGAATTTAGTAACTCAAATATATAGATTTTTAAAAAGTATTTAAAGATACCAAAACAAATTAAAACATTCACTAATTTGCAACCAGAACGATCAATCATTAAATGTTATTCGTAATGTACATCCGTCACTTGGGTTAAGGCGTGTTTTAACAGCATTTTTAGTTTTTCATTTTTTTACAACAATATTATCCAAGTTCTTTCGGGTCATGCGTTCTTCTTTATTGTTCTGATCTAGGTTTTTGATCTCCTATATTGAATCCATCGTCACCAAGTTTATAATAGTAAGTAGGCTTTTACAAGCACTTTTGAATCGTCATTTTACAATTAAGTGAAGCTACCACCGTTTCGGAAAATAGATTCTACCGAGAAGAACCGACAAGAAACTCAGTTGTTACACTTTTTCAACATTTAAAAAATACAAAGTCATGTTAGTTAATACAATTATTTAAATTAATATATTCTACTTGGAAGTCAACAGGTATTAATTCCGCGCTTTTATATCATCTATAAAATCTTGTATCGAATGATATGTCTTTTTTTACCAATGTTATTTTTACAAACGATTTGAATTTACGAAACGGCAAAGTTAAAATTGTCTGCGGAATTTTATTATAATGGATTTAGTGACTTGTATGTTTAACTCTTCATGCTCAATATAAATCTTATTAGATAACACTCCCGACGCGAACATTATGTATCATTATTTTAAAGCGTCAAAATTAAAAAATAACTTGAAAATAATTTTCAAACAATTTCCACGCTAAAATGAAAGTCGCAAGTCACGCTGACGACGCACGACGAGGCACCGCTTATGTTAAATATATCAGGTAAAATTGTATATTATTAACATAATTTAATTTATTTTGTTAAGAAAAAAACCTAAAGATATTCCGTCTCAATAGGTAAATTTCCATAACCTGACACGATTAAATGAATATTTAGGCATATTGCTTCATTATATTCAAATACGTCGGGGATGAAACAGCGGTCGTTAGGGAACATTGAATAATTCAAGAAAAGAAATTGCTGGTATGTTTACCCGACGACGTAAAACGCTGTAATTATAATGGTATATTCATTTTTATCTCAACAGCGAAATTATGAAAAGGATCAAATGTAATAAAAAATAATTATTTTACTTATCTATACATATAATAAAATTGTTCAATATATATGAATATGCAGTTCATATATCAAAACATATTTGTTTACAATTTTATCTCTCTGTCTATCCATTTGTCCCGACTAATCTCTGGTACGGCTGGACCGATTTTGACGGGACTTTCACTGACAGATAGCTGATGGAATAAGGAGTATAATAACTCTACTTTTATTTAAGAATATTAAATATACAATAATAACAAAGACACGCAATGTCTAACTGTCCAGTATCACGGGCAGCCCTCGTGCCGCCGCGCCGTCAATAATTATAATAATATTATACAAAGTATCTCTGAAAGTACCTGAATATGTTGGTCTATCTAGTGTGTTAGATAATCTTTCTATTTGAACTTAAGAATAGTAATTGCATCTATGCACACACACGCACGTTAACATCTGCGCCATTTGATAGCCTTTGCTAGAAAAGGATAGAAGGATTATGATACGTCATTGAATAAAGCCTGTAATGTTATTTGACCACGCTTTTTATTCGCTGGAAAAGCGCATTACGTGTTTTCCCCACATGATGTTGTATGATGGGGAAGGGGCTTATATGGGGCTCGCCGGCGTTGGAGGCACCGGAATATCCATTAAAAAACCAGCGTAACCTCCGTCTTTACGAGGGGGTATCACGAGATCGCTTGCGCATTCTACCGTGACGCCCCGACGGTTGGCCCACCATGGGCATCCAAGCATTTGACCACGCGGCCAACTTGCCGTTGAAGAAATACTTGTGACAGATTTTTAACCTAATCATGGAGGTTTCCTCGAGTTCTTCACTTTACCGTTGAGGACAACTTACAAAAACAAAATAACCATGACTAAATTTTGTGGTACTCCATCTATCACCATCGACCAGGTACCCTTGATCCTTAGACCAATAAGGTGATTTTATTTCGAATATTATTTAGAAATCCAAATAATTTTGTGTGTTCTGCTTAAAGATATTCCTAATTTTATATAAACAAATGTTTTATGAAATTTCTTAAGAGCACTGGGGAAATAATTGAATTGTATTATGGAGTAGAATTGTATTAGAAGGTAAAAATATAACTTAAAATGTCGTTGTTCTACAAAGGGTATTTTTCAAAAGACATTCTTTATATCTTCCATGACAGCCTCGCTCTGTATGTTCTTGAAATCCAATATAACGGACCATTCATTGAGAATGAGGTTTTAATACTTTTAAATAAAAAAAAATTATATTCAGCGTTTACAAAGAGCCGAGATGGCCCAGTGGTTAGAACACGTGCATCTTAACCAAAGATTACGGGCTCAAACCCCGACACGCACCACTGTATATTCATGTGCTTAATTTGTGTTTATAATTAATCTCGAGCTCGGTGGTGAAGGAAAACTTGCATGTGTCTAATTTCATAGAAATTCTACCACATGTGAATTCCACAAACACGCATTGGAGCAGCGTGGTGGAATACGTTCCAAACCTTCTCCTCAAAGGGAGAAGTCTTCGACCAGTAGTAGGAAATTTACAGGCTGTTGCTGTATTTAGCGTTACGGATATAAACTCCAAAAATAGAAGGCCACCTCTTTGTGATGTTCTGTTGGAATTTGATTACTCTGAAGGAAAAAGTCAGTGGCTTGTTGAACTATATAATTTATATTTAAAGTCGCCCGCGGTTTCGCTCGCGTTTGAGGGATTTGGTATTCATGCGTTGGGCAAGAAAGTAGCCTATGTTCTTTATAGCAGATCAAATTTGCTTCATTTCTATTTCATTTAAATTTCATCAAATTTCTAATTCAGTTCCGCGGTTTGGTCGTGAAAGAGCGACTGTCTGACGCTCTAAACCGCTACACTGACGACAGACAGAGGTACTTTCACATTTATAATATTAATGTAGACTAAAGTATATTTTTTTAGAGTCGAGATAGCCCAGTGGTTAGAACGCGTACATCTTAACCGATGATTGCGGGTTCAAACCCAGGCAAGCATCGCTATTCATGTGCTTAATTTGTCTTTATAATTCGTCTCGTGCTCAACGGTGAAGGAAAACATCGTGAGGAAAACTGCATGTGACAAATTTCATAGAAATTCTGCCACATGTGCATTCCACCAACCGGCATTGGAACAGCGTGGTGGAATATGTTTCTAACCTTCTCCTCAAAGGGAGAGGAGGCCTTTAGCCCAGCAGTGGGAATTATCAGGCTGTTGTTGTTGAAAGTATATTTTATGTTATATAATATAAGTCTTATGATAATCAGGTTGAGTAAATCTGATAAGCCGACAAAAAATTCAGGGGCGTTCTAAGGGACGGGGCTGTAAACACTTGAAACTTACTTTGGGCTATACAACTACTGTCGACTATAAAACCCAATAAATTTTACAATCCCGACCCAAGGTACGAATTCCTAACCAACAACAAAGCATGTTTAATTTGTTGTTGTTTATTAATAAAATAAAATAAAATTACGAAAACGAAGGATTTTTTCCAACATTTCTGATAAACTACAAAATGGTGTTCGGATATACTTCTAGCTTTTTTAAAAGTGTTCTATATTTTTCACATCGTCTTGGGAACGCTTGAGCTGTTAAACAAATTTAACTAGTAGTTTTTGTCAATCAATATTCAAGTGTAATGACATAATTACCTACGCCCTATTCCCGTTTTTGTCCACCCCCCGATATTCCAAACAAAGGTCGTTTCGAAGAGATCGTTAGACTCGATAAGGCCACGCTTGCCTGCTTTATTCAATTTATTTTTCTAATTGACACAAGTTTTGTGTCATTAATGCAATAATATATAAAACAAATATTATAATGAATTGTTATGATTAATGTGTTTTGGTCATTCGATTTGTGAGCTTTTTGAAATTCTGCCTGGTTCGTATGTATCCTAGATACCAGATTGTGCCAGTATATCTATGAGGCATAAAAATAAAAAGTAAATTAGTAAGTGGCCTGTAAATTTTCTACTGCTGGGCTAAGGCCTCCACTTCCATTAAGGAGAGGGTTTTGGAACATATTCCAACACGCTGTTCCAATACGGGTTGGTAGAATGCATATGCATCTCTTACATCATCTCTTACTATCAGGTGACTAATCCGTACACCTATTTATACTAAAGACTTTTTACATCTTATATAGGAAAAATGACAGCCACATTGGCATTTCATAACAAGAACTTACATAACATGACATACACAACTGCCCAAGATCAAGAAATACATCTTAAAAACATACAATTTTCCTATTAATGCCAGGGCATGCTTTAAAGACATATACAGAGTACCTGTACTCTGTATATGTCTTTAAAGCCGGCAATTATACAAAGTATAGGCGTCTGATTTTCTTAAAATCTAAGCACTCTTGCATATAAGATTTAGAGTGTAAAAGTAGTAGATTTAATTGGGAAAAAATGCAAAATATCCACTATTTATACGAGACAAGAAGAAATTAATACTTAATTAAACCACAAATACTTGTAATATATATAAACGATTAATTGAAATATAATGATAACGTGATTACTATCTCTGATCAAATGCATATGGAATTTCTCGGTCCATTTGCATTAAGCCTTCCAACCGACTAATAGCATTTACAGATTGCTGTTCTGCGTTTTGAATAGTGTTATGCGAAGATTAATGGAATACACTGTATTCTACATGAAATATCTATAAGAGAATGAGCTGAGAACGCTCCTGATAAGACAACTAGTGTATTTGTACTCTTGAGTTTAAAATCCCTTGTGATGGTACCGAAAAATATATATAGAGAAATTCTGAAATATTCAATGGCTTAGGTGTAACAAGCTCCACATCAGCACATTTTCCATAACAAGATATCCAAGATAAGGAAGAGAGGATACGAACTAGCGAGAAGAGATAGGACCAGGTTTCTATCGAACCCAGAGGAGTGATCTGAAAAACAATCAGAGCACCACAAAGTATAGCAGGGAGAAAAGAGATTTGGCAGATCAAACCGCGTACTTACTGCCCTGATTCCAACTTTTCCAGACTTCAGGCTACTGAAACTGTTTATCAGCTCGACCTAGTGATTTCAATACCTTGAAATCTGCAGTCTTACACCAAGCCACTAGACCAAGGAGGCAGTAAATATAATACATGAGTAAAAATACCGTCGTCATATCGTCCCAAGGACGATACTTACACTTTTAATATGTTTAAAAAAACAATTTGTGCCGTTTTGGTGATCGTAGATACCCATTAATATAACTATTATTAGAATCTTACCCTGTAGAGTACAAATCAATATTTATCGCCTCGCCTAGATATACCGAATGTGTTTTCCCATCCAAGTTTATGGCACACGCCGACAAAGGTCGGTTAGTCGACCGTTCGTGGATGGGTTATAAAAAACAATTTTATAGCTCTAACGCTTCGGATACAAAAGGCGGAGTTTACGTGTCCGACTTTACGATGTTTTTTGAAGTGTATTGGGATGTTATAAAGAGGAATAATGGAGAAGCTAAATCTGTAGACAAATGATTTACAAGTATCGCTGGGTTACGCAACGAATTAGAAAGAAAATATGAGTCAACCGTTAAGCAATCATTAAATAGTATAAAACAAAGTTGCTTACCGCTACTGTCATCAAACGATCTTGATGGGGTTTTTTAATAGATAGAGTGATTCGAGAGGAAAGTTTTTGTATATAATACATGGACAATATAGTAAAGAAACACTGGTAATTTTAGACGTTTCTTTTGATGTTGTAAATAATTCAATTCAAATTATGTAGTGTATTTGGTATCAGTATTGCACCCGTGCGAAGCCTGCGTTGCTAGTTTTAGTATAAATACTATTCAAATGTATTGCAGCCAATTAGCCTTTGAATAACAGCTTAGCCTTAGATTATCAGCAATAAAAACATGCTTAACAACTGCCCGAATTAGACCGTTATTAGTTTTACAGTCATGTGCTCCAGAAAGCACATGACGTAACATAAGCTGAATATCTATGAATCTTGCTCTATTTTTACACGTATTGATTTAAAAATGAATTCGAAAAAAAAACAAAAGACTCATGAACCAGTATCTCAGTAACAGCCTATAGTTTTGCTCGTGTGAGGGAGGAAATTACACTACACTTTTTTTATGGTATAGTTTGGCGGACGAGCATATGGGCCACCTGATGGTAAGTGGTCACCATCATCCATAAACAATGACGCTATAAGAAATATAATCTATTCCTTACATCGTCAATGTGCCACCAATCTTGGGAACTAAGATGTTATGTCCCTTGTGCCTGTAGTTACACTGACTCACTCACCCTTCAAACCGGAACACGACAATACTGAGTACTATTATTTGTAACCCTGAGTACGTGCCTGCAAAATTTCAAGATGAGCAGTTTAAGAGTTAAGAAGAAACAAACAAATAAAAAATCGCGTATATAATACTAGGTTATGTGAAAATATATCGCTCGTGAAAACCGTCACAGAATAATCAAAAAATGGGACCACTTAGGAACACCTTCTGAAATTACCCGCAAAACGACCAAAAATTATATACTCGAAATAAGGGGTAATCTACACAGATAGCTCATGTAAAAAGGGGTTCGTGAGCATAAAGCCTCCCGGACGTCCATAATGGGTCACAGGTGGTCGATCTAAAAAAAAATATAACCCTCATTTCGACACCATTGTTACTTCATTGTTAATAATAAAAAATCTCATCTCATACAAATATGCCAAAACACTCATACGTTGTTAAATTTTTGCATGATGAAATTATTTTTCTTTATTATATTTTCGCGTCAGTGTGTTTGAGAGGGGAGATGGCTCAGTGGTTAGAACGGGTGCATCTTAACCGATGATTGTTCATGTACCTAATTTGTGTTTATAAAGCATGTTTATAATTTGACAGACAACCTCCGTGGTCGAGTGGTGTGTACACCGGTTTTCATGGGAACGCCACTCCGAGGTCCCGGGTTGTCTTGGGTCTGGGTGTTTGTGGTCTGTCGTTACTTCTGATTTTCCACAACACAAGTGCTTTAGCTACTTACATTGGGATCAGAGTAATGTATGTGATGTTGTCTCAGATTTATTTATTTATTATTATCTCGTGCTCGGTAATGAAGGAAAACATCGTATGGAAACCTGCATGTGTTTGATTTCATATAAATTCTGCCACATGTGTATTCCACCAACCCACATTGGAACATCGTGGTGGAATGTTCAAAACCTTCTCCTCAAAGGAAGAGGAGGCCTTAGTTCAGCAGTGGGAAATTTACAGGCTGTTGTGTGTTCCCTGTACGTAACTAAATTGCGTTTGAAAAATATTTTATTTAGAACTAATTCGTTAGCTCGACTTCGTTTGAATTTTATGTGAGGTTCATTCGCCAACACTGGGTTGATGGTGTCGTGACGTAATGGCGTATATATTCCGCTTTCATACAGCTTCACTCCGCTCAGCGAAATTAAAATATTCTTTATATAAATATACTTACGAACCCTTTTTGATTTTTCATATTACAGTTCGGAATGTTCTATAAATTCAATTGTATTCATTTTCTACCAATTCATATCCTTATTTAAATTAAATCCAATTAAATTATCATTTAATCTGCATTAAAATCAATTAATAAAACTGAAAAAAAAAACAGACAATTGGTAGCGAATACCGCAATCGCTTAAGATACCATATTACTTTTAGATACCCCCCAGGGGGTACGATAAACCCAGGCGCCACACGTTGTGGTATAGGACAATGGTAAAGTCTGAGAAAATCGGTGAGGCGAACAGATCTCTTAAAACCTTAATTGGAGGGTGGGAGATCTGTTGCTTACGGCGCTTGTCTTGGGCACATCCAAGAGGGACAATAGAACGCTTAGATAGTATATATGTACATAAACATAAAACAAAACAACAGTACTCAGTATTGTTGTGTTTCAGTTTGAAGGATGAGTGAGCCAGTGTAACCACAGGCGCAAGGGACATAATATCATAGTTCCCAAGGTTAGTAAAATACCGTGAGACAATTTTTTTCTAAAATTTATATCTGACTAGCTAAGTCTGTGGCTTTACGTACGCGAAATTTCTAAAATTTTACTCAGAGCACCCAAAACGTCACACTATTTTATCCCATGAGACCTGAAATAAAAATCAATTTCCGAAAAAATAAAAAAAATCTCCATTCCAAACTTCATCTAAATCAATTTAAGCGTGACGTCACAAACAGCTACTTTTATTAAATTAGAAGAGTTATGTTTAATACTGGTAGTCAATTTATAATGTTGATACAAAATAATTGTCATCAAGGCCTTTGGTAATTTGCATAATATTATACGAAACGATTAATGCACTTGGAGCCATTAGGATTATCTAGTTCTCTATACAGAAGTAATTACCGAATAATTGATTAATATGTGCAATTGAATTATAATTCCAATGCATAATCATTATTAAGATGATTGTTTTGTTGTGGAAGCTTTAATTTCCAAAATCTTTGAGCTAGATGCTTGGGTAGGTTGGTCCACTCATCCACCAACCACTTCAGATGTTCTTTCGTCAAATAGCAAGGTACTATTGTGTTTCGGTTTCAAAGGTGAGTGAGTCAGTGTAAAACAAACACAAGGGACATTATAGTTCCCAAGTTTTGTAACGCATACAATAGTTACAATTTCTGATAACGGTACTATATAAGGGCGGTGGTGACTCTTACCTACCATCTCACTAATTTTGCAAACATGTCATAAAGTCATTAGACATGATAATCTCTTATAGCGTCATGCGACCTTAATACCTCTTTACTTTCTTTATGTGTTAGGCACATATTCGACACACGTCATATTTGTGTGTGCACACTCAAAAACAATAATTACAAAATATATTTTTTATTATGTATGTCTCGAATTCCAATGGATCTAAATTATGGTCTTCCGACATGTTGTGTGTTGGTTCATCCTGCTTGGCCTAGGTGAAGCGGGGTACGGGCCTCCTTGTCCGGGCATGTCCTCAACTGCAGCCTACACCTGCCGTGTCAATGTGTTTTGGCCCAATGGGTCAGGGTCCCGTGGGCCCAGTGGAATGTCCAAACATATTTGAAATTATTACTGCAGTCAGTACGCACGTCTGGCGCTGCAGCTGTCCCAAGACTAAGAGACCAAGAGCCTCATTCAACAAAGGAACTGACAGATTCTTTACTACTGACATCTCTCAACTGACAACCGATGAAACTTAAGTTTGTTATTCTACCGCCAAAAAACAGTACTCAGTATTGTTGTGTTCCGGTCTGAAGGGTGAGTGAGCCAGTATAACTACAGGCACAAGGGACAGAACATCTTAGTTCCCAAGGTTGGTGGCACATTGACGATGTAAGGAATAGTTAATATTTCTTCCAGCGTCATTGTTTATGGGCGATGGTGACCACTTACCATCAGGTGGCCCATATGCTCGTCCGCCAACCTATACCTTTAAAAAAAAAAAAACTTAATCACGTTGACTTTGTAATAAATGATTTCGTATACGTATTCATAATTTCCGCCATTTGTATTTTACTGACGTGCGTCGTGTAAACTCAAAGTGTCATATGCAGTCGCCCATTTACCGATAGGCTAAGTGGGCTAGGGCGGCAAATTTGATATTATCTTACAGAAATAAAAAAAATCATCAAAGCAATCAAATCTCCTAGATCATAATCATACTAATAACGGGAAAAAGCCGATGTAATGAGGACGATAGAACACAAATCATAAAGTTGCAATTTTAGAATAAATTTATTTGGGGGCGGCAAAAATTGAATAGCCTATTAGTCGCAATTTCGCCACTGTTTATATGATTTACATTATAAACTTTAATGTAGGTCGTGTGGAGTCAGTAAGGAAAGCTAAACATATATATGTTTACTTGAATTATAAATATACAAAACTTTATCTTAACAAAATCAAAACATATTTAGCTGAGAGATAGTGGTGAGCAAAATAATTCTCTGTTAAATAAAGCTTCACTGTAGTCCGAGACGTGATTACTAAAGCTGGTAATACAGTCGATGCAGTGCTATGCATCGCGATATTTTTTAGTTATACTGACTTATAAATCTGTTTATTCACTATCTTGTTCTTATTATCTTTATTGTTACATTACACATATACAAAAACATGTTTTAAACGCGAGTGTCACTTATACAGATACAATAATATGTCAATTTAATCAAAGATTTTAGGTTAAAGCTCAGGCATGTTTTTACAAGCGCTTTCTTCATTTATCGTTGAAGTCGTGATAAGCGGTAAAGGAATACTTGGCAGGGCTTTGAGCAAGCTTTGGTTATGTACTACCCATAGATCAGATACCCTATCGCCAAACATTAAACTGTATTGTAGTCATTGAATAATGGGACAGCTGTTAACTACGGCAAGGTGGATAAAATACCTTAGTTTTCATGGTTGGAATTGAAGAATGGTAAATATTTTGTACAGTGTCACTCCCCATCAGGGTGATAAAATTTCTAGGTTCTGTCCAAT
The DNA here is from genome assembly GCF_905220365.1 of Vanessa cardui. NCBI lineage: Eukaryota > Metazoa > Arthropoda > Insecta > Lepidoptera > Nymphalidae > Vanessa > Vanessa cardui. The sequence continues at coordinate 8,387,535 of NC_061146.1, forward strand.
TAGACACATGCAGGTTTCCTAACGAATTATTAAAAAACACAAATCGAGCATATAAATATTCAGTGCCCTGTGTTTAAACCCGCAATCGTCAGTTATAATGCACGCGTTTTCTTATCGTATCGCTTATAATAAAATCATAGCTTAGCAACGCTTAGCTATTACTGGACGCTATGTATTTTAATATTTTAAATGTATTTTCATATACATAGAAAGCTTTTATAGTCCCGTAGCTATTGTATGACGACGTATTTTGTTTTACCGCGATTATTGTTTCAAGCGTGATGTTAATGGGTCTGTCGACAAACATACATTTGTATATGTTTATTATAGTTTCCCCTTGTTTCCTGCTTTCATGAATATTATGTTAAATCTATACTAATATTATATGTGAAAATCTGTCTTTCTGTCGCTCTTTCACTACTAAAACGCTGAAGCGAATTTGATGAAATTTTTTATGGAGCAAATTTGAGCTCCAAGAATAGATAGGCTACTTTTTGCCCCTAAAACACGAGCAAGGCAGGGAGGACAACTATTATACATATACAAAAGAGTAATACAATCATTTATTTCAATTGATCTATTGCATTTTGTAAATCAATATCAAAATCTAAATATTCTTTATTCGAGTTTGCTCATAAAGACACTTGAATCGTCCGTGTATGGTGTTGAGTTAAATGTAAAGTTATCAAAGGCTTGAAGATTCTATCAAGAACTGTCACAAAACAACAAGAAACACAGTAGTTACGAACCGATTTATCAGTAATCCTTTTTATATTTATTGTATTTGTTTTGTAAGACCAATGGCATAATGGCGATGTAAAATATATCACAGTTTAGCATAAATCGGTTATTGGAAAATAAATTTTCTTAAATTCAATATTAATCTTAATTCACATAAATATATTAGTTGTACTCGATATTACGATTAGATTATTATTGTCCTATAAACTAATTAAGATAGAATTCTTCAAATTATATCATCGCTTCTAAATTACTGGCATCGAACAAATAATTATAAATTGCATTGAAACGGGTGGTTACATAACTGGCTGTTACAATAAAATTGACATCTACATTAAATATATTACAAACACCAATTTCAATATTATGTTTCACAATTACATTATGAGCAATTATGCATTACCTCAGCAATATTGAGCACTGATGATGGTAGAATATCCTATGAGTGTGGGGTACCTAGATGGGCTTGTATAAGTACATACCACCAAGAAAAAACTTTACTAACTGTATTTATTTTATAGTAAACTGTACCGTGTGAATTTATCAAAAAAAAAAAACATAACAGCAATCCCAACTAAGAATAAGAAATGGTCTCAAATATAGTTTCTCGTAATTTGAACTCTCGTTGTTTGAAAGACCTTAAATCAGATTGAAAGACGTCCCTGAAGAGGATTAAGATAAGATGTCCTAATGGATAAAAATCCAAGCGAGCATTTCTCCACTATCCAAATGCTAAATTAATATATGATGACATGGCTACTTTTGAAAAAAAAAGTACTTTTGCAACGAAGTACGAGAAACTTTTACGTGCCTTACAGTGAACTGGCAGAATTCTTCACGTGAGGAAAATGCGTTATCTCCCCTATCTTTCTCTCTCTTTCTTTTTACTCTATCTCTTTCTTGCTTTGATAAGAAATTGGATATTTTTTTATTCTTTTAATTCCAACGATGTTTTAATAAGTTTTATTTCTTGTTTTTTAATTATTCTTAAAATATGTTGATTTATTTCATTTTGTCTGTCTTTTAATATATAGCTTGTAAGTTTCGCGAAACATTTATTTAAAAGATTTTTTTTAGGAATATCATTAAGATGTTAGTTTGGTTCTCATTTCATTATAAACTGCAAGTTTCTCATCTACATTTGCGGCGAAAACAATAAAACGATTTTTAAACGAATTTCTCAATGACACATACTATATGTGCATTAATACAGTTAGGACTAGTGTTTATTGATTAAAACATACTTTTATATTGTTTACGTTTATCATTTTATTCTTACACAGTCGTAGAATCGCTCTCTAACCGGCAAGCACCTCTTTATTTCTCTTTCTAAAATTAATTATTTGTTAAATTGTAAAAATGAGCCGAGATGTCCTAATGGTTTAAATGTACATCTTAACCGATGAATGCGACTGACAACGAAATACTGCCACATGTATCCACCGACCTGCAGAGTAGCGTCGTGAAATATGCTCCAAATCCTCTTCAAAGGGAGAGGAGGTCTTTGCCCAGATGTGGGAAATTTACAGGCTGTTAATGTAAAAAATAAACGGGAATTAATGTGAGGGACGTTTAAATAGAATCTTGATACAAAATCAAATAAACATCGGAGGAAATCTTAAAGAGCTGAGATGGCCCAGTGGTTAGAACGCGTGCATCTTGATTCGCGTGAACCGATGATTGCGGGTTGAAACCCAGGCAAGCACCACTATATATATATATATATTGTGTTTATAATTAATCTCGTGCTCGGCGGTGAAGGAAAGCATCGTGAGGAAACCTGCATGTGTCTAATTTCATCGAAATTCTGCCACATGTGCATTCCAGTAACCCGCATTGGATCAGTTTGGTGGAATATGTTCCAAAAACCTCTCCTTGAAGGAAGATGAGGCCTTATCCCCAGCAGTGAGAAATGAACAGACTGTTGCTTTGCTAAATCTTAATGATTGGAAGAATGTATTGGATAAAACAGATATGTTTTCTTTAATGCAATTGATTCTGAAATCAATGGTATAGAACGTTGTAACAATAAAAATAACAATTCCAAGACAGTAGCCGTTTTCGATAGAATTTCAATGAAATTTTCTATCACTGCAGATAATCGTATCACCTACTGTATTAAAGTATTATTCTTTGAAACAAATATACAATACTAATATGGTGTAGGTCTACAGACCACGAGCGTGAAATATCCAGAAATATAGATCGATAAAAAAAATATATTGTATAGTCGACTAGAGACCAATCACGCCTTCGCACGGGTTGACATAAGTTCTTTTTTTTTAAATTATTTGTTCATTTTATGTGTGATTTTTGTTATGTTATTTTTCCTTCTGTTATTTTCTTTTCGGAACCGGTGGTACATTTTCAATCGACCATCAATAAGAAAGTGTAATACTTCTATATTGTATAAAGTTATTTGAGTTTGAGTTTGAGTTTGCAGTGTTACGGTATTTAGTACCTATATTTGTTTATCATTATATATTTTAACCAAACGAAACCAGGTTTTCATCTAGTATTAAATATTCAATATCGAAACGCAGAAACAATTTTCCAGCATAATTTTTCCACTGTTCATCTTTCTTGGGAGTAATTTTCTCATATCATATATCACAATTTATCTTCAGATATCTGATCGCATGAACTAAGAGCTGTAATAAAAAAGATACGTAATAGTATTGTTTTAGGTAACACTAAGTCTTAAAATTCCTCATTGAAATAAAGTAAAGTAACAGCCTATAAATATCCTACTACTGGGCTAAGGCCTCCTCTTCCATTATGGAGAGGGAGCACGAGATAAATTATAAACACATACATGTAGTGGTGCTTCCCTGGGTTTGAACCCGAAATCATCGGTTAAGATGCACGCGTTCTAACCGTTGGGCCATCTCAGCACTCAATTTTTCAACCTCACTGAAATACTTGAGCCATTTTAGTAATTACCAACTAATGATTTATGTTGATTGTCATTTAAGGATAATAAATATATAAATGCTAAATTATGTTGATTTATATGATGCCTAACTGAATAATTGCTAAGCCCAAATACGTAACACTTATATTCTGATATAAGATAGAGCACGTTCGGAGAGCATAGAGTAAATATGTATATATACAGATTCTCCTGTTTTAAATTGAAATTGTCATCATAAGCGTGTTTTTATATCATATAAAACAATAGTTTCATAAAAGTACCCAAAAAAAAGTAAGCCCGTCAATTTCCCATTGCTGGGCTTATGCCTCTTCTCCTATTGAGGGGAGAGAGTTTGGAACATATACCATCACGCTTTTCCAATGCAGCACATGTGGCAGAATTTCGATGACACATGCAGGTTTCCTGTTGTTTTCCTTCAGCGCCGATAAAATATTATATATTATATTGATAAACTATCAGGTCGTCCAGATCTCTGAACTCAGAACTGCTAAGTGTGTCAAATTGAACAAGGTTTCTTGTTCATTTGAAAGTATATATGTACTTTACATACTATATTCATACATAGCTGCTATACTCTATTTGTATTCTTCGTGTAGTAACAAAACATATATTTGTTATCTAGCGCAAAAAAGTAACATGTAGGTAATTTATTCAACATATGTATAAAGTATATAGGATTAATTTTGACTTCAAAACAGCGACATATATTTTTACAGCGCCCCCATATGTTAACATTCGCGTCAGATCTTTGCCAAATAATAAAATCCGTGTTAGAGAATGAATGAATCGTAAAAACGATATTACCTTCGGAAACAATCCCATTACTTGGATGATACTTTAAAACGAGATGGCGCTGGTTTCATTAGAAAATAATCGAGTTTCGATGGGATTTTTGGTGCTTAGTTTCTATAAGGAAAGGTTTGAGTGGGTGTGAGAAGGTTTGAATGGGGAAGGGTATATAGGAATATTAGTGATTATTTAACTATTATGGGGAATTGCTAGTACTCTATTAAATAAATAAAAATGATATGTAACAATTGTCATTCCATTTCAACTTATTGACACGAAAACATTAATAAATTATATACCTAAACCTTATGAATGCCTCTATCTATTGGTGGAAGCCGCATGAAAATCCGTTCAGTAGTTTTGGAAATTATCGCTAACATACAGACAGACGGACGCAGTCGGAACACTTTGTTTTATAATATGTAGTGAAAAATAAAATTATAAAAATGTTATATTCCACTAAAGCAAGTATTCAATTGATACAAGTCTGTTACCAGAGCATATAAGATCGAGGACCAATTTCTTTATGTTTTTGTCAATGTATCCCTGGAATATTCTAGAGATATAAAAGGGATGTGTCTCAGGATATCGGGATGAAATGAAATTTCTTAAGTATTAAAAAAGAGGCAGAAAAAATCAATATCGAAGCGTACTTTATTCAAATAGGTTTTTACATCGTCTTTTGAAACCTCATTTAACAACTAAGCAAGTGAAGCTACCACTGCATTGGAGAGTAGATTCTACCGAGTAGAACTAGCAAGAAACTCAGTAGTTATTTTGTTCTTTCAGAATAAATACACGACAAAAAATAAAACCGTTTATAAAATTCACACAAAACAGAATAAAAACAGGAACAAAAGGCAAAGAAAGAGAGAAGTACCACTTCTTCCTACGTGTTGATTCCTGCCAGTTCCAAAAACAAAAAAGAAACCTATCTCCGTATCACGATCCCACGATCAGTTGCAAAATCTAGACACTCAATCAGTAGGACAGAGTAACAGTAACAGCCTGTAAATTTCCCACTGCTGGACTAAGGCCTCCTCTTCCATTAAGGAGAGGGTTTGGAACATATTCCACAACGCTGATCCACTGCGGGTTGGTCGAATGCATATGTTGCAGAATTTCGAGGAAATTAGACACATGCAGATCCTTGTGATGTTTTCCTTTACCGCCGAGCACGAGATGAATTATAAACACAAATTTACACGTTAATATACAGCGATACTTGCCTGGGTTTGAACACGCAATCATCGGTTACTATGCACGGTTAAGATGCCATCTCAGCTCAGGACATAAAGATATTGAAAAAGTATTCTAAATGCGTCATTGGTGTTGAAAATGATCGAGCCCGTTTAATTACCAAGAGCAGATTGCCGCGTCAGATCCACGAGATAGCCAATTCTGCGTTCGAGTCTTGTAAAAACATTATTTTATTTCTGCTACGATCGAGCATAATATCTTGCTTGTGACAGATATCTTTAAGAAATCTAAAGTAATATGAATCACTGATCCAAGATTTTGTAAGGGGGGATAGGAGTAAGCCCTCCTTAATAATTAGTTGGTAATAAGTAAATTCTTAAAACAAAATCAACGTCAATTTTATCTACGTAATCCAGAACGAATGGCATTTTTGAATCTTTTGAGCCTTCAGCCCTGTATTTAAAAATTTTGTTTATAGTTATAGGGTTTATAATTACAATTAGTTGCACAGATACTTAATAACTATTAATAGTTTAACATAAGTTGAGTCACAAATAAAAAAGGATTTGACTTCATTACCTTTCCCAAGAAATTATGATGGTATTATTTTACATATAAAATCCTATATTTTTCATGTAATAGATTTTTAGACTTCCAAATAACCCACCTGATAATCGTGGAATATGATCATTACCCATAAACATAGACACTTAGAAATAATAATCATTCCTAACGTCATCATCGACCTTGGAAGGTACTAAGGACATGCCATCTGTATGTCCTATGTACCTTTTGTATAAGTGGAAATACAACTATAACCAAACATTAGTGATTTGAGGAGGTCGTCAAATATAATTATAAATAGAAGACTGAATCAACTAAACGCTCAAAGTTGTTATTACACGATTTTTATCGTTCTCCGAAACACTAAACCATTCGAAACGAACTTCGCAAATTGTGACGTATGAGAAAGGAAAATTGTTCCAGAGGGAGACGAACAATGGGAAAATTATACCGGGAAATTGTTTCGTCGTCTCGTATTAAAGATATTTAATATTAGTGATGTCTCGGTGAGTTCCTCATGGTATTTACTTGTAGCTTCTTTTCATACGATACATTTGTAAAGACGCACAGATTTGAGGATGTTTATCTTTTATTCTTCTTCTGTTGTTTCGTGTACAGAATTATTTGTGTTTTGCATACAAGAAAGAGTATATTATTTGTATATAAGAGTCGAAATGGCCCAGTGGTTAGAAAGGCACCGCTGATTCATGTGCTTAATTTGTCTTTATAATTCATCTCGTGCTCAGCGGTGGAGGAAAACATCGTGAGGAAACCTGCATGTGACAAATTTCATAGAAATTCTGCCACATGTGTATTCCACCAACCCGCATTGGAACAGCGTGGTGGAATATGTTCCAAACCTTCTCCTCAAACGGAGAGGAGGCCCTTAGCACAGCAGTGGGAATTTACAGACTGTTGTTTGTTTTGTTTTGTTATACAAGAAAGAAGATTATTTTTACAAAAAATAATTCTTAGATTGTCGTTGTTGTTTTTATTACTACTACACTTACTAGTTTAGGTATCATATAGATTTATTTAGTCATATAGATTCGAGAGAGGACACTGATTTCTGTAATACAGGTCTTTGAGCCTAGCTCAGGGTAGGCGAACCAATGGCACGCGTGCCATTGATGGCACGCGACACAATATTTTGGGCACGTTCTCAATTTGTTTGGTTAGAAATTGAAGAATTTGAAATGCAGCTGATTGATTTCCAATATGGATTCAAAAATTTATTGAAAGAAGGAAAGAGTTGGAATTAATTGAAACTGAAAGATCGACAAGTAATTTAAGTAAAAATGCTAATAATAAAATTCTGGAAACATGGAATGCGTTACCAGACACATTTAACTGTTTGAAGAAGCTGGCTCATGCTATTTTAACCATGTTTTCATCTACATATGCCTGCGAGTCATTATTTTCAGAGATGAATAACATTAAAAACTCGGTTAGAAACCGTTTGACAGATGAATCTAGTTCAGCATGCATTTTGCTAAAAGTAACATCTTACAAACCTAACATAAATTATTTGTCATCCAACCTCCAGCAACAGAAGTCACACTAATTTTACTGAAATTTAATATAAACATACCAAAATGTACCTCTTTTGCTTACTTTATCTAATAAAGAGTTTTGATAGTATTTATAATTATTATATTCCAAATAATCAGAAATTCAAAATTATTTGATGGCACGCGAATGACCCCATTAAACTTTTTTTTAGAAAAAATGGCACGTTGATGCATAAAGGTTCGCCTACCCTGGCCTAGCTCATAAATCAGGTATTTCATTATACTTTGTAACTTTTTATGTGAATAAAGATTATTTATTATAATTAAAAAAAAATCTATACTAATATTTTAAATGTAAAGTAACTCTGTCGGTTTGTCTGTCACTCTTTCACTGCCGAATCAATGAATGGAATTTGATAAAATTTGGTGTGAAACAAACTTGAACTCCAAGGAAGGATGGGCTACTTTTTTTGCCAGACAACTAACTCCCTAAATCAGGAGCGAATCCGTAGGCTACTAGTTTTTTTTTTTTTTTAAATAAATATTGGACAACATCACATACATTACTCTGACCCCAATGTAAGTAGCTAAAGCACTTGTGTTGTGGAAAATGAAGTAACGATTGTACCACAAACACCCAGACCCAAGACAACATAGAAAACTAATGAGTTTTTTCCTTTAACTCGGCCGGGTATCGAACACGCCTCGGAGTGGCGTACCCATGAAAACCGGTGTACACATAACTCGACCACGGAGGTCGTCATAGGTTGACCTTTTTTATCTAAAACCTACTCCCTAACATGCGGGCGAAAACTAGTTACTAATAAAAGTTACTGAGTAATAATGAACTTTTAGAATAAACTCATTAACTGAGTATACATCCCCCCTTTTTCATGAATATATTTTATTTCAAGATATATGTAAAGTGAAACAAAATGGAGTCACTTTAAAAGCGTTTGTCTCCGTTCGTACTCGGTTTAAAATTTTCATTTTCATTAAAATTTCAAACGTCTCGCTGAGCAAGACTGTGTTATCCTTTAGGGGGTATTTTTCAATTGCGGTTAAAAGTTAATTTCGTATGTCTGATATAGTTGTGTGTTCGCCAGACTTGTTTATACTTCTAGTATATTCATGAAAGTAATTTTGAAAGATATATATATATTCTTGTTTAGTTCTTATTGTTTGAATTTTAATGTAACAGCTACACGTCCCTTTTGGGAGAAATATTAAACTTAATAGTGTAACTTACTGTGCTTAATTTAAACTTATATATGTCGCATCCAGTCAATCATACAGACACTCAATAGAACGAAAAACAAGCATATGGTTGTGAACTTGACTTAAGTAGTACGATGTTAATATCCGCGCTGTCGTATGTCGCCGTCTGTATGTCGCTCTTTCACGTCCAAACCAATGAACTTTTTTGATGAAATTTGGTGTGAAACAAACCTGAATTCCAAGAAAAGCCACAGGCTACGTTTTATTCCTAACACATGACAACCACCCACCTTAAAGGCGAGCAAAGACGCGGTGAATATAGTGTCATAAGCTACACAAAAAAAAAGTGACTACGATTTCTTTGTATTCTTTTCACGATATACACATACATACACATGTACAGAAGAATTATATATTTAAAGATAGGTAGGCGAACTGGCAAACGGACAATCTGATGTCAATACTGATTATAAAACACCACTGTAAGAAATATTAACATCGCCAACGATCTGTCAAACTTGGAAACTAAGATGCTTTGTGTGTTGTGTCTTTAGCTACACTGGGTGCTTTGTGTTTCTTGTACTTGAGTTTCATCATTATTTTGAGTCAACTGTGGACTGGTGGACCGATTTTGATAATTTTTTTTTTGTTTGAAATTTTATTTTAATTTCATTTTAATTTTATTTTTTTCCGATGATGGTATCCATATGAAAACGACATAAGTCTTAAATTTGCATTATGTGTGTGCGCGATAAATAGGTTAATAACTCAAAATTGTGTCAACCAATTTTGATGAATCTTTTTTTATTATGAAGGATATACTTCAACGGTAGTTTGGTGAAAATTTGGTAAGGTTCTGAGCATAGGGTCCATGACAATGTAACGGAACGGAAGCGATAGCGTTGCGTAGCGTAGCGTTGACACCGGCTCCAAATATAACAATAACTATAACTACGTTATATAATCGTAAATCGACTTTTAAGTAGTCTAATATTTTTCATTTCATTTTACCTAGGAGGACTCTCAAAAATATGTTAAATATGTAATTATTTTTATTAATTTTTAGTGCATTTTTATTTGTTTTAAAATAGTGTTTTGTTTGAAGTCGGTTTTTCCTTTTGTTAAAATTTTATTTATTTAATTATTCCATTCAATGATTATTTATTTATATGAGTTATATATTTACAGTTGTACTTATATTAACGTGACTGCATTTTTCTCTGTGAATACAAAATATGTACGAAGTAAGAACGTATTTACAATATTTAACTAATTATATTATTGTCGTTGTTAATTGAAAGTAGAAAACCCTTTAAAGATATAAATGAGCCGAGATGGATCTCGTGCTCGGTGGTGAAAGAAAACGTCGTGAGAACCTACATGTGTCTAATTTCATAGAAATTCTGCCACGTGTGTATTCTAACAACCCGCATTGGAAGATAGATTCCGGCGTGGTGGAATATGATCCAAGCTTTCCTTCCTTTTCCTCAAAAGGAGGCCTTAGCCCAGCAGTGGGAAATTTACAGGCTGCTGATGTGTTTTTTTTTTGCTTATATTCTACAGTCGATTAAATTTGGACAATTTCAGGAAAGCTATTGCATATCAAATCGTGTTACAGACTCTTTACGAATTATCAAAAACTATACTTTCTACTATAAACTCCGAATCACATTTATTGTACAGTCAGAGTAAGAATACCTTCGTCAGTTTTCAAATTCATTTCTTTATCAAGTCTTAAACACTTAGTACCTTTTGAATATAAACATCAAATCATTGCGACGCAATATGTCATTCTCGATCGGTAAAGCAGATTATCGCTCATACTGAGCACGCGAAAATAGACCGCAAGAGAATACAAGGTGACGAACCTTTTCTTACCCCGACTGTACTTGTATTTGAACGCCCACGCAATGAAAAGCTAGTGAAGTAGCAGAAATAGGTTATAAAATATCTTGAGGAAAATATGTAAAATAATATAAAGTTGAGGTAAATCTCTTTATAATAACTATAGTTTGTGTTGAATGTCAACACAAACTAAGGTTATATAAAAATTGTTTTTCTTTTGAGTGAAGTAATAAAATCAATAATATTTTTACGTTAAAAATGAATGCTCTACTTTTTAATGATTTATTCATTTTGTTTCTATAATAAGATTCAGCAGATATGTGGCATTAGTGGGAACGTATAGGAAAGATTATCATCCTATATATTTCCGCTCTCATTGATTGCCGAGCACTTGATATACATATATACTTGGATTGGCTGTGCTGATCGATGTTAAGGCTGTCTACAGGCAGAGGAACTATAAAATATACCAATAATATCTCGAACCACCAACTTCGAAAACACAGATTTTATACCTTATGCCTGACTCACTCAACAGCCACCAATTTCCCAATGCTGCTCTTCCTCTTTGAGGAGAAGTTTAGGACTTCTCATTCTCTTACCTTCAAATTGGAATACAACAATACTAATTATAGCTTAGCAGTAAAATTTAGCTGGTACGCAAACTTACTAGCCAGTAAAACTATTTCAATAAACGGTAATATAGTCTTACATTTAAAATCGCCATTCGATCGAACTAATACGAAATGGAGACCGAGTTTCAGACATAAACGCTGTAAATATACCAGAGCGGTCAGGCGGTGTTTCCTATCCCGACTTTGAGTTATTGCAGTGACGATTCGTCTTGATCAGTATTCGATATAAAAAGTTATTGAAGGATTTGTTTTAGTGTACGTCGTTGCAAGAGCTAATGATTTTTTAAGATTGATTGATGCTTTTCATGGAACAGCGATTGGGTATTAGGGATAAGACTTGCGTGAATATATGACAAAGGGATGCTTTCTTATCATGCACCATCTTCATCGCTCCTACTTCCTTGTATGAGATACACCATATACTTCGTTATATATTATTAGAATTATAAGGAATGTATATTCATTTTAGTATAGATGATTACATTGATTTTATATAAGTATAAATTATTTCAATAACCATATATTTGTCATATCTTCTGTAAAGTCCACATTTTTATATCATTGTAATATTTCTACCACTTTTTTATAGTGTAGGTTAGCCTAGTGATCACCATCACCCATAGACATGGCGCTCTAAGATATATTAACAATTCCTTTTATCACTAATGCATCACATATCTTCGAAACCAAGCAAGTATATCTCTTATGCCTCTAATCATACTTGCTAACTCACCCAGCAAACTGTAACACAATAAAGCAAGTATTGTTCTTTGCCAGTATAATTGCTATCTGATATATTTTTAAAACGTATCGTTAAATTTCTCAAGTATCGTTTTATTTTTTATCTGTGATATTTTTACATCCATCTGTCAGCCATTAGTTCAATATTTCACCCTTTTATCATAAACAATTCCTTTTATTCGGCTGCCTTCATCTTCACATCACGAATTCACTGATTTCCATCTCAAAGTGTTAATACTTCCTTTGTAAATCAGAAATGTATTGTTTTTTTTTATTATCATGACAATCCACTGAATGCTAAACTATAAGCTGAAATAATCACTTTACTTGCTTAAGTAATATTATAGAGTGAAAATTACTGTTTCTAGATGTTTGTTCCTTAATCATGCAAAAACTGTTTGAAAGATTTTGTAGATAATTTCAATAAAAATAGACTAGATCACGTAAACCTGTTAACTACACAAACACCTACCTTAAACGCAAGCAAAGCCACAGCAGTATTAACGAGATAATAATAATGTCCATATAATTTTATAAATAAATATTTCATTGCAAATCATATGCGTGATGCAATAAAGTAAAAGTAAAGTAAATTAATTGCCCGTAAATTTCCCACTGCTGGGCTAAGGCCTCCTCTCCTATTGAGGAGAGGGTTTTGGAACATATTCCAATACGCTGTTCCAATGCGGATTGGTAGAATGTACATGTGGCAGAATTTCGATGAAATTACACACATGCAGGTTTCCTCACCATGTTTTCCTTCACCGCCGAGCACGAGATGAATTATAAAAACAAATTAAGCACATATATATAGTGGTGTTTACCTGGGTTTGAACACGAAATTATCCATCTTATCTCATCTCAATGATCAAGTCCTCTGCTACAATTAGGTACGTTGATAATACAGTGTATTAAAATATTTGACGTTTTAGACAAGCGAAAATGTATAGCTTCAATCTTGCATCTCTTTCACTCATATATATTTAGGTATAAAGATTTTCATTCCCTCTCATGTCGTCCGCTATTCTCAATTCACTATATGTATCACATGCAAACATACTCGACGTATATTACAATCTAAGAACTACGTCAGCTCTCAAAACAATTTTGTCTCAAGTAGTCTTCAGAATATAGAAGTGGCAGAGTTCAAATATGTAACGACTGCTCTAGCCATTTGTATACCTGCATGTTCTACAACCGTTTTTGGATTTCACAAAATAGTACATCAAATTTGTAACGAATTTGAAACTTTTTTCACAACTAAGTAATTATTTGTATGTCTGTGACCTTTAAAATCTTAAGACTTTAGGGCGATACTCACTAACAGCACTCGTTTCAAGATATATCGAGCTTTCAATGGATGAGAGCCCTTAACTAACTTGAATAAAACAAAATACACGAATGATTTCCCAAGTAGCAGACGCAATAATCCAACGAGGAATTACAAGAGACTCGCAAAGTTTAAATAGATGAAAGCAGCGGAGGATCGCGGGTGGTTTTGTTTAATCGTTTCCTCTTCCGCGATATTTTTCATCCTTTTTCATTGTACTCGCTAATGCAGTTTGGAAAGGAATTGATAATGTGTTGGAAAAATATGGAAAAAACTTCTTCTAGCCAAATTTTTTTGGGCATATCCCATAATTTATATTGTTTTTATTTGGGCTTTGGTGAACATAGAAATGGACCACCTGATGGTAAATCTTAGTACTGCTTGACGGTTGAATATAAGATGAATATCATTCATCTTACCCCCATAGACTTTTGACTTAGTGAGAAGTGGATAAATAACTGTTTAGAATGCCATTTTATTTGTTACTATATTGGTTTAGGTTTATAGTTCTGATTTGGGTAGGAATTGGATTAGAATAGCCGAAGATTGGGCTCAGTGGCGCGTTTTGGAGGAGACCTATGTTCAGCAGTGGACTGATACAGGCTCATGATTATGATTATCTTGTTTTATGTCTGAAACAAAGTGAATGATTGGATGATGATGATGATGTTTTTTATGTCTGAAATAAGGCGACTGCTTGAAAACTAATGCTGTGTTTCGAGTCAGCCATACTAAGCTACTCATTGTATTCGAAATTTAAATTACCCTTCTGATGGAAATAATTTGCCTATAGACGTTTGTCAAATCAACTTATTGGCGTTACTAACTGTTCTATAGATATTTTTATGGCTTTGGCATATTGTGTGTTCAAATTTATCCAGTATTCGTTTTTATTTTTAATTATTGCTCAAGTTTTGTTTCTGCACCATAATCACTGTTACGAGTGCCCTTGCTTTTTGATGTCAATTATACGACCTGCATGGACATTTTTAATGATGTTATCATAACGATGACTCTGTAATCAAATTAAAAACACAAGTGCTCACTTACATGCCATTAAAAGATCTTAATGCATCTGAAAGTAACATACTTTTATACAATCAGAGTTATTTTTGGAGTTGTGTTGTAAAATTACATGATTTTCTTTTTTTATGTTCATATAATTAACGATCTTACTGGCGAATTTACTTACTAACTTACTGACACAGTCTAGCCTATACCAGTTGGTTTAGTAATATACATTATGCATAAGATTTACGTGTATAATGTACATGGGTACTGATTGAGGATTTTAAAAAAATTAAGCAGAGTATATAGTTTTGTATGGGATACAATATCATCTGAGAAGTTAGAAAAAATTGAACTCGTGTTTCAAACATAATAAAAATAGCATTCTGTGTAGGTTCCACTGCTGTTCCAGTAACATTTATCTTTTAAGGTATCGGTTTTTTCAAAGCTCTGGGATTTCGTAAATATATGTATTGACTAATGGTAACAGAACATATCGTGACTTTCACCTTTACCTCCAAGCACAAAATGAATTATAATACTTGATAATAGTTTGGACTTATGATCTTAAGTTTTACAACCACCCACTAACATATTTCGATTCAAAGATAACATGACCTTTAACTATTTGATAATTAAAACAGAAAATCAATGTCGAAATCTAGTTGAATTCACAAGTTCTAAGCCAGATTACTAACAAGAGTCTTACTTCTGACGAGTTTCTTTGATACGAATTCTTAAGATAGATAAACACATGTATTACTTGGAAAACTCTATAGCGTCCTAATTAAGCCCAGTGCCCACAACGCAGATCAACGTGGCTCCACGGAATTGTCTCGACTATTGCAGATAATTAAAAAAAAAAACCTATTTTTCAATTAAAGCCCAGACTGAGTGTACTGAAAAGCAGGTGTGTTTACGGCCTTTTCAACAAATTAAGTTTCAGAATTTTTTGTTTAGTTTGGCGAACAAGCAAATAGGTCACCTGATGGTAAGTGCTCACCACCGTCCATAGATAATGGCGCTGAAAAACCAACCAACATGGTCAATGCGCCACTAATCTTGAGAACTGAGATGTAGTCTGAAAAATAGTTACTTTATACTATT
The DNA here is from genome assembly GCF_905220365.1 of Vanessa cardui. NCBI lineage: Eukaryota > Metazoa > Arthropoda > Insecta > Lepidoptera > Nymphalidae > Vanessa > Vanessa cardui. The sequence continues at coordinate 8,403,159 of NC_061146.1, forward strand.
ACTTTTACCACCTATATACATTATAAGAAAAAATATATATCTTTACAATATCTGTCATAGAAACATATTTTTTATATGAGATCGAATTCTGCACGTTTTACTATTAATCGTTTATTTTGCTTTAAAGCGCTTTTATTCATATATCATTCCATATGTTTGAATCGCTGGAGCGCTAGAAAGCCCGACCATTTTATATCAACGATTTAACACACAAGGTTTAAGTTAAATATTCCCATATGAGCCTTAGCATATAGCAACCCCTTATTATATACACACACACATATATATATATATGAGTCATACAAGATATCGAATCAATTTATATTCAATATTCAGCGTTCAGTGCAGGTTTTAGATATAAAAATAAGTCTGCCCTGCATTTTATAGCGGGTTCGTGTTGAAGGGTGGCCATGACAGCTGCAATTTGTTACACGAGCCGGTACAGCCTGATGTTCTTATTACGGACTCACGTGACACACGGCTTTGAAGAATCATTGATGAGAAGAGACACTTCGAAATTGTTCCTACGCTTTTTTTTCTACGTTTATAAATTTGTACCACTGTGCTAGTCTGATGGTGGATATACCATTAATTAATTACAAATTTAACCTTTGTTTGATTCGTCTGATGTATTGTTATTCAAAGTAGGTTTTATATATGGAATAGTGGCATTTCAATGCAAATGCACCAACTAAGGTATGCCCAAATAGACTCTAACTCTGTTGTATTAATTCAAGTCAATTTTATAAGAGGTTTTGTATGTTTGGTCATTCATTCTTATTTAACTCAAATAAATAAAACAGTAATATACTCGCTACAAGAATCAGCAATAATTTGTGTTTACAATTCACGTACTCGTTAGTGAAGGAAAACATCGTGAAGAAACCTGCATGTGTCTAATTTCATAAACTCTGCCACATGTGTATTGCACCAACCAACCTCATAGGGAGAGGAGCCTTTAGCCCAGCAATGGGAAATTTACAGGCTGTTATTGTTATAATTGATGGGTACGATTAATATTTAGCTGATGGTAACGGCCGTGTGCCCAACTTTATATCTTTATTCGTAGTACGAAGCTCTCGTTACGACACAAGCCCGCGCCACACAATTACTTTCAACTCGAAGAGTGACTTGCTAAACCACACAGTGCTTTCGCCATAATACAAACGTAACACTGTGTCAAACATCGTGTACAATGTTAGGGGAAATGGAAAACACGTTGGAATCTTTTCGACGATATTTATATTTTTATCAATGGAGTATAATTCTAATTGTGAAGATTTTGCGAACGGTTCATTTCCAGAAATGAACTTGGATCAAGGATCAAATTCACCGTTTTCTCTTTTCTAATTTGTAGGTAGGTAAATATTGATTGGATGTAGTCACCACCTTCCTTAAAGAGCTCTAAGAAATGTTACCCAAATGAGCTACTAACCTTGGAAACTAGGATGTTTAGCCCTAGTAGTGTTTGACATAAGACCAGACCAGACCTGTCATAGCAGAACAGAAAATACTAGTAGGTATTTCTGTTCGGCGGTAGAATACAAAACCATGTTACAAATGGTTTTAATAATATCTATTTATTTCTTATACCGGAAAAAAAGTGCAAGAAGAAGTAGTTTTTCTGAAGCAGGAAATTTCTGTTTTTTATAAATTAAAAACATATTTTCATTGTTTGCAATAGTTCTTGCCTACATCTTGTATTTCAATGAGTCTCTTCCTTTGCTTCTCACACAATCATCTTAGAGACTGGGCCTCTGAGAAAAGATATTCATCGTTATTTTTTTTGCCCCATCTATTTGTGGTCGGTACAGGAATCTACTTGGAAATGTTTTGACAGCTTTGAAGGGAGACAGGCAGACGTCAATCTTCCTTGATGATTTTTTTTTTTATTGTATAGTTTGGCGGACGAGCATATGGGCAACCGCCCATGGTTGCTCATATGCTCGCTAACTATTCCTTAAATCGTCAATGTGCCACTAACCTTAGGAACTAAGATGTTATGTCCCTTGTGCCTGTATAGAAAACGGAAATCAGTCCAAAGAATGTCCTGCATCTCAAGACTGATGAATTGAGTAGTTCATTTTATATTCAAAGTATCATATAACAAGATCCTTAAAAAAAGTTGTAGGAAAAATGTTGCCATATCAAAAAATAATAAACTACACTCAAAACTTGAAATATGTTAAGAACATTACAAAGTAAAGTGACTTTATACTTTGTACACGAAATAATTACTGGGTTTCGTGATATTAACGTCAAACCCAACCTGCCGAAACACAGAGCAGAGAACGTCGAAGAAATATGTGTAGACAAGCTTGTAATTATTCTCTGATAACATACTATATATATGTCGGCGCGAAACCACGAATTTAAGAAAAAACATGTGTCCAGAAATGATTATTTTAATAATTTAAAACTGTTTCATTGTTAAATAAATAATTTATAGTGAATTTTGAAATTTTAAATTAGTCTGAAATATTTTAGTGTTTGTAAACAGCTGTTATTTTGAGTGAGTAAGTCTACCCACCTATTTTTGTTATAAAAGATCAAGCGCCCGCCGGTATCGACAGACTTGGTCGAGCCGTCGGAGCGATCGGACCGTCTCTAATTGGAATAAATCAGAGAGGATTATTTCCTGAGTTTTATTTCATACCACCAGAAGATGGTTAAAGATCGAAACTCTGACACTCGTGACGTCAGCTATGCTGACGTCGTGTTTTTTAAAAACGGACTTGGACATGCTTGCTCCGTTATATATAAAGTTAAAATGTATTTAAAAAATAGTAAATTTGTTGCTAAAATTTAAATGTATACATTCTTTTTTTGGGTCATTATGGCAGTACACCACATATTCTATCACTGAAACCAACTTACATAAGTAAATTTTTATTAGTTGATATATGTTACTCATTTTAAAAGTGAATGTAAGGTTCTTTATGAGTAATAAAACTTCTTAAGCCTGACAAAATATCCTGAGGTCTGGGGTTTGACCACTGAATCGACTTTTTAAGGGCTCCTCAAAAGTGAAAGAAAGAAAATGCACTTGTCTTTTTTTTTCTTTTTTTTTTTTTACTCGTTCGATATAATCTATCGCCTACCGTTGGTTACTCTTGGTTGATCAGAAACAATGTATACATTATTTATAAGTAATCAAAATAGACGCTGCTTATGATAAATTGAAAATAACTATCGACCCGCCCTGGCTTCGCACAGGTAATACTTATACCAAATATACTACAGAATTTGTTTATTTACGACATCACATTAGAAACTTCTGAAATTATCATTGGTTCTTTTCTATGTCCATGTATTATGTACAAATACGACCACTTTATCTATTAATAAACCGCATCAAAATCCTTTGCGTAATTTAAAAAATCGAATCATATATAGGGACAGTCAGCAGTAAGCGACTTTGTTTTATACTATGCATTTAAAAATAATGTTGTAGTGTCATCATATTTGTTTCCATACCTTAAAGGGCTATTGTATTCTAATAAGTGTTGTGTCATACGTCATTCATGACATTTCCAGCCCACTCTCCGCTCTGAGTCCGAAATTCACGGGATCGAGGACAAACTTTGGGCAACTTCGCAAGAATGGCAGAAACGCTGTGAATGATTTATTTCTCGCGGAAATGAAAATTCTAAATTAGCAAATTTTAACTCAGGGCCTCTTGTGTACAAAACAACAATATTAACAAAATGGCGTCTTTTAACGTACAAGTATTTTATTCTTCCATTCCAATGGTTGTGATGGATATAATGTTGGTAAGGCTATCTATAGAGATATACAAAAACTAAGTGTTGCCCTAGGTTGTCTTATCGTCGCCATTTGCTGGTAAGTGGTCACCACCATCTATAGAAATTACATATACATATACTAACTATTTGAACTAAAGTGTCATGTTTGACGACCTCCATGGTCAAACAGAGTGTACAACAATTTTCATGAGTACACCGTTCTGAAATCCCAGAATCGATTCCCGACCGAGTTGATGTAGAAAAATTTAATTACTTTTCTGTTTTGTCTTGGGTCTGGGTGTTTTTAGTACCGTCGTTACTTCTGATTTTCCATAACACAAGTGCTTTAGCTACTTACATTGGGATCAGAGTAATGTATGTGATGTTGTCCAATGTTATTATTTCCCTTGTGCGTGTTACACTAGGTCACTCACCCTTCAAACTGTAACACAACAATTTTATTTGTTAACTACATCGACCCAGAGAAATTGTCCTAAAATCCACCAATCAAGGACCCTTCCTTGATTGGTGGATATAAGTGAAAATTTTGACGTATTTCTAAAATTATTTATTTTCCAACTCGATTGAGTCAACCCTTGAACTAATTACAATAAATTAATATTAGCTCCTTCTACATTTCCCTTTTAGGCTTAACGACTGTAACGCAGCGTTTACCAAACTTTGGACCGCAAATACACTTTCATAAATAATATTTTTATAATAAATACAGATTGAAGAAGAAGAAAAATACAACAATAATAGATATACGAGTAGGAAAATTACAACAATAGCAGGCCTTACTCTAATGTCGTAAAGGAGTTAGAAAGAACTATATATAAATTTAGTTACTGGTTTGTTTTATCAAAATGTCAGTTAAACAAATGCAATTTTGGCATTTAAATACTGGTTTTACGTTAAAAAACCGTAATCATAAGTAAGTAATTCATTATGATATAAAATCACAAATACATTTTTCGCTTACTAGATATAACCTCCGTGGTCGAGTGGTGTGTCCACCGATTTTCATGGGTACGCCACTCTGAGGTACCGAGTTCGATTCCCGGCCAAGTCGATGTACATTATCATTAGTTTTCTATGTTGTCTTGGGTCTGGGTGTTTGTGGTACCGTCATTGCTTCTGATTTTCCATAACACAAATGCTTTACCTACTTACTATGTGATGATGTCTCATATTTTAATATAATATATGTATATCTAGAGGTATTTCTACAACGTAATTACATCATAATTTGAATGCTTAAAGAAATATTTGATAAAACAAAAATAATATTCGATTAAAATTATCCAAAGGTTCAGTACCTCTGAAATGAAGTAAGACCTGCCTATATATTTTCATTGCCCATAATTTAACTGAACTCAAGAACTCTCACAATTGCTTTACGGTTTTACGTGATTTTTTTTTCTTTTTTAAAGCATTTTTCATTATTATTAACAATACAATACTCCAGAACTTTTAACTGCGTGTTTTAAATAAAAATGTTTTAAATACATTTTCATAGAATGTAAACCTTTTTTTATTTTTTGTTACTGAATTAAAATTATATAATACTAGTAGTCGTCTGTGGCTTCGCTTGCGTTTTAGCCTGTGTCCTTTCTTGGAGTTAAACTTTGCTTCATAACAAATTTCATGAAATTCGGTTCAGCGGTTTGGTCGTGAAAGACGGACAGACAGACAGACAGAGTTGCTTTCACATTTATAATAAAGTAAAGTAACAGCCTGTAAATTTCCCACTGCTGGGCTAAGGCTTCCTCTTCCATTAAGGAGAGGGTTTGGAACACATTCCACCACGCTGTTCCAATGCGGGTTTGTGGAATGCACACGTGGAATTTGATGAAATTAGACACATGCAGGTTTCCTCACGATGTGTTCCTTAACCGCCGAGCACGAGATGAATTATAAACACAAATTAAGCACATATATATGGTGGTGCTTGCCTGGGTTTGAACCCGAAATCATCGGTTAAGATGCACGCGTTCTAACCACTGGGCCATCTCAGCTCTAAATGTCTAAATGAGCTGAGATATTTATAATGTTAATATATATAAACAGAAGAGTTATAGTGTTACTTCTAGATTTTTAGAATCTTCTTATACTAATAACAATTGTATATATTGTCCTGTCTGTGTAATTGAAATCCTGTAGTGCCATCTGGTGACCAGCTAATCCAAGTGGATGGTATGAAAAAACAAATTACATCGTGATCGATCGTACGGTGTCTTCTGTTAATCTCAAACAGTTATATCAGCGTCTAAAACATATATATGTATGTATTATGTAATTTATATATTGCTTTTACGCACCCCAACCACAATCTAAAGACGCCAATCTATACATATAATAAAATTAGAGTGTCTGTTTGTTATATTAAAATAGCCCTGTTTTTCTCAATGCATATGTATGTACACGGTACATATACCAAAATAACATTTTTTATAAAAAAAAAATCTGTTTATCTGTTTGTTCTAATCTCTGGAACGGCTGGATTGATATTGACGAAACTTTCACTAGCAGATAACTGTTATAATAAGGATTAACTTAGGCTACAATTTTTTTTGTTAAATTCAAATGTGTATAAGGTCGCGGGCACAGCTAGTTAATATTATAAATGTGAAAATAACTGTCTGTCATAGTGTGGGTGAGATGACTGTGTGAGAATAACAAAAAAGCCAATTATGGCTGTAAGTACGAAAACACTGATTAACCTGAAATTCCGTGTAATAACATATTTCGTCGTACTTATCTTTGCCATTTGGAATATGAAAAACTAAGAACCTCTTGCGTTTTTAAAGTTTATTATGCTCGTGTACAATTCTGATACAAAATATACTACAGATTTATTTTTGTTTCTTTATTATATTATACATGTAATAAACAAAAAAAAAACAATAATTTTAGAGATCTAAGCATACATAGGCACAGACAGTGGGCAGAGACTTTTTTTTTGTATTGGTTAGATATTCTTATTTAACGCGTTCAAACCGGAGCGAGGTCTAATACGCCTCGTAACTGTTGGGGTACGACTTACTTATAAATAATAATAATTAAATACGAGACAACATCACTTACATACTCTGATCCCAATGTGAGCAGCCAACGCACTTGTGTTACGGAAAATCAGAAGCAACGACGGTACCACAAACATCCAGAGCCAAGACAACATAGAAAGCGAATGATAAAATCTACATCGACTCGGCCTTCGGCCGGGAATCGAACCCGGGACATCGGAGTGACGTACCCATGAAAACCGGTATACGTCCACAGAGGTCGTCAAATACTTGATATATTATAGGAAAGTAATAAATATATTTATATGACGATTTATATGAAAAGAATGCCAGTGTAACTAAAGGCTCAAGGGACATAACATCTTAGTCCCCAAGGTCGGTGGGGCATTGACGATGTAAGGAATATTTAGTATTTCTTACAGCGTCATTGTCTATGGGTGACAGTGGCCACTTACTATCAGGTGGCTCATATGCTTGTCCTATTCCTTAAAAAAAAACGTGTTAATGCCATAAATACAGCGAGGAAGCGCGTTCCTTCAGCGTAGAGATCTATGGCAAAAAATTTCCATCTGTCGTCAAGTCGGAGCCGTAAAAGCAGACCAAGAGAGACCGTAAAAATATGTTTTACAACCGTTCATAATGTATGTCTGTAATGTATTCCGAAGTAGCACGTGCCTCTTGATTGATGCCACGACTCACCTTCCATATATCAGCTTTATGGTCCACTTTGTTTTTCAATTTGATTCTGATTTTATATAAATGCAGAAATATCACACCAAGATGGATTTGTTGAAAGAATCTTACATGTGAGATAACGTCAAACAGAATCCGCAATCATCGGTTAAAATGCATGCGTTCTAACCATTGGGCTATCTCAGTTCCTAGTTTCATAACATCGTCCTAATCTAACAAGGGTGGAAAAATTCCATAAATCCAAGTGGATGTTTTCACGTCTGTATGACGCAGATCCTAAATAAATATGCTTTAGCGACATAGAGTAATGAATGCTCAGAAACTTAATAATATTATTAACAATACCGCTTGACCTAACCCTGTCTTACACTTTGTGTTATTAGTTTAATTTTTTGACATACTAGCGGCCCGTCCCGGCTCCGCACGGATGGTCATAAGCCTTTTATTTATATTTATTTTTTGCTTCTTTTGTTCTACTTCAAATTATTTACACAAAAACCTTAATTATGTATATAAACCTTCCTTATGAATCTCTCTGGTTCAGTGGTTTTGGAGTTTATAGTGAGCGTAGAAACAGACAGACGCGGCTGGGGAGCTTGTTTTATAATATGTAGTGATAATATTTTATCCCCACACTATTAATATGAAAATAATATTTAAAAAAAAAGTACATATATGACATCTAACATATACAAACTCCGTACATACCTTTTTTTTTCTCGCTGGAAAAACGCGTTACGCGCTTCCTCCACGTGATGGACAGTGGGGGGGGGGGTACTGCGCCCAGATCCACCGGGTTTACCTACTACATAATCAGCGGTACCCTCACCATCTTTCAGTGGGCGCCACGGGATCGCTACTCCGTACATACCTATATTTATATATGACACAATACTATTCCAATTAGTTAATTATATCCACTTCAATTCTACTTCAAAACTTTCGATTAAACTCCGCCGACATTTAAATTCCCATGTTTTCGAGAATCTTTAACGAATATCACAAATTATTCACGGTCTCGATCAATAACACTTTATATTTTATTGATTAGTTAATTTTTTCACGCCTTATGGGTGGAATATTCTAATTTTGTTTCGCGGGCGGGAAAACTTAAAAAATAATAATTGAATCAAAATTAAAAACTAGAACATCTTGAATTCGGGATCGATCTTACAAATTTCCCTAATATAGTAACAGCCTGTTAATTTCACACTGCTGGGCTAAGGCCTCTTTTGAGGAGAATATTAGGAGCATATTCCACAACTCTGCTTCAGTGTGCGTTGATGGATTTACATGTAGGAGTATTTCACTGAAATTAGACACAAGCAGGTTTCCTCGCGATGTTTTCATTCACCGCTGAGTTCGAGATGAATTATAAATCCAAATTAAGCACATTAACATTCAGTGGTGTTTGCCTGGATTTGAACTCCTCAATCATTCATTAAGATATACGCGTTCTTACCACTGAGCCATCTCGGCTCAACATCACTAATATAATATGAACCCATAAAAAGCTATTCCAAATGAAATATGTGAAAGGTTAGAAAGAATGTTACTTTTTTATGGTTTAGGTTGGAGGACGAGCATATGGGCCTCCTGATGGTAAGTGGTCACCATCACCCATACACAATGACGCTGTAAGAAATATAAATTATTCCTTACATCGTCAATGTGCCACCAACCTTGGGAACTACGATGTTATGTCCCTTGTGCCTGTAGTTACACTGGCTCACTCATGCTTCAAACCGGAACACAACAATACTTAGTAGGTACTATTATTTGGCGGTAGAATAACTGTGGTACCTATCCAGACCGGCAATCTTTACGTTACTTGTGAGTTTGTTATGTCTGACGGAGAAGTATAGAAGGAGAAGACACGCTGCGCCGATCACAAGTAAAATTGGGATAAGGGCAGGATGATAAAAATTCTATTCCAAATTGATACCATGATTTCTCTAGTTTTGTTTAATCTGTACAACGATCAAAGCTTGCACACGGACGAAATGAAAGATATCTCTGTGTATTTTGTTTCTTTTCACCATGTTTATCGGTCACCATGGAAAAATACGTTATATTGCTAACCGAAAATAAACTTTCCCTGTGTTGAGGTTACGACCAAGATCAGCGTCGCTATTCTGTAAAAACTCACTTCGCATCTCACATCTCACTCGTGAAATGTTGACCACCTTACAAAGTATACTTTTGACATACAACGTTATATCAATGATTTTTTTTTTAATTTCACGGTTATTTCTCCGGTACGTGATAGTGGATTCGAAATTCGAAAACTGCTGAAGGATATTATAAAATGAACATAATATATACTGCCTGATCTATAAGCTCGAACTGCACAATTTGCGAGTGATATGCGTTATTTATTCATGTGTTATTAGACTTAAAGTTTTATCGTTTATTGTTAAGCAGTTGTCGCCCGTCGTTTTGCTCGCGTTTTAAGGCTTGGTCAGGTTTTATGCATAGAAGTAGCCTTTCTTGGAGTTCAAGCCTACTACGCAATTAATAACAACAATAAATTACATTAAGTATTCACATTTTTAACTTTGCCGTTTCGTAAATTCAAATCGCTTATAAAAATACATTGGTAAAAAAGGCATATTATTCGATACAAGATTTTATAGATGATAAAAAGCGTGGAGTTGACTTCCAAGCAGGGTATATTAATTTAAATAATTGTATTTAGCTATCATGACTTTGTATTTTTTTAAAATGTTGAAAAAGAGTAACTAATGAGTTTCTTACCGGTTCTTCTCGGTAGAATCTACTTTCCGAACCGGTGGTAGCTTCACTTAATTGTAAAAGGACGAATCAAAAATGCTTGTAAAAGCCTAGTTGAATAAAGTTTATTTTGATTTTGATTTTAATACGGGATATTTAACAGGTTTTTTTTATTTGGTGGAACTCAATATTTCGAAATTATTTACGGTGGTCATATAAATAAAACAAAGTTACCGTATATATTGACACTTCCAATGCCGTCAAAATTGAACCGCAAACTTCAGTCTTCGACATAACCCACCGGATAAGTAAGCTGAATTGGCAGTGGGCTGGCCATATTTGTCGCAGAACTGATAACCGTTGGGTAAAACGTGTTGTAAAGTGGAGACTGCGTCTCGGCAAACGTAGTGTAGAACGGATCGGGCACGGTGGAGTGACGACTTACGCAAGACGGCTGGCAGGAGCTGGATGCGAGTAGCCCAAGAATGATCACAGTGGCGTGCAATTGGAGAGGCCTATGTCCAGCAGTGGACGAAAAAAGGCTGTTGATGCTGATGATGAAACTTCAGTCTCGTAAACAATTCATCAGCTATAAATAGAAAAAATGGTAAATATCCCATTTTAAATACTTGGAGTAATAAAAATAACCATGTTAATTTAAAATCTTCAATAGCATTAAATGTTGTACATTGGTTAAGCCGCTAAATAGCAGCACACAGACAGTTTCGAATTTATAATATTAGTATAGTCGAAATTATATGTCGCAAGCCCTATTCTAACATTTCACGAACGAGTTCTGCGGTGAGTATCGAGTTTCATCTTAAATAATACTGACATAAGGCTTTATTAATGTCACGTCACTCCTTGACATTTCACGATCGTGTTATGTGTTGAACTTAAATGTTAAGAATGTATCAAATCGGCAACAAGTAGTAAAATTATCTATGTATACACGTAAATCTAGATAAAGAGCCGAGATGGCCCAGTGGTTAGAACGCGTGCATCTTATCCGATGATTTCGGGTTCGAACCCAAGAAAGAACAACTATATATATGTGATTAATTTGTGTTAATAATTCATCTCGTGTTCGGCGGTGAAAGAAAACATCATGAGGAAACCTGCATGTGTTTAATTTCATTGAAATCCTGCCACATGTGCATTCCACCAACCCGCATTGGAACAGCGTGGGGAATATGTTCCAAACCCTCTCTTTAATATACAGGCTGTTACTTTACTTTACTTACACGTAAATCTTATTGCCTTTGATCATTTAATATCTTTTGTATTTGACAGCACGCCAAGCTAGCACATGAAGTTGTATGCCGGATAAATACATTATAACAATTACGAATATTCTGTAATTAGTAATTAAATTATACCAATACATGAATATTGATTACTAAAAAATAATTGAAAAAGGCGTGGTATTAATACCTTTTAACTTTTAGGCAGGATATATTACATACATGTAATAAGATTATATTTAACTTACATAAATGTATTTTAAAATGTTAAAAAAGAGTACCTACTGAATTACTAATTACTACTGAGTACTATTGGATCTCGTGGTAGCTTCACTTATTATAGTTAAATAAGTATTCAAAAGTGCTCGTATATTTGGATTTGTATGTAGGAAGAGTACTTCTCATCAATAGGAGCATTTATTTTAACCAACGATGTAGTTCTAAAATGAAACACCAAGCACCTCTGAATATTATCATTTTACTAGTTGTACGAGGGGCACTAGGCGTTCTGCCCACTAGCGTGTCCCACAAACGCCCCACCCTCCCCACTTCTCAGGCTACCGTAACGCATTTATTTTCTTATTTATAGCAGAAAAGAAGCTGGGTAGACAACTTGTTTATAATACATCTTCTAACGAATTTTTCACGGGGAATGTTCCGAGGAATTGTTCGGATTAATCCCGGCTGCTGAGTTTCACCTTCGGACATCTCGTCAAAATTTTAACGTTCACCCGCACCACCTTGATGTCCGAAAATCCACAACAGCGCCATTTCTTAGCCATTTTCTGCCTCGCACAACCACTTTGTGGAACCAACTTTCGCCGGCGGTTTTTCCGAACCGATACGACATGGGAACCTTCAAGAAAAGAGCGTACTCCTTTCTTAAAGGCCGGCAACGCACCTGCAAGCCCCCTGATGCTGCAGATGTCCATGGGCGGTGGTAGTCACTTTCCATCAGATGAGCGTCCTGCTCGTTTGCCACCAATCACGTAAAAAAAGCAATAATATTGTATAACATACTGGAAGCCATAATTCTGAGCAAACCATTTCCTTATTATCAAGAATTGAAAACAAACTTGGTTAATATATTTTTTCATTGTCCTTAAGATCAGTCAGTGTAAAACCTCTCGTAAGCCCTACCGGCTTACCGTCGCTGTAATGTGAATAAATGAAAAAAGGGTCGCAGCTCTTGAACGGCTGTTCATAGTATTTATAGGCTGAGCCATTCATCATACCAAAATAGTATAAAAAGGCTTTACATTTTTAGTTTATCATATAAAAATATGAGTCGCACGCGGCTTCGCTTGCGTTTTGGTTGTCATGGAGTTGAGATGGCCCAGTGGTTAGAGCGCTTGCATCTTGACCGATGATCGCGGGTTCAAATCCAGGCAAGCACCACTATATATGTGTGCTTAATTTAAGTTTATAATTCATCTCGTGCTCGGCGGTGCAGGAAAACATCGTGAGGAAACCTGCATGTGTGTAATTTCATCGAAATTCTGCAACATGTGCATTAATTGTACAAAATTAGAAACATAAATATTATTTCTCTTGTGTTTTTAGTACCAGTGGTACTATACCTGTACTTAACTTTCAAACTGGAACACCAAATTACTATTACTGTTTGGCGGTACAATATCAGATTAGTGGATGGTACCCAAACGATCTTGCAGCCCTACCACCAAATAACTTTATATTGACGACCTCCGTAGTCGACTTTTTTGTACACCGGTTTTCATCACGCCACTCTGAAGTCAAGGGTTCCAGTCCCGAGTCGTTTTGCTCGCGTTTTAAGGCTTGGTCAGGTTTTATATAGTTTTGTATAGGTTAGACGACCTCCGACGCGATGTGTACACCGGTTTTCATGGGTACGCCACTCCGAGGTCCCGGGTTCGATTCCCGGCCGAGTCAATGTAGATTATCATTACTTTTCTATGTTGTCTTGGGTATGGGTGTTTTGGTGCCGTCGTTATTTCTAATTTTCCATAACACAAGTGCTTTGCTTACTTTGGGATCACAGTAATGTATGTGATGTTAGCCAATATTTATTATTATACCCACAGACTGCATCGAAGAGGCTTCATATGTACAGGGTAGAATCATAGGGTAGAAATAGAGATTTCCATCTTCACCCAAGTAATACCAGAATAGTGCTGTTTGCTCAACTTCCCCCCCCCCATATCTCAGCTCACTCAACGACAAGTCTGGTTATCACAGAAGCGCTAATAAAACACGTAGCAATCTTATTAGAAGCGGTGAACCAATTACCAATCTCAATTATTCGCGACGTAATTTCATTTTATAATTAACACTCGTTCAAATAAAGCGATCGTGTGTTCTTTACTCGATTGCGATGTTAAAGTGGGTTATGTTATACACCTAATATAACCCAACTGGGTAATTTTATTTGATCTAGCTGGGAAGCAAATCTGATATACAAAGTAACTTATTATATATACATTAAGTCTTAAAGATATTACCATGTATAGTACGACGCAACTTATATGTAACATCGGCAAAATTCGTAAAACAGATTACTGCCGATATATACAACTAATAGAATTAGCTGCCTATCGTGCCAGTCGACGCTATTCGTCGCTATAGATTCTCGCGTTAGTTCAATCCGAGAAAGCAAGTGCATGTAAATCGAAGTATCGTGACGTGTGAATATGTGTAAAAATCATATTCACATAAGAAATAAATATTGATAATTTGGGATAGCGTAATCAATTAAAATGCGATCGATTTTACTTATTTTGCCGATGCTACGTCTAAGCTGTGTCGTATTATACATGATTCTTATAGGCTAACTCATCATGTAAGATAAAAAAGAAGAAAAGAAACCGACAAAAATACTGCTGGCCTTATTAAAACAGAAACAAATTAAAAAACAAAAAAAAATATTAAATTAAATTGTTAAATTATGTAGTAATTTAGCAGTATGTAAATTTTCTACTGCTGGGTCTGCTGCTGTAAGGTTTCCTCTCCCTTGAAGGAGATAGGTTAGAACTTATTCCACTACGCTTGTCTAGTGCGATGGATAAACACATGTCAAATTACACTGAAATGACACACGTGACACGTGCAGGCTTCCTCACAATGTTTTCCTTTACCCCCGAGCACGATAAAGTTGAATTAGTATAAATGACGAGGAGTTAGGCATATACTCGTAATTAGATATGATGATATTCAAAATATGAGTCTAGTCGTTCACATTCGTAGTGTCTTTTTTTTCGGTATTCTTTTAAATATCCCTTTTTCGCTGTCATATGTTCTACGTCATACCGACGTCACCAGTTTGTACGATCCTAATTAAACTTTTTGACGCTTCGACATATATATATATATATATATATATATATATATAAAAAGATTAAATTAAATTGTTAAATTATGTAGTAATTTAGCGGTATGTAAATTTAATTAAACTTTTTGACGCTTCGACATATATATATTTGATTTTATTTGAATGTCCTTCGTAGTTGTAAGGTTTTCTTCGAGATCAACTGCTATATCTGAAATCTATAAGGGCGACATAAATATCATCATTAATAAAATAAAAATAAATAAAATTAGCCTTTATTGCTGTAAACTTATAAAACATAACTTTACTATAACTTAATCTAATTAAACGTTCGGGTAATTATTTTCTGCAACAGCATGTCTTTCGACTTAGGCCTCCTCCGAAGATTTCCATTTTTCTCTGTTCTTAGCAACTCTGATCCATTCCTTACCAGCCACCTTCTTAAAATCATCTTCCCATATTTTTGTTTGTCCATCTTTGCTTCTTTTACCGTCTCTTGGATACCACTCTGTTATTATACGGGTCCATTTCTCATATCATCATTAAACATAATTAAAGTCGGTGAAGACTTGGTTTTATTTTTATCTTTTTCTTAAACATTAAACAATGATTCTATGACCACCTTTTAAGGGTCCCGGTAATTTATTATGTATTTTGACAGCCATTGTTTTGGAATGCAAAATGTATTTGTATTATTTTTTTTTTATTTAAAAAGGTTCAAATCATACAGCCCAAAAATATATAAATAATGTTTTCTGGTATTTTGTAGGTATGTTGTAACTTTTAATCTTTATTCCACCATAAACATTACATGCCTGAACATATATTACGATCCTTAAATGTTAACAATTATTTTAGCAGGACTAGGAATCGTGTGTGATCCTAGGCGGCTCAGTGATCAGAACGATACATTTGAGCCTTTGATTGCCGGTTCAACTCCAGCCCAGCCGCAATTAATTTCCATGACATTAATTTGTGTTCATTATTAATCACATGAAGGAAAACACCGTGAGGAAATCTGCAGTTGTTTAATTTGTCATGAAATTCTTCTACACGTGTTTCCATATTAGGTCAGCATGGTGGAATTACCTCCAATCCATTAAAAGGAAGAGGAATTAGTAGTCCAATAGTGCAACAGTAAAAAAGCTGTAACTTTACAACGTATATTATCCGTTAAGTGAGACAAATCAGTTAGAAGTCGCACCCAATTTCGGAGCAATTAAAAATCAATTCGCTAAAGCTAAGTGCAGGTGAAATTGCCCGAATTGTAGATGCACGTGACCGAATCGTTAATGCACGGGTGCATTTTACGAATGAGTAGACGGCTTTATCCGTTTGCTGAACGACTACGACTGTTAGGCTAAATTTTGCGAATGGATTTTCCCCACAAAATGCAAACGATTCGTCACTCAATGAGACGCTTTGACTTAAAATGTTTGGAATTAATTGTAATTGATTTTTTGTTTCAATCTATCTGTTCAAATTTAGTTATATCCTATAGTTTATAGAATTTTAAATTGTTATTAATATTTATAACAATTCAACTATTTTACCAATTTAATTACGTTTGAACTGTTGATTAAAATAATTTAGATCTTGTTTCTTGGAAATGAAAAAAGATACTAACTTTAATACTCTACGTGCTATTTAAGACGTATTTAAAGAAAATATTTCGATATTATTGAGCCACAATACTTAACAGTGGTTTCTTGAATATAAATGATAACAAAATACGCTCTTTTCAACATTCGAAACACAATAGCTTATCTGAAAATCGACAAGTAAGCCATAATAATAAATGTGACAAATGTTTTTAAACTAAATAATATTCTCAAGAATTTCATCCAACCCTAAGTTACACAGCGTACTTTTTAAATCCATTGTTACGAGATATTTACGGACTCTTAACTATTTAACTATTTTACCCCACGATTAGACAAATTAACTCAACCCTTATGATCAAACGAAAAAGTTTCCTAGGCAAAGATGAATATAGTACGACACAACTTAGATGTAGCATAGGCAAAATACGTAAAATCGATTACTGCCGATTTACACAACCAATAGAAATAGCTACCTATCGCGCCATTCGACGCTGTTCGTCGCGATAGATTCTCACGTCATTTCAACCAAGTGCATGTAAATCGACGAACACATTAGGCCATATGATATTACAAGTTATTACGTTTGTGTAAAGATCATATTCACATGATAAATAAATATTGATAATTTGGAATAGTGTCGGAATACGTATGGTAAAATCTCTATATTTATTTGACTGATGTTATTTTTAATATTAGAACACTAAAGTCATAGTGAGCTAATCTCGTATGTCGAAGGATGTTCATTAAAACCGATGAGATCTAGATTGGAGACCACAAACCTGAAAATGCATTGATCATTATTAAGATTAAACATTTTAGCAATTAAATACGTAAGTATAACATAGCATGTACTTTTTAGTAATTACTTGCTCACACATATTATAAACGGGGTACATTCCTTCCCAATCGACAATCCTGGATACGCAACTAAAGGCAATGAAGACATTGTATGAAACACACTACTATATAAGGTTATCAGTAAAAATAAGTACAGGAAAAAAATGCTTAAAATAAATAGCCCAAAGTCGTTCAAATTTCGCTAATATTGTTCGAAATGTAGTTTCCATCATCTTAAAAAACTGCTAGGTTACCCTGACTTATGGCACAACTCTAGACTTGTCTGAAATTACCCCAGACCCATTATTTACCCGCCAAACAGGTATCAATATCATTGCACAAAACAATCCACGTAGCATCGAATAAACAACATTCACTAACAAAAAAAAAAAAAAAATAGTGAAAGAATTCGAATTCGCCACTGTCAACTTGAAATAGAATCGGGCAATTTGGAAAACGTCCAAATTCAAGTGATAAAGTAACTGTGACATTAAACGCTGTTTTATTGTTGAGATATCATCTCATTGACTTGCGCTTTTCATGTATAATTAATGAACGATCAAATTTTACCGGAAGGTGGGCAAATGTAATGTGGCAAATTTTTGAAGAGTCACTGTCAATTTGCCGCTCTGCTCTCAGTTGACCTATTTTGCCAGTCAACCTAACTATTTGCCAGTCAACCTACCTATTTAAAATAAATAAAGGAAGGACTTTTATCTGATCCTATCAGTGAAAAGTTGCTGATTGCTGCTTAGGAAAGAGCCTACTCTTTAACGACTAGTATCTCCCCTGCACGTAACATCATGTTGAAAATAATCATGGGTAATTTTTGTGATAGCAGGTTATTGCAAGTCGATCTTCTACATAAGAAAAGTAAAGTAACAGCCATATATGCACAATACAGTTAAGACCAGCTTTCTTTTCTGGGAGCTCTTTTAGTCCTCCAATCTCAATTGGATATTCATATGACAGGATTTCGTCCGACAGATTCATCGTCCGATACGATATATGCCTTTTATAGCGATATTTAAATGGAATATAATCACGTAACAAATTATAAATTAACTACATTAATATTTGTGATAGCTTAGACTTGATCTCGGCTATAATATATAAAATAAAAGTAGTAAAGTAAGAGCTTGTAAATTTCCCACGGCTGGGATAAGTTCTCCTCTCTCATTAGGGAGAAGGCTTGGAGCATATTCTACTTTGCTGTTCCAATGCGGGTTGATGGAATACACATGTGGCAGCATTTCAATTATATTAGAAACATGCAGGTTTCCTCACTATGTTTTCCGTCGAGCACGAGATGAATTATAAATACAAATTAAGCACATATATATATAAGTGGTGCTCTGGGTTTGAACCCACAATCATCGGATAAGATGCACGCGTTCTAACCACTGGGCCATCTCATCTTTAATATATATGAAGATAAAAATCTGATCTGGTAGAGTTTTTTTTTCACATAATGATTAAGAATAATCAGACGCTTTATTTAATGAATACTTAATGATATCGAATGAAATGATTATCGATTTGGATCGTTATTACCTCGAGGCAAGACTATGTTAGTTGGTAATAGAGATATTACTTTTGGCATAACGTCCAACATTACGCTATAAATTAACACCAGACCAGCGCCAAATGGCCACAATGTTTGTTATAAAAATATCATATAGAATGTTTCCCAATCAGTTTCAACCAAATTATATTCGAAAAGGACTGTTCTTAAGAACAAACGATAAAACAGAATTAATACTCGTAGACTTCCAAGCAGGATATACATACATATATAATTTTAATTAATTAATATGACTGTATATTTAAATGTTGAAAATATTGTTGAACTTTGTTACTTTTCAGTAGAATCTGTATTCCGAACCGGTGGTAGCTTCACTTGAAAAAGTGTTAAATAAAACTCAAAAGTGCTTGTTTTTAGAGTAGTGATTTAGATTTTTCGATTTTTAAATATTATAATGCAAATTATATCACTTTTTGCCTTCCAAAAATACTGACAGAGTTTCTGTTCTAGTGACCAGTTGATAACACTCCAGATTTATCCTAAAACTCAGGAGCTCCAAAAACATTTTTGTTGCTTCGAAATTTCGAATTAGGGTGAGTTTCACTCCCTTGCTTTGAAAAGCACGTAAAGCCATTGATCCTGCGTTTAAACTCTCTTCGGTGGTATCGAATTGCCATTCGTAATGAGGATGAAAGAAAGGGTTTTCTTAAGCATAATAATATCTCCTGAGTAATTGGAAATTAAAAAAAAAACGGCCGCAATAATCGATAAAATCATGTAGCACCAATCACGTTAAAGCACCTAAATATGTAAGCGATCTTATGACTTTCTGCTTTTCAAGACATTTAAATTAAAGTAACAGCCTGTACATTTCCCACTGCTGAGATAAGGCCTCCTCTTCCATTACGGAGAGGGTTTGGAACATATTCCACCACGTTGTTCCAATGCGGGTTGGTAGAATGCACATGTAGCAGAATTTCGATAAAATTAGACACATGCAGGTTTCCTCACGATGTTTTCCTACACCGCTGAGCACGAGATGAATTATAAACACAAATTAAGCACATATATATATAGTGGTGCTTGCCTGGGTTTGAACCCAAAATCTTCGGTTAAGATGCACGCGTTTTAATCACTGCGCCATCTCAGCTTTAATTTTGTCATAAAGTAATTATTGACGGTTAAAACAACTTTTTTAGTTATATAAATGTCTTAAACAGCAGAAAGTCACAAAGTCGCTTACAGATTACGCCAAAATCGATTATAAATGTAAATATTTCGAAACGTTCTAAATTTAAATGCAGACGAATCAATAAAGAACTGTTACAAAATTATTATCTTTAATATAATTAATATTTACGGGCCAACACTTGAGAAGCCCTGATCTTAACGATATAAATATTTTGCTGAAATTAGAGCATAGTAATTAATTTTTAATGCGTTTAATTGGGCACGGGTTCTAATTTTAAACTCGTTTAGTTATTGTTAATATTAAAACGAGAGTATTTAATGATCTGTTATGCGAATTAATCATGATACAAAATCTGCTTTTAAATTAAGAACTACCTAAATAATTAATTTAAGGTCATCAGTGTTATAATATAAAAAATGATTTTTATGAAAATCGGTATATCAGAAGATTCTAATGTGATGTCGTAAATAAATAAATTCTGTAGTATATTTAGTATATCTGTACCCGTGCGAAGCTGAGGCGACTTGCTAGTTATATAGCCTTTTATTCGGATCATAAAAACAACATATCAAACTTAAACTACAAAAGTATTGTCTTAAATTTTCGCGATTATTACACATTTAAATAAAACTAATTATAACGGATGAATCGCGTATATTAATTATTTTTAAACATCCCGACGTTTCGAGCACTTTGCAGTGTTCGTGGTCACGGGTAGACTGACCACGTCTACCCGTGACCACGGGTATCACCACATATTAAAAATAATTAATATACGCGATTCATCCGTTATAATTAGTTTTATTTAAATGTACAAAAGTATTACATAAAACTAATATTAATCTATCAATTACTTGATAATCTATTAATTACTTGGTGGTAGGGCTGTGTGAAAGCCCGTCTGGGTAGGTACCACCCACTCACCAGTTATTCTACCGCCAAATAACAATACTCAGTATTGTTGTGTTCCGGTTTGAAGGTGGAGTGAGCCAGTGTAACTACAGGCACAAGGGACACATCTTAGTTCCCAAGTTTGGTGGCACATTGACGATGTAAGGAATAGTTAATATTTCTTACAGCGTCATTGTCTATGGGTTATGGTGACCACTTACAATCAGGTGGCCCATATGCTCGTCCGCCAGCCTATACCATAAAAAAAGATAAATAAATAACAAGTTTTGAATTAAATATTTTCCAACATTTCTTGTTTTTTTATCGTTTGCAGTTCCATCTGCCAATCGCCAAAGGCCTCTTCCAACCTTTTCCATGCGGCTCTTTCCTGAGCCACTCTACTCCATGTTACTCCTGCCACTTGTTTGATGACATCATCCTATCTTTTCTGAGGTCTACCTCTCGTTCGCTTACCTTGTCTAGGATACCAAACGGGTACGCTCGCTAGTTACGTACCTAAAAAGAATTTAACGTCTTATTTACAGGAACATCCAGCTATCAATATATTTTATTGATATTTAATTTAATAAACTATTAGCAGATCATGAAGCCGATAGTCAATGATAAATTTACCAGTGTATAGAATAGGGTGACCACATTTAAAAAAAGTTGCGGACTGTCCGGCAGAATTTTATTTAATATCGACCATAGATTATTATTTATGAGGTTTAATAGTAATATATTTATGAATATCAAATAATAATAACCACGTACACACAAGGTGAGAAATTATCATGAGATGGAGGAAAACATCGTTAGGAAACCTGCATGTGCCTAATTTCAATGAAATTATATCATATTTGTATCCTATTGCACTAAACCGCATTTTGACAGCTTGTTGGAATAAGCTCCAAGCCCTCTCCTCAAAAAAGAGAACAAGCCTTGGCCCAGCTGTGGGACATTAACAGGCTTACTTTAATTAAATAAAATAAATAAAATTTTAACAAAAAGAAAAACCGACTTCAAACAAAACACTATTTTAAAACAAATGAATATCACGAAAAAGTAATAAAAATAATTGCGTATTCAACATATTTTTTAGTCTTCCTAAGTTAAATGAAATGAAAAATATTAGACTACTTAAAAGTCGATTAACGATTATATCATGTAGTTATAATTATTGCTATATTTGGAGCCGGTGTCAGCCACGGTGCCCTTGTCCCAACAATCAAAAGAAAGAAGCGATACGAGCCCCTTGATTGATCTAGTATATTATTGTATAAAAGGTAATTTGTAAAAAACATATTTGTTAAAGTATTCTCGTATTGTTTTTTGATAGATATACTGTAGGGTTTTATTGGCTGACACCGACTCCAAATATAACAATAATTATAACTACATGATATAATCGTTAATCGACTTTTAAGTAGTCTAATATTTTTCATTTCATTTAACTTAGGAAGACTAAAAAATATGTTGAATACGCAATTATTTTTATTACTTTTTCGTGATATTCATTTGTTTTAAAATAGTGTTTTGTTTGAAGTCGGTTTTTCTTTTTGTTAAAATTTTATTTATTTTTTGATTTTAAGTGAAGCTGATGTTGACTAACTAATTTTTTTTAATATGGATAGATTAAGCATTCCGTTTATATGAGTCAGAAACTACTTCGAGGACAATTTCAAAGGAAACTTGCGAATAAAGCAAAAATAGACTTTCGAAAATGCGGATTTAATACGTCACGCGGCGTAAACTACAAGGATCCCTCGAAAGAGCTGTAATCGAACTCAGCAAAAAAACTTTGAAAAAGACCAACTATATTTCGTACATCATATGACATCACATGACATACACAAAATTTGATTAAAGATAGTAGAAATTCTGCCCTATATCGCACCCTAACTGCGAGCCGTATAGGAGTTCCATCACTGCATAGTATAAAACAAAGTCGCTTTCTCTGTCCCTATATCTTTAAATCTACGCAACGGATTTTGATGCGGTTTTTTTTAAAAGATAGTGTGATTCAAGGGGAAGGTTTGTGTATATAATACATGAACAATATAGTAAAGAAACACTGATAATTTTAGAAGTTTGCGATGTGATGTCGCATATAAACAAATTCTGTAGTATATTTAGTATCAGTATTGCACCCGTGCGAAGCCGGGGTGGGTAGCTAGTTGATTATAATATTCGACTATGATAATTACATAAACATAACTACATTACGGAAGGTGACTCAAATATCCAAATAACCTATAAATAAAAGATTCGACCGAGTATCGCTAACGTGCTCCTCAGAATTGTTCCGTTCCCTTCCGTTCCGTTACTTTGTCATGGATCCTGTGCTCAGAACCTTACCAAACGTTCACCAAATTACCCTTGAAGTATATATTTTATAATAAAAAAAGAATTATCAAAATTGGTTAACGTGATTTTCAGTTATTCACCTATTTGTCGCGCATATACATAATGCAAATTTAAGACTTATGTCGTTTTCACATGGATACCATCATCGGAAAAAAAAATAAAAAAAATGGGACCCCACGGGAAGCACTACCTTTCAAACAAAAAAAAAATTATCAAAATCGGTCCACCCAGTGAAAAGTTATGAGGTAACAAACATAAAAAAAAAAAAAAAAAAAAAAAAAAAAAAAAAAAAAAAAAAAATACAGACGAATTGATAACCTCCTCCTTTTGGAAGTCGGTTGAAAATAATAAAGCACTTTTGAAGTTTTATTTTTTATAATTTTATTAAATATAAAGCAACCAGTTCGGCATATGAAAGAACCGACATGAAACTCATTAATTACTCTTTAAAAGAGAAATTGTTTTCTACCCTCTGAATGATTTATTATTTAATTGATGTATTGTTTTTTAAGTGACTTACTATGGAAACAGCTTTTAAAAATGTATATCATACGGCTCGGTGTACACTATACGGTTTATTATGTAAATGTATAATACCGGAGTATAATTTCAACATATATTTATATAGTTGAAAGTGGTTACAACGCGTGCATCTTACTCGATGACTTCGGGTTCAAACCCTGGCAAGCACCACTATATATATGTACTTAATTTGTGTTTATAATTCATCTCGTGCTCGGCGGTGGAAGAAAAGTGTCTAATTTTATTGAAAATCTGCCACAATTGTGCATTCCAACCACCCGCATTGTAACAGCGTGGTGGAATATGTTCCAAACCCTATCCTATCGTTTATATTCTTACTCATTGTGTTTAGATTTATATGTATATTTATTTATTTTATATGTATTGATAATATAATTTATTAATGGATATATAATTTGTGTATTCTATATTTATATTTATTTCATAGTTTTATTAATAGACTCATATTATTTTAATTCTTAGTAGAGCACCACCCACCTTATATTCTATGACCTATCCTACACATGTTGGTTGCCTGGAAGAGATCTCTATGTAGCGATAAGGTCGCCAAAATTATACGCCTGTTATATCTAGGCCATATCTTTGTCATTTGTGGTTTTATTTCACTGTGTGGTGTACAATAAAGAATAAACTAAACTAAACTAAACTAAACTTATTGGGAGAGGAGGCCTTAGCCCAGCCGTGGGTAATTCAGAGGCTGTTACTATGCAAACTTAAAACTTAACTCAAATTCCTTTATTAAATATATTATGATAGTACAATTCAACAGTACCACCATTCAAAATTTAATAGTGATCAACACATCAAAAAGCAATGAAATTAACGCCACGCAGGGATTCAGATCTATAGAAACGTGGGCCCAATAATACCTAAAAAAGAGTAACCATTGCTGTTAAATCCTATTAGTATAAATAAAGAGAGGTATTGTTGTAATACGCAATGAAAACTAATAAACCAACACATAAAACCAATGGCTAAATTTTTTTTTTGAAAAGGTTTTATTATATGATAATAGTTTTCGTCCGCGATTTAGATAGATAGTTATTATAAAAAGTAATTCCTTATTTGGATTTCATGCTTCATGGCAAATTTCATCAGAATCGGCTCACTAATTTACACGTGAAATGGTAGGAGCAGGTAAATAGATAGAATTACTTTTTCATTCATAATGTTAGTATAGCTCATTAAATAACGATATGCGCTTCGCAGTGTCATCCCACTTAAATTTACACAATTGACATGACTGCTTGACAAGCGTGAAGGAAATATTAAACCATAAGTATATGCTTAAATAAACATATAATCATTCCTAGGTACCTAAATATATAGGGCGAGGTGATGATGGACGGCATTGAGTCGTTATTAAGGTAAGAGAAAAAATGGCCAGATGTGAGATCTCAAGGTCGAGTCCTAAGCTTATAAGCTAGCCATTAGACCGATGAAGCTAACATTATTTTACATGTGACACGAACATAATAATATAAGTGATAGTATATTGTAATGATAATGAACAAAATTAATAAAGTTTTTTAAATAACAACTCACATAAATTCATACGCAAAACAGTAAAAAGTTGTTCTAAATTCAAATATCAAAACCATTTAAAATCATTCATTCAGTCAAAAACGGCTTGATAGCTCAACATAAATCTCTATAAGTCTGTAAGCCGTTTACCCCTAAAATAAGTTTAAATTGATTAAAATATATATCAACTGGTAACTGATCATGAATTACTCCCCACGGCGTAATCGTCTTCATCAAATTACCCGCATGTAATATGTTCCGGATGTCGCCGATAATCCTAATTAATGGTCACCCTACACTGCAACTTTATAATCTCCGTAATAGATTTAATGGGATAAATTTTGAGTTATCGACGTATGTGTTACTTATAACAGTAAAAATTTACTTGGTGTTAGGGCTTTGTGTAAGCCCGTCTGGGTAGGTACCACCCACTCATCAGTTATTCTACCGCCAAATAACAATACTCAGTGTTGTTGTGTTCCGGTCTGAAGGGTGAGTGAGCCAGTGTAACTACAGGGATAAGGTACATAACATCTTAGTTCCCAAGGTTAGTGGCACATTGACTATGTAAGGAATAGTTAATATTCCGTACAGCGTCATTGTCTATGGGCGATGGTGACCACTTACCATCAAGTGGCCCATATGCTCGTCCGCCAACCTATACCATAAAAAAAAGATATATACTAATATTATAAATGGGAAAGTAACTCCGTCCAAAACGTACTCACTTCCTTAACAGAAAAATTAATACAGAATTAAATTAAAATTTAGAAACAGAAACAGTTCAATAGCTTAGTTAAAAATAAGACATTTTGTAATATAGCTTAAATAAAGTATTCATAAGCGAACCCGCATAACCTCTCTATAACAGAGCACAGCACACACAGCATGTTCTAAAGTGCATAGTGCAGGATGCTTATTACGTCACGGTAGCATGCGTAAGCGATCCCGTGGCGTCCGCCGAAAGGCGGAGAGGGTACCGCTGGTTTTTTAGTGGGTAAACCCGGCGTACTTGGGCGCACTGGGCGTCCAAGGCTCCGGGGAGTCCCACATCCCCCCCCCACTTTCCATCACGTGGGGGAAGCGCGTAATGCGTTTTTCCGGGGAAAAAAAAGGTTGCTATCCTTATCATTATCCTCATGAAGAAATCCCTTAAAGGAGAATTATTTTTTGTAATTTCGTGCTTATTACATATTCAGGAGTCGAGTGAGTAAGTTTTTTTCATTGAATATTATTATAAGTTAATTTTGTGGGAATTTTAAAGAGCGACCTTTAGTACGAATTCGTTCAGATTCAAATAAGAATTTCCACCAGCTTCATTTCTGGTTTCATAATGATTTTCTTTGTTTTTAAGGCATTTTTGAAGGACAAAAATCAAAAAAATATAAAAATATTTTCTTTTCCGTCTCACATTTTTAAATTTTGTACGATATTTAATGTTTAAATATCGACAAATATTCAGTGTTTAATCGTTTTATAAAACAGGAGAAAAAAAATAGACTTTAATTGATACTTTTTTTTAAATAAATTTTTGAAATTACAAACAACAGACAAATTTTGAAAAAAGCTAAAATACGTGATAACTCAAAAATGGTTGTTTTTTACACTAGGCATATGGTTGTTAAAATTATTGCAAATAGTCACCCCTATCACCTCCTAACGGATATACATCGAATTACCAATAATTCTGTATATAGTGGTGCTTGCCTGGGTTTGAACCCGAAACCATCGGTAAAGATGCACGCGTTCCAACCACTGGGCCCATCTCAGCTTATACTATGTAGTGATTAACAAAAGCGAATACGAAATGCAATGTACGTCCCATGTATTCGCTTTTGATTTTGCCCTTTGTTTTATAATCCGAGTGATATACGAAGTGAGTTCCTACATCTGATAACTATCACGTCTGAACTACTTAACCAACTATTTTGGCTAATTGCGTGCCAAGTCCAACAGCGGCTGTCATCGCTTAATGTCAAACCCCGAAGCGCTGACACGATGCGATCCTCGCATACTCTGATAAAGCTGCCAGCTCACCAGCGAAGCGAGGACAGAGATTTATTTTTCTGCCACTACTTGAATAAAATTCAATACATCCTCCTTGGGGTAACAACAACATCAGCCTGTAAATTCCCACTGCTGGGCTAAAAGCCTCCTCTCCCTTAGAGGAGAAGGTTTGGAACATATTCCACCACGCTGTTCCAATGCGGGTTGGTGGAACACACATGTGGCAGAATTTCTATGAAATTTGTCACGTGCAGATTTCCTCACGATGTTTTCTTTTACCGTCGCGTACGAGATAAATTATAAACACAAATTAAGCACGTATATATAGTGGTGCTTGCCTGGGTTTGAACCCGAAATCATCGGTTAAGACGCACGCGTTCTAACCACTGGGCCATCTCGACTCATAGACTCATCCTTGGGGTAAGGCCTTGGCCTTTACATTTAAATTATAACAATACATATAAACAATACAAGATTAGACTTAGTATTGGGAACACACCTTGGATGAAAATGATCGCCCCCAGGCTGTTTCAAATAACAAAAATAGATCCCGCTGAATTTCTTTCTCCGGTTCTTCTTAAGTCCGAGGTGTACACACACATAGAGTACACTTATATACACTTCGATTTTGAATAAAGATTTTTTACTTTAACTTTGTCTTTATTGATTTTTAGGTGTGATATATAATTAATTGTACTTTAATTTTCCTATGTTCAATTGTTCTTTTTTATTTAAAAGGTACACATAAATTATTCAGGTCTAAATTTTTTGTAATTTTCTTTGAGCCCGGACAAGAAAAATCTAATAGATCAACAATAACTTATTTTCTTAAATGATTGAAACCGTAATCGAAAAAAATACCTTATAAAATAACCTGAAAATTATATAACCTTATAAAATCTTCGCAACATCGTAAGTATTTTCTATTTTGCAATACCGATAATTTTTCTAATTCAATTTTAAAATAAATGCAATAAAATTCTTCTATAAAGAAAATATAAAAGACAGTTCGGACGAACGATCCATTCGTTGAATGAACGATTCCATTCAATTCTAAGTAAGATATCTTCTGAATATATATTGGAAATTTTCGTACTTATAATGATGAAGAAAAATCCTTATGTCTGTGCGATCATTTAGAAATATCAACAAGCAAGAGTAACTGCTGAGTTTCTTACCGGTTCTTCTCGGTAGAATCTACTTTTCGAACCGGGTGTTAGAATCTACTTCAATTAATTGTAAAATGACCAATCAAAAGTGCTTGTAAAAGCCTACTTGAATAAAGTTTATTTTTATTTCTGATTTTGCACAGATATGTAACTTCATTCACCCAGTTATATAGGGTAAGTAACTCTTTTGTGGAACAATGTATATGTTTTTCTAACAGGATCTTAGAAAATCTCCAAATAATTCAATTGTAAAATGTTAAAGAAGCGTTTGTGTGCGATAGGAATTCTGCTTAGTTGATTATATGCATTGGGAATGAGATAATTACTTCTGCTGTTTCCAATCACGATAATATATTTTTCAAATATGAGACTAGACATAAAATCCACGGAGTTTTTATCACCGGTTCTTCTCAGATACTTGGTGTTTATTTCCGAACTGGTGATGGATTTTGGACAATAAACTAGCAATACACTTCTATATTTAATAAAGAGTTTTGAGTCTCTTTATCGTGAAATTAGGAGACTTATTCAGATTCTTGAAGATATAGGAAAACTTTCGTTTAATGGATTAGTTGTAAAACGTTGAAGAAGGTCTACTACTGAGTTGCTTGCCGGTTTTTCTTGGTAGAATCTGCATTCCAAACGGATAGTAACTTCACTTGATATAGTAAATGACGATTCAAAAGTACTTGTAAGAGCCCACTACACCTACACTGGCATATAGCTTATGACAGGGTTGTTCCTACTTTGTAGACTTAGTAGCAAGTTTGCATAAAGCCCTACCATTGAATAATAGTTATAAAAAAGCAATTTACAATGACTTACATCATTCCTGATCAATCCTAAGTAAGTTACAGTATACTAGTTAACGATCGTCGTCTAAATTTATTGACTTCCTTGTATACAAATAGACAGTCCGTAGTCAGTAAATCGTACTATGGTAATTTCGAGACGATTCCAGCCCAGCCGGGCCTGGATAAGCTATTGATCGACGAATGTATTCGCAGAAAACATCCGCATTTGTAGAAACCACGGTAGAGATTACGTGTCAAATATTCTAATACATATCGTATTTTAATTAGGAGAGTGTCTGTAATTTTGAATTAATGGCTTCTTACTAAATTTTATGGACAGATAGCTGATGTAATAAGAAGTAACGTAGAATTACGTATAAAGTCACGCTGTGATGTCCAAATACTGTCCAGTAACGCGTGACCTTTCCGCCGTCAACTCGAATGCCTCCTTACAACTTAATATCACAAAAGCTGTCTAATACGGAAACAACAACAACAGCTTGTAAATTTCCCACTGCTGGGCTAAAGCCTTCTCTCCCTTTGAGGAGAAGGATCGAACATATTCCACTACACTGCTCCAATGCGGGTTGGTGAAATACACAAGTGGCAGAATTTCTATGAAATTAGACACATGCAGGTTTCCTCACGATGTTTTCCTTCACCGCCGAGCAAAGCAAACACAAATTAAGCACATGAATTTTCAGTGGTTGCCTCGAGTTTGAACTCGAAATCATCGGTTAAGATGCACGTGTTCTAACCACTGGGCCATCTCGGCTCTGATATCGTTTATTATATAGTTATAACATAAAGTTTCCATTGTAAGTACTTGGCTTGACCTGATCCTATATTAAACATAACTTTAGTTTCTAGGAATACGTACACACACACACACACATATATACAAACACACACATATTCCTGCTTTGCCACGTGTAAAAAAAGTTAAGGAATTCAATAAAAATACTTTACAATTAGGAATTATGTACGCAGCCAATTTATCCTACTCCATACGTCTTACGCTATATATTGCTCATCCCACGCGCTCTTTAAAATTTATATTCTTTCATACATTTTTTTAATATCATTACGCGTGTAGTACAAAATAAATTCTTCATTTTTTTATTTATGAACTGAAGTCTTTAGCCGAGAAATGTATAAAACTTTACCCATAGCATTCAAATCGCTAAAAATACGGATTCCTCTTAATAAAAATAATTAAAATAAATTTTATTTATATTTGAACTAAATAGGCTTAGAGAAATCGGTTTAGAGATTTGCTCTTGAAAGACCAACAATCGGACAGACAGAGCTACTTTTCACATTTATAATATCAGTATAAATTTTGTTTTAATATTTACCATGGATTTCTTTTTCTACTATAGTATCCTCATATGTTGTGCTTAAAGAAAACCCTGGGTCTAAGCAGTGGTCTGACGATATCCCTTCCCCCCAAATAAATGTTAATGGACCAAGTCTTATCTCTCATTATGAACACAGCTTCCGAAGCGTGATATCTGTTTTTTTTTAATCCTGCATTAAGACGGACCTGTAATTAATCATAGTACCACCTGACCGATGTTATCTGAGACAGTTAGCCTACCGTACGTAGTTATATACCAGTTATTAGATAGATCAGTTGACACATATAAAAGTACATGAGCTACAATGCCATCTGTTGGCGAGTTACAATAAAATAAATTAAAGCAAAATGCACAGTATAAAAACCTCCATGAGACTCCATTGTATAACTCTGGCCTTACAGGATTGTGATATTGTAGTAGCCGAGTTTATCGGTGATGAAAAGAGCGGATAAAGAGGTGATACGAATAATTCTTCTGGTGTCGAAATCCAATCATTTCAAAATAATACCCTTATATATAACGTGCCACCAATCCCATAAAATCAAATCAAATCAAAATAAACTTTATTCAAGTAGGCTTTTACAAGCACTTTTGAATCGTCATTTTACAATTAAATGAAGCTACCACCGGTTCGGAAAGTAGATTCTACCGAGAAGAAACGGCAAAAAACTCTTTTTTAACATCTTCGCAAGGATGTAATAAAGATCTAAATATAACGTTTACATTGAAGAATAAACATGAAGAAATTTATTTTGGTGCATTTGTCAACATCGCAAATAAAATATCTTTTTCCTACAAAAAACACACCAAGATTTAGATGAATGCTTCAGGGACATATAAATCCATCCTAAATTATACGTCAACGTATACCATTTATCCAATTGCGTTGTAACGATGTACAGTAATCGTTGTTGATACTCGCTTGAGAGATTTTGGCATTGCCGTACGTACAACAAGTGGCATTACACGAACGCTGTGAATGTACAATTTCATTATAAATAAGTCGCGCAAATAACAAATTGGTGATAAAAATCAAAAATAACACATTGGCAACATAATTCCACCTAAGATTTAATTATTATAACAGAAATGGTATCACTGATAATGGATTGTATTTCTATCATTGTGAATTTGTTTTATAGTTGAACGGTCCAATGTAATTGTTGGTCAGTTATATGTCATAGATGTCTGATGATGGTAATGGTGATGGTCTTTTGACTAATATTGGTCATAGTGGTAGTTTTCAAGAAAGTCTAGCTAACTACGCGGGTATCAAAGTGCACAAATGTGTACGCAATCCGAGGTGCTTTTTGTATTCCTCATTCTTATAATCCAATGCGCTACCAACTTTGGGAACTAAAATGCCCTTCAAACCAGAATACAGCAATAACAGAGTGGGTGGTGCCAGCATAGATAGGCTTTCTGTATTCCTCATTCATATAATCCAATGCGCTACAAACCTTGGGAGTACAGGTGTTATGTCCCTTGTGCCGGTAGTTACACTATCTGAGTCACCCTTCAAACTGGATACTTTCAGACTGGATACAACAACACCGGAGCGGGTGGTGACTACACAGATGAGTTTGCACATAATCCTACCACCAAGAAGTATAATTTTTGTACCATGAATGGGGATATAAAAGTGAAGTTAGGTCATAACGGGCTCTTAACATCCCACATATGGGCTAAGGTTGATATGGAACCATCAAAGCAGAAGAATATCACGAAATAAATTATTATAAGCACAAATTAACCAAATCAACAGATAACACTCGCTGGCTTTGAACCTGACATCTCCTGTTAAGATTGACGTATTCTAATATCTGGTTCATTTCGGCTCTTATAAGGAGGAGTTCAACCGTAAATATTCCATGATAACAATTAACGATACACATCCCACTTCCATGAAACTTCTTGTTCTCGGTACTATATCACTGAAACGATATGTAAATGTATGGCACCCAAAATTGAAATTCAGCTCATGAAAATAAAATTGAAAGCGGGCCGCGCTCCCGACCTGGGTCTCGTTCGTATTCTTAGGTAATATATGAGACCTAGAATATAAATTTTGGTCTCTATACAATAAAAAATATGGCCATCGCAGACGGATTGTTATATAGAAATAAATGAAAAAAACGGACTACATTGGTAAAAAAGATATATTATTCGAAACAAGATTTTATAGATAATAAAAAAGCGTGGCGTTGATACTACTTCACTTCCAAGCAGGATATATGAATTTAAATAATTTTATTTTACTAACATGAATTTGTATTTTTTAAATGTCGAAAAAGAATAACTATTGAATTTCTTGTCGGCTCTTCTCGGTAGAATCTATTTTCCGTCACGGTGATAGCTTACAGCTCACTTAAAAATGTGCTCACTGTAAAATGACGATTCAAAAGTGCTTGTAAACGCCTACTTGAATAAAGTTTATTTTGATTTTTGAACTGGCGACCCGCCCCGGCTTCGCAAAGGTACATGATTTCGTTATACTGTGACCAAATCACATAAAATCATTATAAATAGTAGTAGCCTATGTGTTCTCCTATTTAATTAATATATTATAGTTTTCAAAGGTCAAAGATTGCCACTTTAATGAATGACACAAACGGCATCTTTATTATAATATAATGTAACTGCATTATAAATCACCGGTCAATATTATAAAAACAAATAATAAAAAAAAACTTTTATCAATATTATTTAAAAGAAATATAATTATTTTAAAATCCTTTGTACATTTACAATGGTAGAAATATGCATTCATAATTATTTTCAGTACAATGCGCTTTCATAAACTTAAAAATGTCTGTATTTATTACGCTTAGGAAGGAAGCATTTCCATGAAAGGTCGAATCAATACAAAATTAATTTGGTCCGGTAAAATATCCAACGTTGTGGAATTTATCCATTAAAGCGCTTTTTACAAGCAAAACAAGATAATATAGACTAAACCATTATTCCTATCAGCCGCTTGAGCTGAAAGCTGCAAAACATTCTAAAAATGAAGAAAATCTACTCGGCTAGAATGAGCATAGTTTTAAAAATTCAGATAAAAGATCTACTAAGTCGTATGCTCGTTCAAAATTGGAAGCAGCACAATCTCTCACGGACGAGAATCATGACCAATCAAACGAAAGCAACTAGGAAATGGCTTCTATTCGATTGGTTATGACTCTGAATACGAAAATAATCATAGACAATTTGCTCCATGATATTAAACTGCTTTCTTTTTAATTCGTCCAGCCATAATTGAACCAAGGATTATGTATAGGTATCGATCTCTGTCTTATTATAATCTTAACAGTCTTTATTGGCATTAGTAATGTAAATTAAACTTTATGTGTCAATCTATTATCCAAAATACGGTCACACTTCTGAATAATTTTATGGAATCACCATTGGAGCAAGATTTAAATGCAAAGTATAAATAAATAAATATTGGACAAAATCACATACATTACTCTGATCCCAATGTAAGTTGCTAAAGCACTTGTGTTATAGAAAATCAGAAGTAACGACGGTACCACAAATACTCAGACCGAAGACAACATAGAAAAATGTACTTTTTCTACATCGGCTCAACCGGAAATCGAATCCATGAAAACCGGGGTACACACTACTTGACCACGGAGATCGTCAAAGAGGGAAATAATGTAACGCAACCAAAACAACAGTTGACATCTAGTTCTATAATTTCCTATATTGTTACGTACCCAAGAATGAATATCACAAAAAGTTAAGACGTCTACAAAAAATTAAAAAAATATTATATTAGATATACTTAAGTAGAGGACGACGTACGCCTCTTGAACTTAAGCGTCAGCTATTTAGCAGGTACGAGATGTAATCCTAGCATCCTGCCTCTAAATCGCTGACATCCGAGTGTAATTAAAAATCCCATATCCCCTGGAGACTGTGTTCTTATAAATGAAACTTCAAAGACATCTCTTAGCATCGCAGCGGACCGTGAAACTGTACTACACGCTCGGGTACAGTTTTAAGGCGAAAGTTTGAGGATTTTGACGTTTTTTGGGTTTTAATTATCATTATATCAATAGTCCCACACAAAGCCAAAGCATCTCGTCATCTCTTAGTCTTACAGTGATTTCGGAGGTAATTGGCACGATTTCATTCCAATAATGTTTCCTCCTCAATTCCTCATAACTTCTTTAATATTTATAAGATTTTGAATTGATATGGTTATTTTTATTATTACAGTTATTTAATACGATATATTTACCATGTTTTTTATTTTTATTAGGTGGAGCTCGATATTTCGATATTATCTACGAATCTCTTGTTCACGGCTTGTTCAATTCTACGTATTCAGATAGCTACTGTATTATTTCTTATAGTTCTATTGATATTCTGCCTTACTTTAATTTATAACAGAGTTGAAGGTGGAACTCCAGGATCGACGATTTTCAGTAGAAATTCAACAATGAATCAAGAAAAACAAAACACGTGCGATCTATATCTCGTCGAACTTTCATTGAGCATCGTTTGCGCACATACTTTCTCCCTAAAACATCCATGGAAACAATTTGTCCAAATAATAGAATTTAATAATAGCGATGGTCACTTAAATTTGGTCACTAATACATACACATATTAATGTCGTTGTAGAACGACAACAACCTATTGTAGTTTCTGGTACTGGTACTCGTAGACAGAAAATGCTCTTAAAAATAGCGGTGATATTTTAGTCGCTTCCTCCTGTAATTTGTAGCGCAGCAATAATTTCATACCGCAAACGTGAGTTTAAACTAAAGGCAGGCAGCCACATACAGCCAAAAACTTTTCCTCAAACGTAGAAATCCAATTCCCTCTCCATATTATATAGAAATAATATCTACTTTTAGTATCCCGCAGTATTTTAATTTTGTAGTTTTCGTCAATAATAATCTATGTAATATAATTTTCAATCCTTCATTAGTAATGAGACTAGTTCGTTAAAGTATTTTTAATGTTATGTGTGTGTATGTGTGTGTTTAAAGCCTTTGTTTAGTCACATCTTCACATTATATATTAATCTTATAATATTAAAGCGAATACGCTTCAAAACATTTTTACAGAATTATATCTTATTTGCAACATCAGAAAAAACAAGTAATAAATTTATATTGCTAGCAAGTGTAGTCGGTTAAAACTTCGAATTCCTTACCGACAATTAAATGGCGTTTTTCGTCATTACTGTCACCACTTTTTGTTTATAGAAAGTTTTGTCTTAAATTCATCGACACAGATACAAAACAAAATGTCTAACAATGCGTTTTTGTAAGATGCTTTTAGTAAAATGTAGGTTTCGGAATAACAAAAGAGTGAAAATCTATACATTAAAAATTTGTCTGATTCCATACAAATTTAGATGAAGAATTTTTACAATATTCTTGTAAATTTCTTAACAAAAGTATAAGCTTATAAACAGAAATCATCATCATCATCATCAACTGCCTATTTTCGTCCTTTGCTGAACATAGGCCTCTCCAATTGCACGCCACTGTGATCGTTCTTGGGCTACTCGCATCCAGCTCCTGCCAGCCGTCTTGCGTAAGTCGTCACTCCACCGTGCCCGAGGACGTCCTACACTACGTTTGCCGAGACGCGGTCTCCACTCTAGAACACGTTTTCTCCAGCGGTTATCGGTTCTGCGCTAAATATAAACAGACTATTTTTTGGCAAAGGTTTTTCACCATAGCTTGTGCTTGTCGTCTATAAAAAATATGTTAACAATAAAAAAATCTTACCATTACCAAAGTTTATAGAAGATCGATCCAATTTATAGTTTATTTCCTGTTCCTACAATTATATTTATTTCGGTAGATTTGATGGATTTCGATGAAACTGAATGGTTTCTAGGTTAACATAAGTTAGAGGTCGCTATGATCCAGTAGTACAGACAGATTTATCTAAAATTGTAATTATCTAAAAGTACTGGGGCAACCTTAAAAATTAACTATCAGCAAATAATAGGTTGGATTGTTTAATACAGTTTCCCATTTGTCAAATGGAGCCAGTGGGACTTAAAACATCATATGGGGATGTTCAAATTTAACCGAAACACTTATTCAGTCCGAACAGGATCGACCTGAATCGATTGATATGAGTTACCAGCATTCCAAGCTCCACGAACTTACTTGGTGGTAGGCCTTTGTTCAATCCCGTCTGGAAAAGTACCACCCGCTCACCATATATTTTACCGTCAAACAACAGTAGTTGGTATTGTTTGAAGGGTAAGTGAGCCAGGGTAACTACAGCCACGTAACATCTTAGTTCTCAAGGTTGGTGGCGCATTAGCGATGTAAGGAATATATATTTTTTTCTTACAACGCCATTATATGATTGGCGGTTACCATATTAGATGACCTATTTGCTCATCATATAGCATAAAAAAGCAATAAATCAACGTAAGATATAAAGCAGAAAAACTAGAACGCCTGAGCTAACGACATATCTAAGTTTTCTTACATATCTTCGATCCTTGTCACGTATTTTATAAAAAACTTTACTAGACGGGCGTGACAAAGTGTGACAGATACCGCAATACTGAAAGTCTTTCGAAAATTACTTCATAGATATTGTATTCGTAAAGTTTTTATTAGGTTTGGAACACAAACTTGTGTTTTTTCTTGTTACGTATATGTATAACCTAAATCAGAGGAAGAACGTCGTATGCCCGTCGGAAAAATAATGTTAATACTTTATTGTATATGTTACAGAAGGCCTAAAAATATATTTGCTGAGTTGTATAACGGCTGTTGACTAATTAGCCTTCCCTTCCAGACGTCCTAATCTGAGAGAGATTTTTAAAATCGTAATCTGGTACAGCCTACTTATATATGTACATATAATAAAATTGGAGTGTCTGTAATATTTAAATAGCCATTTTTAAAGGTTATACCAAAATAATATTTTTTACAATTTTTGTCGTTCTGTCTGTCTGTTTGTTTCGGGACTTTCACTGGCAGATAACTGATATAATAGGGAGTAACTTACGCCTCAATCATATTTTTTTGTTATATTCAAAGGCGTACAAGGTCGCGGGCACAGCTAGTACTTAATACATTTTAAGATACTAAAGTAAAGCTTGTCTGATTATTTAGACCAAGATTACAAAGTCATAAGATTATAAAGATCATGGTAATCGTAACTGATGATTGCGTGTAAATGCTGCGAAACGTAATATGATAAAAAAACACGTTTTGAATGAACATCTTGCAAGGAATCTTGCTCAACGCCTTTTCCTCAATTAGTAATCAATTCCCTCTAATTTATCTTTTGTCTTCTTACTTAATGTCAACCATCCTTCTGCTGGAGATTTCAAAGACCCATGAGGAAAAACAAGCGGATTTATTTGACACTAATTTTCGCCCGCGATTTTACTCGCGTTTTAGGGGGTCGTTTTCATATGTTAGTCAAAAAAGTAGCCTATGTCCATCTTTGGAGTTCAAATTGACTTTATATCGCATATCATCAAATTCGTTTCATTGGTTTAGAATTAAACGAGCAACAGACAAATAGACACCGTTACATTCACCTTTATTAGTATAGATTACGCCTTAGGATGAACTAATTTTCAACCGACTTCAAAAAGGAGGAGGTTATCAATTCGTCTGTATTTATTTTTTTTTATGTTTGTTACCTCATAACTTTTTACTGGGTGGACCGATTTTGATAATTTTTTTTTTTGTTTGAAAGGTAGTGCTTCCCGTGGGGTCCCACTTTTTTTAAATTTTTTTCCGATGATGGTATCCTTATGAAAACGACATAAGTCTTAAATTTGCATTATGTATATGCGCGACAAATAGGTGAATAACTGAAAATCACGTTAACCAATTTTGATAATTCTTTTTTTACTATAAAATATATACTTCAAGGGTAATTTGGTGAAAGTTTGGTAAGGTTATAGGTGCTCAGAGCACAGGATCCATCACAAAGTAACGGAACGGAAGGGAACGGAACAATTCTGAGGAGCACGTTAGCGATACTCAGTCGAATCTTTTATTTATAGGTTATATGGATATTTGAGTCAACTTCCGTAATGTGGTTATGTTTATGTAATTATCATTGTCGAATATTATAATCAACTAGCTACCCACCCCGGCTTCGCACGGGTGCAATACTGATACTAAATATACTACAGAATTTGTTTATTTACGACATCACATCACAAACTTCTAAAATTATCAGTGTTTCTTT
Organism: Vanessa cardui; assembly: GCF_905220365.1. Classification (NCBI taxonomy): domain Eukaryota; kingdom Metazoa; phylum Arthropoda; class Insecta; order Lepidoptera; family Nymphalidae; genus Vanessa; species Vanessa cardui. Next base: position 8,441,924 of record NC_061146.1, read on the forward strand.
ACTATATTGTTCATGTATTATATACACAAACATTCCTCTTAAATCACACTATCTTTAAAAAAAAAATCGCATCAAAATCCGTTGCATAGATTTAAAGATATAAGGACAGAGAAAGCGACTTTGTTTTATACTATGTAGTGATGGAACTCCTATACGGCTCACAGTTAGGGTGCGATATGGGGCAGAATTTCTTACTATCTTTAATCAATTTTTGTGTATGTGATGTGATGTCATATGATGTACGAAATATAGTTGGCCTTTTTTTAAAGTTTTTCTGCTGAGGTCGATTACAGCTCTTTCGAGGGATCCTTGTGGTTTACGCCGCATGACGTATTAAATCCGCATTTTCGAAAGTCTATTTTTGCTTTATTCGCAAGTTTCTTTTGAAATTTTCCTCGAAGTAGTTTCTGACTCATATAAACGAAACGCTTAATCTATCCATATTAAAAAAAATAGTTAGTCAACATCAGTTTCACTTAAAATCAAAAAATAAATAAAATTTTAACAAAAAGAAAAACCGACTTCAAACAAAACACTATTTTAAAACAAATAAAAATGCACTAAAAAAATAATTGCATATTTTACATATTTTTTAGAGTCCTCCTAGGTAAAATGAAATGAAAAATATTAGACTTCTTAAAAGTCGATTTACGATTATATAATGTAGTTACAATTATTGTTATATTTGGAGTCGGTGTCAGCCAATAAAACCCTACAGTATATCTATCAAAAACAATACGAGAATACTTTAACAAATATGTTTTTTACAAATTACCTTTTACACAATAATATACTGGATCAATCAAGGAGCTCGTATCGCTTCTTTCTTTTGATTGTTGGGGCAAGGGCACCGTAGCTGACACCGGCTCCAAATATACCTTATATTCACATAAGGAATAAATATTGATAATTGGGATAGCGTTCTTAATTCGGATATCATCGGTTTTACGAATTTTGTTGACGTTATGTTCCTACAACTTATTTGTTAATATTATTTTCGTTGTTTTTTGGTAAAATAACAACAACAACTGTATTGTCTTTAATTTATTTTTCATCTGGTGTCAAGACTACGTTATAATCTTCAATGGTCCAACCTAGCATAAGCATTGGACAATATCTCATACATTACTCTGATCTCAATGTAAATAGCTAAAGCACTTGTGTTGTGGAAAATCAGAAGTAACGACGGTACCACAAACACCCAGATCCAAGACAACATAGAAAACTAATGAACTTTTCCTACATCGACTCGGCCGGAAATCGAACCCGGGACCTCGGAGTGGCGTACCCATGAAAATCGGTGTACACACTACTCGACCACGGAGGTCGTCGAAAAGTTGAGAGCTGTGGCTAAAAGAATGTCGTGAGCAGAATTTTATGACTGACTTAAAACTTTATAAGTTTTTACGATTCTTTTGATCCTGAGCGATCATGGAAAATATTTTTAAAAACCTGTTTCAATTCTGAAACATATTGAAAATCAAATACTAGATATTTTTTTTTTAATTAAGCATTCGAGCCGATTAAAACCTCCTTGCCGTGTATAACATTCATTACAGCGAGACGTCATTTTAGAAGAAAAGAGATTGCGCGTGGAGACTTAAACGTCAAACAATAATAAAAAATAATGTTATCTGATTAAATTCATTATTAAAGAGCAAAACACTATTCTCATTTTATTTTATTTTATTTATATTTGGGAAATATACAGTGTGTTATTACATAGAATTATGGAATTATAACTCATAAACCAATAAAGTTTCCACTTAAAAATAGTACAAATGTTAGAGTATGCGTGTAAAAAGACAACAGAAATCATTTCTCCACAATGAATCATTAGCGCGATCATTAGGATAAATCAAATTAATTTACTTTATTCAATATAGAAGTTTTCACTTACATTTCAGAAAATACTCGATCTGTAAAAGAATCGGCGAATTAGTTGAGTTAGTCGACTGTTTGGCTAATTACGTAGTTTATTCATTATTATTAACAAAATGTCCGGAGACAATCGCTTTATCATGCGTGAATCCCCTATTTGCAGACTTTTTCTTACAATATCTTAATCACTCTTGGTGGTAGGGCTTGTGCAAGACCTGGTTAGGTACCACCCACTCATCAGTGATTCTACCGCCAAATAACAGTACTCACTATTGTTGTGTTCCGGTTTGAAGGGTGAGTGAGCCAGTGTAACTACACGCACAAGGGACATAACATCTTAGTTCCCAAGGTTGGTGGCACATTGACGATGTAAGGAATAGTTGATATTTCTTACAGCTTCATTGTCTATGGGTTGATGGTGACCACTTACCATCAGGTGGTACATATGCTCGTCCGCCAACCTTTACCATAAAAAATCATTAATCATCCCAGTAGTTCCAAGTGCTTCACCAAGTCAAGCTTTTTGGTTAAAATGTTAACTTAAACCGTAACCAAATTAAAGATGTGTATACACACATCTTTAATATTAAAATCTCTTTCCAATGCGATACAGAAGCAAAAAACTGTACAAAAGCAAACCATACCTGCTACCGTACAGCTACTCATTTATGAATACCGGAATTTCTAGAAATAAATGGAAACCAGTGTTTAATGTTCTCAGTGGAAAAAGTTTTTTAAGTTGTGACCATTTCATGAAGTGCGTTCAAATTAGGACAAAAAAAAAATTTGCAGTGTTCTGAAAATTCAACGCTGAATTAATTCTTTACTTTGGACTTTTAAGAGAATTGTGAATTTTATATGGTCGCTAGTTTTGTCCCGCGTCTCTGTATGGTCCAGTTTATTGTCAGATATCATTTCGCGATTGTTCTTTTGTTCAGAAGCCTAACGGTCTTTATTTTTAGGTTATTGAGGTTAAAATGCGCTGTATTTACATAATATTACATTCACTCGAAAACGCGTTCGATTTAAAGAATAAGTTGTCATCTAGAAGAAGGAACTAGTCTAGATCGTTGACTTAAAGGAGACATAGATACACTTCCCACTATCTAAGGGTAAAAAATTAATTACATTCCAATCATTTTCCAAAATCGAACATGTTCTTCCGAAAATTAAAAATCTAATGTATTTTGGATTAAAATACTTGGTGGTAGGGCTTTGTGCAAGCCCGTCTGGGTATGTACCACCCACTCATCAGTTATTCTACCGCCAAATAACAGTGCTCAGTATTGTTGTGTTCCGGCTTAAAGGGTGAGTGAGCCAGTGTAACTACAGGCACAAGGGACATGATATCTTAGTTCCCAAGGTTAGTGGCGCATTGACGATTTAGGGAATAGTTAATATTTCTTACAGCGGCATTGTCTATGGGTAATGGTGACCACTTACCATCAGGTAGCCCATATGCTCTTCCGCCAACCTATACCATAAAAAAACCTAATTAGTTTGTTACCTTAGATAGTGGGAAGTGTATTTATGTTTCTTTTAAGACAACGATCTTGACTAGTTCCTACTTCTAGGTGACAACTCATTCTTTAGCTGGTGCTCCAAAAAAATCCAGAAGTTTATGAAGTAAACAAAAGTTAACAACTATTCATACGATATTGTTAATTTTTGGGTATATCCGAAGAAATTCAAATATCGGATACAAATATATTACGAACAATTCTGTGCAAACATACTCTTAAACTTATCCTAGTTTTTGTATTGATTATTTTTCAGCTGGTAAAGGTACCTCTGCTTGCCTAAAAACTCATCTTTCCTCAAGTTTGTAACTTATTCCACCTGACTCCTACAAACATCATTGACGTATAAAAAGTTATGTCGAGTTTTTACGTTCATTATAAAAGTGAGGATGATATTCGCGTTAATTGTATAACACTATACGCTTTCATTTAATCCGCACGTGTTCATAGTTTCATACATTTTCATTAAAAAATTTCCATAAATCATCGATGCATGCATCGCATTTCGCTCCAAATATTCGAATTCATTGAAATCTCGAAAAATCAACATTTCAATACCACGTATTAAAATATTTAAAACAGCTTGCGTATTGGTTAACGTGAAATCTTAATAAATAATGTAAGTTACATGAGCCGAGATGGCCCAGTGGTTAGAACGCGTGCATCTTAACCGATGATTGCTGGTTCAAACCCATTCACGTGCTTAATTTGTGTTTATAATTCATCTCGTGCTCGGCGGTGAACGAAAACATCGTAAGGAATACTGCATGTGTCTAATTTCATAAAAATTCTGCCAGGTGTATTCCACCAACCCGCAATGGAACAGCGTGTTGGAGTATGTTCTGAACCTTCTCCTCAAAGAGGCCTTAGCCCAGCACTCGGTAATTAACAGGCCGTTGTTGTTAATCAAATTAAACCGGCTGTCTTAATGCATTCGTAAATAGAGATAATACACTGAAAATAATTTCAACATCAGATGCGTTGCTTTCAATTTCCAAGTGGAAATTCTTTAATCAAGAAAATGGCTCAAGAATTGTGTCCTGTGGGACTCCTATATTTATCGAAGCCTCGTGAAATACTATCCTATTCACGTCAATTCGCTGAACTTGATTGTTCCGTTATGATAAATAGAAGATGGAGTGTAGCTTCTCTTATGCTACATAGATGTAAATTCCCAAAAGAATTGAGTGTAATTAGGCTTTTTGAAAATGAAAAAATAATAGAAAAAATCATACATAACAAAATTATGTATTATGTATTCAAATTGCTTTGATATGTAATCAATTAATTATTATATAATAGAACTAACGACAACCTGCTTCGCAGGGCGAAAATACTGATGATAGATGTACTACAAAAGATGTGTTTATTTACGATGTCACACTAGAAACCTCTATAATTATCTACTTTACTATACTTTGCTACATTGTCCATGCAAAAACCTTCCTCTTGAATCATTCTATCTATTTAAAAAAAATGCATCAAAATCCATTGCGTAGTTTTAAAGATTCAAGTATACAAAGGGAAATATGGACAGAAAAAAAACAACTTTGTTTTATACTATGTAGCAATATTTCCAAAAATCTTAACAAAGCGAGGTTATTGTTTTGCCTAATGATGATATATAAGCGTTCTTTTATAAACGTTCATAAACGATTCTTTCATAATTTATGAATTAATGATTTTCATCACACATTTACAAGACAATGATATCAACGTCAACAAAGAACGTTATTAGTAAAAGTAACAGCCTGTAAATATCCCACAGCTGGGATAAGGCCTCCTCTGCCAATAAGGAGAGGGTTTGGAACATATTCCACCACGCTGTTCCAATGCGGGTTGGTGGAATGCACATGTGGTAGAATTTCGATGAAATAAGACACATGCAGGTTTCCTCACGGAATTATAAACACAATTAAGCACATATAATATATAGTGGTGCTTGCCTGAGTTTGAACCGAAATCATCGGTTAACATGCAAGCGTCCTAACCCAGTGGTTGGCCATCTCAGCTCAAACGTTAATCAAACGATCGAATGTTATTAATCAAAACGATATACTTGTAACCTAATTTTGGCCACAGCGATCAATTTCAAGGCCAAACTAAATCCTCAGGAGAAATTATGATATATACGTAGAGTATATTTTTCTTCTGTAACAAATTCAGATAGAGCCGTAAAATAGCTTGACCTGAGAGATAAGAGTAATGCTTTTCAAGGTACGTGTAACTCTGGGCTGAAACTGAAATTCTTTTCACAGAAATATTTGATAATTTTTATTTGGTCCAATGGGAAAATAGATCCCAGGACCTCGAGACGGGAGTGTTATTATCGAGAGTTCCAACCAAAAAGAAAAATATGACATTCATAAAAATAAAACATCTTTCAACATTTAATATATACGAATAAATACTACAAGTAGATAAACTATTATATAAATGAGAAATGGTGTCGACTTCTGTACAGTACTGTCATAATACTCACATATAAATTTCACAATTTATATATTGGTTTCGGAATTACTTGACCAAAAATAGAAATAGCCAACAATACGTAGTCATTATGTCCTAACAATAAACTTAATTCTTTCGAATACATAAAAAGGTGACCACTTTACCCGACCTCCCCTATATACTAAGTAACAAATAGAGTTAACGCTTGTACTTGATTACCACTGTCATTACAACTTGATAAATGATTCACCTAACGACGTGTAGTGTATATACATCTTCCTGTATAACAGGATAAGTCCTGTAGAGTAAATTAGTGAAAAAAAATGGGGTAAGTCATCACCTATCCTTCTTATATCTTCATGCTCGACCAACCTTGGGAGGTAAGATTACTTGTGACATTAGTTACACTGACTCACTCACCCTTTAAAATCAAAATCAAAATAAACTTTATTCAAGTAGGCTTTTACAAGCACTTTTGAATCTTCTTTTTATAATTAAGTGAAGTTACCACCAGTTCGGAAAGTAGATTCTACCGAGAAGAACCAGCAAGAAACTCAGTAGTTACTCATTTTCAACATTTAAAAAATACAAAGTGAAGTTAGTTCAATACAATTATTTAAATTAATATATCCTGCTTGGAAGTCGACAGGTATTAACTGCACGCTTTTTTATCATTTATAAAATCTTGTACCAAATAATATGCCTTTTTTACCTATGTATTTTTTATAAACGATTTGAATATGAAACGGCAAAGTTAAAAATATCTGCGGCATTAAAAAAAATACTACTGCTGATTGGTGGTTTAATATCTAATTACTAGTTGCCGTGGTTTGCCTAACAGGTTTTAATCTAAACAATTTAATCCGTTTCGTAAATTCGAATCATTTGTAAAGAATATATTGGTAAAAAGGCATATTTATTCGATACAAGATGATAAAAATATTATATATGATTTATAGATGATAAAAAAGCGTGAACTTAAAACAGGTGACTTCCAGGCAGCATACATTGCATACATATATTGTAATTGACTAACATGACTGTATTTTTAAATGTTGAAAAATTTTAACTACTGAGATTCTTGCTGGTTCTTCTCAGTAGAATGTACTTTCCAAACCGGTGGTAGCTTCACTTAATATAGTTGTTAAATGACGATTCAAAAGTGCTTGTAAAGCCTACTTGAATAAAGTATATTTTGATTTTGATTTGTTGAATGTTTTTAATAGATGTACTGGTCTAATACATATTAAATAGATCTTAATAACGGAGCGTTTATACCTGACGTAAAATCAACCGCGGACTGTAAACGGGCTCTTTTCCAGTCCTAGTGTGAATGTTGAAACAAATTGCATTTATCGTTTAAGCCACGTGAAAGCACAGCGGGTGACTAACGAGCGTGCCTGCTAAGTAGCCAATCAGCATTCGCGAAGCGTTATGACGTATTACAATAGGTTGCCGAAAGGCAGTGACTATGTATAGAGTTTTTTTTATTTGTTACTATTCTGAGTGGTATATATTCCGCTTGCTGTGAAACAGAAGTTTAATATAACTGTGAAAATATTTAACTGCGTTGATATCACAATTTGCCAGCATGCTAATATGTAAAACAGTATTTCAAAAAAATAAACGTTATAAGTTTAATGTAATTGGTATTTTATAGCCGATTTTATAGTTAGTCACACATACTTAGACACTTTTTAAGCACAGATGACAACACACAAGTGAAAATTCTTTAATCAAGATAATGGTTTAAGAATTGAATCCTTTGGGACTCCTATGTTTATTTAAGCCTATCCTATTCACGTCAATTCGCTGAACTTGATTGTTCCGTTATGATACATAGAAGATGGAGTATAGGTTCTCTTATGCTATATAGAAAAAAATCGAAATTCCAGCGAGAATAATTTCTGCTTCATCAGATGCTGACTTTACATTAAGCGTGAATGCACGCCATAAGACGCATCACGCAAAGTACCATAATACAAATAATAATGTACTATATTTTCTGAACATAAGAAAAGGCCTGTACTGTAACAAAATTCCGCAGACATTTTTAACTTTGTCGTTTCCAATTCAAATCGTTTGTAAAATATACATTGGTAAAAAAAGAATAATATTCGATACAAGATTTTATAGATGAAAAAAAAAGCGTGAAGTTAATACCCGTTGACTTCCAAGCAGGATATATGAATTTAAATAATGGTATTGACTAACATGACATTGAATTTTTTAAATGTTGAAATAGAGTAACTACTGAGTTTCTTGCCGGTTCTTCTCGATAGAATCTACTTTTCGAACCGGTGTTAGCTTCACTTAATTGTAAAATGACGATTCAAAAGTGCTTGTAAAAGCCTACTTGAATAAAGTTGATATTTATTTTGACTATATTCTTAAAGAGAAAGATTGCAACTTGCTAGAGCTATTCTGTTTTTGAAAAAAATAAAACAAATTTTTAAATCTTTTCTCTTGAAAAGAAACACCTAGTTCATTCGACATTGAAATCTGCGTTTGCCAACTATAGATTCAAACATAAATTATATTTATAAATAACAAGTTATCGCACGTGGCTTCACTAGCGTTTCATATGTTAGCCAACAAACTAGTCTCTGTCCTTTCTTGAAGACCAAGTTTGATTTACCAAATTTCTTCAAATTCGCTTTATTGGTTGTGGTGGCAGTAAGAGGCAGACAGACGGACATAGTTACTTCTACATTTATATTAATATCATAAAATATTTTTTTTATATATTTTTTAATTTTATCCGATCAAACAACTAAAATGTTGGTCACCCTAAAATCCTAAGCTGATGAAATGAGGAGGTTAATACCACTATGTTGATATTTAATTAATTGAAACTACAACATCTAATTAGAGTATAATTTGAAATTAATTCATATTTGGAATTAATTTGCAATTAGTTGAAACAGCAATGAGTTGTCTATTCGTTTAATGAATAAAAGCTAAATTATCTCGACTTCCCATAAAGACTAGCTTTGAAAAAAAAGCGCAACAACAACAACGACAGCCTGTAAATTTCCCACTGCTGGGCTACGGCCTCTCCCCCTTTGAGGAGAAGGTTTGGGCATATTTAACCACGATGTTCTGAAGTTGTTTTCCTTCACCGCCGAGCACGAGATGAATTATAAACACAAATTTAATAATATTACAAAAATCCAAGTCTCCACAGATACTAAATAATTATAATATTAATTAATAACATGAGTATTCAGTGGTTCTTGCCTGGGTTTGGACCCGTAATCGGTTAAGATGCACGCTTTCTAACCGCTGGACCAACTCGGCTCGAAACACAAGTGAATTGTATTTTCATATTTAAAAAATAAAAACTTTCAAGTATTTCAATTTCGTAAATTGAAATATTGTATAAGAAACTTGCCGAAAAAATCCGCTTTATTTATTCAAACTACCCGAGTCAGAGTCCGGTTTCGAGTGACGCTAACCGAATTGAACTAGTTACAACTAGTTAGTACCGCTACTGTGGCAGATGCAGCCTCTTTCAGTCCACCTGGATTTTGCAAAGTTTCAAGCGTTAGTTTTGTAGAAAATTTAATAAACCACCACAATGTTTTCAACCTTTGTATACAATTGAATTAAGTACAGAAATTCGAGCATAATACAATTTCTGATACCGAGTTTTATAATCTGTGTCATGCTGAGCATTTATAATATTACTGCTTATTTAATTGTTACAAGAGATCCACAGATACTATAAAATTGTAGATGGATTTATTACCTGTAATTGACTTAATTAATAATAGTAGTGACTTCTAAAACTAATAACGTAATATTAGATTTTAAATTAACATGGTTATTTCTATTACTACAAGTGTTAACGTGAAGAAGACATCACTACATAGTATAAAACAAAGTCACTTTCTCTGTCCCTATATACGTATGTGTGCCTACGTTATATCTTTAAAGCTAAGCAACGGATTTTGATGCGGTTTTTTTATAGATTGAGTGATTCGAGAGGAAGGTTTTTGTATATAATACATGAACCATATAGTAAAGGAACACTAATAATTTTAGAAGTTTCTAATGTGATGTTATAAATAAACAATTTCTGTAGTATATTTAGTATCAGTGTTGGCGGTGCGAAGCCGGGGCGGGTCGCTAGTTCGTAAATAAAGTCGAAATATCGAGCTACACCGAAAAAAAAAAACATGGCAAATATCCCGTTTTAAATATTTCAGTAATTATATATGTAGATAATTTATATATTGACGACGTGTTACACTGCTAATATAAAAAGGTCAACTTTATTATCTTAGTGTGAGTGACAGCTACGCTTGTCATTCACGAATCGTCAGACTAATTTACTAGTGTGCTTTCTTAGTGTATTTCGACATATGAATAGCCTACCAATGTAGATGATAGGAGCCAGCGATCGTTAAGCCAATTTTCCTTCCGATGAAAACCCTTTTGGTTAGGGAGGGCGAATGATACATCCTTAAACACTATCCCTCGCACCTGTTATCTTTAAAAAAAAGGCTACCCTATATGTATTAACTCAAAACTACCAAACAGATTCTTATTACGAGTTTACAGTAATAGATGCAGAGACTTGTGTAAATTAAATAAGATATATATTCGTTTTATGTAGATCTATACTATATTATCATTAGACTACATATATACAAATAAATACACTTATAGAAATTAATTTCATATACTATTATTCATCTTTCACACAATTTATAAAAAATCGTAGAAAAAAAGTGCCTTCAAATACTTTTACTTTAGTCTCAAGACGATCAATAATATATTAATAATAATAGCGAATAATACAGCTCCTTATCATACTAAAAGTAACTAGACAGTCCTGTATATACTGCTATGTGTATTATACACAAGTATATAATATACATAAACTAGCAGAGAGCTTCCTTTGTTGCTTCAGTCGCCTTTGACACTGATTCTCTTCCTCCCTTTGTCCTAACGCCAAAAAATAGTACAAAAAATTGCTCTTTGACCTACGAATGCCACAGGAGGACTCATTAAGGCTTGCAAATTGAATTGTCATAATGTATTATCAACCCTTTAATCTTTATGTAATTACATAAAAAAAAATTCAAAGTAACATATAAAATCGTTGCACATAAATTTGACCTTGAAATTGTATACTTCAGTTAGTCGGAAGTTACACAATAAAAATCAAAGTTTACTTATTTACTGTGTAGAAAAAGTAAAGTAACAGCCTGAAAATTTCCCACTGCTGGGTTAACGCCTCCTCTTCCACTACGCTGTTCTAATGTGGGTTCGTGAAATGCACATGTGGCAGAATTGCATTGAAATTAGACACACGCAGATGCACGCGTTCTAACCACTGGGCGATCTCATCACAGCTTTATTGTGTAAACAATTATGATTATAATCCTCAACTTATTAATTTAACTGTTTTACATTTCGCGCAAAGACCAGAATTCTGATGCAGCGGTGAAAGGGTGCTATCATTAGCTTCTGATTCACGAGATCATGATATATGTAAATGCAGTTTTTAATAAACACATACATATATCAACAAAATACTGACCGTGATAACGAGATTTTAAAAACCTTCGATAACATTCACTTGAAATTGAGTATAGTTGCGAATTTTGCAACCTAAGGTCACAATTTTGGTGTAAACATTTTTGGAAATTTTGGGGTAAAACTGTATGAATGCTATTACATAAAATGTTATAAAGCTCCATTATCAAGAAGCAGATTGCTGTATTCTCATTGAGGATGAAGATATTTAATAGAATTTAATAGATATTGAATGTAAAGTAAATGATTCTTATTTTCACGGTCTAATAACACACATGCAAGTACCGACTACAAAGGCAAGTTACAATCAAGTAACTGGTTATTCACTTTGATCCAAACATTCCTCTGATCCAAGTCGTACTCAAGGAACATCACTGACCACTTAAACCCTAATGCCAGTTAAGATGGCCGCCATTCTCAGATTTGTGTGTCACTTTGAGAACATCGATTAAGTCATGTGGAAGTAATGGTTATACCTAATTCCAATAAAATTTCACATTTTACGATGCATTTATTTTTAGTTGTACATAAAAACGCCTTCATCTGTACTAATATTATAAATTTGAAGGTGTCCTTCTGTCTGTCTGTTTGCTATCTTAAGGCTAAATCACAGCCGAATTTAAGGATGGATATGTCATTGTTATGGTATTAGACACATAACTATAGTTTTGAGATGTTGGGCATGAAACTATGGTTTAATGCCTCACGATTGATTACCGCGGACGAACTAGTTTTCAATCAGAATTATATTTTTGTACAATGAATTTGACATATTATGACCGATCTTATAGTAGTATAGTCGGCTACAGCAATGATTTTCAATGAAAGCCAGCCGACTACGGAATACATTTGTATTTGTAATCATGTACATGTCTTATCACGATCAGACCGAGGTCCGAGGTGTTTATCAAGACAGGAGAAAGTGTAAATACCACCAACTACCACGTACCAAACTCCTTTTGAGGATTCTTTTGAGGATTCCTTAATAAGTACACCAAATAACTAAAAGCACATCACAACATCTTAGTTCCAAAGTTTGGTCGTGCATTGACGATGCGATTGATGGTTGCTATGACGCTGATACGATATTAGGATACTGGTGGTCATATATCATAGTCCATTTGCTATTCTGTTACGTTAAATAAAAATACACTGGCTCACTCACCGTTCTAACCGGAACTAGTAACTGGAAAAAGTATAAAGTATTGTTGTTTGGCGGTAGAATACCTTATGAATGTGTGGTAGCTATGGTGGTGTTTGGTATCTTGCGGGAAGGCATGCCGAGGGTAACAAGTGGAGGGTAACAACTCCACTTCCACTTAACAGGTGAAGTGGTTCATATGCCTTCCTGTATAAAAAAACCTACCTAGCCAGATTGGCAGGAACTATTTTTTTATCATCTAAATGTAGTATGTAAATGCAATTATATCTGTATAGTATATTTAAAAATGATAATTAAATTAAGAGTTAATCCTATCGCATTTGATATCAAAGGTCTTATTTTAGAGATCTCGGATGCTGCGGGCAGGGCACAGTCGAGATAACAACTCCATGGCTCCTAATTCCCGAAAGTTTTAACTAACTGATGTAATCTATCGATACGGGTCTGTTAATGTATTATGTAAACATAAATTTGTGTTTTCACGCTGTAAATAGAACATAAAGATAACACTAGCTTAGCGGGAGATTACCAAAGTGTGTGTGTGGAAACGACTTCGTGTTTTAGTCAGATTATATTATAAGCCGGCCAAATTAAGTGGTACATTTTATATCAAATTAAATTTTTATTTCCATTATGAACTGTACTCAATATTTTGTTAATTTAATAAATATTCATTTACATTGAAATAATATTTTGTATTTATAGTAGGTATGATAATAAATTGTTTCTAGGGTAGCCAAATGGCAAAAACGGTCTTCAAATATATAGAGGTTTCTAAATATATATTTTTTCTAATCTGAATACTTTGCACGAGAGACGCTCCAAATGGTAAAATATGTCCCCAACCTGTATCTTCGAAAATAAAAGAATGTTAAAACTAAAAAAATATATGATATACCATTCACCACCTAAAACTGTTTGAATGGAATCTAGTAAGTTTGTTTTTAGTACATTCAATCAAATCAAATTAAAAAAATAAAAATTTGAATTTCATAAACATAAACCTTGTTACTTACTGCTACGGATGCCTTCATAGGCAAGTACTGACTCACACTTGGCCAAATACTTTAGCGCTGTATGAAATACTAATCACATATAATACAATGTATAGATATTACAAAGTCATCTTACCGTTTTCGAATAGTAGGATAGGATAGTCTTTCTTCAGAAACACCCGGACCGACCTCCTCGAGGTGCTGAACGAGACGGGCTGCGAGGATCTTCTCGAAGAGTTTGCCCGTCTCGTTCAGCAGCACGATTGGCCTGTATGCCGAAGGGGAATCCAACGGCCGACCTTCCTTCGGCAACAGGACCAACTTCCCTTCTTTCCAAGGCTTCGGAAACTGCCCGCTGCACAGACACTCGTCGAACAGCTCCCGCAGCCTTGCGCTTGGTATTCCAGGGCGTCGCATAGAACACGCCCAGGAACCCCGTCCGGACCCGGCGCCGTCTTCTTGGCCTTCAAGCGACCGAGGGCCATCTCCATCTCCCGCTCCGTGCTACTTTTTTCGCCTGACACAACAACCAACACGCTAAAATGCCTGTGAAGCCGCGGGCGACTACTAGCTTTTTAATTGTTTGCTTATTCGTTCTGATATTTATTTCCTTCCTTCATCAGATTTGAGTGCAGTCACGTCTCGTTACTAGTATAATGTATTTCCATCTAGGTTAATGTTGCTTTATTTATTTAATATCTTCAATAGACTACTAGGGACCCTTGTCCCTTTATACATATTATACTTGTTTATCTAATACGATCCTCATTACGAGGAGCCCTTTTTGTGTCCTTCAAGGGATAAAATGGAGTTGTTAGATAAGTGTCAGTATTACCTGTACCTTTAAAGGTATCTTCTGAAACTGAATAAATATAAAGATACACTTAACTATGTCTACGTTTATTCTCAGATTTTACATTTATATTAAATACACTTTGATTATTTTAAGTCAGATTTTATGTCAATAGACAGATGAAGCGTTCCCAACATAATAAGTGAGTTATATAAGCGAATACAAAACGAAAATCGAATATAAATTATCAAAAGTTCGAAAAGTCCCATATTTTTGTTAATACGACATAAATTAATAATTGAAAGTGTTAGCAATCTGTTATTAACACTTTTGAACCATAATATAAAAAGTGTTAGCGTTATATATTGATAAACGAAAATGATTCACGGATTAACAAACTGTGTTATAAATATATTCAGTTGAGAATTTTTTTAAGCTCTTGTTTTTTTAAACATAATTTTTCAGTCTTATTTCAGAAGATATATTTGTACCATTTGTACTCCTATCATCATATCATACATTGCTCTGATCTCAATGTTAGTAGCTAAAGCACTTGTGTTTTGGAATATCAGAAGTGACGACGGTACCACACACCCATGACCCAACACCCAGACCCATGACAACATAGAAAACTAACGAATTTTCTACATTGACCTCAGAGTGGCGTACCCATGAAAACCAGTGTCCAAACTATTTGACCACGGAGGTCGTCTTGGAGTGATGGAAAAACCTTCGTTAAAAGTATGACACGCCTTATTCCCTCCACTATTGACAGGATACCAGCCCTCCTCCGTTTTTTGCCCAAAGGATCGGAATTTATACATATATTTTTTTTACATATCTTTTTTGCCACATATCCAATCAGTCATTTGTACAGTATCTGTTTTAATAATTAATTTAGTTGAGGCCATAATGATAATAATTCTTATGTCAATTATTTATTTATTAAATCCTATGTATATCCTAATATTCATTTCAAAGGATATTATTTGCGAAGCCTCTGTTTTTGATTAACATTTGTACAGAAACGATAATTGTTGTTTATTTTTAATTTCACTTTTGAAATGTTGAAAATTAATCAAACGTTGAGATATTTTTGCCACATATATATATTACGTTGAAAACATATTCGAGTAAAAATTAAAATAACAAAATCGATTAAAGTCAAACTAAAACTCAAAATCAAATAACTTTATTCAATCTAGAAGCATTATACTTTATTATTGATGGTAAAATTAAACACTACCGGTTCGGATCAAGGATTACCCTGACCTGAGAAGAACCGGCGAAAGAAACTCAGCGGGTCTTTTTTTGTCAAATTAATTAAATACATTTTGTATATGAATAGACACAGCCAGGAGGCGACCGTTTCATTACCGAAGCGTTGTCAAATCGAACATTCTATATATAATATATAGAATCTTCGATTGATACAATAGTTTTAATAATTACACTAGACTGTCTATATGAATTTTATAATTTATGATGTTATCAGAGATAAGTATGATTAGTCCAGTGGGAAGAACACTTGTATTTCACCCAAAGATTATTGGATTAAATTCCAGGTAAACTTCAGATAATTTTCAGTAAGTTTATTAGTAATTCAGCTCGTACTGATGAAAGGAAACATCGCAAGGAAAGCAGGTAAACTTCCATGAAGCCGAATTGGAACAGTTTAGTGGAATTATCTCCATTCTTTAAGATTGAATAATCCTTCAAGTTCTGAATCTGAGCATAGAAAAGGAGTATTTACAAAATCTGTCAAAAATCAAGTCCAAATAATTTATGTTCTTGGTACTCTGACTAAAGTTAAATTACGAACACCTAAAATTTGCAGTTGACTCGAAATTCCAAACCTGTTCCAAGTAAAATTACTAACGAAATTTTAGCTATATTAAACTAACTCTGAACTCTGCATATTACCACTAACACATGCAGCAAACAAACATAACTTCGATATTAATAAACCAGAACTCAACGTCTAAATCGACGTTTTAATCTAAAGTACGTTATCAAAACCCCTAATCCAAATTCGAATTCAATTTAACGAAACTTATAAACTACACGCCCTGCGGTAACAACAAAAACATCGAAACTAACCTCATTCATTCCAATACGGTCCCTATTTAATCTGTGACAGAAGTTTATAATCTGTTACAATACGAAACGTCAAACGTAAATTTTCCCGCGCAACTGTGCACAACGTCAAACACGTTGGGGCGATATCACACGGTGCTTGTTATATGCAAATTAATGTTAAGGACGATTAGATTTCCATCAAAAGCCAATATCGTTTAATGGTATTTGCAGGTTTTAAGCCTAAGTGATATGTGTATATAGCTTAATGAGAATGTTAATTTTCATTAATATTAATCACTGTTGAACCAGCTGGCAGGGAATTTTCCGAACGAATATGACTCGGTGTACACGCGAGAGATAAGTGGACTGTATATTTTAGTTGATTAAGAAGGGGTTTTGTTACCTCAAATTCTGGGCTCTTGATTTTGAAGACACTCTCTCCTTCTTGGGAGTGCTCTCTTGATCTTCACACACTCGAAGAACACGCCAGGGGATGGGTGATGTTATAGGAGAAAGATAATAGTAAAGTAAAGTAAAGTAACAGCCTGTAAATTTTCCACTGCTGAGATAAGGCCTCCTCTTCCATTAAAGAGAGGGAGCCTTCACCGCCGAGCACGAGATGAATTATAAACACAAATTAAGCACATATATATAGTGGTGCGAGCCTGGGTTTGAACCCGCAGTCATCGGTTAAGATACACGCGTTCTTACCACTGAGCCATCTCAACTCCAGATAATAGTCCGTTACACTGGCTAATTTCGAAGCGTCGTGCACTCACATTGCCCACGTTACCGCGGCCCACACGAGAAATGAAATACGTCAGACGTCAAAATCATGCCATGGATACATTATTGACGTTTCAATACACGCATAGAACCTAAATACGCTACACTTGGAAATGTTTGATGCTGGTGTCGATCACCAGGTAATCCAATGTTGCATATGTCCATGGATGGTAATCACTTTGATGATCACAAGTTGAAGTCAAAAATCTATATATGAAGAAGTGTTCAACTTACTTATTAATATTTAAAATCTACCAGCGGTTCGGAAACAAACATCTCGGAACTACGACGAACCAGCCAAAGAAACTCAGCGGCATTTTTTAAATGTCATATTTTATATTCTTTTGATACAGTAGGGCTTTATGCAAGCCCGCTTTGGAATGTACCACCCACTCATCAGATATTCTACCGCTAAACAACCGTACGCAGTATTGTTGTGTTCCAGATTGAAGGGTGAGTGAGCCAGTTTAACTACAGGCACAAGAGACATAGCATCTTAGTTCCCAAGGTTGGTGGCACATTGACGATGTAAGGAATAGTTAATATTTCTTGCAGTTTCATTGTCTATGGGTGATGGTGACCACTAACCATCAGGTGGCCCATGCGCTCGTCCGCCAAGCTATTCCATAAAAAAATACAATAATGATCGTTGCTAATTAAACAAATTAAAATTAAAATGCGATTTAAGAGCAGCTAGTTGAAAATTTGAACAATTAGGTACATCGCTTATATCTAGAGCTACCAATCGGATTGGATAAAATTATATTATTATAGCCCGTTTACTAAAAAACGTTGATGATATGGTGACTAA
The DNA here is from genome assembly GCF_905220365.1 of Vanessa cardui. NCBI lineage: Eukaryota > Metazoa > Arthropoda > Insecta > Lepidoptera > Nymphalidae > Vanessa > Vanessa cardui. The sequence continues at coordinate 8,459,949 of NC_061146.1, forward strand.
CCAACTGCGCACAATACATTGAAGTGCACAAGTGTGTCCGTAAACACAACTCGCTCACTCACCGTTCAATGGATAAGGAAACGCGAAGGAAAAGCTTTACGATGCTCACAGCATTACTGACTTGCAAACTTCGTGCTACTGCTAAGTTGGTTACTAACATAACTTAACAACTCCAAGCAGCTTTACCGTAACCATAAAGGTGAACTAATATAGCAGACTTTGTAAATTACATATAATGCAAAATTTACGTACATACACGACCAATAGAAATAGCTCCCTATTGCGCCATTCGACGCTATTCGTTGCTATAGACTTACGCATCAGAGAAAGCAAGTGCATGTAAATCGACGTGTCAAATTGACGAATATATTCGGTCATATGATATTACAAGTTATTACGTTTGTGTAAAGATCATATTCACATGAGAAATAAATATTGATAATTTGGGATAGCGTACTCAATTCGGATGTGATCGGTTTTACGAATTTTGCCGATGATACATCTACCTTAGTTGTGTCGTACTATAGCAGATTTAATATAATAATTACTAGTGTCTTGCCCCGGCTTCGCACGGTTACAATACTGATACTAAGTATATGTCGGAGATATAGTTGGGTTGTCAGCTTCCATTGCAATTAAACGCAACCATTTAAATATTATTTATTACATGATATTAACAATTTTATAAATTCTTCGAAAAAAGTTTCAATGCGATGTGTCGTTGCTAAAACAATCTTCGTTTCTAAAGCGTTCTTCTAGAATGAATCAAACGGATATTCACAACTACAACTTTTATAATAAGTTCATACAATTACTGCAAATTCATTCTTGAAATATAGTTTAATATTAAAAATGAATATTTATTATATATAATAGATGACTTAAAATATAAACATCGTTATTTGACAACCATTACCGATAGATGGCGACTTGCGCCCATATGTACTACAGATTTTTTGTTTATTTACGACATCACATTACAAACTTCTGAAACTATCAGTGTTACTTTACTATGTTGTCCATGTATTATACATAAAACATTCCTCTCGAATCACTCTATCTATTAAAAAAACCGCATCAAAATCCATTGCGTAGTTTTAATGATTTAAGCGTATAAAGGGACATAGGGACAGAGGAAGCGACTTTGTTTTATATTATGTAGTTATTCACACATCAAACATAAGTAATACACACACGATGATATTAAGTGATAGATTTGTGTTTTGTTCTTTTTTTGAAATAAAATAAGTAAGCGGGCAGGCTAATTAGGGACTCAGGTAATGATCACCGCTGCCTATATACCAGGGCACCGTAAGATATATAAACCTGCCAATACAACAAGAAATTGCCACCAACTTTGGAAACTATAATATTACACTTCGAAAGTGCTTCTAAGAGCCTACTTATATTAGTTGGTTTACCACAAAACTACGCGTTTATTAGGACATTCGTACCTTTTGTTTTTTTAGTAAATTGCAATCAAAAATCCTCTTTTATTTACTTCACATCCACGGCTGGAGCTCTTAAGAAGAGCATAAACGAATTCTTATGTGAATCATCCCGTAATCACTGGGACAAAAAACTTCTTAAGCTAGTAAAACATAAGATATTTTCATACAAAGATCATTGAATGTTGTGGTAACATAAAGATATCCCACTACTTTATATATATCTGTGAACACATACACTATCTTAGTTTTCAATGTAACTTGCCCAAGTCAAACAAAGCGTCACTCGTAGCGACGCGCCCGAACTTCTGTATTTAACTCGACCGAACGTGACCACAGACATAATACAAGTTATCCAACTAATTTTATATTCTGTATCTGTCGGTACGGGTAATCCGACAAGTCGACGCAGACCCTTATTTGCCTGCACGCCAATATGTTCCCTGGGTCGAAATGATTGGTGCGAATTGTGCACGAGGTCAATTCGAAATTCGAATCGCTGTCCAAGTTATATTAAGATTTTTTACGTCAATTTTACTTAATAGGCTTAGGAATTACGATATTATGCCATATGCCTGTAGTGGTACTAACTCAAACGACCTTTCAACTGTAAGGTTATTATACCAAGTATTGTGTACTGCTAGATCATGTACTGAGTGGACCTCTAATCAAACAAAGCACAAAGCCCTACCAGCATGACTGTTCGATCTGTTATACACAGAGTGGCAGTCAGTACATGATAATAATGACTAACAAATACACTTTATGACGTTTCCAAAAATTCGTTTAAAAAATAATAATTAAAAACACACTAATAAAGTAGTTTGTCGTTTGTTGAGTATCAAGAATAGCTGTCACACCAAGATCATAAGTTGATTTGTGTGTAGATTATAACAATTAGAATAATTGTTAAAAGAATCAATCGTAAATAACTATACAGTCAATGATAACACGATAAACAATACAATATATTTTTTATCCAGTAAATACAAATTTTTCAACACGACATTAATAACAAGAATTGCACGCTATTTAATCTTAAACAACAGGCAACACTAATACTTCACTTTAATAAAAAAAAAACACTTAGCTGTCAAAATTTACCGCCATAATTCCTCCTGTCACTTGCGCCACAGATAAAACAAACGGTCCGGGTCCGCATTATCTGCGCCGTGCTTGAGTTGGCAACGTTTCGGTCAACTCACTTCTAGTGCCATTAGAGTTTGCTCTCACATAAAAGCTTTTACTTGATTCAGTTCGGAATTTTACCGTTTAACGTTAATTTCGAGCCTTAATTAAGTAATTAGGTTTATTCGTTAAACTTCAGATTTATGATATCCTCACTTTTAATTGAAACATTTACATTCCATACACGCAAATAACCAGACATTTATACTCTAGCGAACCCCGGATTCGCACGGGTGCAATACTGATACTAATTTTACTACTGAATTTGTTTATTTACGACATCACATAAGAAACTTCTACAGTTATCGGTTTTTCTTTACTATATTATTATATATAGTGTCACTACAGGCACAAGGGACGTAGCATCTTAGTTCCCAAGGTTGGTGGCGCATTGACGATGTAAGGAATGGTTAATATTTCTTAGAGCGTCATTGTCTATGGGTGATGGTTACCACTTACTATCAGGTGGCTCATATGCTCGTCTGCCAACCTATTCCATTAAAAAAAAATTATCCATATTTTATATACAAAATCCTTCCTTTTGAAAAACTCTATCTATTTAAAAAAAAACCGTAAGAAAATCCGCTGCATCGTTTAAAAGATTTAAGCATACATAGTAATATAGGGACAGAAAAAGCGACTTTGTTTTATACTATGTAGTGATAAGAGGTAGATTAAAATAATTTGAATACTACTATTTTAGTGTATTTGTAAAGACATCAACTTAAGGCATTGTTCACACTAGTACATAAGTCATGGTTTCATTATAAGATATGCAAGTTTTGTTTTTAATATTAGAGTAAAGTAACAGCCTGTAAATTTCCAACTGCTGGGATAAGGCCTCCTCTTGAAATTAAACACATGTAGGTCCTTACGATGTTTTCCTTCACAGCTGAGCACGAGATGAATTATAAACACAAATTAAGCACATATGTATATATATATATATATATAGTAGTGTGAGTTTGAACCCGCAATCATCGGTTAAGATGCACGCGGTCTAAAAACTGGTATTATTCGAAAAAAAAATTAAAATATTCAAAGAGTTTAAATATGCGAGTGAGCTAGGAATTTTAACGAAAAATTTTTAAAAGGTGTTATTACCATAGCGATCTTGCGCCCCAGCGGAGAAATAAAATATTCATATAGCATAAAATAAAACGCAAGAACAAACGGAAGCGTTGCAACTTGACATGGTTATATATATTTTTTTTTAATTCTAGAACCTTCGCAGCGAATTTTCATCACATTTGAATATACTCCTCACTAATTTTCATATTCTCTCTGATATTTAAGTGCCAATTAGCAAGTACTTTAATGTTGACGAGTGCGAACTTAATTTACAAAATACTCGTATTTTTTGGTAAGTTTTGATATGAAAATAAAATATATATTTTTCGTTACATTCGAAAACTTTAATAAGTCACTGACAGAATACGTCTGTGCTATCTTGACGGTAATATTTAATGATCTTAATGGGATTCTTAATTCGTTAGACATTAAAAATGAGACGACAGCTTTTAATTTAAGGTGGAAAGGCAAACGGGCTTCGTGATAAGTGATCACGTCTGCCCGTTAATATTTGCACTGCAAATAACAACTAAGATCTCACATCCCACTTTATTAAAGTAGGCTTTTACAATTTAGAATCGTCATTTAACAAACTATATTAAGTGAAACTACAACCGGTTTTGACTGCAGATTCTACCCAGAATGACCGGAAATAAATCAGCACTTATGCTTTTTCAACATCTAGGATATGTTAGTAAAATATAATTATAGTACGACACAACTTAGATGTCGCATCGGCAAAATTCGTAAAACCGATCACATCCGAATTTAGTACGCTATCCCAAATTATCAATATTTATTTCTCACGCTAATATGATCTTTGCACAAAGGTAATAACTTGTAATATCATATGACCTAATATATTCGTCAATTTGACGAACCGATTTACATGCACTTGCTTTCTCTGATGCGTGAGTCTATAGCAACGAATAGCGTCGAATGGTGCAATAGGGAGCTATTTCTATTGGTCGTGTAAATCGGCAGTAATCGGTTTTATTTTCATTCAATTGCATTTTCCGATGCTACATCTAATTTTTGTCGTACTATATATATATATTTAATACATCTTCCTGAAGTCAACAAGTATTTGCTCTACGTTTTTTATCATCTGTATAATCTTGTAATGAATAATATGCCTTCTTTACCAATTCTTTACAAATAATTTCAATCCAATCCATCAGCCCATTTCAGTCCACTGCTGGACATAGGTCTCTCCAATTGCACGCCACTGAGATCATTCTTGGGCTACTCGCATCCAGCTCCTGCCAGCCGCCTTGCGTAAGTTGTCACTCCACCGTGCCCGAGGACGTCCTACACTACGTTTGCCGAGACGCGGTCTCCACTCTAGAACACGTTTCCCCCAATGATTATCGGTTCTGCGACAAATATGGCCAGCCCACTGCCACTTCAGACTTTGGTTCTCGCGGATCGCCTCATTGTGATCCCGCAGAAAAACGCCGAGCAAAGCCCTAATAATACCATTATAGTACAAAAGTAATAATAACACAAATCATTTGAATTTATGAAAATAATGCTTGTAAAATCCTACTTGAATAAAGTATATTTTGATTTGGTTTGATTTAAATTATATCATAATTATTCGCTTCCATCCTCCCATTAAAATACAAAAGTCAAAATCAGACGAAACCTTGAAAATAATGACATTTTAATTCCGAATTTCAATAATCTCAATCCTGTTAAAACCGGTTATCAAAATCGAGGGATATCTAAATTATAAATGAGATCTAAAATCCTTTGTTTATTAATAATACTCTATGTCATGCCATTGTAAATAATTGGATAACATTAATAAATTTGTTATTGTAAATTAATCAACAACTACAAATTTTAGATATAGTACGACACAACTTAGACATAGCATCGGCAAATTCAGTAAAACCGATCACTGACGATTTATACAACCAACAGAAATAGCTCCCTATAGTGCCATTCGACGCTATTCTTCGTTAAAGATTCCCACGTTAGTTCAACCCAAAAACGCAAGTGCAATTAAATCAAAGTGTCAAATTGACGAATATATTAGTTATTGTGTAAAGATCGTAAAAAATATTGATAATTTGGGATAGCTTAATTCGGATGTGATCGGTTTTACGAATTTTGCCGATGCTAAATCTAAGCTGCGTCGTGTTACATTTTCGACAGGTAATAATAGTTATCATGACATCGACCCATTGTTTGACATTTCCACGTTAATTTTGAATCGCTCAAATAACATGGCTCAATAGATAAATGTCGTAATTGCCAGAACACTGCAACCTAAAATCGACCATTGTTCAAAGATTCTAAGAAAATTTTCTCTTTACTCAATTTATGTGCCATTGTTTGGGAAAATACATGAACGCCTTTTATGACTTTTTCACTATCAGCTTTATATATGTTATGAAAGTTTCAGGTGTATAATTATGTACAGAGTTCGAGCAATTTTGACCGAATTCTAAAAAAGGAGTTTATCACTTCGACATGAGTGTATGTAACATTGTTAGAATTGAATAATATTTGAGTGCGTTAGTCCATTTTGGAGCTGAGATGTCCCAGTGGTTAGAACGCGTGCATCTTAACCGATGATTTCGTTTTCAAACCCAGGCAAGCACCACTATATATAATATGTGCTTGATTTGTGTTTAGAATTCATCTCGTGCTCGGCGGCGAAGGAAAAAATCGTGAGGAAACCTGTTTGTGTCTAATTTCATCGCAATTCTGCCACATGTGCCACCAACCCGCATTGGAACAGCGTGGTGGAATATATTCCAAAACCTCTCCTTCATGGGAGAGTAGGCCTTAACAGTAACTTCCCAATAGTGGGAAATTTACAAGCTATTACTTTACTACTTTTTCAGTCCATTTTTGCTTCCTAGTACGTGTGCTTAATTTGTTAAGTTAATGTTTGTCCACGAATTTCTCGAAAGCAAAAAGTCGTATCGAGATAATAATTTTTAATTTAAGTTAGATATACCCCAACTAAGAGAACAGTGTAAGTTTCATTAAAATCGGTCGAGTAGTTACATAGATATATATATTTTAGTTTCATTCACTACCTGTTTCTAATTTTGAAGTCAGTTTTTATTTTTCGTAAATTTTATGGAAATATAAACTTCTAGTAAAACAAAATCTCACCTAGCCTAGTATATATGCTCAAAAGTTGTTATGCTGTTTTATTTGAAATGTTATATCGCCATAGTTCGTTGAATTGTTTTGGCAATTATATTACAGAACAGAACTCAAATCGTAAAAACTGTAATCGCTGCAAAAACTTAAGAACAAATATAAAACATATTTCGTTGATACGAAGCTGCTTTCGCTGTATATTATGTACTAAGTAACACATAAAATTAATAATTTAACAATGTTTGAAATTAATTAAATAACAAGATATTAAATGCACTATATATTCATTTTAAACAATTTTATAGTAAAACATATATTACAGAAAGAAAGATTTGTAAAGGTAGCCTTAAGGGGGATGAAACGATTTTTCCCTCCGTGACGATTGAATTCGTTCCAAAAACAAATTGAAAGTTTAAAATAAATATTACAGAAAGGAACAGATAAAGAGTAGGAAAGGTCACCTTAAGGGGGTGAAACGATTTTTCCTTCTGTGACGATTGACATAAAACCAAAAATATTTTTATTATAATTCAATTAAATTCTTAGTTTAATGGCTTTTATTTGTGCCGGCAGGACTTTATTTTAATGTTTATATTCCCGCCTTTACTTATAGACATAAATGATAAGTGTTGCCAGTGAAATAAACAAAATCTCCTTTTAATAACATAATATGATAAGGGATTGACCTGCCGCTATAATACCTAACATTTAGTGGCCAATACAGATATCTCTAACGATGAGATCGCTTAACCTAATGCGGGCTCATAGCTAACGACCAAATGACGGGTTTATTGTATTCCGACTAGACAATACCCACATCGGAATCACAATCGTCTATTACGACAAAGATTATTAAACAAAACACTACGATTGTCCGATATGTACCCGAATTCTTATCTGAATTCTGATACATCATCTTTACATAGTATAACAAAGTCGCTTTTTCTGTCCCTATGTCCCTTTGTACGCTTAAATCTTTAAAACTACTAAAAAATTGACATTGACACTATACTAATATGATGCTGATAAATTAAGATGTTTGAATATGATGTCATAAATAAATACATTTTTGTTTACATTGTTAATTCTGGCTGAATCCTACAATTTTCTATAAGTTTTACTGTTTGTGAAAATGCCATACCATGTATAAATTGAGTCCTTATCTTATAGTAGTAACAGTACGTAGTATTGTTGTGTTCCGGTTCGAAGGATGAGTGAGCCAGTGTAACTACAGGCACAAGGGACATAGCATCTTAGTTCCCAAGGTTGGAGGCGCATTGACGATGTAAGGAATAGTTAATATTTCTTACAGCTTCATTGTCTATCGGCGATGGTGACCACTTACCATCAGGTGGACCATATGCTCGTCCGCCAACCTATACCATAAAAAAATTAAATTATACATGGTCATAAGTTTTGTAAACTCATATATAAAAACTTCTTTTTGTCATATTTCCTTTTAATGTCAATAAATTATTGTTATAATTATTATTATTGTTATATTATTATTTATATTGTTTTATTTATATTCTTTTAATTTTGTTCGCGTTGAGTAGTGTTTAGAATGCTAGCAGTATTTCTCGGTTGATTCCCAATTCCGAGTATCTTTTGTCACTAGTGAAGCAATGATATAGTGTTATATGTTTCAAATGGTGTTATATATCTGTACTATTATTCCAAGATCAGGTTTTAGTTGCAAACGAAACTCAAATTATATATTGTTAATTTAATGGATCATTAATCTATTGGTTTTAATTTAATTTAAATTATAAAGGATGTGCTTTATTCAAAAATCAAAATAAACTTAATTCAGATGGGCTTTTACAAGCACTTTTGAATCGTCATTTAACAATTAAGTGCAGCTACCACCGGTTCGGAAAGTAGATTCCAACGAGAAAAACCCGAAAGAAACTCAGTAGTTACTCTTTTTCAACATTTAAAAAATACAAAGTCAAGTTAGTTAAATACAATTATTTAAATTAATATATCCTCCTTGGAAGTCAACAAGTATTAACTCCACGCTTTTTTATCATCTATGAAATCTTGTATCGAATAATATGCCTTTTTTACCAATGTATTTTTCATAAACGATTTGAATTTACAAAACGGCAAAGTTAAAAATGTCCGCGGAATTTTATTATAGAAACGGATACCTTATCCCAAGAAAGATTTATACTTACTCAGTGTGTACTGGAGTGTGGTATGTATCAAGCGTGCCCCAAGTCTGTGCTATGCCCAAATTTGAAGCATACTTTAGTTTGTGTGCTCGTAACCGTGCCCTTATAAACTGTAATAACACTTTTAGGCTAGTAAATCGATTTAATAGTATTGTTCATCGGTAATTATTTCGTAGATTATATAACGGTGACATCATCGCAGGCGAAAAGATGACAATGAATTTTCATACTATACAATAAATATACATATACCAAAAGAATACATTTAAGCCTATACTAAATCTATGCATTACATTTTTAAATTGGAAGTTAAAGCTACAAAAGCAAATAAAACCATACCAAACAATATATTTACTGATAATGATAATAATTGTTGATCGGTAAAACAAACGTGTTACGCAAAATCATTTGTAATTCAAACGACGTGTTCAAAAGAATAATTAACCATAAAATGCTTAAATAATTCATGAAGCACTCACAAAAAAAGCATTTCTGATTTGACGCGATCGGTTATGGCGTAATGAAAAATAATATACGCCAAAGGGCGTCTGGTGGGCGGGAAAAATGACAGCTGTCGAACGCGGATTAAATATGGCGCTCAGTTTGCGCGACGCGTTCAGAAAATTTAGAATCGTTGATTTTTATTGACGATTTTAGATTTCTTTTCAAATGTCATTTTTGTTATGAAAATAAAATAAAATAAAATTTTAAACAACGACAACAGCCTGTAAATTTCCCACTACGGCCTCCTCTCCCCTCAAGGAGAAGATTTGGAACATATTCCACCACGCTGTTCCAATGCAGGTTGATGGAATACACACGTGGCAGCTTCCATGAAATTAGATACATGCAGGTTTCCTCAAAATGTTTCCTTCACCAAAGGCGAGATAAATTGTAATCACAAATTAAACACATACATACAGCGGTGCTTGTCTGGGTTTGAACGTAATCATCGATTAAGATACACTCGTTCCACTGGGCCTTTTCAACTCTCAAATTTTAAATAAACAATTATTATTATTTTTTAAAGGGAATTTAATTTCTTTATCCTGTTTATTATTTTATTGTACACTAATGATAAAAAAATGATGCAACACAGATTTGGCCTTAATAAAATAGGCATACAATTTTGGCAACCTTATCGCTTCATAGCGATCTCTTCCAGACAACCAAAGTTATAGGATAGGATAGCTCGTAAAGTATGAGGTAGGTGGTGCAGTATTAATATCTTTTTTTTTATTGTCAACAGGCGAATGGCGCGGTGAGAGAAGAATGTTGGATATCACACGTGACAAGCCTGTCAAAGTGTGCGTGCGTGTTGTCGTTCCAGTGCGGGACCACCCAAAAGTAAGTAACCACTTGAAAAATTAAAAAAAAAACATAAGTATATCCTATAGTACATACGACACAACTTAGATGCAACATCGGTAATTTCAATAAATTCGATTAATGCCGATTTATAAAACCAATGGAATAAGCTCCCTATCGACATTTGTTATGAACTCTACCCCTCTTTAAAATGCTCATCTAGTATAAGCTCTATGTATTTTTTTTTAATGGTATAGTTACTGTCAAAATGAAGCTGTCTGAAAATGAAGCTGTAAGAAAAATTAACTATTCCTTACGTTGTCAATGTGCCACCAACCTTTGGAACAAAGATGTTATATCCCTTGTGCCTGTAGTTACTTGGCGGTAGAATAACTGATGAGTGTGGGGTGGCAACCCAGACGGGCTTGCACACAGCCCTACCACCAAGGATTTGAATAAACGTTCTGTGTATTTGCTTATCGCACTTAAAATATACTTGATATTTGTAGTAACAAAAGTTGCATTAGGTGCAACAGGTGGCATTATTACGAAAGCAGCGAACTCTTCCAAGTGACTTTTGGACTGAAAACTACAGAATACACATAAAAGAGCGTACAATTATTTTAAATTGCGAACAAATAATATACTGCATATACAATACACATATAACTATAAATATATATTCCCATTTCTCGAGGACCTCCGTGGTCGATGTATGTACACCGATTTTCATAGGTAAGCCAACCCGTGGTCCCGGGTTCGATGTAGAAAAAGTTCAATAGATTTCTATGTTGTCTTGATGTGGTACCGTCGCTACTTCTGATTTTCCATAACACAAGTGCTTTAGCTACTTACATTGGGATCAGAGTCATTATATTAGCAAATTAGCAAAGCTCGGAAAACACGTTTGTGTAGATTTACTAATTTGGTGAGGTAGATGGGTATATATTTGGTAGAACATATTTGGAATCCATTTTCATTATTTCATTCCACAAACTTAATAGGTCGATATTTGATAAACTCCGTAACCTACATTGAGATGGGTCATCACGTCCGGATCTCGTTTGTCTGCCCACTTGGTGAAAAATAACCTGAATTTACTTCGAATAAGGCTTGGGATACACTGAGTTCGAATTTTACTTCGATATTTTATCTATACATAAAATTGGAGTGTCTGCTTGCGATACACGGTACAAATATCAAAATAACATTAAATATCATTTTTATCAGCCTGTCTATCTGTCTGTTTATTCCAGTTAATCTTTGGAACGGATGAACAGATTTTGACAGGATTTTCACTGGCAGATAGCTTATGTAATTAGGAGTAACTTCTACCAACGGCTTAATATCACAAAAGCTGTCCAATACATGGTTAAAAGTTATAGTAATATCTGCGAACTAAACAATAACGCTTTTGTTAAATTCAAACGCGCACAAATTCGGCGGCATAACTGTAAATTCTACTCATTTAAAATATTCAAATGAATGATCGCAAAGGATGACCGATGTCTTGATTATCGTAGACAGCGATCCTCTCTTGTTGTCCAGTTGACATGAAACGTTATGCTGGTGAGCCGAGATGGCCCAGAGGTTAGAACACGTGCATCTTAACCGATGATTTCGGGTTCAAACCCAGGCAAGCACCACTATATACATGTGCTTAATTTGTGTTTATAATTCATCTCTTGTTTGGCGGTGAACACCAACCCGCATTGGAACAGCGTGGTGGAATATGTTCCAAACCTTCTCCTCAAAGGGAGAGGAGGCCTTTAGCCCAGCAGTGGGAATTTACAGGCTGTTGTTGTTGTTGTTGTTGGTGGTGAAGGAAAACATCAAGAGGAAACCTTCATGTGTTTAATTTCATTGAAATTCTGCCACATGCGCATTCCACCAACCCGCATTGAAACAGCGTGGTGGAATATGTCCCAAAACCTTTCCTTAATGGAAGAGGAGACCTTATCCCATCAGTGGGAAATTCACAGGCTGATACTTTACTTACTTATCTCCTTTCAAGCAATCTATCGACTTTCGTAACAAATAGCAGTCACCAATACGATCGTAAATGATACATCAGATCTTCATTTAGATTCAAGAACAAACATTACAAGTTAAATTACTAGTTAATTTGGACCAGAACCAATGTTTGTGTACGCATAACTCACGAAGTTTTACCAAGTTTACTTCACAATCATTGGTCCAGGAATTGTTTGCTGTTATTTTACCAATTTGAAGAGGGGAGCCAAGTCATCTAAATCCTTTATTTCGTAGGTCATTTTTTTTTTATTTACGTCGAATTATACTTAGATTAAATTACAAAACATGTTATAACTAAAACTAAGTTCGACTTTTTCTTAACATAACTTATTCTAGAATTTTCGAAAAGAGTAATTATGGCCAGTCATCATCATCGGTATGTAAATACACTAGAGGCTATGTTGACATGATTTTGTAGATTTACATGCGATACATAAAGATTTCGACACAATTATTATGAAAATGTGAGCAACGGAAAATTCAGCGGTGCTTGTGTGTGGGTGTGTTCGATTCTTCATTCTTCGAAACCCTCAGTTCAGTTTCACATATATATATAATTAAGTCTTCACAGGTTATTCACACACACAGTCAAACTAATCCGTAGATGGATTTCCGTTTCTTAATATTGACGAATTGAATTGACGACCTCCGTGGTCGAGTGGTGTGTACACCCGTTTTCATGGGTACGCCACTCCGAGGTCCCGGGTTCGATTCCCGGCCGAGTCAATATAGATTATCATTAGTTTTCTATGTTGTCTTGGGTTTGGGTGTTTGTCGTACCGTCGTTACTTCTGATTTTCCATTACACAAGTGCTTTAGCTACTTAATCTTGGATCAGAGTAATGTATGTGATGTTGTTTCATTTTTAATAGTAAATTTGCTACCAAAAATTTTTAACCAGATGCAAATAAAAGAACAACTAAACTGATCAAATTCCATTGACGGATTTAATCTAAGCAATGTTAAAAATTGCCATAGGACGTCAGCAATGGACATTGAAATGACGAAATCAACATTAAAACAAATTATGTCATATTCATTCCCGGTGTGATCCAAGTATTAGTTGGGAAACATATGATCCCATCTAATGCCCAATTCCACCTTTATACTTTATCTAAATTGCGAACGACCTTAGATCTAACGTATGGCTCACGACTATCCGTGTTTTATTATCCACGCGACGTTACGCATAAGTTACTTATAGTTCAGCTAAATCGATTAAAAATAAGACTTCAAATTTTGACGTCATCATTATGAATTTGTATGTGGCGAAGCGAGACAGCGAGCTGAAGTGGCAATGGGCAGGGAAGGAAGGACGCTAGAAGGACTGATGCCCGATGGAGCAAATAGTTTCTCGAGTGAAGACCGCGTACCGGAAGTGCAGCGTAGGGCATCCCCCCGCGAGATGGAACGACGATATGGCCAAGACATTGGGAGAGCCTATGTTCAGTAGAGAACGCCTTACGGCTAATATGATGATGATGATGATTAGTGAAGCTTGTACTTCCAACATATCGTAGTGTGCGTAGAACGACTAAGAGTAAAGACACCAAAAAAATAGACTATTAATTAATTGAATAAATTCTTTACAATGCTGATAATTAAATGTGAAAAGGCACGTTTACATGAATGAATATGTCGTACATGAGACTATTTTATAAGGCAGTTAAAACCAAACCCATGGGATCAAACCTGACTATCGATCAAGCTAATGAAAATTACTTATTGTTTTTTCCATAAATTTTCAATAACAATGAATTGTTTGAATTTTTTTATGGTATAGGTTGGCGGATGAGCATATGAGCCAACTGATGGTAAGTGGCCACCATCACCCATAGACAATGACGCTGTAAGAAATATTAACTATTCCTTGCATCGTCAATGTGCCACCAACCTTGGGAACTAAGATGTTATGTCCCTTGTGCCTGTGGCTGGCTCACTCACCCTTTAAACTGGAACACAACAATACTGAGTACTATTATTTGGCGGTAGAATAACTGATGAGTGGGTAACTACCCAGACGGGCTTGCACAAAGCCCTACCTACTACAATTCGGTGGTTACTTTCTAATTATTTGGAAAACACGTAAAGATGTTTGTAAAGTATTTCCGATCGTATTAAGTTGACTGTCCCATATGATTATTGGAGTGAGAGAGTACAGTACCCTGTATTGAGAGTACAATACACTTGTATTTGTGCACTCACTTACGCTTTCATATGTTCTGCGCCGTTGGGCAATCTCAATTGATATGAATACACGCTCTACAATTGGACTGTGGCATTTTCATCCTTATGCTAATTTCCAAACTAACTTTTATTTAAGAGGAAGCTTAAACTTGTTTTGTTTTCCTTCTCGATCCAGAATTAAATTAATTTTAAACACAAATTACATCGAATATTATTGAAGGTTTGTTCTATAACCGTGGACCCCTTAGAGAGCCATCGATCGCATGACGATAAGGGGCCAACTTCCTCCGTCCCCTGGGGCTGGAAATTGGTGTATCTGCTAGATTTTCAAGGCGCTGAAATTTGTGAAACTAAATCTTGAATATAAGATTCGAAATTTAATATGTAAATTTTGGCCACAAATCCTAAAATTTTAGAGAAAATAAAGACATAGAAACGTCTGAATGTGATGACAGAGTTACATATGAAAAATAAATCTTAAAAAAAGCACTTGCTCAATATATACTTAGAAATAAGACTAGAAGTATTCTTTTTAAATAAAAAATTATCACAGCCCTCAAAAAACAATTTTCTTGAAAACGATTAAATTTAACATAATAAAATTAATTAAACAAAAACTAAAAAGATAAGACCTCTGAAACTATTTCGAAACAATCTATCAAAAATCCTAACGGACAGAATGACGTTGCCGATATGTTGACCCGATGATAGCCGAGCAGTCAAGTAACGCTAGTAGTGAGTCTTTCCGTTTCTATAATAAAATTCCGCAGACATTTTTAACTTTGCCGTTTAGAAAATTCAAATCATTGTAACAAATACATTGGTAGAAAAAGCATATTATTCGATACAAGATTTTATAGATGATAAAAAAGCGTGGAGTTAATACCTGTTGACTTCCAAGCAGGATACATTAATTTAAATAATTGTATTTAATTAACATGACGTTGTATTTTTTAAATGTTAAAAAAGGGTAACTACTGAGTTTCTTGCCGGTTCTTCTCGGTAGAATCTACTTTCCGAACCGGTGGTAGCTTCACTTAATTGTTACATGACGATTCAAAAGTGATTGAAAAAAGCCCACTTGAATAAAGTATATTTTGATTTTGATTTTTTTTTTATTTAGAACTAGGGCACACTGGTAACTTTTGTCACGGTGACTGTTTCGTTACTCTTGTCAAATCCGTGAATATGTACAGATGCAGACACAAATCACGTTGTAATGTGCGGGCACCTCGATACATATTCATGGACTCGACAAGAGTGACGAAACAGTCACCGTGACAAAAGTTACCAGTGCGCGCTAGTTCTTATATTAATAAATAAAATGGAGTTTCATGTAAACGTACGCAAAGCTGCCAGTCCCCTCGTGACCACAAAAGTTGCAACTATGTCGAAACGTCGAGAGAAATATAAAAAGTATTCGAAACGCGTTGAAAAACCGAATGAATTGCATAAAATGAATTCTTTAGAATTTTTAACGGCAATTTTTGACGAATATATCACGGATTTTTTGTAGTAAAACATTTGTATTTAAACATAAAGACAATGAACAGCTCAACTGTTGATCGAAACAGTCTATATATAACAGTATGTATAACTTATAATGTAATTTTAGAACCAGAAGTAGGAAGTAGGTTAACCCAAAAAACAATTATCTTTAATTTAAAATAACAATCAATCTACCACAAAAGAAAAACATTTAGTCTACAACACAAATAACAATAAATAATCACATTACACCGTAATAATTATAATTGCAATTCTCAATGTGTCAACTACGATCTCCCGCCTTTATTTTTTTTTAAAGGGAAGTTATGTGACTTGACGCTGATGTTGCTTGTTTATTCCAACAGTAATGATTTCAAGTATATTTCAAAATTGGAATTGTTTCCAGACTTTAATTTTTTTTTTTTACTCAAGAATATCTCGATTTAAATTTGAAAAAAGAAAAGAAATCGCAATTATGATTATGTCTTTCTGAACGATTAGTCACGGTGAACCAAAAAGGAAGACCTCCTACGCAGGACATGTCTACGAGTCTGTGTGCAAGCTCTGATGCACCCTTATTTCTCTTCTCTTTCACTATCTGACTTGACGGCAAATCAGACATAATCGAAGAGCTCAAGCTCAGGAATAATTGGTTTAAGTGTTTTCCGAAGCAATAGAATATCTTTCAACTTACAAACTCCGGACTGTGTTACTGAGAATTTTTGCAAACCCAATAATCTTTCACTAGCACAATTTGGGGTTTGAAGATCCATGATCTTATATAAATTAACGTTTTTTTTTTTTATTTTGACCAATGGCAAACAAGACTTTAAGGTTATATTAGTTTTTACCAATCATCGTCCAATAATCGTCAATCATGATCTTATATAATTTCATTACATATAACAAAACAAAGTCCCCCGGCCCCATCTGTATGTTCGCGCTAAACTCCAAAACTATTGAACGGATTCATGAAAAAGGTTTAAGCGTATAATTTATTAAGGTTTTTGTGTAAATAAGGTGAAATAGAACGACAATTGGTAAACATGTTGGAAAAATAAAATACTGAAAAAATATAAATATTTAAAAAAAAGCAGTTATATCAACCTGTGCGAAACCGGATCAAGCCGCTAGTCTTGATATAATTTTAGCATTTGTTAGCATAATCCGTTCTTAAATAAATCTATATAAGAAAGCTGAATTAAAATCCAATAGTTCCCGATATTTTCGGGAACTTACAAACAGACAGACGTGACGGGAGGCTTTAATTGACACATTTTCCAACAACACGAGGCTATTTGTCCGATCCTGTTTATTTCATCCTCGACATAGGAGCGCGTTATATTGGGACGTGACTCGCTTTCATTGTATTACTTCTTCGAACTTTTAAAGTTTCTTTTCAAAGTATACGAAAGCTTCAAACTGTTTTGATCTTCAGGTGAAGATTATTTTGGATTTTGGGTTTGACTTTTCACAAGTATCGACGTTCTTTTAAAGTAATTATAAATTATTATGATGTTTGATTTATGTTGTAACTAGCTGTTATAGTACGACACAACTTGTAACATCGGCAAATCCAATAAAACCGATTACTGCCGATTTTTACAAGTAATATAAATAGCTCCTTTTTTTCTTTTTTTTTTATAGTATACGTTGCCAGATGAGTATATGGGCCACCTGATGGTAAGTGGTCACCATCACCCATACACAATTAAGCTGTAAGAAATATTAACTATTCCTTACATCGTCAATGTGCCACCAACCTTGGGAACTAAGATGTTATGTCCCTTGTGCCTGTAAGTTACACTGCCTCACTGACCCTTCAAACCGGAACACAACAAGACTGCGTACTGTTGTTTAGCGGTAGAATATCTGATGAGTGGGTGGTACCTACCCAGGCGGGCTAGCACAAAACCCAACAAAAGGAATAACAACAATTTGCGGCACCAATGTATATACCATTGGTGACTACGCCATGGTGAATAGGCCCTTTCAACTATGCCTTAATAATACTGGTGAATATTTTGTATTGTTAAACCCGAGTTGGCACCGGTCTTAACGCGTCTTTTCCGGCAATCCTACACATTAGGCGTCGTCCCGAATTCCTGGAAGACAGCTTTGGTGCATCCGATCCCTAAAAAAGGACCGAACCGCTCAGACCCGTCCAATTATAGGCCTATAGCCATCACCTCCTTGCTCTCCAAGATAATGGAGTCCCTTATAAACTGCCAGCTCCTGCGGTATCTAGAGGTGAACCAGCTGATTAGCGACCGCCAGTACGGTTTCCGTCGGGGTCGGTCAGCCGGTGATCTTCTAGTTTACCTTACTCACAGGTGGGCTGAAGCAGTTGAGAGCAAGGGGGAGGCATTAGCAGCCAGCTTGGACATAGCGAAGGCCTTCGATCGTGTATGGCACAAAGCGCTTCTTTCGAAGCTTCCTTCCTATGGGCTTCCCGGGAAATTATGCAATTGGATTACCAGCTTTTTGGCAGATCGGAGCATCAAGGTCGTTGTCGACGGTGCATGCTCTGACTTAAAATTCGTCAATGCTGGTGTTCCACAAGGCTGCGTTCTATCACCCACTCTGTTTCTTCTGCATATCAATGATTTGTTGCAAATCGGGAACATTCATTGCTATGCAGACGACAGTACCGTTGACACCTTATACACCGGCCGCGCTAATATTTCTCGGGAAAACGTCGAAGAGAACCGGAACAAACTTGTGTCTGAAATCGAGTCTTCATTAAACGAAGTCTCGAATTGGGGCCGGCTAAATCTAGTCCATTTCAACCCCAAAAAGACGCAAGTTTGCGCGTTAACCGCTAAAAAAACACCATTTGTCGTATCTCCACGATTTGAGAACATTCCGATAGCCGCTACAGGTAGTATCGGAATACTTGGCGTTGATATTTCGAGCCTCGTTCAGTTCCGCGGTCAATTGGAAGGCAAAGCCAAATTGGCTTCAAAGAAGCTCGGTGTGCTCAGCAAGGCGAGACAGTATTTCACGTCGGCCCATCGCCTAAAACTTTACAAGGCGCAAATTCGGCCTCACATGGAGTACTGCTCTCACCTCTGGGCGGGTGCTCCCCAGTACCAGCGGTCTGGTACTGAAGGAGCTGGTACTGGGGAGCCCCAGTACCAGCTCCTTCCATTTGACCGCATCCAACGTAGAGCGGCTCGAGTTATCGACGATCAAGCCCTTTCCGATCTCCTTGATCCTTTGGCTTTGCGTAGAGATGTCGGATCACTCTGCATCTTCTACCGAATTTTTCACGGGGAATGTTCCGAGGAATTGTTCGGATTAATCCCGGCTGCTGAATTTCACCTTCAGACATCTCGCCAAAATTCTAAGTTTCACCCGCACCACCTTGATGTCCGAAAATCCACAACAGCGCGATTTCTCAGACATTTTCTGCCTCGCACAACCACTTTGTGGAACCAGCTTTCGCCGGCGGTTTTTCCGAACCGATACGACATGGGAACCTTCAAGAAAAGAGCCTACTCCTTTTTGAAAGGCCGGCAACGCACCTGCAAGCCCCCTGGTGTTGCAGGTGTCCATGGGCGGTGGTAGTCACTTTCCATCAGGTGAGCCTCCTGCTCGTTTGCCTCCTATGCCATAAAAAAAAAAAAAATTTCCTTAGTATTTATATGCGGAACCCTATAATTCGAAATGAATCGCGCTTACCAAGGTTGTTATTGTATTGTGTACAAATTTCATCGCTATTGAGTACCAAAGAGAACTCGATTTCATATACTATGTGTATTGTAGGAAATTCCGGTATTGTTAGTATACGTGATCTGAAATCAAAAATAATTTATTTGAAATAGAGTTACGGTACCCCAAAATCAATACCCATAGAAGCCGGAAATATACTTAAGATTATACTTTATACATATAATGATTTTATATATATCAGCAAGTTTTAGGGGATTTGTAATTATCAATTTATCAATATATTATATTAATTTTGAGTTGAAGTTTGAGTTCGAGATGGCCCAGTGGTTAGAACGCATGCATTTTAACCGATGATTGCGGGGTCAAACCCAGGCAAGCACCGCTGATTCATTTGCTTAATTTGCCTTTATAATTCATCTCGTGCTCAGCGGTGAAGGAAAACATCGTGAGGAAACCTGCATGTGACAAATTTCATAGAAATTCTGCCACATGTGTATTCCACCAGCCCGCATTGGAACAGCGTGGTGGAATATGTTCCAAACCTTCTCCTCAAAGGGACGGGAGGCCTTTAGCCCAGCTGTGGGAATTTACAGGCTGTTGTTTATATTAATTTACGTAGACACTATGTATGCTGAGATTTTTGCTAGACTTTAAGACACAACGAATTTTGATGCAGTTTTTTTTTATAGATAGAGTGATTCGAGAGGAAGGTTTTTGTATACATATATGGACAATATAGTAAAGAACGCTAATAATTTTAGAAGTTTATTATGTAATGTCGTAAATAAACAAATTCTGTAATTTATTCAGTATCAGTATTGCACACGTGTGAAGTGAGGCAGGTCGCTAGTTTTTAATAATTATTATATTGATGGGTGTAATTCAATAACATATTATATCAAATTACTTTTTTGATCCATTTGCTGTCGAAACGCTTGGCCCTTGGAGTAGTGGTGCACAAAGCTTCATCAAAAGTATAACACCTCGCTTCATTGCCTATACTGGTGACAGGAGGGCTGGTTCGTTTGCCCAGAGGATCGGAATTGCGATTCAACGGGGAAATGCTGCTAGCATTCATACCACCATTCCTAGCGGTCAAGATTTATACAGTAACTAGTTTTAGTTCACATTTATATATACTGAAGCATTTAATGTTATTGATTCTTATGTTAATACAAGACTTGAATAAATTATATAACATAAATTACATCAAAATCATTTTAATATTTTTTGGAAAATCGCGAACATATTAACCTATAGACCAAGATCAAAAACGGTTTTTTGATATCGTAGATATTGTAAATGGGTGTAATCGAGAACAATGTTTCTCGATAGCAAGCATATCTTCATGATTGCCTCTGTAATAGATCGATGGCTGAGGCTGCACCTGAGTCCTAATATAGTGAGTGGCGTAGAAACTAGAAAAGATATAAAGCAACCAAGACGTAATTAGATTTCAACCGACTACACTATGTATGATAGTTACTAACATATATCAAATGTATATTTCATGAATAAATAATTCTAAATCTAAACTTACACAACATAAATGCGAAAATCTGTCTGTTACTATTTCATGACCAAACTGAATCGAATTTCATAAAATTTACCATGGAGCAATTTTGAATTTCAAGAAATAAAGGACCTACGTATTCAAAAAGAGCTGAGATGGCCCAGTGGTTAGAACGCGTGCATCTTAACCGATGATTGCGGGTTCAAACCCAGGCAAGCACCACTATATATATGTGCTTAATTGTGTTTATAATTCATCTCATGCTCGGCGGTGAAGGAAAACATCGTGAGGAAACCTGCATGTGTCTAATTTCATCGAAATTCTGCCACATGTGCATTCCACCAACCCGCATTGGAACAGCGTGGTGGAATACGTTCCAAACCCTCTCCTTAATGGAAGAGGAGGCCTTACCTCAGCAGTGGGAAATTTACAGGCTGTTACTTTACTTTTTTTTTACTTTACGTATTCAAAGCCGGTAAAGTTGCGGGTGACAAATAGTTAGTATTAAGTATCATCATCAAATAAAAATTAGTCATAGCTGGTATAGCCCAGTACTGTGATACACTGGCTATTTATTTGTGGGCGAACAACGGGAAACAAACGGGAGCGAAGTAGCAGGTAACAAATTGCTTCTTATAATCTAGGATGATCGAAAGGTTTTTTCAAGGACATATTATTTATTTTTTGTTGGAACTAATAATAAAACGTAGGGCTCGTACAAGCTTTTTCATATTTATGTTATATCAATGCGATATCAAAGCAAGGTATTATAAATTAGATAATTTTAGGTTTTCAAAAGATCCATGGAAAAATCCGCGATAGCTTTAACTTCAAAAGTATAATCTTCATACTCTACATAACGATATCTATTACTGATTAAAAAATATATATTACACATTTATGACATACACATATAAAGTGATTAACAAAAAACTTCATAAAATTAACATACCTACTTAATATGGTTTTACTGTGCACGTTACTTATTTCCTAATAAAATAAAACAGCTAAAAAAAGAAATCCTATATTTTGCATTAAGCCATACATCACCGTTTGAAAGGGGATAGATCATACTGAAACCAATCATCAGCTGTCAAGACGTTTCCCCGCAACCGAAACATCAAAGGGAACGCGCCCTTCAAACTCTACTCCATATAACACCTGAGGTAGTTAACGTTATATCAACTAACATGACTTATGGGTTCGTCCGAAATAAACTGAGATCAATACAAATCCAAGCATTGGATTGCTAAAAATTGCTATTAATATAAAGGGCGAGAGATAAATGGACTGCATTAATATGAATATAAAGGGTTACCTCGTAATCCCGGTCCTTAGTTTCGAAAATCTTCATGGGAGGTCCCTGGGTCTTGAAGAATTGAACAGAGCCAAGGGATCGGTAGTTTCCAGGATAGAAGAAGGATAATAGTTCGTTACACTAGCTAACTTTTAAGCGCGGCCCATTAACGATACACGTCATACATCAAAATCATCATTATCAATGTTTCAATATATCCTTTATCTCAAATCAATATTATTATTATAAATGTGAAAGAAACTCTGTCTGTCTGTCTGTCTGTCGCTATTTCACGATTAAACCAATGAACCGAATTTGATGAAATTTGGTGTGAAACAAACTTGAACTCCATGAAAGGACATAGGCTACTTTTTTCCTTGACATATGTATACATGGTAGATATACCAAATTCACAGTTTTTTCAGTTTTTGTCTTTGTTTGTTCCGGTTAATCTCTGCAACGGCTGGACCAATTTTGATTGGAGTTTCACTGGCAGAAAGGATGAAATAAGGTAGCTTAGGCTAAATTAAAAACTTTTTTTGGTAAATTCCAACGCGTACGAAGTCGCGAGCACAGCTAGTTTATAAATAAGACTTGACAGTAACTTATGTGAGATGAGACAATACATTTACGGGATGTTTATTCGTACAGGAAAAACCGATGTTTATTTCCAGACAGTCTTATCAGCCGATAGTAAATAATGGGATCAATTTGACCGGATGGCGAACGAGAAAGGGAAAACAAAACACGATCAAATAATATCTACGACTCCAGCAAGGATTGACGGTATAAATAACATTTGAAAGTCGACCCTTGGATATAACCTTCCTCGATGTATATAAGTTATATTTAGCTAGAATTCAGAGGGTAATTCAATTAAAAAATAGACTGTAAATAAAAAAAATATTGTGTACAATCTATACATGTAAAAAACTTGAGTAGTCGTAACAAGAGTGTGTTTGTTGTATTAAAATAACTGTTTTTTACTCAATCTATATATCTATCTACTGTTACGAGAGTAACCTTAGCCTTCAATACGGTGATATGCCATTTGATTCTATATCATAATTTATATCACATTATTATTGCATATTATGAATATAGCAGAGGCTATTGAATTTAATTTATTATATATAATTATTATTGTAATTAATTGATCAATAATTTGTAAAACTGTAATTAATATTATTTTATATGGGATAGCATTTAAAACTGGCTTGTAACACTATTTCTTATTTTAATTACGATTGAGCTGTCATTATAAAACAATGGGACGAGAGCGGGGCATTCTAACAAAAGATAGAGAGATTGAAGCATCATTGTAAAACGATAATATTATATTGGCCATCCCGAACTACTGAAATTACACTATATCTGTTACATTTATGAGTAATTACAATCAAAGTATTCAATTTTATCTGATGCTAAGACATATAATTAAATAAAGGCAACACTGCACAGTAGTGTATCGACACAAAGAGAAACGTAACTCAGATGTTGCCTAGGGGAAGAGTTCAATGACCCCTAAAGATCAACACTGTTTCTTTCTGTATTCTGTTTGTAATAATGGGCCACTTGATGGTTAGTGGTCATCATCGCCTAAAGACATTGTTGCTTGCAAAATCTTCACCATTACTTGCAAATGCACCACTAATATGTACCTAATGGGTGCAGTTACACTGACATATGTTTGATGAGTAGGATCAATTAAATAATCATCATATTTTATCATAGAGAAAAGAATAATTATCATCAACTACACACAAAAAAAATGTAAAGTAACAGCTTGTGAATTTCCCACAGCTGGGCTAAGGCCTCCTCTCCCATTCAAGAGAGGGTTTGGAACATATTCCACCACGCTGTTCCAATACGGGTAGGTGGAATTCACATGTGGCAGAGTTTCGATGAAATTAGACACATGCAGGTTTCCTCACGATATTTTGCTTCACCGCCGAGATGTATTATAAACACAAATTACGCACATATATATAGTGGTGCTTGCCTGGATTTGAACCCGAAATTATCGGTTAAGATGCACGCGTCCTAACCACTGGACCATCTCAGCTGCAACTACATACAGCAGAAAGAAAATAGAAACAAACATTTCAATTTGCACACATTATAGTACAAAACAAATAACAACTTCAATTGCCCGTATAATATCGCGTGGCAAGATCGCGATGTGTTCTTTTTTTAAACTGGAGAGACTTCCATTAAATAACTCACAGCTTTCGGACCCAGATCAGTTACCGACATATATATTTAAGTATATTTTGCAGTTTACAAATCAACACCTGAACTAATACAGTCGAGACAGTCGCCAAAGGTATCACCTTCTTCCTTAAACAGCTTTTGGGACGCTTCCAAATAAAATCGGGAACATATAAACTTATACGCAACAATATGGAATCATTTCAATTATGACAACTTTTTATATGGTATAAGTTGGCGGATGATCCCCTACACCCACAGACAATGACGCTGTAAGAAATATTAACTAATCCTTACATCGTCAATGCACCAGCAACCTTGAGAACTAAGATGTTATGTCCCTTGTGCCTGTAGTTACAATGGCTCACTCACCCTTCATACACAACAATACTGAGCACTGTTGTTTGGCGGTAGAATAACTGATGAGTGGGTGGTACCTACCCAGACGGGCTTGCACAAAGCCCTACCACCAAGTAGTTACTGTTGCACCATCACCATCATGGTAGTAGACTGGTGAATACATATTCTTCCATCTTGGGCATAGTATTTATTGAATAAATATTCTTACAGTTTAAGATATATGAGCTGTGACCTTCAGGCGGCGGATAACAAATACGAAACAACTTTTATTCTTGCTCCTAAAGAAAAATAAGTTGTTATATGGATGTTATAGAACCCATATAACCTACACAGGATTTAGGGTTCCATACCAAAGGTAAAACGGGAGAAAAGCCCTACTTCCAAGTAAATTATTGGTATCGACTTTTACTTTATTTATACAATTGAGCTAGAATATTAAATATATATATAATTAATAGAATTATCACAGATAACTTCAGTGAAATTTGTTAAATACATCAAAGACAGTTTCAACTCTAATTATATTTCTTTAAGACATAATTATATGACTCCCGTCACGATCATCTGATTATCGTTTTGCGTTTAAGTGTGTATCCTCCCTTTAAGATCAACAAAGTGTTCTATCTTCCGCTGACAGGTGACGAAGGCAGCGAAGATCGTTCGTTTTCATACATTTTGCATTCTCCTCGGAATCTGGTTTCAAATATCTTATTTTGCAACCCATAGATAATAGTCATTATTGAAATTCGACGAAATTTATTGAATTCTATTTAATTTATAATGCTTGCGATTTTCGATTCTATTTCACAGTTATTTGGGTCTAAATTACATTTCTTAGTATACTTTCAAGTAGGCTCTTTTAATTATTGTGTGGTATTTAGCTTTTGTATATATTTTTAGAACCAGAAGTAGGAAGTACGTTAACCTCTAAAACAATTATCTTTAATTTAAAATAACAATCAATCTACCACAATAGAAAAACATTTAGTCTACAACACAAATAACCATCAATAATCACATTACACCGTAATAATTATATTCGCGATCTCAATGTGTCAACCACGAATCTCCCGCCTTTTTTTTTAAACAAAAGTTGTGTGTGACTTGACGCAGATGTTACTTGTTTATTCCAACAATATATATATATATATATATATATATATCGATTTTAATAATAATTAAATCTGTCTCCCAAATGCGCTATATTTTCGTATCAGTTTTTTTTAGTTACACTTGTGGAGATGGAATAAAGACAATGTAATGGCCAGACTCTGTGTCTAATTTCTTTAAAATGCGTTCAGACGTGATTCAGTAACATCCATCCAAACTTTGTAAAATTACTACAACCGTTTTGTATAACTTAACACATTTAGGCGTCATGTTAGTATTTTTTTTATGGAATAGGTTGGGCGAGCATATGGGCCACCTGATGGTAAGTGGTCACTATTACCCATGCACAACGACGATGTAAGAAATATTAACTATTCTTTACATGGTCAATGCGCCACCAACCTTGGGAACTAAGATGCTATGTCCCTTGTGCCTGTAGTTACACCGGTTCACTCACCTTTCAAACCGGAACAAGACAATACTGAGTACTGTTGTTTGGCGGTAGAATAACTAATGAGTGGGTGGTACCTACCCAGACGGGCTTACACAAAGCCCTACCACCAAGTGATTCAGTAACAAACATCGATCCAAACTTTGTAAAATTATTACAGTCATTTTGTATATTTTAACACACTTAGGCGTCGTGTTACTATAGTAAGTTATTGTCAATCTCTTATTATTATTGATAACATATACAACCTCTTTCTTTATCAACATTGGCTCAAGTCGATAATACCGATTTAGGGTTCAGCGTAACAGCGTCGAAAACGCTCAAACGAGGAAATTGATACATTGTATGGGGAATACGTTTATCTAGTAAAATTCCATATTTTCATGGAAATAACGCGATTGAAATTCATGCAGCAACCGAGTTTGTGTGTAGGTGGCCTTAATCGTAAATCAATATAGTGTAAATATACGGGAATATATTGCGAACTTCAACGCTTTATTTGAATTTATGAATAAGTATGTTTTCATGATATTCTTTATAAAATCGTTTCTTATGAAATATCAAGTATCATCAATAATATCATATCAAGTACTTTAATGTTATGAAGGCTACAGAGTTACCAGTTCAATTGAGATCAAAAATATATTACTACATATTATAAAACAAACTCCCCTGGTGGCATCTGTCTGTATGTTCGCGATAAACTCGAAAACGACTGAGCGGATTTTGAGAGATGGAATGTATTTAATTGATTAAAAAGGGGAGAACCTCGAAATCTGGGCTCTTACTTTTGAAGATGCTTTCTTCTTGGGAGCGCTTCCTTGGTCTTCACACACTCGAAGAACACGCCAGGGGATGGGTGATGTTATAGAGAAGGGTAATAGTCCGTTACACTGGCTAATTTCGAAGCGTCGTGCACTCACATTGCACACGTTACCGCGGCCCACACGAGAGGGGAAGTCATACGTCATACGTCAAAATCATACCATGAATAAAATTATTGACGTTTCGATTATTGCATAAAATATAGCATAGAAGAGATGGCCCAGTGGTTAGAACGCGTGCATCTTAACCGATGATTGCTGGATCAAACCCAGGCAAGCACCATTCAATGTTCATGTGCTTAATTTGTGTTTATAAATCATTACGTGCTCAGCGGTGTAAAACATCGTAAAGAAACCTGCAAGTGTCTAATTTCATAGATATTCTGCCAAATGTGTATTCCACCAACAAGCATTGGAACAGCGTGGTGGAATATGTTCCAAACCTTCTCCTCAAAGAGAGAGGAGGCCTTAGCCCAGTAGTGAGAAATTCATAGGCTGTTGTAGTTGTTGATACGCTACAAAATCGATCAGCATTAACGCTGCTAAAATGGCAACGTGTGCGTTCAAATACATGTATTATATTGAAGAAAGACGTCAATTCCCAAAAATGGGCCAGATGAGAGCCAATTTGCAGCACGTCTACGTTTTAAAGCTTAAAAAAATGCCCACATTAAAATTCTATACAATGCATTGTTGACGATTTGTTATATATAACACTAACTTGTTTGACGCTTAGAATTAACACTGATCACTAATAAGCCTGTGATAAGGCCGTGTTTATACTAGCGAAATAATAAACGCTACTATTTACACTTAACCATTTTTTCTTTTTCTTTTACGTTAAAAGTAAACGAATGGAACATGGTAGATGATCAAGACCCCCACAGATACTGGCACTGTAAGATTTATTAGCCATTTCTTACATTGCCAATAAGCAACGGTCTTTGGGAACTGTATTAATTGCAAATAAAAACTACTGAACTTGGCGGTTCTTCAGTAATTTTTTTATGTTATAAATATTAATAGTAGTTTTATAATGTACTACAAAATTATTATTAATCTGATATAAAATTCTCTAAAATAAACCATATAACAGAAATAATGTGCCACTTCGCAGTTAGCACACTAACAGCTATACATTATGTGCTCGTTTCAGTGTAAATTGCAAGTGTACTGGTGTAAATTACGGTCACGACGAAGATAATATCTTAGATCCCGTGGTTAGCGGCGACATGACAGTTTAATTAATGGTTTATACTTCTTACAGTTACATGTTATGGACTATATCTCTCGAGTCTTTGCAAAAAAATAATAAGGAGAGCTGTTGAAGGACATCCGGTTCTTAATTGCTTTCTCTGTACCTATATCACTACATATTATAAAATAAAGTCTGTTGGCGGACGAGCATATGGGCCACCTAATTAAGTGGTCACCATCACCCATAGATAATGACGATGTAAGAAATATTAACTATTCCTTACATCGTCAATGCGCCATCAACCTTGGGAACTAAGATTCTATGTCTCTTGTGCCTGTAGTTACACTGGCTCACTCACCCTTCAAACCGGAACACAACAATACTGCGTACTGTTGTTTAGCGGTAGAATATCTAATGAGTGGGTGGTAGCTACCCAGGCGGGCTTGCACAAAGCCCTACCAAGTAAGCTCGCGATAAACTCAAAAACTACTGAACGGATTTTGATGCGGTTTACATTAATAGTCAGAGAGATTGATGAGGAAGGTTTTGGGCTATCATTTATTAAGGTTTTTCCGAAAATAAATGGAAATATAACTAGAATTGTCACACATGTCGGAGAAAAGCATCAAAACATATATGTGATATCATCATAAATAAACAAATCCTGTCGCATACCTATTTACTATTAGTATTGGACCAGGCGAAGCCGGGGCGGGTTGCTAGTTTAATAAAAAAAACATTATAATATAAAGATAAGTCGTTTCGAGGAGACATAACAGCTAACTCCGGACGTGATTTCTGCCAGCTCATTCTACTGCAAGCCGTAACTCCCCGTTCAATAATAAACCCATTCCAAATTTAAAATCAAAAGATAAATGTCGACGTGACCATCAAAGAAATAGAAAGAAATAGAATAAAAGATTAACGATGAAAAAAAAAATACAAATTTCCCGAACGCAAATTCAAAATCATTTTTTATTATGGTACATTTCATTTGTTTCGTAAAGCATTCCCTTTTTAGATAGAAGTCCTAATGGAGGGGACATCATTACACCCCCCACTCAGATGCAAATGAGATGTCGAGATGATCTCAAGCAACGAATTTCACAATTTGCTGTTATAACTTTCGGTCTGTTGTTTTTGTTATCTTAATATAAATCACGCTGATTGGCATATTATTTCTAAATAGTGAGCTGAGTTACCGCAATGGGTGTGGGTACATGGGAATCTTAGACGGCGTTTAAACCCTATTCAGATCAACAAAATGTTAGTTACGAAGTTCTTTTACGGGGCTTAAAGTTGAGTGTACTGTCAGATATCATTACGTTAGAAAAATAGAAATGCTTATTGATGGTCAAAAATCTCCCAAGGTTTTGGAAATAAACAGCACACTTGAGAAGAACCGACAAGAAACTCAGTGGAATTTTTTTACCATTACATCTCAAATTTAACTATTGTAAATAACAATGACATTTCTTAATTGATGTAGCGTGCATAAGATCGTACGAACAAACAGAAAGTATATTCATCTAGTAAAATAGTTAAGGTTTAAACATATTACGGCAAAAATCGTAAAACCGATTACACCCGAATTAAGTACACTATCCCAAATTATCAATATTTATTTCGTATGTAAATATGAACTTGTAATATCATATAACCTAATATATTCGTTAAATTGACACGTCGATTTACATGCACTTGCTTTCTCGGGTTGAACTGACGCGGAAATCTATAGCGACGAATAGCGTCGAATGGCGCGATAGGGAGCTATTTCTATCGTTTGTGTAAATCGGCAGT
This sequence comes from Vanessa cardui, assembly GCF_905220365.1. Classification (NCBI taxonomy): domain Eukaryota; kingdom Metazoa; phylum Arthropoda; class Insecta; order Lepidoptera; family Nymphalidae; genus Vanessa; species Vanessa cardui. The sequence continues at coordinate 8,490,415 of NC_061146.1, forward strand.
AATCGATTTTATTTTCATTTCATTGCATTTTCCGATGCTACATCTAATTTGTGTCGTACTATACAATGTTATTGAAGTTTTTAGACTCGTGTAACTAAAGTTCATTTTTCGTAATCATACTTCTAAAGATCTAGAAAAAACAATAATTGGTTTTCATTTCAAGTTAATATTAAGTTTTCGTGTAGCATTTACAGTTTTGGCAACGTTCTCTTGGCTAGCGCCCGATGTTTCTCCGACTACATTTCCATATTAATTTTTTATTACCAATGTCATTCTGACACTATAATTGCTTAAAGTAACAGCCTGTTAATTTTTTACTGCTGGGCTAAGGCATCCTACCCCAATAAGGAGAGGGTTTGGAATATATTCCACCACACTATTCCAATGCGTGTTGTTCGAATGCACATGTGGCAGAATTTTGATGAAATTTGCCACATGCAGGTTTTCTCACGATGTTTTCCTTCCAGATGCACGAGTTCTAACCACTTGGCTTAGTAGAATAGTATTTTTAATGATATAGGTAGGCTGACTAGCAAATTGACCAACAATTGTTGTAAAGTGATCATCTTTCAATAGCAAAGGCGCTGTAAAAAATATGAGAACTGTGATACCATATTTCTTGGGGAATACAACAAACAGAAATATTGTCATTAAGCGGTAAAATATCTTATGTGTACTACATATTTGTCGACCTCCGTGGTCGAGTGGTGTGTACACCGGTTTTCATGGGTACACCATGCCAAAGTCCTGGGTTGATTTACGGCCGAGTCGATGTAGATTACCATTAGTTGTCTATGTTGTCTTGGGTCGGGGGTTGTCCGTCATTACTTCTGATTTTCCATAACACAAGTGCTTTAGCTACTTACATTGGGATCAGAGTAATGTATGTGATGTTGTCTTATATTTATACCTACCCATATGGGCTTGCACAAAGCCCTAACATGAAAAAAAAGCAATACAAAGCAGAAAATAAAGTCTTGAATACTTATTCAGGACTTCAGAGTCGGCGATGTATTTCTGTTTCAACCATTATAAAGTTTGCAAACAGCTGACGAATTTTCTACTATTGTAATCATTCTTGAAGAAGGCTTACCTGAACTGATAATGGGACTTACCTGAGATATCATAGTTGGTAATTATAGAATGCGTGTCTGTGTATATTTTTTTAATATAATTTAACTACTTACATGCAAAATTTGACGACCTCCGTGCTCGAGTGGTGTGTACACCGGTTTTCATTGGTACGCCACTCCGAGGTCCCGGGTTCGATTCCCGGCCGAGTCAATGTAGATTATCATTAGTTTTCTATGTTGTCTTGAGGTCTGGGTGTTTGTGGTACCATTTACTTCTGATTTCCATAACACAAGTGCTTTAGCTACTTACATTGGGATCAGAGTATATGTGATGTCGTCCCATATAAAAAAAATGACCATACCACAGTTTTCATTCACTTGCGTCCACAAAATGTTCTCTTAGATAGTTCTAGAAAAGGTACAGTCATAACAATGGACTATCGATCATAATGGATAGTTCGAACGGCTTTAACAGTTTAACACACACGGTGAAAGTGCTTCTCAAACATTTGTGTAGAGCGCTCCAGTTATAAGTATAGGCGTAGCCGGGAATTTTATCAGGGATGCTATCAAGAGGTCCTTTATTGTATTGAAACATATTCCAAGTTAGGAAAGAGCACTTTATGGTTATTTAGGAAGAATTTCAAGACAGACTTCTCGGTAGAATCTACTTTTAAAACCGGTGGTAGATTCACTAAATATAGTTGTCAAATGGTTATTCAAAATAGCTTTTAAAAGCGTACTTGAATAAAGTATGATTTGGTTTTTGAATACTTTCGGATTTTTATAATTATTATATAGTAGTGATCGTATATATTTAAATTAAATGTTATTAAATGACCTCGTCTACGGCTGAAATTAAAAATAGAAGCCAGATGGAGCGTATGGATTTTACTGAAGCCACAAAAGCGAATACATATTTTATTATTAATAACTAGCAGTCAGTAGGCACTGTGAGACTAATCCAAAAGTAATTACGAAACTATTCCAAAATCATATTAAAATCAATTAACTTTCACTGGTTACTGCATTAAACCTTGAAAATACATTAAAACCATTCCAATAATTATATCTTAAATTATTTATATAAGTACTAAAACCAAGCCAAAGTCTAAGTGTCATATAAATACACTGAAAATAAAATTGTTCTTATTTTCTTATTAACAATAAATGGGACGCATCAATTTAGTCAAATCATGAAATAACGAATCCCATGATTCATATCTGCCGATTATGAGATTCGAGTCGAGATGGTCCAGTGGTTAGAACGCGTGCATCTTAACCGATGATTGCGGGTTCAAACCCAGGCAAGCACCGCTGTTTCATGTGCTTAATTTATCTTTATAATTCATCTCGTGCTCAGCGGTGAAGGAAAACAGCGCGTTGAATGTTCAAAATCTTAGCCCAGCAGTGGGAAAATTTACAGGCTGTTGTTGTTGTTGTTGACAGCTTCGCCGTGAAAGCCAGGTCTTCTGACCACAGATAAAATAAAACAATCGTATAATATTTTAGGCTCTCTTTTGTTTTTTAATCTGCGGTCTACAGGACGAGGAGTGACTTTTGTGTTTATGTTCACTGTAAGTTTTATAATGAGCTTGTTATGTGAAAACAAATGTCATTAACGCTTTGTTGCTATACCAACTTATTTAATTAAATTAAAACGTTTTTAAAATCGTACATTTTTGTTTAAGTACATATTTGAATAATATAAAGCGTTTAAATATTTAACAAATTCATTTAAATCTAAACCTAGCATGAGTCGGATTTAAGTGATGGGTTCCGTGAAAAAAAGATAAGTATTTCACTAGTTAATCATTCTAATTCCAAGCAAATGTTTATTTAATACATGTACAATATATATAATAATAGATAGTCGAAATGGCCCAGTAGTTAGAACGCGTGCATCTTAACCAATGATAGCGGTTGATAATGATGTTTTCCTTCACCGCCGAGTTCGAGCTGAATTATAAACACAAATTAAGCACGCATATATAGTGGTGCTTGCCGGGGTTTGAACCCGAAATTCATGGCAATACCACTGATAAATTCAAGGAATACATGTTCAAGTAATTAACGGGACCAATGAAGTGTTCATAAGTGATTTCGTATTTACCAACGGTACCCTAACATTTTATACGTTTGCACCGAAACAAGATAGTCATCCTGAAAAATGAGTTTATTTGCCCTTGTTTGTTAATCCGCTGTAAAAAGTTTGTCTAACGTTAAATATACCTTTATATTTATACAAAAATTACACAGCGGTGAGATACGGTAAGAACTCATTTCGAATTTCACTCGCACACAACCGACTCATAATGATATAATTTTTATAATAATTATTACACCCTGAGCCTTTCACGTTCGTTTCTCGTGACATTTCTCACTCGTGAACTCGGGTGAGTCATGAATTAATCCTTAAAGACAATAATCAGAAATAAAGAGACACCAGGACGCCCACGGTGGAGGAGTTCGTCCGACACCTCGCGCGCACCATGTTCGCTCGTGCGGACAAGAGTGTGTGCGGGCACCTCCACGGTATCGCGCCACTACATGCCAAACCACCTGACGGGCGTCCTCAACCTCGTAAGCTCCTGCTGCCGCCGACCACCTGCCCCGACGCAAACATCGACGCAGACGATCTGGAGCTAGAATAGGACGACAAACCACCGGACATGACACCCCCAAGGACGAGACATCCCAAAGATTAGACCACCATTACTAAGAAGAAGACACCACTGGGTCCACGGACCCTGACCCATCGGGTCAAGAACAAATGACGCGGTAGCCGAGGCTACCGAGGAGGAAAAGCCCGGGTAAGGAGGGTAACCTCGAGGCCGTACCCAAGCCTAGCCTAGGCCAGGCTGGAAGACCCGTTTATTAATCAGAAATAATCTGACAGTGCAGGAGGTCTGACAATGTAGGTAGCATTTCCGTCTATTTGACGGGCTTATGGCATATTTTTTTAAATTGTAGTACCTTTCACAGACTCCTCTTTCCTATTGGGCACTTTGGAAAAGTGCCCAGAGCAGCGCGATCGATAGGGGGGGGGATCCTCAGATCAAATAAATAAAAATAATATATATATGTTATTGTTAAAAAAAATAAATCTACAACCTTGTTATCTACCTGTTGACTTCCAAGCAGGATATATTAATTTAAATAATTGTATTAACTAACATGACATGACATGACATGTGTTGTGGAAAATCAGAAGTAACGACGGTACCACAAACACTCAGACGCAAGACAACATAGAAAACTAATGATAATCTACATTGACTCGGCCGTGAATCGAACCCGGGACCTCGGAGTGGCGTACCCATGAAAACCGGTGTGCACACTACTCGACCGAGGTCGTCATCAGAATACCCACTAAAAAATCCAGCGGTATCCTTCACGTCGTTTTGTTTGGCGCCATAGGAAACTTGAACTCCAAGAAAAAATATAGGCTACTTTTTTTGCCACGTAAAAACGAACGCCCTAAAAGGCAAGCGCAGCCGCGAGCGACTACTAGACAATTATACAAGATTAAATAGTCTTGAGCCACAATGTGTGTCCGTGATGAGTTAGGTAGTTCTACAAATGATTATTATGAGATTAATTTTAAATTTAAGCGCGAAAGTTTTAATTATTCTAGTTAGTTCTAGTTCGCTCTAGTTTAATTTAAAACGAAGGATCCCGTGTAGGTTTTTTTTGCAAATTAAACAAACTTTAACTATTTCCAAGATTGTAACTACCGAGTTTCTTGTCGGTAGAATAAATATTCAAAACTGATATTTTTTTACTATAAAGTATCTCTCGTGAAAATATCATTGAATAAAAATGTTACAATAATAAATGTATTTATATATTATGTTGTAAGCATAGAATATTTGATACTTGATAATAATAATAATCAGAACTAATTTTATACAAAATAAAATTAATTATAACAATATTATATGTTAGGTATTATATTTAACGTAATATTTAAATGTATAGGGTTTTTCCTTAAAAGAGGGCGTAAGGGCGTTTGATTAAGTTATCATAAAATAAATCAAAATCAACATATTTTTTATTTCATAAAATCACTTTTTAGCTTAATGTAAAGCTACCACCAGTTCGAACAGTAGATTCTACAAAAAAAACGACAAGAAACTCTGTAGTTGCTTGCATACATCAATAATATAAAGACTTAAATAAAATCTCATCCATTAAAAATATATGTATATTTTTTAATTATTTTTAACGACAGCACAACAGCGACGCTTTAAGAAGACATAATTGGTCCCTCGAGTCAATATTGCATAATTAAACATCCACAATGACCTTAAATATAAAGGTAAAATACAATACAAAAGTATCTGATGAATTTGTTTTATCAAAAGGTAATCGATAATTAATTACTGGCCAAAATCGTGTTAAGTTGAATATATTATCGATTTTGACGACCTCCGTGGTCGAGTGGTGTGTACACCGGTTTTCATGGGTACCCCACACCGAGGTCCTGGGTTCGATTCTCGGCCGAATCGATGTAGATTATCATTACTTTCCTATGTATACTTGGGTCTAGGTGTTTGTGGTACCGTCTTTACTTCTGATTTTCCATAACACAAGTGCTTTAGCTACTGACATTCGGATCAGAGTAATGTATGTGATGTTATTTCATATTTATTTTTTATTATTTATTATATAAATTTGAAACAAAAAATTGTCAGATCGTATCATTTATTGTATTTTTGTAGTAGTGACCAGATTTTATCAGAGTTATAAATTTTTAACAATTTTTTTGTATTGGCTAGTCTCTCCTGAGAACATGATACGATGTAGATATATCATACGGAACTTTCGGTATTTAAGTCAGATTCACAATTGTTTTGCTAATAATGTTCGATCGATCGAAATGTGTAAGAACTTTATTCTAATTGATTTGCCAAACTAATACCAGACTGACTTATACATTGAAGTTACCATACTATTTTAACAACTTTGCGGTCGTCGTTTCGCCGACGAATGACCCAGAACGAGGTCGATCCCGGATCCCGGATCCCGTGAAAGGACTGCCCACCCGGGACTTCGAATCAGAAGGTTAAGTTTGTAGATGCCGAATGGAATCCCAGCGTATTTTATCGTCTTACAAGATTTATCTGATCAGATATTCGTATTATTTACCTCTCGAGAATCGACGGTATTTGTTTTTTATTAATTGGTAATCGGAAGATCGGGCATAATTTGTCATGTCGTATTAATTAATACATCTGATATGAACGTTGAGGAATTGTTTCACGGGATAATTGCTACATGATAAGGTTATATGTTAAGTAATCCTGGTTTCACTGTTCCAGACTAGAGGTTCTTTTTATTTGGGTCTGGTGTCTGTTTTTTTTTCTAGCCTGTACATTTGTAGGGTCGTTGATATATAATATAAAAATTTATTTAAGACAATTACAGTCCACTTGTTAGTAACAACAGCAACTTAAAAACTATGTTAGTGTACTAATACTAAAAAAATTTACAATGAAAAAATAAATAGATAAACATAAACACAAAATGAAAACATAAGAATATCTATTTCATTAGCCTTAATTGACTCACCACTACGCCAACAAAATGCTCTAACATTGGCTCGGCAAGCTTGGCACTGAACATCAGAATTTTGTTAGGATTGCGCAGTATTCTGTTAAGTAATGATGCGGTCCGCTTTCTTAAAATCGCGGAAAAGGTGTCGGTACCCGCTTTTGTAAGCATTGCGGACGCACTACAGAAGCGCCGCAGTCCCAACAAAACCCTGAAACCGTTGTTATGCTGCACTTTTAGTGCGTTCAGTTACTTTTTAATGTCCAGAGGGCACACGTATAGAAAGTTTGATAGTACGAATATATGTTTCAGGAGATAGTGTCAAAATTATTTTATTGTTATCTTTGGGTTTAGTTTTAAGTAGTATCACAAGTATGTCATATTTGATCTTTACTATATTGCCTTTCAAGAGTCGAGATGGCCCAGTGGTTATAACGTGTGCATCTTAACCGATGATTGCGGGTTCAAACCCAGGCAAGCACCGCTGATTCATGTGCTTAATTTGTCTTTATAATTCATCTCGTGCTCAGCGGTTAAGGAAAACATCGTGAGGAAACCTGCATGTGACAAATTTCATAGAAATTCTGCCACATGTGTATTCCACCAACCCGCATTGGAACAGCGTGGTGGAATATGTTCCAAAACCTTCTCCTCAAAGGGAGAGGAGGCCTTTAGCCCAGCAGTGGGAATTTACAGGCTGTTGTTGTTGTTGTTGTTTGTATATTGCCTTTTTGTCGCTTGCTTTCGCAGCCTGCTTGTAGCACTTTTCTCTTCTCTAATATTTGCTTCGGGTACTTCCATTCAGTGAAGATTTGCAGATCATCATTACTTGCCGTGGAACTTTTATTTTGTAATATTATCGGATCGGAAAACTTATTTTTTCATGCAATGAAAACCTTCATGGTTTCAATGGTTCTGGGGAACCACATAATCAATGTGAGATTCTAATCTGTCATAGGCTGTAGGTTATGCATATGCCTATTCGTCATCCGAGCCCTTCTGCTTTGCTCCGTTCGTAGATCACAGTCTTCTCTCTCCTCACTAGGCAGCGTAATGCCATCCCAACAGCTGTCGTTCTTAGTGAACTAATTGTCTGGCTATTACAAACCATACTTTATCACATTTTAAGTGCAGTCATTTTAATTTATCCTTTTGCAAAAGTAAATCTACCACTATTGTTCTCTCTATAATAATAATTTGTTGTTTGCAATGTAGATCCTACCAAGTACAGCGCTTGATATTTAGTATGTACTATTTTCCAACATTTTAAATACAGAATGATGTGAATGTAAAACCGAGAGGGCTCAGTACAGCCGAGATGGTCCAGTGGTTAGAACGCGTGCATCTTAACCGATGACTGCGGGTTCAAATCCCGGCTAGCACCACTGAATATCCATGTGTTTAATTTGTGCCTATAATGCATCTCCAACCCGCATGGGAATAGCGAGGTGGAATATCTTCCAAACCTTCTCCTCAAAGGGGCCCAGCTGTTGGAAATTTACAGACTGTTGTTATTGTTGAATGTAAAACAATTTTTATATTATTTATCCTGCGTGGAAGTGTAAACATACTAGCTTGTCATTTTTTCTCACCTACGTCTCCGGTGTTGAGTAACAAACCTTATTTATTAATGTGTTTTTAACAAATGCCATTAAGTTTAATGAGTCGAGGCGGCGCGTGCCCCGGCCCGAAAATTGCGAGTTCGAGCCCAAAGCGGCATGTGTTCCCACATGCTCAATTTGTATTCATAATATTTCATCTCAGGAAATTTGAATGTTTTGGATAAAATCTTGGCATTATTGTAGCGAGGTAAAAATATGCTGCTTTTTATATTTATATAATATAATTTTGTTTTATATAATAAGAAGTTTTGACTGACTCATTCATCATCGCCGAGTAAACTGTTAGGGATGTTGGTAGTAATTAGGACCTTGAAATTTAGTGATGACCATTTTATTGATTAGACACCCATTACAGACGTAGATAGTCGATGTCATAAGGAGTAACTTAGGATACAATAATAACATATTGTTAATGTAACGCAAAGTCGCGGGCACAGCTAGTCTATACACATAATAAAATTGGAGTGTCTGTTTGTAATATTAAAATAGCCTTTTTTACTCAATGCCCATGTGTATACACGGTACATATAACAAAATAACATTTTTTACAATTATTGTCAGTCTGTTTGTTCAGGCTAATCTCTGGAACGGCTGGGCCGATTTTGACGGGACTTTCACTGGCAGATAACTGATATAATAAGGAGTAACTTAGGCTACAATATTTTTTTTTTTACAAACGCATGCAAGGTCGCGGGCACAGCTACTTATAAATATATTTGATTGATCTCAGTTTATTTGGAACTAACCCATAAGTCATGTTAGTTGGTATAACGTTAACTGCCTCAGGTGTTATATGAAGTAGAGTTTGAAGGGCGCGTTCCCTTTGATGTTTCGGTGGCGGGGAAACGTCCTGACAGCTGATGATTGGATTCAGTATGATCTATCCCCTTTCAAACGGTGATGTATGGCTTAATGCAAAATGTAGGATTTATTTTTTTGGCATATTTATTTACACTAGTAGATAACAAAATGTGAAGTATGCTTAGGAAAAACATATTAAGGTATACTTATTCATTTTACGGAGTTTATTTTTGTTTCAATTTATTGCTTTTTATAAGTATTTTATAAAGTGAACTATATTAATATTGTACAAAAAGACACAATAACCCATTGTATTATATTAATAGAGTTCAATTAGCTATCGGGATTACGGAAATTATTAAGTCAATAAATCCTTCTTGGGGCAAGGTATCCGTTTCTATATTAAATTCCGCAGACATTTTTAACTTTGCCATTTCGTAAATTCAAATTATTTGTAAAAAATACATTGGTAAAAAGGCTTATTATTCGATACAAGATTTTATAGATGATAAAAAAGCGTTACCTGTTGACTTCGAAGCAGGATAATATATTAATTTAAATAATTGTATTTAACTAACTTGACTTTGTATTTTTTAAATGTTGAAAAAGAGTAACTACTGAATTTCTTGCCAGTTCTTCTCGGTAGAATCTACTTTCCGAACCGATGGTAGTTTCACTTAATTGGAAAATGACGATTCAAAAGTAAAAGCTTGTAAAAGCCTACTTGAATAAAGTTTATTTTGATTTTGATTTTTTATAACGTTATATTAAAAATATGTAATAAATTCAATTTTACGACGATAAATTCAATGTTTTCAAATGTATTACTTACAACTATTCAATAAAATCCCTCACATATACAAGAATCATTCCTTTTAGAAGGAGAAAATAGTTTTAAATCAAAATATCCCACAAAGACTTGATGGATAAATAATCTGAAGACGTGGAATTATTGAATCAATCGGCTTAACGGCGACGTCGTTATAATATACGTCTTGTATTATTGAAATAATATCTTCAGATAAAATATATTGTATAGGAGATTTAAGAGGATTATTAAAGATGATTTAAAAAAAAAACGAAATTGCTTCCACTAATATTTCTTTAGAACTTTAACTATCTAACAGCCTATCCTGTGCGGTAAATTATTGGAAAAAACGTATTTAGCGGAAACTGTAACATTATTGAACTTGAATATTGTGTTGTTATGGAATGCAGATCCAAAAGTGTTGGCCTTAAATAGGCCAGTCTATAAATCAGTATAAATATTTATTGGGTTTTTCAAAAATTGTTAAAAGCTGCCCTGAGTCTGTGACTTGGAAGTATGTGCAATCGTGACCTTGAAAGCATGTTAAACCAAATGCTTCATTCACTGAACCTTTCCGACTTGGCAAGTTAATAGATCCTTCTTGGTGCAAGGTATTCGTTTCTATAATAAATTTCCACAGAAATTTTTAACTTTGCCGTTCATTTCAATTCAAATAATTTGTAAAAAATAAATTGATAAAGAAGGCATATTATTCAATACAAGATTATACAGACGATTAAAACGCGTGGAATCAATACTTGTTGACTTCCAGGCAGGTTATATTACCTACATATATGATTGTATTAGTTAATAACTTTGTATATACAATGTTGGAAATGAGTAACTACTGAGTTTCTTGCTGGTTCTTCTCGGTAGAATCAACTTTCAAAAGTGATAGTTTCACTTAATAGAGTTGTTAAATGACGATTAAAAAATGCTTGTAAAGCCTACTTTAATGAAGTATAATTATTTATTTATTTTTATGAAAATTAGGCAATGTGCATCTGTGTGTGTTTGCACATGCTTTTGTCTCCTACAATGAGTCCTGGGTAGTTGAATAGTCTCCCTTGAAATCTGCATGGTGACACTAATCTATTGTACAGGTAATAAATAAAAAATTTAACAAAAAGAAAAACCGACTTCAAACAAAACACTATTTTAATGTAATTAACAAATGAATATGCACGAAAAAGTAATAAAAATAATTGCGTATTCAACATATTTTTTAGAGTCTTCCTAAGTTAAATGAAATGAAAAATATTAGACTACTTAAAAGTCGATTAACGATTATATCATGTAGTTATAATTATTGTTATATTTGGAGCCGGTGTCAGCCACGGTGCCCTTGCCCCAACAATCAAAAGAAAGAAGCGATACGAACCCGATATTATTGTATAAAAGGTAATTTGTAAAAAACATATTTGTTAAAGTATTCTCGTATTGTTTTTTGATAGATATACTGTAGGGTTTTATTGGCTGACACCGACTCCAAATATAACAATAATTATAACTACATGATATAATCGTTAATCGACTTTTAAGTAGTCTAATATTTTTCATTTCATTTAACTTAGGAAGGCTCTAAAAAATATGTTGAATACGCAATTATTTTTATTACTTTTTCGTGCATATTCATTTGTTAATTACATTAAAATAGTGTTTTGTTTGAAGTCGGTTTTTCTTTTTGTTAAAATTTTTATTTAATTTTTGATTTTAAGTGAAGCTGATGTTGACTAACAAATTTTTTTTAATATGGATAGATTAAGCGTTCCGTTTATATGAGTCAGAAACTACTTCGAGGACAATTTCAAAGGAAACTTGCGAATAAAGCAAAAATAGACTTTCGAAAATGCGGATTTAATACGTCACGCGGCGTAAACTACAAGGATCCCTCGAAAGAGCTGTAATCGAACTCAGCAAAAAAACTTTGAAAAAGACCAACTATATTTCGGACATCATATGACATCACATCACATACACAAAATTTGATTAAAGATAGTAAGAAATTCTGCCCCATATCGCACCCTAACTGCGAGCCGTATAGGAGTTCCATCACTACATAGTATAAAACAAAGTCGCTTTCTCTGTCCCTATATCTTTAAATCTACGCAACGGATTTTGATGCGGTTTTTTTTAAAAGATAGTGTGATTCAAGGGGAAGGTTTGTGTATATAATACATGAACAATATAGTAAAGAAACACTGATAATTTTAGAAGTTTGCGATGTAATGTCGTAAATAAACAAATTCTGTAGTATATTTAGTATCAGTATTGCACCCGTGCGAAGCCGGGGTGGTTAGCTAGTTGATTATAATATTCGACTATGATAATTACATAAACATAACCATATTACGGAAGGTGACTCAAATATCCAAATAACCTATAAATAAAAGATTCGACTGAGTATCGCTAACGTGCTCCTCAGAATTGTTCCGTTCCCTTCCGTTCCGTTACTTTGTCATGGATCCTGTGCTCAGAACCTTACCAAACTTTCATCAAATTACCCTTGAAGTATATATTTTATAATAAAAAAAGAATTAGCAAAATTGGTTAACGTGATTTTCAGTTATTCACCTATTTGTCGCGCATATACATAATGCAAATTTAAGACTTAGGTCGTTTTCATACGGATACCATCATCGGAAAAAAAATTAAAAAAAATGGGACCCCACGGGAAGCACTACCTTTCAAACAAAAAAAAATTATCAAAATCGGTCCACCCAGTGAAAAGTTATGAGGTAACAAACATAAAAAAAAAAATAAAAAAATAAAAATACAGACGAATTGATAACCTCCTCCTTTTGGAAGTCGGTTGAAAATACCACACTTAAATGTGAGTTACCAAACATTACTATAACATATTTCTAAGTGAAATATATAAAAGATCTCGGCTTACGAAAATGGACCGCATTCCTGTTTATACGTCGGTTGATTCTCGCCAGATACTGGATGGCACTTAAGATATGTCGACATAATACTTTTGGGCTCAGAAACGATGAGCATAAATTCGCCAGAAATTTCCTAGTGTCCGAGATAGCGCTGTAGTTAGAACACTTGCTACCAAGTGCCGGGTTCAAACCCAGGGAAAACCACTATTATTTTCATGCTAAATTTGTGTTTATAATTCATGTCGTGCTTGGCCTTAATAATAAAGGGAAACCTTCATACAACAACAACTACGACGACCTGTAAATTTCCCACTGCTGGAATAAGGGCTCTCCCTTTGAAGAGAAGGTTTGGAACATATATCACCACGCTTTTCCAATGCAGGTTGGAATACACAAGTGGCAAAATTTCTATGAAATTAGACATATTTGTGCCTAATTTCAATTAAATTTACAAATGACAGCCTTCAAATCTTTCCAGTTATATCCGATTTACTACACAAGTAGCGTACGATAATATGAGAATATATCGTGTGTTAACGCAGTATACTTACTTGAACACTGTAATAGGTTGATTTGGTCGGTCTTTCATGAGAAAGGCCCCCAAAAAGCAGATGAAATAAGAAAAATATCACTAATATAAACAATGCGTTAAGCTTAATTCCTTGTCATATATAGGTATTAGTTTAATATTACATTAAAAACTTTGATTTTAAAAATAAATTGATAAATTCATATTAATATATCATACAAACATTAAGACGAGCCTAAACAGACTTAAGCCTTCAAATAACAGTTTAAGTAATATAAGTTTAATGAAATGCATTTTTCATGTGGATAAATTTGTTCCAGTTCAATTTCGTGGGGAAGCTGCTGGGCCCCAAAGGAAATTCTCTGAAAAGGCTGCAAGAAGACACAATGTGCAAAATGGCGGTTTTAGGACGAGGTTCTATGAAAGACCGTCAAAAGGTATGTTACTAAATCATTCACACTATTTTCTTATACTGAACATGGAAAAAAAAACTTCATTAACTTTTCCAATACATATAATTGGCGATGATGATCTCATATCAGATTGCCAATTTGCCATCCTACTACCCATATCATAAAAGAGAATCAAACTAAACAACTGGAATATCAGGTAGCACAAATATATTGTCAAGATATAAAGTCACCATCATCATCCTCCTGCTCTTATCCCAATTCTACTTGAAGTCAGCACAGCTTGTCTTCTCCTTCCATACCTCTCTATCGAACGTCATCTCACAAGTAACATTCTTTCTAACCATCGTCTTTCACATAGTCCATCCTTCGTTTATTTGGTCAAGTTTGTCAGTCTTTCAAGAGGATATAAAGTTGGGGTAGGAAAATATATAGCTCTTATAATTGCTTATTTACAGGAAGAAGAACTCCGTGTATCCGGCGATCCTAAATTCGCTCATCTATCTGATGAACTACACGTGGAAATTAGTGCGTTCGCAACACCAGCTGAGGCGCATGCGCGGATTGCATATGCACTTGCTGAATTGAGGAGGTTCTTAGTACCGGTAGGTATTATTTAATATTAATACCATACATAAACAATCACTATAGTATAGTTACAATCAAGTAAACGCTTTGGAGTCGCCACTTTGTAATTCCGTTTCTAAAGTAGATTATACCGAGAAGTATTGCTGACAAATTCATTATAATGGGCATTTTATACTCTATGGCACCAATTAAATATTATAACGTTAATAAAACAAATTTACATTTAAATATCCTGATCGAAAAATAAAAATACCATATATTGTATTTCTAACATATATTTATAAAATCATTATTTAAAATTTATATAAATACAAATTAAATTTTAGTCATTGTATTGTCAATCGTGACCGCGTGGAATGGTGCGACCATTCCACGCGGTCACGATGAGAATGCTAGCTGATTTTACCGTTGACTAGCCATTTCGATTCTCTCATCAAAATAAAACCAGCCCATCTATCAGCGGAATCAACCTGTGGAGGCAATAAGGCTACGTGTTTTACTTTTAATAATTCATACATATATATGGTATTACATTGAATTATATATGGGTACAGACATGTATTTATTTAATAAAGAAATATAATAGTAATGAGCATGATAGTAAGCAGAGTCAAAGTTTTTCTCATAAAGTTCAATATTTGACATGGAACGAGGATAAATCCAAATTCACTTTTAGAGGTCTTATTGGAGTCAACAAACCGTAAATCCCTTCATGACGTATTGCGTCACGCGACCCAAAATAAACCAATTTATTTTCAATTGAACGATTTCTTACCCAACATTGCTTCAACGTATTTTTCATTATAATATGGAACAGCGTCAACAATTTTCATAATAAATTAATTTAAGCGACATTTTATGTTCGATGTGACATGGCTCTTATGAATTGAGGGGATTTCCCCCTTCCCATGAAATGATGAAGCTGCGTAAATAGATATTACATCTTCACCAACAGATATAAGGTATATATTTGTCTTAAGATAACGCAATCTTTAAATAAATCATGTAATACAATATTGAACATTTTCTCAGTCGTTGGAATATCAGAGCCAACAAGATGTTGAGGCTCCGAATCTTCAACTCTTCACACTGGGTATCAAAATGTGCTTAATTTCACGCTTCACCCAAAACCTCAATTACCCAGACGGGCTTGCAAAAACCCTACCTTCTCCAGAAAACGCTGCATCTGCTGATATAAGTGTTATTATATATAGGTATATATTTCTTCGTTTGGTAGTCAAAACAAAAATTGTCATTGATTGGTTTAATTTTAAGAACGAAATTAAACTCCAGTTAAGCATATAACCCAAACATTAATGCGGCCGCTTTAAAATTTTCCACAGCGATGTTCGTTCGTAATTTTACATTGTTCAGCTCCAATTCTCTATAAACTTTGGCCCAAGAATAGATGCCGGGATTTGTAATATTACTTTAGAACGAACAGGTGCGAACTTTATTTTACTAACATTTCATTGACGGTGATTTGAACGCCATACGCTTATAAAATTCGAAATTTACGACCAACGGTAACTATGAAAGGAATTCCGATCAGATACATTAGAAGATTGTCTTTACAAATCTTACATTTTACGATTAGTGCCGAACAGCTCAGTAGCTAGAATGCTTGAATTTTGATCAAAGATTTTTGGATACATATCCGGATAATCTCTATGTTTCCTTTAGCTTTCTATAAAGAGGAATCCTGATTATCCGAACATCAATTACCGATTATCCGATTATCTAATTTGTAAAAAAATAATTTAAAAGGCACGTTACGATAAGTTTATTTCCGCCACCGACGGTGTACTCCTCTATTTTTTGGGGGCCTAAGTAAAACCCTCTACATATTAATAAAATATTAAATTTTAAGTATTCTTTAATTGGCTTCGGAATCGGTTATCCGGATTTTTGATTATACGGAATATCTCTGGTATTATTTTATCCGGATAATCGGGATTCTACTGTATGTAATCTTTTCTCCAAGTATTAAAGCGGCCGAACAGCTGTTCTTTAATGGCCTTTACTAAACCATTTCTACGATCATAAAGCGTAATTGAAATTTCTTTAGTAGTTTATTAATGAAATGGCTCGCCTCAAACGACTTCGTAAGAAGCGTATTTTTTTACCAATCCCTCGCTTTTCCAACAAAATTGTATAAAGAAATTCGATTACATCAAATAGAGGATAATATTAATGCGTGGATTGAACAAACAAGACATTTTCGAAAATATTTGAAAAACTTAATATTTTTTGATGGATCTTAAAAAACAATGGTACTCATTTCGTCCATATATATCATCATCAGCAGCCCATGTTTGTCCACTGCTGGACATAGGCCTTTCCGAATCCAAATTTTCAGGGCAGCGAATCGGTTCTCCAGGTTTGACTGGAACGTTTCAGATCCCACAATGGTTTGGAGCAGCTTTGGTCGGAGCGTGGACTTCATCGACGGATGCGCTCGGCCTTAAAATTGTCATTCAGAGAGTCTCGGACAAGTCAATGATCACCACTGGAATTGAATCTGTTGATCACTGAGACGTCTCTGAATATGTGCCTCTTGTCCGTCATTATGAAGTCGATCTCATTTTTGGTCATAGTGGCTTAGCCACGTCCACTTTTTCTTTTTACATTGACTTTGAAAAAACTATTTTGTCACTGATCTTATTTTAATGTAAATTCAGGGTCAGTCTTAAATTAATTGCTATTGAATACATATACATTTTAAGCCATATGTATAGTATATTTAAGGCTTTGTTTTTTTCGTAAGCCTACACAGTACGTCAAGCGTTAAGTGAAGTGAATTTTCCTATCTAAACAATAATCCAAACAGTATCCATTCTTCAAAATTTAGTGCCAATAAATTTTGCAACGCAGCAATAAAGCAAATTTTATATCTATAACGTCCGCAAACAATCAAAACAAATATTGAACCAATAAAAACGACGCTCCAGTGATACCAAAACTCGTAAACTTTTGATGTATGGCGTATGAATTTAAATGTTTGTAATGCATAATGTCGTATCGTGAATGGTGGACATGATTTGGCACACTTTAAGCAACTTTTATTTCACTTCCAACAACAACAGCCTGTAACTTGCCCACTGCTGGGTAAGGCCTCTTTGAGGTTTGGAACATATTCCACCACGCTCTTCCAATGCGAGTTGGTGGAATGCAAATGTGGCAGAATTTCTATGAAATTAGACACATGCAGGTTTACTCACGATGTTTTCCTTCACTACCGAGCTGGAGATGAATTATAAATACAAATTAAGCACATGAATATTCAATGGTGCTTGTCTAGGTTTGAACCCGCAATCATCGATTAAGATGCAAGCGTTCTAACCACTGAGCCATCTCGGCTCCTAATAATAAAATAATAATATAAATTTTGAACAAAATCACGTACATTACGCTGATCCCAATGTAAGTTGCTAAAGCACATGTGTTATGGAAAATCAACGACGACAGTAACGACGTTACCTCAAACACTCAGACCCAAGACAACATAGAAAAGTAATGAACTGTTTCTATATCAACTCAGCCGGGAATCGAACCCCGGACCGAGTGGCGTACTCATGAAAACCGCTGTACACACTACTCAACCACGGAGGTCGTCGTTGTATGTAAAATTGATGCAATTATTTAATCATTCAGAAACAAGTTCAGCAGTGCGATTCTGTAACTCGCCTCGTATTTCACTTGTGAAATTTTGACAGCCGACTTAAAGTGATACGCCATTTTGATGGGTGTATCCTATAAATATTCACGTTCAAATTCTGACATTTCTAGCACGCGTTCTAGAGTGAGTTTCGAGTATATTTTTACATCATACATTTAGAGATTGTTTAATAATACTAGTGGATAGCACGCGTTTATTCAATAGTTTACGGAAACCTCGCGTTTATTCAATAGTTTTTACGAAATTCGAAATTTATGACAGGTTTTCTTTTGATTTAATTTCATTGCCTGTTGACTTCCAAGCAGGATGTATTAATTTAAATAATTGTATTTAACTAACTTGACTTTGTGTTTTTTAAATGTTGAAAATGAGTAATTACTGAGTTTGTTGCCAGTTTTTCTCGGTAGAATGTACTTTGCAAAACGGTGGTAGCTTCACTTAATTGTAAAATGACGATTCAAAGGTGCTTATAAAAGCCTTCTTGTATAGAGTTTGAGTTTGATTTTTTTTTTATTTTGATTGTAAACTGACATCGTCTGTCCTCACGTTTTACTTCCTTATATAAACAATCATAGCGCCTCTCTCTAAACGGTCAAGAACTTTTTCCGCTCTCTGCAGTCAATTCTTAAGGCTTAACATAAAACTGTTATGATGTGGAACCAATAATGCATTCACGATCTTAAGGATACATGTATCACATGTAGCCTTAGGTCATAACATCATTACATAGTATAAAACAAAGTCACTTTCCGCTGTCTCTCCCTATGTATGCTTAGATCTTTAAAAATACTCAACAAATTTTGATGCGTTTTTTTTAATAGATAGATTAATTCAAGAGAAAGTTTTACATGTATAATACATGCACAATATATTAGAGAAACACATATAATTTGAGTTTCTTAAAGTGATACCGTAAGACGTAAGTTAGTAGGACGTTTTGTATTGTCCAAAGACTGAAAAACTGTGAACGTTTTAAGGCATTTTATAGTTTATTGCACTCGTGCGAAGCCGAGGTCTGTCACTAGTATTCATTAAAGTCAATATTTTCAGGCACTTATGCTGTAATATATCTCTAATAGTTTCACATTTCGTGACAGACATAGATACAGTGAACATTTTGACTATTAATATTTAACAAAACTTCAACAAAACAAATAAGTTATTTCAACTCATATCACTGAGGACTAAGTTAGGGAGTTATTCGTGACAAATCGTCGAAATTCCTACGTCAAACAAAAGCATTAATGTCACGTTGTAATGTCTCTCGAAAGGAAAACAAATGAAGGGCCGTTATTATAAAAATTATGCCACATTTAGCCCCGAAACCGACGCCATTGAAACATAACTTGCGTTAATACTTTTATTTTCAAAAGAAGGTCGGGATCAAAGGGAGCTCTTTAAGAATTCATCGAAACGCTACGATTATTTACAAATCAGAAAGTTAGGAGACATTGTTTGCTTCGCTCGATACGATTACAGAATCATAAAGTATTTTTTCGCGAACGATTCGGGGTTTTATAAGACCTTTTTATATTTTATTTATTGGTAGAATATCTTCTAAAAATAATAAAACAACTGAATATCAAATGTTTTGTCAGAGAGGTCGATAAACACGCCAATTCTTAATATTGAACTTGGTTTCCATTTTGCCATCTATATTTTTTCTGGCCCAAGGCATCTCCCTTTGAGGAGAAGGCTTGGAGCGAATTCCATAACGCTGCTTCAATGTGGGACGATGGATACACATGTGGCAGAATTTCATGAAACACACATGTAGGTTTCCACACGATGTTTTCCTTCGACGAACACGAGATGAATTATAAACACAAATTAATTAAATTATAACGTTATAAAATCAAAGGGAGGTCACTGTCACATCTCGACAATATATAATACTAGTAGTCGCCCGCAGCTTAGCTCTTGTTCTAGGGAGTTGATGGTCATGTGTTAAAAATAAGCCTATGTCCTTTGTCAGAGTTCAAGTTTTCTTCACACCAAATTTCATCAAATTCGGTTCAGCAGTTTGGTCGTGAAAAAGCGTCCGACAGAGTAATATAAATTTCAATCTATTTCAGACACACGTTTCAAAGACAACTTTTTGCGTTAGACTTTACAACTATCACGCAAAATTTGTTCCAAATTTGTATCGATCAGATATTCAGCTTAACACGATTTTGGTCAGTAATCGGTTATCTATTTGAGTGCCTTGTGATAATTAATTCCTCAAATTACGACCAAACCAAGGTTGTGAAAGAACGACAGATAGATAGACAAACAGAGTTAGTATCACAATAATATTATTAAATGCAAAATGAAGGTTGTAAATATATAGGAGATTATCATTACCAACGTAACTTCGGTCTGTTACAGCGAGCTTAAAGTTTTAATTGACGGACTCAATTCGACCCGGAATTTCAAGATCTGTAGCCGCACAGCCCTTAAAGTGGCATCTAGTAACTACTGTAACTAGTAATGACGCTGTAAAATACACACACACAGATAAACAAATCACCCACAATTTTATATATATATGTCATCGATTGAGTTACTTGGGTCAAATCTTAATTATGTAATCTTTGATCGTGTGCAAAGACAGATTAATTGAATATTTAAAAACAAATCATACTTGTATAATAATAAATATTGGATAACAGCAGTGGCGGCGTAAGGCGTGGGCGGTGTGGACCGCCGCCCACGACCTTGCGTTGCAAAGAGCCTTGCACCTGCAATTTGAAAAAAACAAGGGCCTCGTTAACTCTTGCCCATATTCAGCAAGATTCGATCTTACGCCGCCACTGGTAACTAACAGCCACAGCCTCGCGGTGCAAAGGGTCTCGCGATCGTGTTTGAAAATGTACAACATAACATTGGGATCAGAGTAATGTCAATAAAACAAGAGCCTCGCAAAACTGTATCTTGCCCACATTAAGATTCGATCTTGCACCGCCACTGGATAACATCACAAACATTAATCTGATCCCAATGTAAGTAGCTAAAGCATTTGTGTTATGGAAAATCGAAAGTAACGATGGTACCACAAACACCGAAACTCAAGACAACATAGAAAACTAATGTACTATTTACATCGACTTGATAAATTCTGAAGACTCAATGGTCTGCTCTCACCTATCAGTCTGATAGGACCCTTATAAAGAGTTTAAAAAAAAGAAAATGCTTGTATTTTTGTTTGTTAACTCCGACGTTAATACGACTTGGAAAATTATTATTTGTTTTGGCGGAAATAATTTCGGTTCGGTTCCATTTAATTTTTAAGAAAAAATACCACCCTAAGGGTGTAAACCCTAAGGGTGCAAAAAATACGGGATGATTGTTTTTATGGTTTCTAATTTATTTTCTCATCGCATTATTACAAGTCGCTGTTTCAAAAAAAGGTTAACACTTATTTATGATCACAACCCATGATGTTAGGTACAGTCATTTTTAAAGCTGGTGAAACAGCCAGTGCTGCCTTGCCTTACCTTTATACATACTGATGGAATAACCGCTTAAAAGTAACTGGTCACCATAGCCTAAGGCATTGGGAATCCCTTATGCATCACCAATAGGCGTAATACTGGTTATCTCAAACTTGTAACCAGAAATCAAAAATAATAAGTGTTTCATTTTCAGGGTTAGATATATACATGGCGAGTGGTATCTACCAAGACTTGCCTAAAGTCACAAAATAGACTCCTAAGCGACTGATCATTTTTTATGGTTTTTTGTATCTATTTATTTAACTAGTAAACGAGAACAAAATGATGATGAAATTGAGATTAGTAAATTAAATAATTAATAAATATTGGACAACATCACTATATTACTCTGATCCTAATGTAAGTAGCTAACGCACTTGTGTTATGGAAAATTAGAAGTAACGACGGTACCACAAACACCCAGATCCAAGACAATGCAAAAAATTTCAAAAAAAAATTCTACTTCGACTCGGCCGGGAATCGAACCCAGGACCTCAGAGAAGCGATCACATGACAACCGGTGCACACTAACCGACCACGGAGGTCGTCAAATTAAGATTTTGTATACAAAAATATATGTTTCAAATAACAAAATTTCCCAGACATTTCTAACTTTGCCGATTCATAAATTCATATCATTTGTTATAATAACTTTTATAAATAGAGCACATTATTCAACAAGAATAAATAAATGTAAAAAAGCGTCGACTTTCAGGCAAGATATATTATATACATAAATAATTGTATTTGACTAAAATAACTTTGTGTTTAAAATCTTGGAATAAATTAAGTAATGAGTTTCTTGCGGGTTCTTCCCGGTAGAGTCTACATTTCCAATCGGTGGTAGCTTCGCTTAATTTAGGTATATATAACTAGCAATCCGCCCCAACTTCGCACTGCAAATACTGGTACTAAATATACTACAGAATTTGTTTATTTACGACATTATATGACACTTCTAAAATTTATCAGTGTTTGTTAACTATACTGTTGATTTCTTATATACAAAAACCTTCCTCTCGAATCACTATATATTAAAAAAAACGGTATCACAATCGTATTTTATAGATCTAAGCATACATAGGGACAGACAGCGATAAGTCACTTTGTTTTATACTTTTAGTAGCAACCCGCCCCGGCTTCGTACGGGTACAATACTGATACTAAACATACTACAGAATTTGTTTATTAACGACATCACATTACAAGCTTCTAAAATTGTCAGTGTTTCTTGACTATATTGTCCATGTATTATAAACAAAAATCTTCCTCTCGAATCACTGTCTATTACAAAAAAACGCATCAAAATCCGTTGCGTAATTTTATAGATCTAAGCATATATAGAGCGGTGAGCGACTTTTTTTTATACTATGTAATGATAATATGATGACGATTCTGAAGTATTTATAAAGTCTATTTTAATAAGTATGTTCTATTTAATTGTTTTTTTTTTTTTTTAATTTAAATATTCATAGCTTATGTAATTACAGGACTACAACGACGATATAAGGCAGGAACAGATGCTGGAAATGCAGATCTTGTCATCACAGAATGAACAAAGGCGATTAACTCCGCCCGACTCGTCGAGGAGCGGCAGCGAGGAGGCTTTGCCTGTGAGGGACAACGGCAACAAACATAGGGTTAGTGCATATATCAAATGTTCTCACAATTAATAGAACTTAAAGCTCCACAAAGCTACTTACGGAAACTTAATACATTTTCATTTATGAGAGTTTATAAGATAATAACTTTACACAAATTTAACTATAATAATATATATGCATAATTAAACAGTTTTGAAAGAAAAATATCGACACACAAAAACTCTATGTCAAAAACTCTGTATATATTTTATTTTACTTTTTTATTTATTAATATAGATTTTCTCTTGTTTTGCTGCATTCTGCACAAAATAGTCTAATTAAGTTTTATATTCTATCAATAAATAACAAATTTTTCCGACTTCGTCACCATATTTAGAGAGTCGCAGGATTTATTCATAAAAAAAAACTACGTGCTTCCTCTTCCTCCTTCTACGTGCCTCAAGAATACAAAATTTCATAAAATTCGTTTAAATGGTTTATCCATACAAGATATTATTTCGCATTTATTACAATTAGTATAGATATAATTTAAATATATTTATTCATGAAGGAGTTGACGCTACAATAACTTTTTTTTAATGTTGAAAAAGAGTAACTGAGTTTCTTGCCGGTTCTTCTCGGTAGAATCTAATTTCTGAACCGGTGGTAGCTTCACTTTATTGTTCAAAAGAGCTTGTAAAAGCTCACTTGAATAAAGTTTATTTTGATTTTGAATACTGTCGTACATTAGTGTAAAATCATGAAAATATAATTTAATTTTTCTGCTGTCGGTACTAATAGACGTCTCACTCACACTAAGACATAGTTTAAGCACGAGCGTCACTCACACATATAAGATAATAATTCAATACGGAATGGAGTGACCTGACAGAATACACGCATATTCTTTAGCTGTTTTTATAAACATATGTAATTATAAATCAGAAGCGGAGCGCCGATATGGCCCAATGGTTAGAACGCGTGCATATTAACCGATAATTACGAGTTAAAACCCAGGCAAGCACCGCTGAATATTCATCTGCTTAATTTGTGTTTATAATTCATCTTGTGCTACAGTGAAGGAAAACATGAAGAAACGTGAGGAAACCTGCATGTGTCAAATTTTATAGAAATTCTGCCACATGTGTATTGCACCACCCGCATTGAAAATGCGTGATAGAAAATGTTTCAAACATTGTCCTCAAAGAGAAAGGAGGCCTTAGCCCAGCAGTGGAAAATTTACAGGCTGCTGTTGTTTTTTTTATGGTATCGGTTGGCAGACGAGCATATGGGCCACCTGATGGTAATCATCACCCATAGACAACGAAGCTGTAAGAAATATTAACTATTCCTTACATCGTCAATGTGCCACCAACCTTGGGAACTAAGATGTTATGTCCCTTGTGCCCGTAGTTACACTGGCTCACTCACCCTTCAAACCGGAACATGACAATACTGAATACTGTTGTTTGACGATAGAATAACTGATGAATGGGTAGTACCCACCCAGATGGGCTTGCACAAAGCCCTACCATCAAATTATTTTAAACGTATAATAATATTATCTGTTTTGAATTTACAAGTATCACAAATCGAATTATCGCGATTCAACAACGAAACAAATCAAAGCTGATATGCACGCGAGTCCCCGAGTATGTACAGTCAGGGTAAGAAAAGGTTCGTCTCCTTAAGATCTATTTTCGTGTACTCAGTATGAGCGATAATCTGCTTTACCGATCGAGAATAACATATCACGTCGCAATGATTTGATGTTTAGATTCAAAAGGTACTAAGAGCTTAAGACTTGAAACTAAGAATTTGAAACCTAACGAAGGATTTCTTACTCTGACTGTACAGTCGGGGTAAGAAAAGGTTCGTCGCCTTAAGATCCATTTTCGTGTGCTCAGAATGTTAGTGAGAATGACATATCGCGTCGCAATGATTCGGTCTTTAGATTCAAAAGGTACTAAGAGTGTAACACTTGATAAAGAAATGATAACTTACGAAGCTTTTCTTACTCTGACTGTACATCAAGATTGACAAGTCCATTTCGTATCCCCATTTGGGAATTGAACTTTTATCTCTGAGAGGAAAACAGGATACAAATACACAGACTAGCGACAACAATGAAACAGGAAAAGATTACTTTCGTTGATTCCCTTGTAAGTCGAACGATTTGACATATTCGATACATTTAAATCCACTTATGATATATTCGCCTGCATTGTATCTAGTACTAGTTGACGCCCGCGGCTTCGCTTGCATTTTAGGAGATGTTTGTCATGTATTAGCAGTGGCGGATTTACCAATAGGCTAAGCAGGAGCCTAGGGCGGCAGATTTAAGGGGGGGGGGGTGTCGGCAAATTTAACCCAACTTTGTAATCATCTTAAAGAAATTTTAAAAAAACTTTTAATCATATGTATTTATTATGTCCGTAATCCGTATACTCGTCACTACATAGTGGGTTGGAAAAATAATCTAGTAACTGACAGAAATATCACCTAGTTTATAATCATACTGATAACGGGAAAAAACCGATGTAATGAGGACGATAGAACACAAATCATAAATGTTGCAAAAAAAAGTAGGGGCGGCAAAAATTGAATAGCCTACTAGCCTACTAGCGGCAGATTTGTAAATCCGTCACTGTGTATTATAAGGCAAAAAAAGTGGCATACGTCCTTCCTTAAAGTTCAAATTTGCTTCATAACAAATTTCATAAAATGTTGTTCATTGGTTTGGTAGTGAAAGACAGACATACAGAGTCACTTTCACATTTATAATAGTAGTATAAATTGTTTTGAGTCCGTTTAAAGGGCTACTATAAGCGTTAAGGACATGACATCTAAGTTGTATAATACATAATAATTATCTTCAATGAGACAACATGAGACAACATCACATGCATTACTCTGATCTCAATGTAAGTAGCGAAAGCACTTGTGTTGTGGATAATCAGAAGTAACGACGGTACCACAAACACCCAGACCCAAGGCAACATAGAAAACTAATGATAATCTACATTGACTTGGCCGGGATTCGAACCCGGGACCTCGGAGTGGCGTACCCATGAAAACCGGTGTACACACCATTTGACCATGGAGATCGTTAATATACATAAAGTGATGATGAATGAAATTAGAGTGTCTGTTTTAATTAAAATAACCGCAATTTACTAAATGCTAAGGTATTGTCAGTATGTCTGTTTGTTCCAAATAATCTGGAATAGTTGGACCGAATTTGATTGTACTCTCACTGGCAGATAGCTGATATAATAAGTTAAGATATAGTAACTTAGGTTGCAACAGGAACTTTTTTGTAAAATTCAAACCCAGTCGAAATCACAGGCACAGCGGGTATACATATATATATTAAACAATCGTTTCTATAATCAACTATTTCGCGCAGATATATAAAGTCTTTCAACTATCAAAATATATGTATATATTGGCACGTGGGTATACGTATATATTAAGGGAAAATTTGATTTGTATAAATCTCAATGCATTTACAAAGATTTATCCTTGGCCTTAAGTATAAACGTTGGGGAATCCCCTTTCTATATTCCAACGGACGCAAATCGGTGCAGCGTGGTGGAATAAGCTCCAAGCCTTACCAGGGGGAGACTATTGATTCGAGTGGATTGATGTTCTGTTTTGATGAATTTTAGAAAGCAATTGAAATGACAGAAGACAATGTTTTCATCTCTTTTTACATCTGAGCAAACGCGTTCCGAGATCGAAGGTCACAGAGGTCATGACTATTTCCAAATTTAGACAATTTACGAAAATTTAACAAATTGCTAACTAAGTCCTCTT
The DNA here is from genome assembly GCF_905220365.1 of Vanessa cardui. NCBI lineage: Eukaryota > Metazoa > Arthropoda > Insecta > Lepidoptera > Nymphalidae > Vanessa > Vanessa cardui. The sequence continues at coordinate 8,517,247 of NC_061146.1, forward strand.
AGTAGCTATAAATATCTCAAATACAATCAAATCGTTTGCGAATGAAATGATAATATTGTAATTGTTTTTGAAATAATTTTTTGAACCGAGTGAAAAAAATATCAGATATTTTCCTATCTATCTCCTAAATCTTACAAATAAATCTTAAAAAAAGTGCATTAGAATAATTATCAGTTTATTTATTAAATATTTAAAAAAAATTCAATTATTTTGTTATCGATACTTAATTCGTGCTTATACACAAGTTAATCAAAATTCCTAATATGCCTTTTAGATTCCATTCCATTCCTAAATAATTATACGTTACAGTAATTATGCAATAAATGGGGGCTTGCACTAAGTTTTTTCGCAATATTTCTGAAGCAGCAGTACCTTTCCTTGATCTTTTAATAGAGCCTGGAAGACATCACTGTACATGACAAGGCCTTTGCTTCTACTACTCCAGATTAATAGTTTATATTTTTTATTTTCGCAACACAATTTTTATATACTGTGATTAATAAATAATATTTTGTATTTTTTTTAAATTTTCCACTTCGTTTTCAACTTAAAACTTATGTGAAATATTCAATTAATTTCTTAGTTTAATTAATTATGTTATGACTAATAGTTATCTATTAAAATGGGCTTACGTATCACCCACCACGTACGAACTACTTTATGGTTATTTCAATAAAACTGTGAAACAAATCCAGCTGAAGTTTTTGGTTCTCAAACCAATTTCCAAGTGTCGCCTAAAGATATTACTTAATAAATATATAAGTATTATCGAAAAACCCATTATTCATCGTCATCATCATCATCACCATCTTGTAAATTTCCCACTACTTACGGCCTCCTCTCCCTTTGAGGAGAACGTTTGGAGCACACTCCACCACGCTGCCCCATTGCGGGTTGTTCGATATACATTTGGTAGAATTTCGTTGAAATTAGTCACATTCAGATTTTCTCACGATGTTTTTTCTTCGCCACCGAGCGCGAGATGAATTACAAACACAAATTAAGCAAATATAATTTCAGTGACGCTGATGATTTGTCATCGGTTAAGATGCACGCGTTCTAACTTAGCCATCGGCATTATCTACGTAATAGTTTTAATAGATAATCAAGAAATTACGCATTCAACGGCACAATCTCCAAAAGACAGTCTAGTACTCGATCAAATCTGACAGTCTACAAGTGACAGTCGACAGTCTTATCCAGTGCAAAGATTTTCGACCGTATCTGTTTTCTTTGGCATCCATTCAAATAAGGCATAAGGTAATTTCGTTGGAATGCCTTGACGTTATCAGCTCGACTAGTGAACGATCCTTTGTTAGAGTCGCTTTTCTTCGTGTCTGTAACTGTCTCTGCAAAGATTTAATGTTCAGCTGATATTTATTCATTTTAAATGTTAATCTTGATGACTTTATTTACTTAGTTTTGTAATTAGTTCTCTTTGGATTAATATGTCTTGTTTGTTTGTGAATCGTAAGATTGAGGTCGTATTTTAATGTGACACTTCAAACTTGAAGCATGGGTCGGAGTCATAGATTTGGTGTCATGTCGGTTAAATAATGTAGATTTTGAGCAAATTTTAGGAAATTAAATAAATGTAAAACTGCCAATATTTTCATAGTTCTTGTTTATTATATAATAATATTATTTGTTTATGGTATCCTGGAAAGAGATATCGTATTAAACAAACAGACATATGAATGTTCGTATTTATTTATTTCAATAGATATACGTAACTTAGCAATACGCAAAACTGTAAAATAACTTACTTTGGGACTATAAAAACACAAATTCAAGCCGTAAATATTTTATTAAAATAACGGTCTGTCTGTGAGTTATTCTAAGGCTCTGAGATGGGGACAAGATTTAGTAGATAGAATATGAAAAAACAGACTTTCATCCTCATCTTTAAATATGAGATGAGATTTTTTTACACCAATTGGTATATGAAAATTCCATATAGCTTGCCTAAAACCTGCATCTTTAGCAAAGATTCACAAGCTCACCTCTATTGCTTTACTTACAACATTCATTAACAGCCTGTAAATTTCCCACTGCTGGGCTAAGACCTCCTCTATCATTGAGATTGAGTTTTGGATCATATTCCACCACACTGCTCCAATGTGGGTTGATGGGTACACATGTGGCAGAATTTCTACGAAATTAGACACATGCAGGTTTCCTCACTATTTTTCTTCACTGCTGTACATGAGATAAATTATTATTAACACAACTGGGTTTGAACCCGCAATCATCGATTAAGATGCGCGCATTCTAACCATTGGACCATCTCGGTTTTTTAGCTTTGTTATGTCATTATTTTCTTTTTAAAGAATATTCTTTTCTCTTAACTTCAAATTGAAGCGCCCCAAGCGACTTGAAGTCCTCAGTCAGTTGACCCTTTTATATTGTAGCGGTCTTGAGGTAGATTTAATTTAAATGCTCATAAATTATATTTATAAGATGTACATTAACTTAATATTATGAATACGATTTCTTTTAAGCTCTTCATGGTAACTATTTAGACTGATTGTCTAAATCGTTTTATAACAGTCTGTTCTATTCGTAAAATAATGTTCATAATGATTTATTAAGTAATAGTTGTCGCCAGCGGCTTCGCTCGTGTTACGCAAAAAAGTAGCCGTTGTCCTTCCTCGGAGTTCAATTTTTTTTCATAGCAAATTTCGTAAAATTCAGCTGTCAATTATATAGCGACAGACAGACTTTCATATTTATAATATAAGTATTAAAATGGTATAGCGTCATCATCATCATCAGCCCATTGCTTTTATTCGACGACCTCCGTGGTCGAGTGGTGTGTATACACCGGTTTTCATGGGTATGCCACTCCGAGGTCCTGGGTTCGATTCCCGGCTGAGTCGATGTAGAGTATCATTAGTTTTCTATGTTGTTTTGGGTCTGGGTGTTTGTGGTACCGTCGTTACTTCTGATTTTACACAACACAAGTGCTTTATCTACTTACATTGGGATCAGAGTAATGTATGTGATGTTGTCTCATATTTATTTATTGCTGAATATAGGCCTCCCCCAGAGTGCGCCACGTTGCTCGGTCTTCTGCGTCCCTCATCCAGCTTCTACCGGCGATCATACGAATGTCGTCGGACCAGCGGGTTGGAGGTCGTCCTACATTACGCTTACCGAGACGCGGTCTCCATTGTAGGACTCGTCTGCTCCAGCAATGTCTAGCAATGGACCAAATTTTATGTCCCTTATGCCTATAGCTACGCGGTTACAGTAAACTAGCGATCCGGCCCGGCTTCGCACGGGTGCAAAGCTGATACTAAATATATACTACAGAATGTCTTACAACGTTCACAAAACAGATAATATAAACCTATAAAATTATATATACAGAACTGTTTATCATCATGCAGTGCATCATCTTATTTATCGTTATATTATGTTACCGAGTTAAATAAAATAATTGTAAATTTTAGATTATTTCTTGTTGTGCTGAGATGGCCCAGTGGTTACAACGCGTGCATATTAACCGATGATTGCAGGTTCAAGCCCAGGCAGGCACCGCTGTTTCATGTGCTTAATTTGTCTTTATAATTCATCTCGTGCTCAGCGGTGAAGGAAAACATCGTGAGGAAACCTGCATGTGTCTAATTTCATCGAAATTTAGCCACATGTGCATTCCACCAACCCGCATTGAAACAGCGTGGTGGAATATGTTCTAAAACCTTCTTCTTAGTGGGAGAGGACGCCTTAGCCCAACAGTGGGAAATTTACAGGCTGTTACTGTGTGTTGTTGTTCTGATGTATAACCTATATTACTGTAAAATTTCATCCAAATCAGTTCATTAGAGTTTTCGTGAAAGAGTAGCAAACATACATGCATCCATCCTCACAAACTTTCGCATATATAATATTAGCTTGTATATTTGATCTTCTTGGCAGATAAGCACATTTTATTGGTAGTACAGTCAGAGTAAGAAAAACTTCGTCAGTTTTCAAATTCATTCCTTTATCGAGTCTTAAACTCTTAGTACCTTTTGAATCTAAACATCAAATAATTGCGACGCAATATGTCTTCTCGATCGGTAAAGCAGATTATCGCCCATACTGAGCACACGAAAATAGATCTTAAGGTGACGAACCTTTTCTTACCCCGACTGTATATCCATGACGTAGCTTGGACCAGTCAAATGTCATGAAAAATTCCGAATAAATTATTTGGCTGATCCATAATTTAAATAAAACTAATTATAACGGTTTCGAGCACGGGTAGACTAAGATGACATTTGTCTATTTGAAGAACAAATGAAATATTATTAACAACTACCGCCAAGGATTTCCCAATTGATATCTTGAGTAACGTTCCGGTTGCACGCAGAAGGCACTAACTGTATCTTTAGGTCTTGCAGTCTGTTGGATTTGGGATTTTAAGTCTACCCGTGACCAAGAACACTGCAAAGTGCTCGAAACGTCGGGATGTTTAAAAAAGTAATTAATATACGCGATTCAAATCCGTTATAATTAGTTTTATTTAAATGTGTAATAATCGCGAAAATTGAAGACAACATTATGGTTCATAATTTTTTTCCAGCTGAGCACTGCGCCGCCGACGTCCGCACCAGCTATGCCAGCTGCAATCGTCAACCACAATGCAAACGTACGTGACTTCTCACCACCTGCACTCGCAACTGGATCTGAGCATATGCCTGCTCATCATCAGGTGAGTTCATTACATATGATATCGAAACACCTGCAAGCTTGAAACAATAAACGACCCATCAATTAACCCAATAATAATTTCAAAAAAAATAGTTTTCAAGATATTCATGGACAAACATACATACAAACATACGAAATCATCATCATCTGTCTGTCTGTCTGTTTGTTCCGGCTAATCTCTGGAACGGCTGGACCGATTTAGATGGGACTTTTATTGGTAAATAACTGATATAATAAGGAGTGACTTAGGCTACAATATATTTTTTTGTTGTTAAATTCAAAAGCGTAAAAGGTCGCGGGCACAGTTAGTATTCAAATATAATTAAATTTATTTTATAATAAAATTCTTACATTGTACACACATGCCGAGATGATAACCTCCTTTTGTAGGTAGTCGGTTAAAAAGTAACCTGGCGATAATGTTTGATTACTAACACTTAAATAATAAAAAGGATGAAAATATATTTACATAGTGACGTCTGAGCTGAGATGGCTCAGTGGTTAGAACGCGTCCATCTTAACCGATGATTGCAGTTTGATCAATTCAATTCAGGCAAGCACCGCTGATTCATGTGCTTAATTTGTCTTTATAATTCAACTCGTGCTCGTGAAGGAAAACATCGTGAGGAAACCTGCACGTGACAAATTTCATCGAAATTCTGCCACATGTGTATTCCATCAACCCGCATTCGAACAGCGTGGTGGAATATGATATGTTAAACCTTCTCCCAGTAGTGGGAATTTTACAGACTGTTGTTTTTGTTTGTCTGAGCTGCAACTAAAATAATTTAAAAGACGAAACATTTGAACAAGAAATCTTAAGGTCAGGCATTTATATTAAGATTTAGGTCGAGGATCCCCGATCCTGTTTACAACTTTATGTTTAGAGTTTTGTTTACAACTTATCTCTACGAAAATAATTAACAAACGTCAAACGAGACTTGGCTTGTATGAGGATTAGATAATCTCTATTTTCAAAACACAACCTGATATGTTATTTATTATATTTCCTATTACCAAGATAATATTTCAGTAACATTCTAAATGTTTCGTAAAGTTCTTTTAGTGTCGAAATATTTTAAATATGTAATTTTTTTTAGTGTGTATATATTTTGATTTTGGAATGCTACTATAATGATTTTAATTTTCAAATAAGATTAAGTCAGTTTAGCAAAGGCTCTGCGAAATATAACATACAAAACTATTAAATATAGTAAATTTAAATCTGTAACGTAGCAGACATCGACTAAGAAAGTATTTTTGGAAATTTAAACTTCAAACTGTGACTAAATAGGTCTAGTAACTTTATTAAAGTTTCAATGTTAAGTTTAACGTTCGAAATTTGAAAATTTGACTTCACTTTTCCCCATACCGAGTTGGTACCATTTAAATTACGTCATGTAAGCATGACATGTTAAAGTTGCTTATGACATATGAAATAAAGCTAATGTTTATGTGACGTGAATACTATATCTGTATTTATGCCAAAAACATTTTTTTTTTGTAATAACGAGCGCGTCTCGTCGTTAAGCAATATAGCTTGGCGAGAACTAATTTTTTTGTAAAAACGTTTTTATAATAAATAAAAATAAAATAAGGTATCCGTCATCCTGGGGTCTTTTTTGTCTTATTTATAGTATATATTGTTTTTAAAATAAAAATTCGAGTTCAATATAGAGATAGTTTCAGTCCTCAAAAAGAACACGGGCAGCTTTTTTTAATTCATCCCTCGAAGAGAATGGGGGGTGAAAGTTTGTGTACTGTAACTTTTGTGTGTGCGCTGTTAAATCAGCTAGTATAATGTAATGATCAAAATCAAAAATCAAAACATACTTTATTCAAGTAGGTTTTACAAGCACTTTTAAATCGTCATTTAACAATTAAGTGAAGCTACCACCGGTTCGGTAAGTAGAACCGAGAAGAACCGGCAAGAAACTCAGTAGTCACTTTTTTTCAACATTTAAAAAATACAGTCATATAAGTTAAATACAATTATACATGTATGTAATGCATCCTGCCTGGAAGTCAACAGGTATTAATTCCACGCTTTTTTATCATCTACAAAATCTTGTATCGAATTATATACCTTTTTTACCAATGTATTATTTACAAACGATTTTCATTTACGAAACGGCAAAGTTAAAAATATCTGATAATATGTTACCGTTAAAAAACGTTACAGTTTGTTCCTAAAGTTAGTTATTTTATATGGTTTATTTCATAATCACAACATGAAATACTAAAAATAGTTTCTTCATTTTGATTCTAGTTTTTCGTTCTTTAAATTAATATACTATATAACTCGTTTTATCAACTCAAGACTAAAACGTAACAACAGCCATTCTATTGTTCAAAATCACTAGTACACTTCCCTACATTCTTATAATAGGTTTTTCGGTTTAAATATAAATGTGACACATAACTTACGTTTTTTTATACTTGGCAGATTACATAATCAATTGTTCAAAATCATTCGCATAAAATCTTGGTCCAATTCGAGCTAAAATCCTTTACAATGATCAACGTTTTCAAATCGTTCAACCGTCACGATCGTCTTTATTTCATCATTATTCAAGAAAAATATACCGAATACAAGACAAAGGTATTTCTGGAAGCGTACGCTCAGGCAGGCTTTTCCACATGCGAAGAATGAGAAGGGAAAAAAGTAATTTCAAGCTTTGAATGCTGGAGGCGTGGATAATTACTCTAAGCATTCCTCTTTTTGGAACTGGTGAAACTTCTTGGCCTAGAAAATTACGAGGCGTTTCACATACCCGTCCATTTCTATTGTCTAGTATCAAGCATGTGCGAAATGATTTTAAAAATAGAAACTCGAAATTAAACGCTGAAGGTCCCATTTTTCAAATCCACGTTAAAATGTTGTAACCTTTTCTAACTAAGATTTGCTGAATTTTCCAAATTATTTTGTTCTAGTCAATAGGCTATTTGACAATGCGAAAAATAAATTGTGAATTATTGTAATTAGTGTATATTATGAGTTTAAAAATGTTTATTTAGTAACGAAAGTTGAAAACAATACTTAATTTATTCAAAAACCCATAAATAAAAATGCACTTTTCAAACGTTAGTCACGTGACACAAAACGCTCCTGATTGGCCGGGCTTATGATGAAGTCACTTTCTTGTTAACCTTGCTTTTCTCCTATATGTACCACAGATTAAAATACAACAAAGTGACGTCACCGACCCCATTGCAGCGCCATATTGTTCAAGTAGCGTTTTTGCGCGCTATTTAAATATGGAATTTTTAATGTGATATTTTTCGGCAAATTTGTACTACAAATAAAAAAACACAACTTTTACTGGATTTTAAAAACTAGTCAAATAGCCTATTCTGTGTTGCTCCTCAAAAAAGAAAGCTAAGATGCTCTACATAAGACCTTATAAATAAAACATTTGATTTCGAAATTTATATTATTTATTCGAACGTACTAAAAATCGGTCCTAGTCAGTCCTAGTCGGAAATTCGAAGAGGATTTCGATATGAAATAAAAAGAGAAAAGTCACTGTTGTCCACATAAAGATTGTCTTACAGAAAATCTATACATATAATAAAATTGGAGTGTCTGTTTGTAATATTAAAATAACCCTTCTTTACTCAATGCATATGTATGTATACACGGTGTACCGTGTACATGTAAAGTAAAGTAATTTTCCTACTGCTGAGATACGGCTTCCTCTCCCATTTAGGAGAGAGTTTGGAACATATTCCACCGCGCTGTTCCTATAGGGGTTGGTGGAATGCAAATGTGGCAGAATTTCGATGAAATTAGACACATGCAGGTTTCCTCAGGATGTTTTCCTTCACCGCCGAGCGTGAGATGAATTATAAACACAAATTAAGCACACATATATAGTGGTGCTTGCCTGGGTTTGAACCCGCAATCATTGGTGTAAAATGCACGCGTTCTGACCACTGGGCCATCTCAGCTCCATATGTAGGTATATACCAAAATAACAACTTTTACAATTTTTGTTTGTCTGTTTGTTTCGGCTAGTCTCTGGAACGGCTGGACCGATTTTAACGGGACTTTCATTGACAGATAACTGATATAATAAGGAGTAATTTAGGCTACAGTAATAATTTTTTTTGTTAAATTCAAACACGTACAAGGTCGCGGGCACAGCTTCTATAATGAATAAAAAAGCAGCGTTTCAGTACTAATCGAGGAAGGTGTACATAAAACTTGCTTAGCTGCGTCAGAGAGGTTAGTTAAGTATCGTAAAGTAACGGCCTGTAAATTTCCCACTGCTTGGATAAGGCTTCCTCTCCCATTTAGGAGAGAGTTTGGAACATATTCCATTGCGCTGTTCCAATAGAGGTTGGTGGAATGCAAATGTGGCAGAAGTTCGATGAAATTAGACACATGCAAGTTTCCTCACGATGTTTTCCTTCACCGCCGAGCACGAGATGAATTATAAACACAAATTAAGCACACATAGATATAGTGGGTCTTGCCTCGATTTGAACCCGCTATCATGGGTTAAGATCCACGCGTTCTAACCACTGGCCCATCTCTGCTCGTATTAAGTATCGTATGTTCGTTCGTTGCTATATTTAAAATATCCCGTTTAGAAATTAAAGATATATAGCCTATTCCAATGGAAGTAGGAAAAATGGTAAACAAACTTTATAAATACGTCTTTCATGCGTTTTTGATTAATATTAACACCAGCGACGTGCCTATAAAACGGAACGTCAAACGTGATTCAATCATGAATCATGAAATCATGATTATTTTCGAGAAATAGATCGTTTGGCTGATTTAGTTAACGTTAAATTATTCGTAGCTGATATTTTTTTTTTTTTAAAAAAGGTCACTTCTAGTTCCTAAAAATATCTTCATTTATAATACAGCACTATTAAACTTAATTATTTATTTCCATTTCAAATTTACTTCTGAAATTTCGATAACAGTTTCGTCGACGTTCAAAATGCCAATTTTTTTTCCATAGTGATTTACGAGTATCAAGCCTTCGTGCCAACCAATGATATTACATCAATATGCTGTCCAATGTTGTTTATTTGGCTTTGTGGGTGGAGACCTTCTGGAATAGAGTATAAATATTTGTAATTCGAACGCATTTCATTTGTCATATTATACAACCGTTTTAAATCTCCAGAAACAATCGAATCGCTTGAAACTAACACAAGAGTGATCGAAAAATATTTCGCTTTTCGATTGATAAACGGAACCCTAAAAAAGGGGCTCACTGACCAGACTAGATTTATCTTTGTGACGATCGGTTGACTCTAAAAGGTGTTCAAAAGCAAAGAAAAAACTTACTTGTATTGCTGATTTATGATAAAGGTATTGATATGAATCAAACCGAATTACAATCAGTATTTTGAAATAAAATTTATTAAAAACAATGACATACATTGTCACTTATGTGATAACAATAAATTCAAGTAAAGTTCACTTACAGTTCCATCGTCGTAACCATTATATTTAATATTAAATATATAATAGATATGTAAAGAAAATTAATTTTAACTAACCTAAGAATTAATAACATTAAATGCTTAAATATATACAGATATGAACTAAAACTAGTTACTGTATAAATATTGACCGCGTGGAATGGTGTATTTTAAAATTGCCCAATATAATGTACTGTTAGAGAATTTGCAAGATTATAAGACATAGGTAGCATTTCCTACCCTCTACCGTATCAACACGGTATAGATAAATATCATCTCGAGCTGTTAGTATCCATACAAGCAGGACTCAGCGGCAAAAACATCATACACGAAACATAAGTACGTCCATTTGATACAATTGTCGAATGACATTTAGAAGTACAAATCAGATTCTCTGGATTAGCGCATTTGAATGAGCTAAGCCTATTGACCTTTGAACGTATAAATGAATGAATTTGCCTTTGCATATTACTTAGAAATGTATAGCCTGTGAATTTAGTTTACGCCATTGTAAAACCTGTAGTACATCTGTCTAAATTAGCAACATACAGTCAATACATGAAATATAGCAGAGATGGCCCAGTGGTTAGAAGGCTTCATCTTAACCGATAATTGTGGGTTCAAACCCACGCAATAACCATTCTATATTCATGTGCGTAATTCGTTTCTATAATTCATCTCATCGTTTTGAGGAGAGACCTCGTATTAAAGTAGATATATCACAGCCTAAAGTGATAAATATATATGTCGGAGAAACATCATTCTTGTTGACATCGTCGTCCATGGTCACTGGTTTTGTGGGCGTTAATAGGGTAAAGCACAAGCACAAATCACAACTATAACGTTTATACAGTATTTTAATTAAAATACAATCAACATATTATCAACACCGCGCAACGAGTTCAGGGTACCGATCTGACCTTTATGAGCAATCTTCTACACTTTCCTAAATCCAACTCGATCTATCTCCTTTTCCAATCAAACCAAATGTATACGTCAAAACTGTCTCAATCTCTGTCAACCAGATGGCGCCTCGACCCCGCTCGAGACAAATGCTTCGCTTTAATTGGTCGTTACGAGAAATGCAATATTCATAACTTTTATAAAATTAATAGGTTTATAACTTCTTTAAAAACATGTAGCTAAAAAAAAAAGTAAAGTAACAGCCTGTACATTTCCCACTGCTGAGATAAGGCCTCCTCTTCCATTAAGGAGAGGGTTTGGAACATATTCCAGCTGAGATGGCCCAGTGGTTTAGAACGCGTGCATCTTAATCGATGATTGCGGGTTCAAATCCCGGCAAGCACCACTGTATATGTAGCTAATCAAAAAGAAATAGTATTATATATTATTGGTTCATATCTTCCTCCGACATATATATATCACTTTCCTACAATATATCTAATAGACGTTACGTCCTGCGCACAACATAGAAACCTATGTTTTTCATAGCCGCACCGCAAGGGAAACACATACGAGGCTTATTAAACCTCGCTCCGAATTTCACCTAAACTTAATCACTAGAAGACATACACAATTTCATCATCGACATTACTAGTATGATCAGTGAAAATTTTGGGCATATTTCCTACAATTTTGGCAAAAAATATTGACACACACACAACTACAAATAAATTTCAAAATAATTTCCGAGCCCGTATTGTTAAAGTGTGCGGACAAAGAACCGTTCTCCGCAAACATTTTTGCCTGAATTTTATTTTCTATTCCAGCAGCTCGCCCCCAACCACCCCGGTCACGGCGTGCTGGTGGGGGGCGGTGTGATACAACAACAGCCGACACACCACTTAATTACGCAGAATTCTATATTGGGTGAGTGATTTTACCTTTCATACTTGTGTACACGGTAAATATTTTTGTGAATCATATAAACAGGTATATATTATGTAATGTGATAGTGCATGATGAGACGTATACATCCTAGAACATTTTCCAAGATAATTTTTGAAATAGTAAGTTTTTTTTATGTTTTGACGTGGTACTGTATTTACTGTTGGTTGTCCTACTAAAAAAAACTTCTTCTAAGACTGAACACTTTTTTTCTTAACATTTATTATGTAACTTCTACTAATTTTATTGCTTTTAAAATTATAATCTAAGTTGTGCTAACAGTAAATATTAATTATATCTATCAACTAATCTTAGACATATAGAAAAATATCTTTAAATTTAACACGCTTTTCTTGTACACTAAACCTTTTCAATAAATAATCATTAACTTAAGCCTTTTCTAGATCTGTATATTATATTTTACTCCTGTCTGGAATATATCTACATTAAAATAGCATGATTTTTCAAATCATAATTATATACATATACTAAAAAGTAGCTACTGAGTTTCTTGTCGATTCTTCTCAGTAGTATCTTCTTTACAAATCGGTAATAACTGTGCATTCAATTAAACTCTGTAACGTTATGTTTCAAATGCTTTAACGACCCTACTTGAAAAAAGAATATTATGAATTTGATATTAATTTATTCCTAAATGTAACATTCTATATTTCTACAATATAAAAAATAGAATTTAAATTTATAAAAAAATGCCTACACTTAATTATTTCAACAGCAATTAAACACATTCTTGAATAAAAAAAAAACTTTTAAGCAACATCACTTAACTAATCGTCTATCATGTTACTTACTAACTGATTAATAACTCAATTAAAACAACGTCGCATAACGTAAAGAAATACAAAACCAGGGATGTCTTAGAACACTCGTTTAGAACCTGCTTTTACTTTTACAAAGTCGCTATCTCTGTCCCTATATCTCTTTGTATGCTTAAATCTATAAAACTACGCAACGGATTTTGATGCGGTTTCTTTAATAGATAGAGTGATTCGAGAGGAAGGTTTTTGTACATAATACATATATGGACTATATATTAATGAATATAATTTTAAAAGTTTCTAATGTGATGTCGTAAATAAACAAATTCTGTAGTACATTTTGTATTAGATTTGCACCCAAGCAAAGCCGAAAACTATAAAAACAATCAAAAACGCTTGGAAATTAATTAATTACAATGATAACACTGTTATAAGAAATCCTATATAAAGATCAGTAAGAGAAAGAGAATAAGAAGAAAATGGCTTGGAAGGTGTTTAAGACTTTCTTATTCCGAAGCGATAATATCTACGACCTAATTATTGTGAGTTATTTAAAGATCTTTGTTTCATAACGTAAAATCTCATCGAGATTTCCTAATGAGACCTAATCTTGAGCAGTCCCCAAAATGTGCATGAATATTTGAAGCTTATACTAAAAGTATTCTAGATTTCATGACTAACTTACTAACTAAACCAGGCGGAGGCGACATACTCGGCCTGAGCAGTCCCGTGCTAGGCGGGATGCTGCATGCGCATGCGCACCCAGCGTTGCGCGGTGTCAAGCCGGCCGCCGTGCATGCGCTTGCGACGCAAGGTCGGTACGTTTGCATTTAACATAGCATATTATTCATTTCGCATGTAATTGCAATTTTACCTGACCATTATCATTACATAGTATAAAATAAAATCGCTGTCCGCCTCTATGTATGCTTAGATCTTTAAAATTACGCAACGGATTTTGATGCGATTTATTTAATAGATAGAGTGATTCTTGATCAAGGTTTTTGGATATAATACATACAATATAGTAAAGAAACAGTGATAGTTTTAGATGTTTTAATGTGATGTCGCAAATAAACTTATTCTGTAGAATATTAAGGATCAGTATTGCACCATTAACTTTACACATTAAATTTATCAACCGAAACACTACATCGAGAATTACCTTTTTATACGCAGTATTCGCATACTTCAATTTATCTTGAACTATTTTTGGTACTGTCTTTTCTATATTGATCGCTGATTTATCAAAGATTTTGTTGTAAATAGCATTGATTTTAATAATACAAATAACTGTACACGTTGAATGCAAAGTCAATAGCGTAATGGTTTACATGTCCGTAGTTACACTGGCTCACTCACCTTACAATATGACAAAATTAGGTACTGTTATTAGCGGTGGAATATCTGATAAGTGGGTACCCATTAAAATCGCTGGAATGACAAGGAACATAATATATTAGGTCATGTGTTTGTTAATAGAAGTATTAATAACATTAAATGCTTACATATATACAAATATGAAACTGAAACTAGTTACTGTATAAGATATAATTTTGATGCACTTTTGATGAAGCTTTTCGCACCACTACTCCAAGGGCCAAGCGTTTCGACAGCAGATGGGACAAAAAAGTTGTTCGTTGGTGCATTAATAAGAGTCTTAAACTCTTAAATTTTAGAGGCAAATACCACATACATACATCAGATAACACGCTGTTAATATGCCAAAACTGGACAAAGACCTCGTTTCTCTGAATACAAAAAATAGGATACCCGTAAAATCTTTCTTCTCCAAGTGCTTATCTTAATTTGCACTATTTGACAACAATGTTTGAGATGTTTGTTTGTTACTTTTTCCCATTTTAATTATTCAACTGTACATTATGAAATTATGAACTCATTAAGACCCCTCCCCCATTGCAGGTAAAGATGAGGGCGGAAAATAGTCCAATAATAAAATGGACGAATTATTCGGGTCTATGCCAATCTTCTATATTGTCTTTTGTCATTAATTTTATCCATTGATATTGTCAAAGGGTTGAGGTTTCATTATTATAAATCTCAAGAAATTAATGGATTGCTCAGACAACTTGATATGCCGAAAATTTTAAATGGAGATTGAAAATGGCTTTTCTTGGAGACGATTTTGTTGAGTGTTCTGTTAAACCCTGATTTCTCTTTAAGTGATATTGTAACCCATGGTTAAACGTTCGAAAGAAAGAGACAGCAATAGTCATACTAAACCACCAAATTTCTTTCGACGACCTCCGTGGTCGTCTGGTGTGTACACCGGTTTTCATGGGTACGCCACTCCGAAGTCCCGGGTTCAATTCCCGGCTGAGTCGTTGTAGAAAAAGTTCATTCGTTTTCTATGTTGTCTTGGGTCTAGGTATGTGTAGTACCGTCCTTATTTTTGATTTTCCATGTAATAAGTGCTTTCGCTACTTATATTGGGATCAGAGTAATGGATGTGATGTTGTCCAATATTTTAAAAGGGTTTTGTGTTCCCCCATCTGTGTTACCTACACAGATACTTCAACTCATATGTATTAAGTTCGAAGGGTGAGTGAGTCAGTGTAACTGCAAGTAAAAGGGCTATATCGTCAACAGTGGTGGAGCATTGACCATATAAGATATGATTAATATTTCTTACAGTGCCAATGTCTAATAGCGATGGTAACCACTTGTCATTATTGGCCCATTTGCGAGTTTACCTACCTATTTGAAGAAACGAAATAATAATAATGATGCAATCAATAATATTATTTACAGCCCTAACTCTTTTCCGGTTAAAACCAGTTTCATCCGGTTTCACAGTTAAACTTTTTACTATTGACTTTCATATTTACTTTAGTTTGGGTATATCGAAAACGGGTATTATATCACCGAGTTTTTTAATTGAAAGTAAAGTCACAGCCTGTACATTTCCCACTGCTGGGATAAGGCCTACTCTTCCAAGAAGGAGAGGGTTTGGAACATATTCCACCACGCTGTTCTAATGCGGGTTGGTGGAATGTACATGTGGCAGGATTTCGATGAAATTAGACACATGCAGGTTTCAAATTAAACAAATATGTATATGATATAGTGGTGGTTGCCTGGTTTTGAACCCGCAATCATCGATTAAGAGGCACGCGTTGTAACCACTCGGCTATCTCAGCTCTCTTTAATTGAGAAATTAGTTAATTACAAACCTATAACACTTATAGAAATATACATAAGTACCCATGAAATCCGGAGTACACACTACTCGACCACGGAGGTCGTCAGAAAAAACCCCACTACGTACAAAATGTCGTTTAGTTACACGAAGTTTATAGTCATTTATACGAAATGGTCGTGTTTACAGCGCCACACATTTGCGGTTACTTTAATGTCTCTGAATAGATCATTTGAAATTGTTTTAAGTTTTAAAGTCGGATTCCAGTTTATTAATGGCGTTCAATTCTCAGAACCACGCAAACAGTGATCCGATTTTTCTTACCCTAACGACTTTCATAAGTTTTATATAACATTGAACTTACACGATTCGAATTTTAAATCTGTTGCTGTGTTTGTGTAGAGGATAATGAAAGTCACTAAATTGTTCACGATTTATTAACGAGACGGTACAATTATACGGGCTGTGACACCTTGATAGACACTGTCTTACATATGCAATGCTTCGACTTTTATACATGATATATGCCAAAGAATATGAGATACACAGATGTGAAATATTTTAGTCATAGAATATGTAACTTTACTAACTGTTTACTTTAATGTATATGTGCATATACGGCACAAATCTATATTAAAGTTATAAATGTGAAAGTAACTATGTTTGTCTGTCTGTGTATAAGAAAACTTTATGTTATGCTTAGGATCGATTCGGATAAAGGGCGTTCTACTGTAATGCATATTTTAATGTGAGTCGAGATGGCCCAGTGGTTAGAACGCGTGCATCTTAACCGATGATTGCGGGTTCAAACCCAACCAAGCACCGCTGATTCATGTGCTTAATTTGTCTTTATAATACATCTCGTGTTCAGCGGTAAAGGAAAACATCGTGAGGAAACCTGCATGTGACAAATTCCATAGAAACTCTGCCACATGTGTATTACACCAACCCGCATTGGCACAGCGTGGTGGAATATGTTTCAAATCTTCTCCACAAAGGGAGAGGAGGCCTTTAGCCCAGCTGTGGGAATTTACAGGCTGTTGTTGTATATATTTTCATATTCAAAATGTGTATGTGTAAGTAGCTCTGTCTGTCTGACACTTTCACGGCCAAACCGCTGAACCGAATTTTTTGAAATTTGGTATGAAGCAAACTTGAACTCCAAGAAAGAACGTATGCTACTTTTTTCCTAACACATGACAACCAACACCCTGAAACACGAGCGAAGCCGCGGGCGACTACTAGTAATTAATACCCTTTAGGCTTTCGTGGGATAGTATTAATAATATATATAAAAAAAATAGCGAGTACCCCAAGAACGATCTCAGTGGCGTGCAATGGAAGAGGCCTATGTCCAGCAGTGGACGGAAATGGGCTGATGGATGGATGGAATAAAAAATAGTAGTAGTTTTTATATATGAATATGTCGGAGAAACAGTATGCCGACCAGTTGGGATCGGAGATTGATCCGACATTTGGAAGACTATGTGGGCGTGCCTCGCCTGATTACTGTATTCATTGATTCAATAATCGTACATAATAACAATATCAAAGGATTACAATGTTATATCTCGATTAAGAGTAAATCGGTTTGCATTCGAGACGCTTGTCAAAACATAACGGCTCGCGCATTTTATTTATTTATTATTTATTAATATATATACCTTATTCGTAATAATTATATTCGCGATCTCAATGTGACAGCCACGAATCTCCCGCCTTTTTTGTTTTTTTTTTTAGGGATGTTGTGTGACTTGACGAAGATGTTGCTTGTTTATTCCAACAAAATATATATTCAATTTTGAAAAGACTTTTAATTTTTTTACTTAAGTCATCCATTATTTTAAGTGCCTTTAATATTTATTTTGTTATAGAAATACTAATGATGTTCTTAAAGCTATCCAGAAAAGAACCTAAGACGTTCATAATGGGGACATCTGCGCCTCTATTGACCTGTCAATCAATCAAATGTGAAATAAAATATCCTAAAGGGAAATACATTATAATGTCTACAGAATTGGGTACAAGCTCTTTAAAAATCTAAAATAAATTCGTATACAAAACACTTTTAAATGAACAATGTTTTAAAATGTCGACAGCCACTGATCGCCATATTACTAGTGACGTTATGACGTCATTCCCTTGTAAATACTCAAAAACTACATTGATCCAAAAATGTAGACTACACTACAGAGATTATGGATTCTAATCCAGGCAAGCATAGAAGAACTACATACTAAATTTGTTCCTACAATTCTTCTAATTTCCGTTTAAAAAATTAAATGTTTCCAAAAAAATTCAGAAAAATAGACCACGCCTAAATTAAATTGATAATTTGATTCTATCGAGATGTTGCCTAGTGGTTAGATCGCGTGCATCTTAAAGAATTGTTGTGGGTTCAATTTTCATGTGCTTAATGTGCGCTTATAATTAATTTCGTGCTAGGCGGTAAAGGAAAATTTCGTGAGGAAACTTGTATGTGTCGAATTTCATAGAAATTCTGCCACATGTGTATTCCACCGATGCGCATTGGAACTGCGTGGTGGAATAAGGGAGAGGAGGCCTTAACCCAGCAGTGGGCAAGTAAGCAAATACACACGATTGTTACACACATACAGGCAGGTTCACACTAATACAGGCTATTGTTGTTGTTTGTTTGACTTTTGCCCAACAGTGGGTCTTTATTGGTGGTTAAAACTTTCCCTCGTAAATTCCATAACACACAATTTAACAAAATTTTGTTAAATTTGTAAAATAATTTTAAATAAGTTTTCAAAGTGATCGATGTTCCTGAATAATCCCACATTGTTTCGACTTTAGACGTTTACGAGCGCTTTGTTTAAAACAACACAAACCGCGACATCATATCGAGTTTTAAATATCTTTGTTATTTAATTAAACGTCCCCGAGACAGCTCTTTCATACGAACGATTGTTACGTTAAAAACGGTAAAACACGGCCCACGGTTTTCCTTGTGTAATGAGAAAATCAGCTGTGGTACAAGTTTGAAGCTGATAATATTTTAATATGTATTTGAGTGTTTAATATATAACGGCGGAGGGCCATCACCACAGTTATAGTTCATGGTTTCCTTTGTGGGCGTCTATCGGTGGGTGACGTAGGATCAAGAAAACACACTTGTACAATCAACCACAGTATAATGACTCAGTAACAGAGTTTAAGTAGGTGACCGGAATGCGCGATGGTTCTGTGACCGCACGCGCCGAACGCTCGGAGAGTAGTGATGTCCGACGTTCTCCTCTGGCGCATGCTTACACAAACTCCATCGAGTGCCGCTACGTGGCGCTGGCGTTCCGGAAACGATTCCATAACGTAGTCTCGTGGTAGTGGTATACGTTCCGCTAGATGGCGTTGACCGAAATAATTAACCCGGTTGCGACACGGCCATCCTGCTTGCACACGCCCACGTGTGATTGTTAACCTGCCGACAAAACATACCACAGAAAACCTTGTTCTGCTCGGCCACTTCTGACATTACATACACATTGGACAAATAAAGAAACTCTTAGACCACTACAGTTTAATTTCTATTAACAACTCAGCTTCAACTCTACTTTAAAACGATATCGAACAATAGGAATTCAAAATAATTAAAATTACAATTACAGTCAAGATCACCACGCCAGGCCAGATACCACAGTCATTTTATTCCACATTAACACTATACTGCTAAATTATCTTTAAAGTTAACAAAACTCTACGAGTAAAAACCTCTAGCGCCACGGCTCTCTAGCCGACTGGCAATCACATTGCCCTGCCGCATCCACCGCGTGGATCGAAACCTTGCATGTGCCCATGTGTATCACCCCGTGACTACACACCATTGTGGTCTCTCTTAGACCCCGACCTCCGCCTGAGTTAAACGCGCACCGCGCACCCACGGTCTACTTGAGTTGCCTCAAGAGATGCCGACTTCTACCGGGCTACGACTACGTAATAACTACAGGTACGGTCGAACACAATACGGCCGCTAGCATCCCTTACTCGTCTACATACATTAAGCTTACTCGTCAACACCGTTACAGCTATCATCAACATCAACATCGACTGGTAAATGACCTGCTGGCATCTTTCTTAATCTATCGTGTGCATATTTGTATGTACGCTTTGAATTTAAAGCCTTTAACATGTAACGATCACCATCCAAAACCTTAATCACCTTAAACGGACCTTTATACTTCGGGTCTAACTTTGTTTGGTTCCGTTCTTCGTTTTCTAACAATACAAAGTCACCTACTGCAAAATTCTTAATTTTAGCCTTTGTTTTATCAAATCGAGCCTTATCATATTCCGCACCTTGTGTTATATTCTCAGCCGCGCGATCGCGAATTTCGTTCAAATGAACATCGGTCTCTATTTCGCTACACATCAGTGACAACGGTCTTGCAACTTTCCCGATTAAAAGTTCAAGTGGAGAAGCTTTTGTAACTCTATTCATCGTACAATTTATTGCTAGTTGAACCTCGCCTATAGTATCCTGCCACGATTTATCACCGCTTGTTTCTACTGCAGTTAACATTGATTTAAGAACACTCATAACTCTCTCTACTTGCCCGTTGGCACGAGATGAACCGGTCGCTATCAGATGTAAGTCAATATTTTTACTAACACAAAAATCACGAAATTCCTTACTCGAAAAACAACGTCCTTGGTCAGCTATTATGCGACTTGGAGCACCAAATAGAGCTGTACTTTTAGTTACGGCGTGAATGCTACTTTTAGAGTCAATGTTTGTCGAATGAAAGAGCAATACATACTTCGTAAACGCATCTATTAACACGAAAATGTATTCTTTTTTATCGTTTTTGCCGCTAAGTTTACCCGTCGCGTCTATGTGAACCGTATGCCATGGCGTCGTTACTTTAGGTATTGAATGCAATTCGGCTTGAACTTTACCAGAATGCGATTTCGCTACTTTACATGTAACGCAATTATCAATGAATTTTCTAACATACTGAGACATTCCCGAAAACCAATAATAATGAAATAGTTTTTCAGTAGTTTTTTCGGCACCAAGATGAACAATAGCGTCGTGAAAGTTATTAACTACGGACCATCTGAGAGCACGAGGTAAATATGGTAAACTCTTAGTTCTACCGTTGCGCTGTATTTTTCGATGTAATATACCCGACCGTAACACATAAGTTTTCGCTAATTGTTCATCTAAACGATTTTCTTCTAAGTCAGTAATTATTTTTGAAATCTCAGTGTCGCGCTGTTGTTCCGCTTGGAGCCAGTTAGGGGAAAGCTCTGTTACGTCAACGCGTTTTGGACTAACACGATCTACTGCTTTTGAATCAAGTGACAAAGGATTTCGCGAGAAGAAGTCTACATGCGACATACGTTTTCCCTCTCTGTATACGACATCAAAATCAAATGACTGTAGAAAGGACCACCATCTATGCGCCCGAGGAGTGAGTTCCTTTTTCGTTTGAGCAGATTTTAACGAATTACAATCAGTAAAGACGGTAAACTTTTTGCCATGAAGATATTGTCTAAAATGCTTGATCGAATTTACAACAGCGAGAGTTTCAAGATCGTACGAGTGATACTGACTTTCTGCTGGAGATGTTCTTTTACTGTAATAAGCTACTACACTACGTTTATTATCTTTGACTTGAAATAAGATTGCTCCATAGCCTAAACTACTCGCGTCTGTATGTAACTCTACTGGAAGCTCGGGGTCAAAGATCGATAATATAGGGTCACTCGTTAGAACAGAAATTACTTTTTGACGAATGACTTCATGTTCAGGTTTCCAATTTAATTCGCCTTTCAATGAAGTTAATCGGTGCAAGGGAGCCATTATTTTAGAGAAATCTTTAATAAACTGTCGAAAATAAGACGCTAGACCTATAAACTGTCGTAGTTGAGTCACCGTTTCAGGGGGCGGTAAAGCAGTTAACGCCTCTACCTTTCTACGATTGGGTTTAATCTGACCGGACTCTACTTCGAATCCCAAGAACTCTACCTTCGTTTTGAGGAAGGAGCACTTCTTGAGGTTCAAAGAGAAACCAGCTTTAGTCAAAACTTCCAATACAGTGTAAAGTCTCTGTAAACCTAACTCTACGTCGGGTGAAACTATCAAAATGTCATCGACATAAACAATCACGTAATCATGAGCTAGATCACCTAAAGCGTTCATAATAGCCCGTTGGAATACTGAGATAGCGTTCTTTAAGCCAAAAGGCATGGTTAAAAACTCGTATTGTCCGTCATTTGTTATAAAAGCAGTCATTTCTATGGAATGTTCACTAACCGGAATTAAATGAAAACCACTGGCGCAATCTAATTTAGAAAAATAATTGGCACCGTGAAGTCGCGCAATTTGGTCAGAAATAAGAGCGAGCGGGTAACGATCGGAGACGGTGTTACTATTAAGCTCGCGGTAGTCTATACACATACGATCGGAGCCGTCATGTTTCTTTACTAGCAGTGCCGGACTCGCGAATGGAGAACAACTAGGCCTAATGATATTAGCTTCTAATAACTCTTTTACACGTTCGCGTACAATACTACGTTCTTCTGTTGACATTCTATACGGTCGCCGCTGCACCGTTCGATTCGAATCAATTAATTTAATCTTAAGCTCGCCTGTGTTTACACGCGTTGTAGGTGAACCGGTAATAAAATACTCAGAAAACTGATTAAGCACGTCCAATAGTTTAGATTTGTTTTCACCAGACACTCCTGTTGTAATTAAATCTAATCGTAATGTATTATCACTATTTTGACTGATCGAATTTACACAACAAACCTTAGTGAACGAAAACTCGGTAGCTGTCATATTTACCGCGAAACCACGATTTAAAATCTCACGGCCTAACATAACGTTACTTTGCAGATAGCTGTCAGGTAAAACATGTAATAAGATTTCTAGAGGGTGACCGTTAATCACAATACAACATAAAATCTGCTCTGTACTGAATGCTTGTGTTTTACCAATACCAGTCATAGCAACAACATTATAGTGGCGCTTGCCACTGAACTTTGATGAAAAACTTTCTTTAACTAACGAGCATTCAGCACCAGAATCATATGTAAACTGAATTAATTCACCTTTGTGTATTAATGTCCCGGACGGTGGCTGCACCGTGCAGATGTCAACGCGTCGCTCGCCGCCGTGTGCGCCGCTGATGGCGGGCCCGCTGCCGCCGTGGCTGCTGCTGTTGCACCGCGCGGCGATGTGACCCGGCTTGCCACATTTAAAGCAAACCAAGGTCTTGGCTGCCGGCTGCTGCGATGCTTGACTCGACGATGTTGTAGGTGTAGGCCGTCCTCTCGGGTCAATCGTTTTACTTCTACATTCAATTCGCTTATGACCACTTTTGCCACAATTATAACACTGAACTTGGGTCATCCTCGCTCGCTTCATGTCAGTTGTATTTGACAGCTCACTGGTGGTGTTTATTTTGCGCTTGAGATGTGAAAAAGCACTCAGTTCTTGTTGTAATTTCTCTCTTGATGTAATGTTCGTAGTAAATGCCATGCGCTGAAGTCGCGGCTCGAACTGTGACAAGTGAGCGAGTACTGTTGCTACGGCGATTTCTTCTTTGTTTACGTCTTTCCATCGGTTGGTCAGCGACGAAATTAATCGACTTGCAAATGCGGGTAGTGTTTCTTTTTCACTTGGTTTCTCGGCACTCATCTTAATGAGGGTACCCGCCAATGTTTCGGTCGAAATAAATCGTGTTGCGAAGAGAGCTTTGAATTCAACCCACGTGATACCCTCCTAGGCTATTTGAGATAACCAAGTTGATGCTTCACCTATTAGCGCCTTGCTGACCGCTAAAACAAGTCGACCGCCGCTTGGAGGATTTTCGGCGAAACACAAGTCAGCCGTCGAGCACCAGGATCTTGCATCAGCATCCTTTTTGTCAGGATCGAATGCTGGTAGTTCTTCATGGTGGGCCGGCTTAGATGATTGCAGGGCCTCAATCAATGCTCGCATGTTCTGGTTTTGTTGCTCGAACATTGCACGCCAGATGTTCTCATTGTTTTGATCCAACGCTGATCCCGCTTCTGATAACGGCGGAGGGCCATCACCACAGTTATAGTTCATGGTTTCCTTTGTGGGCGTCTATCGGTGGGTGACGTAGGATCAAGAAAACACACTTGTACAATCAACCACAGTATAATGACTCAGTAACAGAGTTTAAGTAGGTGACCGGAATGCGCGATGGTTCTGTGACCGCACGCGCCGAACGCTCGGAGAGTAGTGATGTCCGACGTTCTCCTCTGGCGCATGCTTACACAAACTCCATCGAGTGCCGCTACGTGGCGCTGGCGTTCCGGAAACGATTCCATAACGTAGTCTCGTGGTAGTGGTATACGTTCCGCTAGATGGCGTTGACCGAAATAATTAACCCGGTTGCGACATATATAACGGAGAAGAATGTCTGAGCCCGTTTTTAAAAAACGTGACGTCAGCATTTCTGACGTCACGATTGTCAGAGTTTCGATCTTTAACCATCCTCGGTGGTATGAAATTAAACTCAAAAAATAATCTTCTCTGATTAATTTCAATATAAGGCGGTCCGATCGCTCCGACGGTCCGACCAAACCTGTCGATACCGGCGGGCGCTTGGTCTTTTATAACAAAAATGGGTGGGTAGTCTAATTTACTCAACAGAACACCTGTTTACAAACACTTGAATATATCAGAGTAATTTAACATTTCACAATTTACTAAAGAATATTAATTTAACAATCCAAATAAAATAATCATTTCTGGACACGTTTTTCTTAAATTCGCAGTTTCGCGCCGACATATACATTTTATTTTATATTCAACAGTTTATTAAAAACAATGTAACAAATTTGGTTTATGTGTTCATCGATTGTTTCGTTGTCAACACATATAATATTGAAAGTATACCATAACAAAAAATAATATGAAATTAAAAAGACTTAAATTTTAGTCCAAACCGGATGTTAACAGCGAAGTCGAGAGACACCTAGCTCAATTTGGAGGAGGCCTTTACCTGCAGAGTGATTCTTACAGAATATCACAACTTAATAACTATTTACCAACGTATCTAAATTCATTAGTTAAACTACTAACATAACAATATAATTATATATATACAGGGTTATTGGTAACTTATGTGTGGTTCTTTGAATTCCATTTTTCACCATCATCATCATCATCATCATCATCAGCCCGTTTTGGTCCACTGCTGGACATAGGCCCCTCCAAGTGCACGCCACTGTGGTCTTTCTTTCATTGTTGTGTGTGTTTTAAATGTTATTAAGAAATAAAACAATCGACTTACATTTCACTATCGCGTTCTGAAGTGAGTTTCAAAAGTCAAAATCAAAGTCAAAAACCTTTGTTCAAAATAGAAGTGTTTACACTTTCTTATTGATTGTCGAAAATCTACCACCGGTTCGGAATATAATATCTCATACCTGAGAAGAACCGGCGAAAGAAATTCAACGGGATCTATTTTTTTTTCTTTTTTTATAATGTCAATTTACAATATACAATTTTGTCCTCAATTTTCAATTTTATCCTTACAGAATAATTATATTTAAATCCTCAATTATTTAAAATCTTATTGTTATATTTGCATGCTACCCGCTTTTGTTCCATACCTTGAACCGTCCCGTAAAATCTCATTCGAAATCTTTCGTCGGGGCGATATTTTGCAGATCGTAACGCGTTATTTTTGCCGCAGAATGAAATAACGAATTGTTTGTTAACCGCACTCTCGCTACTGAATGATGGACTTTTGTTTTTGTGACGTCATTATACTCGGAACTTTCAAAGACATTTGGATGTTTCAAGGAAATATTGATGCTGTATAAATATTTCACTGTCTGTATTTGTTTAGACGTTTTATTTATTTAAAAATAGTAGTCGCACGCGATTTCACTCGGGTTTTAGGGTGTTTGTGTCAGGCAAAAAAGTACCTTATGTCCTTTCTTGAAATCCAAGTTTACTTCATACCAAATTTCATCTGATTCGGTTCATCAGCTTGGTCGTGAAAGAGCGACTGACAGACAGAGTTACTTTCAAATTTATAATATTAAATACAGGTAAAATTATATTCAAAAATAAATTTAATCATTAGTTTATATTCATAATAAATATTATCATATAATATTCTTTATTTACTTTAAAGTCAATCGCGTTGTAGTCGCTTCTGTACTTTAAAACAAAAAAACAGCTTGGCTTATACCTCCTTTCCTTTCAGTGAGAAGTACGTAACATATTCCACCACGCTGATCCAATGCGGGTAGGTGGATACACATGTGGCAGAATTTCTATGAAATCATACATATACAGGTTACCTCACGATGTTTTCCTTCACGCGTTCTAACCACTAGACCATCTCGGCTCTTATTTTTACTTGACTGTAATATGTACGAGTGAGGGTTCTTCCTGCACGCCCTTAGTACGAGCCGGGTACGGGCCTCGAGGTTACCCTCCCTACCCGGGCTATTAATCCCGGGTAACCTCGGCTACCTCTTAATCTCATTCTCCTTGGACCCAGTGGTGTGCCTTATCCGGTGCTACTCTTATCCTTGTAGCTGTCATGTCCGGTGGTTTCGTCCTATTTGCTCCTGTCGATGCCTGCGTCGCGGCAGGTGGTCGTCAACAGCAGGAGCTCACGAGGATGAGGACGCCCCTCTGGTGGTCAAGCATGCCGTATAAATATGTATCGATGTTCGTGTTTTAAAACGCGTGCGTTTTCCGCAGGTGCGGGTGGGGCGGGTGGCGTTGCGAGCGGTCGCAAGCGGCCGCTGCTCGGCGCGCGGGCCGCCATGTCGCCGACTAAGCGCGCTGTCATGACGCTGCTGGCTCGCGCGCGCGCCGCCACGCACAAGCACGCGCCGTGGCCTGCGCCGGAGTGAGTGCCTCATGCTGATATAACTGTACTAAACCCGCCTAGCTCGCACCTGTTTAACTTAAACACTATATATTATTAACCGTTCCATATTTTATAAAGTATGATTTAATGATGTCTTAAATTTTCGAGATTATTACACATTTAAATAGAACTAGGTATAACGGATTTGAATCTTAATTAATTTTTTTTTTTTGGCATCCCGACGTTTTACGACGGGTAGACTCTCAGTCAGTCTACCCGTGACCACGAACGCTATATAGTGCTCGAAACGTCGGGATGGCAAAAATAATTAATATACGCGATTCAAATCCGTTATAACTAGTTTTATTTAAGTATGATTTAAATTTACTATATCTATGTCATTGTTATAACCATTTTAAAGATAAAATAAATAATTGAATGCCTTTTAATGCCATTAACACTAAAATACTGACTGGTTATCTGCCACCAAGCAGGAGAACTGGACGTAGATTTTGACAAAATATAATTTGAATAATTAGACCGCCCTATGCCTTGAATCAACTCGAAAGAAATAACTGTGTACTTTTTATTAAAAAAAAATGTTTCGACTTTTACGTTGCTACAATATTGTGCATCAAAATTAAATTAGGTTCTCGTGAAATAGTCAAAAGTCGACGGTATTAAAAAGTAAACTTTATTTTATAACGTATAAGATTTAATTTTCTATATGTTGACTACAACATACCCTAAGACCAATATCATTATAAGACACTCCACTGCCTCATACCTCATAATGCTGACAATATTAGTCTCACCCATACATAGCCCATACTAGTGTTCACTAATTTCGTTGCAATTTTATTTAAGGCACCGTATATGTATTATATATTCCTACCCCTCGTCATGATAATATTCATTTTTTTTTCTATACTCTATAGTCTATTCCCAGCAAAAGAGGAGAAAAGCTTAAAAGACAATATTTGACAGCGAATTGATGCAACATCATTAGTCGAGTGCTTGATTAATCTATGATATTCACTATGGACCATCTCATCTCTTGAGCTGAGATGGCCCAATGGTTGGAACGCGTGTATCTTAACCGATGATTGCGGGTTTAAACCCAGGCAAGCACCACTATATATATGTGCTTAATTTGTGTTTACAATTCATCTCGTGTTCGGTGTTGAAGGAAAACATCATGAGGAAACCTTCATGTGTCTAATTAATCGAAATTGTACCACATGTGCATTTCACCAATCCGCATTGTAACAGCGTAGTGGAATATGTTTCAAACCCTCTCCTTGATGGAAAAGGAGGCCTTATCCAAACAGTAAGAAATTTACAGGCCGTTCACTATGGATTTGCGAATAAATGGCGTTTTGAATGTCGACGAAACTGTTATCGGAACTTTTAGAAGTAAATTAAAGTTGATATAAGTAGTAAAGTAACAGCCTGTAAATTACCCACTGCTTACCTGATTTTGAACGAGAAATCATCGATTAAGATGCACGCGTTCTAACCAATGGGTCATCTCAGCTCAATCTCTCGATAACATACAAAATCTCGATATAAATAGTTAAGTTTAATAGTATTGTATTATAAATGGAGATATTTTAATCATAAACTCTTAGTTGTTCCCAATGTAGCCGAGTTATTAGTAAAACGCCTGAAATACGTAAACTAAGGTTTGTTTTACTTTATTCCGACTATTATATTGGAAAATGCTGTTCGTTATAAACCACCACTTTAAGCTTCTATGGAATCTTAAGACAAGGCAATCCAGTGTGTGTTTTCAAACATATTTTTTTAAGTTAATTGAAAAAAGTATCAATTTATGTAAATATTGACAATAACGAGCTTGTCTAAGAAGGGCCCATCTTATGTGATATTTTATCAACAGACAGCATACTCAGACTGACTGTTTATTCTTTGAAGAGTTAGAAAGTAAGTTAGACAGTATTAAAGGTACAGTCGGGTAAGAAAAGGTTCGTCACCTTAAGATCTATTTTCGTGTGAGCAGTCAAGATCGAAAATCAAAATAAACTTTATTCAAGTAGGCTTTTACTAGCACTTTTGAATCTTCATTTTATAATTAAGTGAAGTTACCACCGGTTCGGAGAGTAGATCCTACCGAGAAGAACCGGCAAGAAACTCAGTAGTTACTCTTTTTCAACATTTAAAAAATTACAAAGTAATGTTAGTTAATACAATTATTTAAATTAATATATCCTGCTTGGAAGGCAACAGGTATTAACTCCACGCTTTTTTATCATTTATAAAATCATTATGATCGATAATCTGCATTAACGATCGTGAATGACAATTTGCGTCGCAATTCTTTGATGTTTAGACTTTTCAAAAGGTACTAATAGTTTCAGACTTGATGAAGGAACGAATTTGAAAACTAACGAAGGCTTTTTTGCTCTGACTGTACAAGGATTCTGCCATTTTTTTCAAGGTCATTTGTGAAGCTGCCTACCTCTTTAAAAAAATGCAAATTCAACTTGAAGATTTAATGAAATATTAACTTTAAATTTGTTTGTTACAGACACACAACCCTTCTTCCACTTATAAGGGATGACTTCGTAACCGGCGTCGGCGTGAATATCAACCTAGCGTAATACAAAGTTTCTAGTCAGATTCTGTTTTAACCGCAAACGATACAACTGTAAATATCATTTAAACCTTAGATTAATTTCGATCATATCCTTCAAATATTGATTTAGCCTGAAAGTTGAATGAACTTCACATTTAAAAAAAAAACGGTGCGTTTAACGAATAATTATATCCAGGCTATATCAATGTATACATTTTGAGACTAACATTTATTTATGACCTTATTTATACTAAACTAAGAAAACAAAACGCATTGTCCAATACAAATTGACGTATAACACTACTTGAGCGCTAACCAAAGACAATTCAAATCATTTTTAAAAGGACAGGTGACAGTTGACAGCTGTCTAAACCTTAGACTATCAACATAAAAAAAAAATACACTAAGAATTAAATTGAAAAATTAAAACCGAATGAAATTTAAAATTATTAATAGGTTTGTCAAATTAAATTTGATTTAATTCTTAAAATAATCTAAGCGAGCTACGACTTTCTGTATCGAACAATGTAAAAACCTCCTTTATGAGAATGCCTTTACTCATAATTAGATTATTGAATTCTAAATTTAAAAAGACTTTTTTATGTCCCTAAATAATATCCGAAAATCATTGTAATTTATGTTCTTTAAATAAAAGTATTTACTAGCAACACTCTGTATAATTTTTACAAAACCTATTTATGTATAATAATATAGCTAGTATTTATACTGTTATCAATCTATCCCAATCGTGGTCATTAAATTCGATTTATTTAAAAAAAATAAAGTTACATAATACGTCAAAGTATCTGACAGTTGATTGCAAAAGAGGCAAATGCATGAAAGAAAAAAGTCTTGTATTATCTGTGGTATCGAATGACATGTCAAAATATATTCTATTATGTTATGTATTGTTTAAATGTCAACATTTTTTTTAGATATTTAAAAAAAGAACTTTTTCTTTTTAATTTAATTCGGTCAATTTACATAAACCCCAGTAATTTAAGGCTTTTACTTAGTAATAATTAAAGGACCACGGTGTTATTTATCCTATGCCTTCTAGAGAAAATAGTTTGTATATAATATAGTATATTAAATATTAATAAGATGTTACGAGCAAATATAATAAATATATATAACTTAGATAATCATAAATTATATGTAGTTAATATTAAACATTGGAATTTTAAATTTAGTGATAGAGTTATCATTTATTAGGGTAACTCTCGCTTGGCTTTGCTTGTTCGTTTGATTAAATACTTGGTGTATTCGCCAATACTAGTCATCCTGTGCTAATCCAATCGCAAATAACTCGAATATGATACTGACTACAGATCGAATCGATTTTCGAAAAACCATAGACAAGTAAAAAAGTAAAAATATTTAAAAAGTGCAAATAGAATCGAATAGGTCATGTAGGGCACATTGTCGTATTTAAAGAATGAATGAATACACGTTCATGCCAAGCCAAGTATAGTACCACTTTTAATACATGTTTGTCCTTCCCCTGGTAGACCGCTGTGGTTATTCCAACAATATTTATCTAAAATCCACGCAGAAAATCGCGGGTCTTAGCTAGTATAACACGAAACTTAATAGTTAATTACGTCATAACACACTATACAGCACGTTATAATATAAAAATCGGTAATTTTAAATACAGTTAATATAAAACACATGCACTTAAGAATATTATCCTTAGAATAAAACAGCGGCCAGACATTCGCACATTCATATAACATTATAATAAATTAGCAAACAAAATTACTTGTGCATAAATTTCCATCGCGTATTTATAAATAGAGAGTAAATATTTATCGTTAAAGTTTCAACAAATTTGCTAAACAATTGTATTAATGAGTATACGCAAATAATTTGCGCGAATGTCTGGCTTCTCCGGTATTGATACTGCGACGTTATTTAACAAAGAAACAAACAATTTGATCATTATTATATCAGATTATTTAAGTGTTTTAATAAGTTTATATAAATATATAAATGTAACTGTAATTATGAATATAAACTAAAATAAAATAGTTTATTAATAATGATTAGCAATTATTATTTATTATAATATTTAAAGTCAGATTTTTTTTATTTTGAGTTTGAATGTAATTGGCAAAAAAAAATTAAGATTATAAAATTATTATTTTTCAAAAATGGAATATATGCTCAGTATTGTAATACGTAACGCCGTTGGTCCGACTTACTGGACATAGCGACCTTAACAGTGACGACACAGAATACTGCACACACATTTTCTATAATACAGTTTTCAGCTTATAACATAATAATAATATAAATGAATATTCAGTTACATTTTTATAAATATATTATTATACGATTGTCATTTTTATTCATATAAAGTTTTATATAAAATATTACAGATTTATATGTAAGTTTTTTTTATTAATAACCATAATATAATAATAGATAAATTAAATTTAGTTCATAGATTAAATGTCATTGGCTTTTTGTGGCGTAATTAGGAAAATTATTGTCATCTCTTCATAGTAGGAATATGTAATAGAAAATTTTTAAAGATACATTATAAATATAATATAATATCCTTGACAGTGCACTGAAATCAAAATATCCAGAATAATCCAGAAATATCCAGTAATAAAGTTTGTAATTTTTATATATAACAAAACAAATTTTATTAATATTTATACAATATTTAATTAATTCAAATATATATGTCGATGAATATAATATAAGCTATATGTTTTTTATGTCATTTGTTTTTGTATTTTAAGCTATGACCAAATTGTACCCTACTAGTATCATATTTGTCAGTCGACTGAAACAATCTGACTGACAAATCTCTACTGTTAAGACAGACTTTTACAATTTTCAGACCTATTTATTATTCCTTAATAATGTAATGTAAAATTAATAATTTGATTTTATATAACACATACACATGTTTTTATATTTCATGTATAGTTTCAATTTTTATATAATATTCATTATTCCATTTGTAATATAACCGATTCCAATCACATACAACCAAAAAATAATGACCTTAAATAGAGACGATTTCATTGGTCGAGCTCTTGAATCTTTGATATTAAATATGGATGTACAATGAAACACAAATCCACAAATCTATCTTATGTGAAACAATAAAACAAATTTGGAAGTAAATTTATAAGTATTCGAGTGTAAGAACTAGCGCGCACTGGTAACTTTTGTCACGGTGACTGTTTCGTCACTCTTGTCGAGTCCATGAATATGTATGGAGGTGCGCGCACATTACGACGTGACATTTGTGTCTGCATCTTTACATATTCACGGACTCGACAAGAGTGACGAAACAGTCACCGTGACAAAAGTTACCAGTGCGCGCTAGTTTTAAAGTAACTGTCAGTCAAAGTCTGTGTCACGTTATGGTGCAAATTGAAATATGAGAAGGGACATATAGGGCTACGTTTTTATAAAACTTTTTTATGAAACAGTGTCGAGCAATCTTTAAAACACGAGCTGAGCCACATTTTTTTTTGTATGGAATAGGTTGGCGGACAAGTACATGAGCCACCTGATGGTAAGTGGTCACCATTACCCATAGACAATGACGCTGTAAGAAATATTAACTATTCCTTACATCGTCAATGCGCCACCAACCTTAGGAACTAAGATGTTATGTCCCTTGTGCCTGTAGTTACATTGGCTCACTCACCCTTCAAACCGGAACACAACAATACGTTCTGTTGTTTTGCGGTAGAATATCTGATGAGTGGGTGGTACCTACCCATCATATAATGTATGTACATGCAACAACTGTATTGAAATTATAAATTAAATTAACAACTTTTATCATAAAATATAACGGCAATATTAGCAAGTTTTGGAATGAATTCCTCCTACGATTGGAAAAGACTAGGTTCACCAGTTCTAAATTCTATTCTTAATCTCTGCTATATTTGTAATACTATGTTATTAATATATGTATATATTATTGTTTATATACAAGAGTTATTGTTTTAACTATACCATAATATATTTAATAAGCAAATTACAGTGCATATATCAAGATGGAAGCGCTGTACTCGATAGTTTAAGACAATTCATTTCAATATTCGCCTCTTATTGTTTGATACTTAATGATAAGTTGTATATGCACTGATTATAGAAATAAATATATTAATTAGCTAAGTTATTTTATTTAAAAGCCATTTTAATAAACCATAATATACATTATTTTAAAATCCGAGATTTGCCAGTGTTTAGAACGCTTCTGGAACCAATGAACGCTTGTGTTTTTTCACGTGCTTAATTCGTGTTTCTAAGTCATATCGTTCTCGGTGAAGGAAAATATCGTGAGGAAACCTACATGTGTCTAATATCAATAAAATTCTGCCACATGCTACCATACCGCATTGCAGCGGAATTAAAATTATTAAAATATTTGTTGGAATTACCTTTTATTCAAAGGGAGGTGAAGCCCTTTTTAATTTATTAGTAGAGAAACTGTTATATAACTATGATGATAGGCACCAGAAGACGTTATTAAACTGACTTTCTAAGATGTTTATTATTAAATATATAATGCAAATGCATTAATTTAAAATATTCGACGGGAAAAGATCAGACATCTTAGTGATATAAATAATGTTTCTAGATCAATTAGTGAAAATGCAATTTGACGGTAGACTGCTTTTTTCAGAAGGCGATGGCGTTTTCTATCTCAAAGAAATATTTAATTATTTCTTCATGCAAACGTTTTCTCGGTACTAACGCACTATATCTTACCTGTGGAACATGTATAATTCATATAAAAAATAGCTATAAGATTTGAACGATAATACAGAATACCAATTTTTAAAAATATAGAAAACCTAAGTGTAAGTGCCCGAAATCCACATCCACTGTGTGGACCAGCTTTCGCCGGCGATTAATCAGAACAGATACGACTTGGGAAACTTCAAGAAAAGAGTGTACACTTTCGTTAAAGGCCGGCATCGCACCAGCAAACCCGCTGGAAGCCGCATTGTATTACAGATATCCATGGGCGGTGGTAGTTACTTTCCATCAGGTGAGCCTCCTTAGCCATCCGCCACCTATCACATAAAAAAGTGATTTATACACGAACGAACGTCAGGTAATGGTACAAATACAAAAGGTTTTATTAGTAATGATTTCATTCACAACATATATATACAATCCTAGCGTAGTATATATGTATAATGTTTATGTCACTCGCAAATATCAACAGATATCTGCAACAGCATTTAATGGAAATGTACAAACAATTAAATTGGTTGATATTAGACTGAGTGCTTTGTAAGATCAGATAATGTCTGTCACTCGAGCTTATACAAAAGCCAGTTCAAACTGTTTCTGTTTATGTGCAGAAGCTTTAGCTGTGCTTTGTATTTTATAGTATCAAACAGAAATACTTAGTTATTTCTGTGTACCGGTTTGAAAGGTGAATGAGCCAATATACCTGCACAGGAGACATAACCCGTCTGGGTAGGTACCACCCGCTCATCAGTTATTCTACCGCCAAATAACAGTACTCATTTGTTGTGTTCCGGTTTGAAGAGTGAGTGAGCCAGTGTAACAGGCACGAGGGACATAACATCTTAGTTGCCAAGGTTGGTGGCACATTGATGATGTGAGGAATAGTTAATTGGTCATACAGCTTCTTTGGCTATGGGTGATAGTGACCACTTACCATCAGGTGGCCTATATGCTCGTCCGCCAACCATAAAAAATAACATTAGTTCCCAAAGTTGGGAGTACATTGGTTCATTATGAGGAATTTCAATCAGTGTCAATGTATATGAGCTGACCTAGCCCAGTGGTTAGAACGCGTGCATTTTAACCTATGATTATGACTTCAAATTCAGGCTAACACCATTGGACTCATGTTCTTTATTTGTGTTTATAATCTATCTCATACTCGGCAGTGAAGGAAAACATCTTAAATGAACCTACTTGTGTCTAATTTCTCTTCTACCACATATGTAACCAGCAAACATGCTCCAAGCTTTCTCCTTAAAGTGAGAGGAGACTTTAGCCCTGCTGTGAGAAATCTACAGACCTGAGAAGAACGAAATAAAATTGAAAAACATTACTTTCAGTGATCTACTTAATGGCATAGAAATAAATAGGTAAATGATTTTTTTTTCGAGCTGAGATGGCTCAGTGGTTAGAACTCGTGCATCTTAACCGATGATTGCGGGTTCAAACCCAGGCAAGCACCACTATATGGGTGAAGGAAAACATCGTAAGGGAACCTGCATGTATCACATTTGCATTCCACCAACCCGCATTGGAACAGCGTGGTGGAATATGTTCCAAACCCTCTCTTTAATGGAAGAGGGGACCTTATCTCAGCAGTGGGAAATTTACAGGCTGTTACTTTACTTTACTTAAATTTTTTTTATAAAACATTTTAGTTTTATTAATACAAAGTTGATTCCTTTAGTATATAACCAGATATATTCCAATCATATATTATGTTTAGTTCAAATCCACATTACAGTGTTCCAGTGGAAAGTCATATGGTGTTGACGCGTTGCATTGTTCAGGATTTACGACGACTATTCTGAACTACTTAGCCATTTATTTCAATGACACTAGACATAACTTGAACATTTTATTATTTTAACGAACAGAAAATCTTTATCTAAAACAGATTTACATTATTGGTAACTCTTGTGTTGTCTACAGACATAAGTGTAAAAATTTTTCTGAACAAAAATAATTTAAATTGTTTTATTTATACGATAGGTAGGCATTTGGGCTACCTGATGAGTGAGTGAGTGCTGATTTTATATTATGTTTATTAAACGATATGAGCTGAGATGGCCCAGTGGTTAGAACGCGTGTTACTTAACCAATGATTGCGAGTTCAAACCCAGGCAAGCACCACGATGTATATGTGCTTAATTTGTGTTTATAATTCATCTCATGCTCGGCGGTGAAGGAAAACATCGTGAGGAAACCTGCATGTGCCACATGTGCATTCCACCAGCCCGCATTGGAACAGCGTGTTGGAATATGTTCCAAACCCTCTCCTTAATGGAAGAGGAGGCCATATCCCAGCAGTGGGAAATTTACAGGCTATTACTTAATTTTTTTTTTCTTGATTAAACGATGGATAGGCATTTAAACTACCTGATTAGAAGTGGTCAACACTACCCAACAGACATCGGTGCCGATATCTGATCATTTTACCTCAAATGCGCCACCGACCTTGGGACCTGAGATGTTCTGTCCCTTGTGCTAATTGTCAACTGGCTCAGTCACCCTTCAAAGTGGAATACACTAGTAGTTGATACGGAAAAATATATGTTGGATGGGTGGCACTCAGGGTAGATGGGCTTAAGAGTATCATGCACAGTCTGTTTTATAATCATATCTGAAATATATATATTTGATATTATAAAAAAATCTACTTGCATTTGAATGAAAATAACTCTGTGACACCTTATGGTCAAAACATAAAACTAGGAATATATTAAAATTAAAAACATAAGAAAATAACTGTTACATTAAAAATTATTTTCATAATTTTAACTTTTTTTTTAATTATATAAAACGTCAAAAAAGTGTCAATTCGCTAAATTCCGTGCCATTGACCCATTTCCCATTTAATTTATGTCGGTGTTGCTAGTATACCGCTTCAACTTGGCATTTTCTAAAATCTTAATTAATAAAATAAATTACATTTATTTTAAAGGTGCATTAAAACTATTATTAAAATAAGATTCTAATCATCTAATTCGTTTGTTGAATTTTATTAGAGGTCGTTTCACATCGTTTCAGATTAATTTAATAGCTGTCTTCTAGTTTAAAGGGTAGTTCTTCGATGTAGGTGTCGGAGTCTAGTTATGATAAATTTACTTTGCCTCATATTTGGCTTTTCTTAATTTTAATAATTATTCCATAATTATTTCCTTGATTTAATTATGGATATAATTCCTTTTTCATTAAGGGTATTTTAGTAGTGATACTGGTCACACTCGTTAACCTTTCAAAGGTTCGTGAACTTTCGATTTCGTTCTTTTTGAATTTTGGAACTATCGGCTTCACACCAAATCCAAACTTCTAATTCGATATACTGAATATATCGGTGAGTTATCTTAATAACTGAGTTTCTTAATTTGTGGTTGTTTAGTATTCTGTGCTTTAATAGCAGTTATCTTTTCAGAATTTATATTAACAATGAAGTTTTGAAGTTTGACAGAACTTTATATCATGTTTACCGACTCGTAAGAAATTGTAAGTCTTTAATTCTTGTTTTTGATTAAATGTATTGGTTTGCAATTCGATAAGTCGTAGTCATGTGTAAATTGTGGTTTCCAGTGACCCTTTGAAATGGTTCTCCGGAGTTGAGATCGTCAATTTGTGTAAGCAGGACTTTGAACCTCCAGAAGGTAAATTCGTGCTTACATCTCTCGTTAAAGGTATTTATCATTTGCTTATTTGCTTAACTTATTGAACCTGTATATTTCGTATTACAGGAGGTTTTTTTTTTTAATCGGATTTACCCACCACGTGGACTTCTTGAATGGAAATATTAAGAGTGAACAGCTCCAGGTTCCTGGTTGAGTGTGCCCAGATAGCGGCTGGTGCAACTCCAAGGACGGCAGGCCTGTTCCCTAAGCCGTTGTCGGTATCCACATGTAGCTGGAAACTTTGGTGATGTACCCCCTTTGAATTATATTATATATTTCGTTTACACCGGTCTGGCGAACGGTGTATTCTTCCAAACCACATCAACTAGTTTATTCGTCAGTGGCGCCTAATTTTCAACCTTAAATTTTAGATTAGTAAATATTGAATTTTCAAGCTTGCCTTTTATCCCAAGTGACCCACGATGAGTCTAGCTGGCATAATTTTTATATAATAGTCATTATAAGAAGTAACATAAGTAACTAGTAAATTAAGTAATTGGTTGTTTTTAATACTATGTTACTGTGCATTAAAAATTTTACAACCTAATATTGTTTCTTTATACCCACACCACCAGAAAGGTAACATAACTTAACAATGTTCTTGCTAAAATGTATTCTTTCATAAATCCTCTTTTTGGTTGTTTCACGAGTCCAAAGCTTAGCCAGCGGATAATGGATTCCCCTGTTTA
Source organism: Vanessa cardui (assembly GCF_905220365.1). NCBI lineage: Eukaryota > Metazoa > Arthropoda > Insecta > Lepidoptera > Nymphalidae > Vanessa > Vanessa cardui. The sequence goes on from NC_061146.1 coordinate 8,555,708, forward strand.
TATTTAGGTTGAGCTACGGGAATGTTTCCTTTTAAAGCCGCTGAAAACTAGCAACGAGTGCTTTAAAGCCAACTTAAGCCAAAAAGCTCCAACAAAGAACTTAACATAATTGTTGATACCTGTTGTTTTTTAAGGGTTCAGTAGGTAAATGATAAAATAGTCTGTATTCTAACACTCCGCTGCCTATTCTTCTATCCGTCTGTCACTGAGCTGTATCTCAAAAACCGTGATAGTTAGATACATTAATTTTTTACATATTTTTTCTGACGTCGCTTCTAACTTACTTGGTAGTAGGGCTTTGTGCAAGGCCGCCTGGGTAGGTACCACTCATTAGATATTCTACCGCTAAACTATAGTACGCAGTATTGTTGTGTTCCGGTTTGAAGGGTGAGTGAGCCAATGTAATTACAGGCACAAAGGACATAACATCTTAGTTCCAAAGGTTGGTGGCGCATTTACGGTGTAAGGAATAGTAAATATTTCTTACAGCGTCATTGTCTATGGGTGATGATGACCACTTACCATAATGCGTGGTGGCCCAAAAAAATATATTAGAAAGCTGAAAAATAAATATTTAAGATAGCTCCAATACAACAGACTTATTTGCCTTTTTTATATTATGGACGGTACGGAACCCTTGACATACAAGTCCTACTCGCACTTGTTTTTTTTCCTATTCCCTTATTTTTAATCGACTTTAAAATGCAGGTTAGCGTAGCGGCAAGTAACTAAAATACAATGAGGGCGTATCCTAGAACACAAGCATCTATGATTTGATTACTGCTCCAGAATCTATTTTCAGAATTCAGAATCTGTCAATAAATTTATAATTTGATCAAAGTTGAATTGTTGACTTGGAATGACAAATGACGTCATTTGAAATACAAGATGGGCGTTATCTTCGTTGTCTATGACAATCTAACGTCTGTCAAGATGTCAGACACTCTGTGTGTTAATATTTACGGAGAAAACAAGGTCATTTGGTCTAGTTTCACGTGTACCGTCCTTCTAAAGTATTTTTAATTAAATCTGACAAATTATCATTATATATAACGTATAAAAGATTACATTGTCAAAGCTCCGCAAATCCTTGAAATTAAGACGTTATGTATCTCGGGCCATTAGTTACACTGTCTAACTCAACTTGTAATAAAATTATAAACTTATTTATCGCCTTTTCACGATATCAATTTCCATGCATTTTCCATCTCACTCTAAACCTCCACGTAGATCAAATTACGCACGAAAAAACTAGCGTCGTTGTCCCAAAACTCAAACTCAAACTCAAACTCAAATATCTTTATTCAATATAGAAGCATTACACTTTCTTATTGATGGTCAATTGAAACACTACCACCGGTTCGGAAAGAAAATACCCTGACCTGAGAAGAACCGGCGAAAGAAACTCAGCGGGTTTTTTTTTTTTGTTTGTCTTATGTATTATATAAATAAACAATTTAATATGAGATGAAATAGCCAGGAGGCGATCGTATCATTCCCAAGGTGTGCTATCGATCATAAACTCATTAATTGTATAATAACCTTTTGCACACAAGCGTTCCTTAATATTTTTTTTAAATTTGGCAACAGAGGCATTTTGAACGCTTTCTGGGATCCTGTTGTAAAACCGTATACATTGCCCCACAAAGGAGTTACTGACTCTATGTAGTCGAGTAACAGGAGTAACAAGTTTGTGTTTGTTCCTTGTACCAATGTTATGAGTATCACATTTTCTCATGAAATCATTAATATTTTTTCGTACATACATAACATTAGAGAATATATATTGAGAAGCAACAGTCAATATCTTGATTTCTTTAAATTTATTCCTTAACGATTCTTTAGCTCCTAGGTTGTAGATTGCGCGAATAGCCCTCTTCTGTAGCACAAATATGGTATGGATAGCGGCTGCATTGCCCCACAGCACAATACCGTATGACATTATACTATGAAAGTAGCTGAAATATACTAAGCGAGCCGTATCAACATCGGTACATAATCTAATTTTTTTGACCGCGAATGCCGCAGAACTCAGTCTACTCGCCAATCCGTCAATATGGGGGCCCCATTGCAACTTGGCATCAACAGTAAGGCCAAGAAACTCAGCAGAATCAATTGGATCCATCGATTCCCCATTGATGAGTACATCGGCTTTTACATTTTGTACATTTGGCGTACTAAATTTCACAATTTTAGTTTTATTATTATTTAGTTTAAGATTATTTACGCTAAACCAATGTACTATATCAGCTATAGCATTGTTTACGTCGTCGTACTGTACCTGTTTTCTATTAATTTTAAAAACTAAGGAGGTGTCATCAGCAAACAATACTATATCTTGTTTGTTCCCAACAAGAAAGGGCAAGTCATTTATATATGTGAGAAACAGAAAAGGTCCAAGAATTGATCCCTGAGGGATCCCCATACCAACTGAGACCCCAGGAGACCTTTTCCTTTAACGTCAACCCTCTGAATTCTATTGTTAAGATAGGAAGTCAGAAGGTCGAGCGCACATTCTCTAATTCCATAGTGATAAAGTTTCCTGACCAGAGTCTCATGTTGAACACAATCAAAGGCTTTGGATATGTCACAAAAATCCCTAAGGCATTCCGTGACTCTTCCCAGGCTTCATAGATATTCTTAATAAGCTCGATACCAGCGTCTGTAGTCGAGCGACCCCTCGTGAAGCCAAATTGTATACTATGAAGCAGATTATGTTTGTTAAAGTGTTCTAATAATTGGTTTAGAATTATTTTCTCAAATATTTTGCTCAGGGTAGGTAGAATTGAAATTGGCCTATAGTTGTTGGGGTCTGAAGAACTACCAGATATAAATATTGGAATAACTTTACTATGTTTCATCAGGTCAGGAAATATACCACGTTGGACACAACTATTAAATATTAAAGCAAGATAAGGTGCAATCACATCAATAATCGAATTTATCACCTTTAGAGAAATACCCCATAAATCAGCCGTTTTCTTGATGTCTAATGACTTAAAGGCGCGTATTATGTCGTTGGGGTTTACAAGGGTAAAATTAAAGTTAGATTTGCAAGCTCTTACATTTTCTTTCATCAATGACTCGGCAACATCAGGAGAAGAAATAAGTAACTTAGTCGTGAAAACTGGTATGTCAGCAAAAAATTTTTCAAAAACTGTAGCAACTTCCTTTTGACTATTTACTACTTTACTATTATAATTCAGGCTCAATTCGGAGTTGCAACTGCCAACTCTACCAGTTTCACAATTAATAATTTTCCAAGTCATTTTTATCTTGTCATGTGCATTCTTAATTTTATTTTTTATAGTTAAAGATTTTGCCAAAAAGCACACTTTTTTAAATAATTTTGAATAGTTACTTACATAATTGGCAAAAGTGGCACTATGATTGTATGTCCTTTCATTGTAAAGCTCATACATTCGTTGCCTACTTTTATGAATTCCAATAGTCGCCCAATCATTGAAAAAATGAAGATAGTCGCACGCGCGTATCACATGGACAAATACACTAAAAAGTCATAACGAAAAACTATTAAGATTAAATAGATATATCCTTCAATCACTTAATAACTAACTTAATAACAGTAGACATAACAATGCACTATGAATTTAATTTTTTTTCTTAAAATATAATTCAAGGCAAAATCATAGCATTCATTTCAATTTAATGATAGCTAATAAAATACATTTCAGGCGTATAGTAATAATATTTTGATCGCAAATTCTCATCATTTCAAATCCACACCGTACATTCAATCTGGAGGCTGTCAGTAACTCCAGACGTTAGTGAACTAACTTTGTCTGAGGTCAATCAAAAATAGGGTCCTTAATAAACATGCCACTGAGAGAACCGTTATCATAATATAATTCCTGAACTAACCTTGTTACGAAGTTTGTAATTTAACATTAATATTATATACGACAGGTTCAACCGTTACTAGTTAAACTTTGTATATGTCGCGTGAGTCAAACGACCTTACAAGCATATTATGTTATCCACTGGCAAGATTGGGCGAAGCGAGAATAAGGGATAAATATATGACGCGTAGTCGATAAGATTATTTGGCTCGGGGTCATCAGATATACATATTCACGAAATAATACAACAAATCTATAGCTGGATTCGTGTATTGATTTTTTTTAATATTTTACAAGTAGCGACACCTTCGGTTATAACCTTTTTGACAGCTGACATTTCTTGTTTTCAACCGACTTCAAAAAGGAGGACGTTATCAATTCGTCTCTATTTTTTGTTTTCTTTTTTCTTTTTTTTATGTTACTTTTCACTGGGTGGACGGATTTTGATATTTTTTGTTGAAGAATATTATTTTGTGATATTAACGTTGACGCATGCGGTGTGTGTTACTTTCAACTCCTCTAAATATGCCGTTTAATTTGATTCTTCTTGTGCTCATTGCCAAGTCACTATAATTATAAAATAAAGAAAACTATTGATACAATTACTAAATGTTGATTTCTAAGTACATAATAATTTGAATAGGACTTGGCTATTATCAGATGAAAAGACTGCAGCGAGAGGCATGGCATTTTTTTACATTTAATGTTTTTGGTGAGATCTCATTTACTTTTTGTAAGTGTATTTCTTTTTTTTTTAAGGTCACTTCATAATTTAATTTCTTGGAATTTCTTGGACTACCGCTTTGCTTAGAACCCATTCTCTATCTCTATCTCTTTTGTTTCTTCTCTGAGGCTTTGTTACTTCAAAGGTAGACAAGTCTGGGCGATATATGCTTCGGAGTCGATTATATTCAGCCATTGCTGTCTCCTGAGCCCGAGCGCGCATACAATTGTTAACAATTGTAAAATAATCTTTTATATATTTAGGATGTTATGGTAATACGTGATAAATAATCTGCAAGTAATGTATTTCTGTAAATGGTAATACCAAAGTCAAACTTCCGGTTGCCGCCAATTTTTCTCATGGCGGGTAAGTTAAATGATTATTCTTGATGGTGTCAACTTCGGAAGTTCAGTAAGTACATTTTAAATTGTTTTCTTTGTTAGCTATAAAAGATTCCCCTTCACCGCTGAGCACTAGATGAATTATAAAGACAAATTAAGCACATGAATCAGCGGTGCTTGCCAGGGTTTGAACCCGCAATCATCGGTTAAGATGCTCGCGTTCTAACCACTGGGCTATCTCAACTCTTTTCTTTGACTTGATCTGCAGCCTATCGATAACATAATTGAAAAAGATGAAATAGATGACGAATATTAAATAAAATATTTTTTAAGTATTTGATTTAATATTCTAATTGTGTCTTGATTTGTTTCTTTATTATTAGTACATTGTTGATGATCAGTAATTAATTACGAAATAAAAAATTCAAAATTTATTTTTCTGCGACTAATGCCCAGCGAAGCGGGCGGGTATAGCTAGTATTAAATAATGTACTTTTACAGTTAGCCTCTTATAATCGAACTCTGCAAGACGAATACATTACCATGTATGTGTAATTTGATTTAAAGGCGGTATCGATTAAAAGGGGCTAATGTCGTAAACACAATATTTATCGCTATACAATGGAGCTTTAATATTTAAAGAATTATGAACTTCATGTATTAATTTGTATTCATTATAGTCTATGTATTACATTTATATAATTATTTTCTATTCTATGTATGTATTCATCCAATTTAATACTTAAACAACGAACAAAGTTAACAATGTAGTCAAAATCCATACACAACGTTCTTGCCAAACCGCAAATATAAAATTGTTTTCTACTGTACATTATTTTTTAATGGTTTTATAATTTTTCCTTTATACGTGGCAATTGACCTATCTTGATGCAGAATTTGAAGTTTCTAAGTCTGCTAGAAGTACCTTATATTTTTGATGATCTGTCAGTGAGTCAGTGAATGACAAAATCGTGTAACTTTAATCGATCCTAAATCCTAAACTATTAATTAAATTGGCATGTAATTTCGAACTTAATCGAATCGCTTCGAGAAAAGATGGTACGGCCGTGCACGTTTTGCTCGAGACTTGGCTTGGGCACTGCCGTGCCCTCAGATATACTGTACTGTACTGGTTTGGTTTACTTGGAGGTAAAGCTTTGGACAAACCATCAGATATTCTACTGCCAAACAGTTATTTAAAAATAAACGTTCTGAAATCGAAGTAATAAAATATACACTGCATTTTCAAATGAACCGACATATTATATCTGTGGTGATTTTAAGTACTAATTAATTTTTTTCTTCTGACAAATTCATTTCAAATTTGTTACATGTCTATTATTAGGTGGTAGCGCTTTATGCAAGCTCGTCAATGTGGGTACCACCAACTCATCAGATATTCTACCACCAAACAGCAATACTCAGTATTATCGTGTTACGGTTGAGTGAGTGAGTCTTGTTAGCAAATACCACAAGTACTATCACATCTTAATTCCAAAGGCGCATTGGAGATATAAGATGGTTGAAATGTCTTATAGCTCCATTGAAGGCGGTGGTCACCACTTACCATCAAGTAGTCTAAAGTTAGAATATAAGCTATGCCGCATAGTGTTATTGGCAACATATAGAGATGGAAAATGATCCTTGTGTCTGCAGATACATATACACCAGTGTTAGCGCCTACGATTTTTATTTGAATAATATCTGTGTTATATTTATATATAAATTAATTTAAGTTTAATTAACATTATTTCATAACATATAAAACCTTTTTTTATAATATTCAAAAAGAAAAAGTAATGTGTAAAATCGAATGTTCTGTGATCTTCTTTTGTTTTTTATTCACTCACTTACTACTAATGAAAACGTAACAATGAATAATTATATTACAAGAATATCAAGATTAAACTAGTTTTAAATCTAAGTGTCTAAATAATAGACAACCAGTACCATTTACATTTAAAATTGGAAATACAAACTACTGATATTCAGTATAATAACTGTTTAGTAGAAATAGTGGTTCTTACTCCTCAATATACATACATTGCACCGCAGCTTTCTCACGCTGAATTTCCATATATATTACTATGTCCGTTGATGTTTATAGCTACTTCTCTTATAAATACAACATTAACTTAAGTTACACTAGCTTTACCTGCGGCTTTGTCCCTGCGAATTTTATAACACTTCACCTTTACATTTATTTCACATACACAGCCTGTAAATTTCCCACTGGTGGGCTAAGGCCTCTCCTTTTGAGGAGAAAGTTTGAAGCATATTTCACCACGCTGCTCCATTGCGTGTTAGTGGGTACACATGTAGCAGAATTTCGCTGAAATCAGTCACATGCAGATTTCTTCGCGATGATTTCCACCGAGCACAAGATTAACTATAAATACAAATTAAGCACATGAAAATTCAGTGGTGTTTGGCTGGATTTGAACCCGCAATCATCGGTTAAGATGGACGCGTTCTAACTATGCGGTCATCTCGGGTCTCCCTGTACGCCCGTCATTTATTAATGGCAAAACAAAAATAATTAATATTGCATTATGTATAGTGTATCTGAATTAGCACATGAACTCACGATCGAGAAATGTGCTCCTACCGTCATACAGTTCATCTAGTACAGAGGGTATTGTCATGATTTTTAAATATACTTCTATAATTTTAATTTAAATAACAATATTTAGTACGGTTTTGATTTTTAAATACGTTTTTATTTGAAATAACATTTATTAGTATGATTATCGTAAGTCACTTCCTCTCGCGGCGTGGTGCGGCGACTGGTACTGCCAGATTGGTGGATGGGCGGAAAACGTCTATAATTATATATAATAAGCGGATAAATAATATATATCGATTGGAAGAATAATATAGTGACATAAATTAATGTTCATAGTTTTATTACAGTATGTTCATCGAACTTGAGTTGCTTAGCATTACTTTATTTATATTACATTATATTTTTATAACTAAAGTTACCTTTTCTATGTAAAATAATTGTTGTATGTATTTATTGTAAATATTAGCACTAAACTAAGTTGTTAATGGGTTAAATATATAAATAAACAATAAACCGTCAATCCTAATTGTATTCCTTCAAGGGGTGAATTAAAAAAGTACCCTATGACACCAAATTTCATCTCAATCGATTCAGCAGCTTAAGCCTTAAAAGTTATCAGACAGTTTCGTATTTATAATATTGATATAGATATAACCAGGCTATCTAACTAATGGTATTACTGAAATCGGAATATGTGCAGCGCGTTCAACCATCGTTAATATCCGGCTTCTATAAAATAAAACATTAAGTAAAATACTACGTTTTGCCAAACTGACTGCATTAACGTACAATCAAGTAGAGCGATTGATTACTATGGAAGATTTTTATTCAGTAATTAGAACCCGCCCGGCTTCGCACGGATGCAATAATATGACATCACAGTGGTAACTTCTTAAATTATCAGTGTTTCTTTACTAAATTATCCATGTATTATATATGAAAACCTTCTTATCGAATCAATCTATCTATAAAAAAAGACGCATCAAAATCCGTTGCGTAGTTTTAAAGATTTAATATACATAGGGATATAGGGACAGAGAAAGCGACTTTGTTTTATACTATGTAGTGATGATGAAGGAAAGTTCTAAGAAAAAGCTATAAAATATATTTCGTTTCCATTATAAGATTCCACAGCTATTTTCTACTTGGCCTATTAATGTAAAGCTCATATAAAAAAAAAAAACATTTATAAATAAGGCATGTTACTCAACATAACATTTGACGACCTCCATGGTCGAGTGGTGTGTACACCGGTTTTCATGGTCACTCTGAGGTCCCGGGTTCGATTCCCGGCCGAGTCGATGTAGATTACTATTAGTTTTCTATGTTGTCTTGGGTCTGGGTGTATGTGGTATCGTCGTTACTTCTGATTTCCATAACACAAGAGCTTCAGCTACTTACATTGGGATCAGAGTAATGTATGTGATGTTGTCTCATATTTATTTATATTTATATTATTTATAAGATTATATTCACGATAAAAAGGAGTGGACTTATTGTTTACTAACAATCGCCCGCGTCTTTGCTCGCGTTTTAGAGTGTTGGTTATCATGTGTTCGGCAAAAAAGTAGCCTATGTCCTTTCCTAGAGATCAAGTTTGCTTCTTACCGAATATCAAATTCGGTTCAGCGGTTTCGTCGTGAAAGAGCGACGCACAGACTGAGTTACTTTCAACAACAAACAACAACAAAAACAGCCTGTAAATTCCCACTGCTGGGCTAAAGGCCTCCTCTCTCTTTGAGGAGAAGGTTTGGAACATATTCCACCACGCTGTTCCAATGCGGGTTGGTGGAATACACATGTGACAGAATTTCTATGAAATTTGTCACATGCAGGTTTCCTCACGATGTTTTCCTTCACCGCTGAGCACGAGATGAATTATAAAGACAAATTAAGCACATGTAACAGCGGTGTTTGCCTGGGTTTGAAACCGCAATCATCGGTTAAGATGCACGCGTTCTAACCACTGGGCCATCTCGACTTTATTTTCACATTAATAATATTAATATAGATTGATTTCCTGTTCCAGTTTCCAGTAAGTCCACTGGGTGACCACTTACTGTTCGTTCGATAATCCAGAATTATGAAAAAATAAAACAAAAATCTCTCAAAGGAAGCTAATGAGAGTTTTATGCTACTTCTATTTTAACTTAAGTTTGAAGGGGGGTGTTACCGTATGTAGCCTCCACTTAACTTTAAGCTGTTACTGCACCTCATGTGAAGTAGACTGCATATTATAGCAAACTTTGACAATATTGTAAAATTTGAAATTTTTTTTCAAATGCAAAATAAACTTTAGTCGAAAAGGTTCTTAGAAGCGATCGCCAATTTATATGCTTCACGTTTTAGTAATAATAAAAGTTATAAACTTTTATTTCGGGACTAGTACATATACAGTTACATAGTACACTGTAAGTATTAAGACAATGTTTTCTTAAAAAAGTTGTATTACAAAATCAGGTGTAACTAGTTTTAGTTCATATTTGTATATATATATTCAAGAATTGTGAATATTTATGTCCGATATTAAGTGTAATTACAAAATATATCAACAAAACAATTACATCTCTACTTTATAAATTTTTAAAATACATTACAATAATAATACATACATATATAACAAAGTAATTCAATTATACTTTTTTTTATATTATATTAATTTGAATTAATTAATTATGGATCTGGAGTTGGCCCAGTGGTTAGAACGCGTGCATCTTAACCGTTGATTGCGAGTTCAAACCCAGGCAAGCACCACTACATATATGTGCTCAATTTGTATTTGTAAATTATCTCGTGCTCGGCGGTGAAGGAAAACATCGCAAGGAAACCTGCATGTATCTAATTTCATCGAAATTATACGACATGTGCATTTCACAAGACCTCATTGGAGCAGCGTGGTGGAATATGTTCCAAGCCCTCTCCTTAATGGAAGAGGAGGCCTTATCCCAGCTGTGGGACATGTACAGGCTGTTACTTTACTTAACTTTAATTAATTATCGTCAGCTTTTAATTTTAGTCTACCGATGAGACCGTTCCCACCCCACGCAATAAAAAATCCCTTTCAGAACTAAAAGCGACAATCCACAAATACGGTCTTAGTTTAAAGATGTATAATTATTTGTAGAACTTATGAAAATCAGAACCGGAATTAATATGAACATATTAAGAAAATATATCCTACAAGAAAAAAAAAATTATATAAGGTAAAATGGAAAATTTTCCATTGGGCAAGTGGCGTCGCCACACATAGACATACAGACAGACACTTATGTATTACATAGATAAGGGTGTTTACATTATTCCCCGGTTCTCATATCTCCACAACTAATTTAATCCCATTTAGATTAGGATTCAGCAGTTTCCCGGCTACTGAATTTCACCTTCGGACATCTCGTCAAAATTCTAAGTTTCACCCGCACCACCTTGATGTCCGAAAATCCACAACAGCGCAATTTCTTAGACATTTTCTGCCTCGCACAACCACTTTGTGGAACCAGCTTTCGCCGGCGATTTTTCCGAACCGATACGACCTTTAAGAAAAGAGCGTACTCCTTTCTGAAAGGCCGGCAACGCACCTGCAAGCCCCCCGGTGTTGCAGATGTCCACGGGCGGTGGTAGTCACTTTCCATCAGGTGAGCCTCCTGCTCGTTTGCCACCTATCTCATAAAAAAAAAAGTTTTATCGTGAAAAGATTACAAACAGAATTACAGTATAGTGTTTAGAATTAACAATATTAGAATATTGACGTAATCCTGTGTGTGTTGATATACATGTGTGTGTAGTATACACACACTGCTGTACATTCATAATGTGATGCTTACAAATGTATTACATGTACTTAATTGTTACACACCACATACGTATGTAATATTCTCACCTCGTCTCAGCGCGTTGGAGATAAGAGTTGGAAGCTGCAGCCTTCCTGTGATCGACACCGGATGGACCTTATCACGAGCGCCGCGCAAGTTAAATAACACATAAATGTGATGTTAAAGTGTTTGTATATTAGCATTATCTCTGAAACATTATTCGCTTTGTTTTTTTTTCCATAATTAGTTCGTGTAATGTTTTGTTCTATATTCATTCACGTTGAATATTAACTTTCCGACTTCAAAAAGGAGGAGGCTATCAATTCGTCTGTATTTTTTACGTTATATAATCGTAAATCGACTTTTAAGTAGTCTAATATTTTTTACTTATGAGAACTCTAAATAATATGTTGAATACGCAATTATTTTTATTACTTTTTAGTGCATATTTATTTGTTTTAAAATAGTGTTTTGTTTGAAGTCGGTTTTTCTTTATGTTAAAGTTTTTATTTATAAAGATAAAATGTCAGCGACAGTATAGTGATAGGTACCTTAACATTTTGATCCGGTGACTTTTTAAATTGTTTTTTTTGAGTAATTCAGTAATAATGAAATGATACAATGAATTTGAAATCTCCACCTCGAAGATTCCACACTCCTCAGGTAATCCCACATGATCATAAGCTAGACAAAGAAGCTGTTATGTGTAGTGGTAGAATTCCGCATTCTGAAGACTGTAGGTGATGACATGATGGCTCATAGGATATGAAGAGGATGGTGTTTATTTAGATCTAGATGATTTTTTTTATGTTATAGGTCGCCGGACGAGCATAGAGCCACCTCATGTTAAGTGGTCAGCATCACCCATAGACAATGACGCGGTAAGAAATATTAACCATTCCTTACATCGTCAATGCGCCACCAACCTTGGGAACTAAGATGCTATGTCTCTTGTAGCTGTAGTTACACTGGCTCACTCACCCTTCAAACCGGAACACAATATACTGCGTACTGTTGTTTAGCGGTAGAATAACTGATGAGTGGGTGGTACCTACCCAGACTTGCACAAAACCCTTCCAACAAGTAATGATACATTATACCTCCTTTTCTTGTAAGAAGAATATATAGAACTTATCCAAATAAGATAGATTCATACATGTCATATTTTCATCCCACGAAGTATATAGTCAGTGTAGAATCTTCAATTATTATAAATCAGATTTCCTATCTAGGCCATAGTCAATATTTGGCCTTATTATTACTCGTGTGAGTACTTCCATAAATATATAATACCCAAAGAAATGTTTCTATTTATCTTGATAAGCGAATGGCCCAGAACAGCGAAGCCGTGTCATTGGGATGCAATAAAGTCATATACCTCCAGCTCTGATTAAAATCTGATAATAATATGTAAGTCATGAGCGAGAGCGGATTGTAATAACATCTATTTTTTTTATTAAAAATAACATCAAATATACAATTTATTTCAATGCAGTGGCAATTTACTAATGATTCGTTCACGGTACATGTATCAAAATTATAACATTTTTTTTTAATTTTTGTTTGTCCGTTTGTTCTGGCTAATCCATTAACCGATATTGATGGGACTTTCATTGGCAGAAAACTGATGTAGTAAGCAGTATCTTAGGCAACAGGCTCTATCGCTATAATAAAGCTAAAAGCAAAATATTCGATTAGCGATTATGGCAAAATCATAATGTTAACAACACTTTAATAAAGCTCAGGATATTTTGAGATTTTGAGATTTTTGACGTAATAATGTTTGTTTTATTTTAATGCTTTTCTTCGTCGCACGTGACATTGGTGACATAATCTGTCTCTTTTTGACACAAATAAAAACCACAAAAAAATATTTAGTAATTCATACTTTTCGTGTCATCAATAAATATATTAGAAACATGATTTTTGTCCGAATAATCATACATCATTGCCAGAATAATTATCTTACCGAAAAAAAAAGTTTACGTGTGTTAATTTGAGAAAGATTTGTTCATAAAAAAAATAATACAATCTTGCAAGCATTAAATCCTTATTTCTCAAGAATATAGAATATATTAAATTGAAACTGTACTTACGTTACAGGTATCATAAAAGCTGATTATATGCAGGAATTTATGAAACTTATAAAGGTAGCGATCTCTGGCTAATTAAGTCACAGACTTGAAGTACAGTAATGAAGATTCCACGTCTATTCAATGATGTGACGACGCAGGAGCAACTCTATACGGACTTAATTAAAAAAGGCATAAGCTACCTTTGAAGTATAATCTTTTTTTATTATTTAGAATTAGATCAGAATCAGAGAGCTGAGATGGCCCAGGGGTTAGAACGCGAACTTAGCCGATGATTTCGGGTTCAAACCCAGGAAAGCACCACTATATATATGTGCTTAATTTGTGTTTATAATTCATCTCATGCTCGGGTTGAAGGAAAACAACGCGAGGAAACCTGCATGTGTCTAATTTCATCGAAATTCTGCCACATGTGCATTCCACTATCCCGCATTGAAACAGCGTGGTGGAATATGTTCCAAACCCTCTCCTTAAGGAGAGGAGACCTTAGCTCAGCAGTGGGAAATTTACAGACTGTTAATTTCCTTTCCTAATTTCCTAGAATTAATAGCATTAAACGCTTAAATATATACAAATATGAATTTATTGTTACTATTTAAATCTTGACCGCGTGGAATGGTGGCAAGAATGCTAGCTTCACCCCGTTGAATCGCAATTCCGATCCTCTGGGTAACAAACGAACCAGCCCTCTTGTCACCAGTGGAGGCAATGAGGCGAGGTGTCATACTTTTGATGAAGCTGTTGTGCCACTACTTCAAAGGCCGAGCTCTGAGGCCACTATTTCGGCATCAAATAGGACAAAAAAAGTAATTTGACATACTATACGAATATTTAATTAATTTTTTTTGACTCAGCTTTTTCCGCAGGGGCACCGGCTCATAAAATATTTAAACCGAATATAATATTTTTGCCGCCTAATGCATTAATACCTTGTAGCGTGAAACATTTAAAAAAAAGCGCGCCTGTCACGGACGCTTGGGTTTACATTATGGCGCGAAGTTTGGCTACTTCAGACATACAATTTCTAAGTCATAAAATATGATGTCCTATTTGCTTTTTATTCTAAATAATTATTCGTATTATTTTATTAATGTTATTCTTGATTGTTTTGTGCTTATTATAATTTGTAGACGATTAGTTATTAGTCTAGTAACAGTCTGTAAATTTCCCACATCTGGGCTAAGGCCTTCACTCTTTTTTAAAGCAGGAGCATATTCTACCATGCTGTTAAAAGGCGTGTTGGTAGATTCATATGTAGCAGAATTTCGTTAAAATTGGATACATGTAGGTTTTTACTTCAGCGCCTAGCTCGAGATGAATCATAAAAAACAAATTACACATGAAATTTAGTAATGGCTGCCCGGGTTGGAACCCGCAATCACTATGCCATCTCAGCTCCGTTAAGTTATTACTTTATTCTTATTAAAAAAAATGTCGTTTTAACTTCTGGTCTTTAAGAATGTATTGTAAGATGACAAAGGAGTTCAGTCAACAACCACGGACCTCTTCTGTTTTTCTGACTCTCTCCGTTGATATGGTTACGACTTTATAGTAGTTGTTATCTATCAGTGGATATATCGACTTTCTCCAGACAACCGCTGACCACATATGGATATATTGATATAAATTGTTAAATTAAATTTAAACTGAGAAATAATTACAGTAAAGTTTTGGTAGTCAACTTAACTAACGCGTTGTAATGTTACATATAAGTTTGTTTTTTGTAAATAAAAAATAATACATATTCTTACAAGAACTACCCTCTTCTCAAACAGGACCGAACGGAATCACATAAATACGGCAGAACGCTTAGTAACGGTTTAATGTTCGGTTGACTGTCGGTCGATTAGGTTCGAGTCTGTTTGTATCGGTCGTGGTATTTACTATTCTTACATACGTACATACTAATTAAGGCTTTATGTCTTGAAATATTTTTGTAACTGATTAAAGTTATGTAGTGATGGTAATTGTGTTCAATTATAAATAAATAAAGAACTGAAAAGTATAGGTTAGTCATTCGTGTTACTTTTTTTTATTTAATTAATCGTAGGGTTTGTTAGAATATATAACAAATTCATTATATTACAACGATAATCGCGAAAGCCTGCGCCTCGTTCCATACCCAGCGATTGTTTGTATCGGCGACCGAAATTAATTCGCTTTTACAACGTATACATAAATTGTGACTTCAGAATTAACAAGCAACCTTTTTGTGCTGCAGCGCCCCCTGGAGTACCTGCTCATTTATTCAATTACCCACAGATCGAATACGACGCACGTGATATTTTGAAAATGGAATCTGAAAATGCGGAAAACAAGTAAAATATAACACAACTTAGATGTAGCATCGGCAAATTTATACAACCAATAGAAATAGCTCCTTATCGCGCCTTCGACGCTATTTGTTGCTATAGACTCTCGCGTCAGTTCGACCCACTTGGTCATATAAATCGACGTGTCAAATTGACGAATACATTATAGATCATATGATATTACAAGTTATTACGTTCGTGTAAAGATCATATTCACATAGGAAATAAATATTGATAATTTGGGATAGCGTGCTTAATTCGGATGTAATCACGAATTTTGGTAATCACAATGGTTTCACGAATTTTGCCGATGCTACATCTAAGTTGTGTCGTACTATATGTTCACTATTGACGAAAATAAATTTCAAGAGTTTTTTTTTAACGTTGTACGTTTGAGTCTTTCAGCTTTAGGTGCTTGTATTTATGACACTCAAAGCATATTTTGTACCGACTTGAAAAAGAGAAATTACTCTACAGGTCTCTTGTATAAACATATGAGCTCAGCATTTTGAGAAATAACACGGACTAGTTTTTTATTCTGTACTGGGATCAGTATACTACTGAGTAGTTTTTTTATTCTGCATCACCATTTTAGGAGGTAATGCAACGATTTTGCTGTTACTTTACGTTGGTTATAAGTTAGAGAGCGGTTCTTCCCCGGACGCCAGTATAAAATATGCCACTATGATGATTCTACCGTCATTTTTTTGCGTAGAAATATTAATGATGCTTTAAGATAAAAACAAAATCAAAATAGCCTCAAAACTTCACCTGTCAATCAAATGTGAAAAACGAACTGCAGCTTGCGAAAAAATCACTAATCAAATATATTTTTTCTTAATTTGTTTCAGTATATTATCATAAATATTAAGTCAAATTGTGAAACGGCCATTAATATACCTTTATCTTAATCAAAATAAAAGAAGTAATAGTATAAATTTAGAGAGCTCTAACTGCAGAATAAATATCATTTCTTCAATATCTGCTTCGTTTCCCATAACAATAAATAAATAAATAAATATGAGACAACATCACATACATTACTTTGATCCTAATGTAAGCAGCTAAAGAACTTGTGTTATGGAAATCAGAAGTAACGACGGTACCACAAACACCCAGACCCAAGACAACATAGAAAACTAATGTTAATCTACATTGACTCGGCTGGGAATCGAACCCGGGACCTCGGAGTGGCGTACCCATGAAAACCGGTGTACACACCACTCGACCACGGAGGTCGTCGATGACAATGTATGACATCATACAAAAAAAAGATTAGATTTTAGTAACTTTATTTGTCTGATAGTTAGATGATTTTGGGCCGATTCTGTATGAAGCGCGGGGTATGTACGACTCAAGGTCAAATGATAACAGCATATGAAATATACGAAGTAATCCAAGACATATAATAAACAAGCCTAAAATTTAGCATTCTCATCAACTTTTAGTTGTCGAATTATTTTGATCGCATAAATTGCACAAATCACATTACCAAGTTCCAAGCTCTCGGCTGCCATTAACATCAAAACTTACTATTGCTTTGTTCCGGTTCGAAGGGTGAGTGAACTAATGGAACAGATACAAGATACACAGAAACTTAGTTCCAAAAGGTACTTAGTTTGGTTGCACATAAGGTCATAGCCAGTGGTACCCATTTACCATTGTTGTATCGCCCTGAAATGGAATTTGTACCCAACCCTTGTGGTGGGAAGGGAGCATTATATTTTTTTATACATTACACTTAGAACTAGCGCGCAAGGGTGATTTTCGTAATTCTTGTCGAGTCCATGAATATGTATGGAGTTGTGCGCACGTTACGACGTGACAATTGGGTGACACTTGTGTCTGCTAGTGACAAATTTGTCACTCTCGTCGTCAGTCTTGCGCTATCTGCACTTTGACTGCCGACTTTGGCGCGCGCAAATTTCATCACCATCTATTCAAAACGTAAACATTCGTGAAGACAATACTGAAAATGATGTTCTAATAGAAGAAGTGGAAAAGAGACCAGCTCTTAATGATAAAAAATTGAAGGAGTATTCAGATATTCAGGTGAAAATTAAAGTCTTTTTCTGCCGATTCTCGCGAGTTCACAGAGAACCACCGTCTCTTCGAAATCCATAGTAACAAATGATATTTCGATTTCGAAATTGTTTTGTCACTGTCTCTATTAATGAGCGCACTCCACTTTGGAAACGTGACGTGACAGTGACAAATACTTTAAAGTCACCGTGACAAAAGTTACTAGTGCGCGCTAGTTCTTACACTAGATCAACGAGACATTCATATAAATATATGTCGAAGCAACGTCAGGTAACATAGAACTGCTGAAGCTGTCAAGTACAGCCGAAAAGTCATATTTGATGGAATATTAAAAGGGGAGACATTACGAACGCGAATTACTTGTCTTATATTTCGAATATTATCATGTCTAATAACGAGTTGATGCCTAAGTCCTCGTACATATATGTATGTTTAAAACAAGCTTACCCCCAATAAGGTCCATCCGGTGCTGATCACAGGAAGGATTTGCCTTCCGACCCCTATCTCTCCCTGTACTAAGCTACTCAAACTTTTTATATGATAATGGACTTATAGGATGCATACATATATATTTATTAAAAGTAAGATTATATTGCTACATAATTATCATAATGCTTGATTATATATGTCGTGGAAAGCCAATTATTTTGATTAAAAGAAGCTTATTTGATTATTATAGTAGTGGGTAAACGCGGTGACGTCATGGAATGTTACGTCACGTGTACAGAGTCGTGTTGGGGAAGATGAGGACTGGATAACGACTATTGCGTTTTAGTAACTGATCAAGCCACACCTCCAAGGCGAAACTGTCGGTTTAACTACTTAAGAACGAAGTTGTAAATACGTAATAAAACTTCTGTCTTCTTCTGATAATTCTGATCACTGCAATCTAAATAGTGATGTATTTATATATTGGTATCCCTCTATTATATTTAACTGCATCTCGTAACGACAGCTCAATCTTGGGTGAATTAATAGAAAACTATTTAACTTTATTCCATCAAGAAAATTTTGTTAGCAGTTGATATGAGTGAGAGCCAGTCGAACTTGTTGTTTTTACCAATATGACGTCACCAAAGTGACGAATAGCGTTTTTGCGGGAATAAATAAGAATTAATATTTTATTTTGTCTCATGGCAAATGTTCCAAAAATATGTTTTTTATGAGGAATATCAACATTTTGAAATACTTTTTCAAACATAATATTACCCTATTGCAAATAGTGACCATTAAGTGTACTAGTATGCGCCCAAGGCTTCGCTCTCGTTTTAGGGTGTTGGTTGTCATGTGCAAGGAATAATTGACTTTAAAAAATAAATAAAACCGACTTCAAATGCCTGAACACAAAAAAAACATTCAAATTGATTTATAATCGTCGGAAATATTGCGTATAAAAAAGTTCATAGCCAATTTTCCACCCTTGGGGTTCGTTTTTTTTATTAATCAATTTAAATGGGACCACTCTTGACGTATTACCTATACGCCGAAAAAAGATTTGTTCAAATCGGATCATAATTGGCGGAGTTATCGCGTACAAACATAGAAAAAAAACATACGGGTCGAATTGAGAACCTCCTCCTTTTTTTGAAGTCGGTTGATAAAAGTACCCTACGGCCTTTCTTGGAGTTCAAGTTTGCGTCATACCCAATTTCATCAAATTAAGACAGAGATTTTTTCTCATTTATAATATTAATATAGATAAAATAGATATTATATAGTGTTTGCATTATAATCTTATGAGATATTGGAAAAAGACCTTATACAAAGTTCATACAAAAAGAAGAACTCTTTAGCAATATAGTAATAGTTTTTATTGTGTGCAAAACCAAGTGAGCAAACTCGTCTTAAGCCTCACCGACAAATAACGCACTTGGCGCAAAGTTTTTGGTAAATATGTCCATTAAAACCGTAATAAATATAACTTTGGAAAAACCTATAATTACAGTTTTCGCTTTTAACGGTTTTTCGGAGGTCATTATCTAACAAATGGTTTCATTTTATCCTCAGAATATAAAGATCGAAATAAGTGGTACACTGCTCGATATACCGATTTTCGTGACTTGGATATACCACAAAAGTAAAAAAAAAGTAAAGTAACAGTAAATTTCCTACTGCTGGGATAAGGCCTCCTCTTCCATTAAGGAGAGGGTTTGGAAAATGTTCCACCACGCTGTTCCAATGTGTGTTGGTGGAATACACGTGTGGCAGAATTTCGATGAAATTAGACACATGCAGGTTTCCTCACTAATACGAATATACCACACTGGTATGGAAATACGATTTAGCTAATTATGAATTAGTATTGAGAGTGTTTTTTTTTATCTATTGCCCATATGGCGTCAGCTTAAACGGATCTGATGTAGTGCACAGCCTTACTCTACAGTAAATACTTCACTGGATTAATGTGATAATAACAGCCATTTCTTAATAATAAACGCTTTGAAGAATGCCTCAATATACCGCCATCTGCTATCTCTAATATTATTCTTGGGCGCATTGTGTGAGTCGAGATGATCCAGTGGTTAGAATGCGTGCATCTTAGCCGATGATTGGGCCGTTAAAACCCGTGCAAGCACCACTATAATATAATATTCATGTGCTTAATTTGCGTTTGTAATTCATCTCATGTGGTGGTGAAGGAAACCTGCATGTGACGAATTTTATAAATATTCTGCCACACGTGTATTCCACCACACATTGGAATATATTCCAAATATTTTCCTCAAGAGAGAGGAAGCCTTAGCCCAGCAGTGGGAAATTTATAGGCTGTTGTTGTTGTTATTGTGTCTGCTTTGCCATTAAAATTAAACAATATCCAACTGTTTATGTTTCGCGTTATAGTAATCGAATGGATCGTTCTTAACCTCAATTAATTATTCTCGAGAAACCGATCTATTTACAATTAATCCAAGTTGTGACAGTTTTCACCCCGCGATCTTTGGGTAACTTGATTTTATTCAAAAAAAAGTGTTTATATCAATTTGTTTTATAATATTTTTTAAGATAAATATGAAATTTAAACGAATGATACTAAGACACTTCCTTCCTTCCTTAAAGGCGGGCAACGCACCTGCAATCCCCCTGAAGTTACAAATGTCCATGGGCGGATGTAGTCACTTACCATCATGTGAGCCTCTCACTCGTTTGCCACCTATCATAAAAAAAAACACTGATAACCCATCCGATATATTGAATTAAGTTCATTTTAACTCAGAAATGAAAATATATTTCTTAGGTTTTATATAAATAATACTAAATAAATATGAGACAACATCACAGACATTTCTCTGATCCCAATGTGAGCAGCTAAAGCACTTGCGTTATGGAAAATCAGAAGTGACGACTGTACCACATTGTATAATTGTTATAAAAAACGTTTAACTCGATGTTTAATGAAAATTATATATTCGAAAATGAATTTTCACGCCATTACGAGCATCGGTCAAAGTTTATACTGCCATTATAGAAAAAGATAATGTCATATGGATTGAACAAAGTGTCCGATACTCGTATGTAAAATTTACGGGCTGTTACTTTACTTTACTTTTAATTTTATTACAAAATACAAACTAATTGAGCCTATCATTGCAGGAAGCTGCAATTTCATATTATAGACTATCTGTGCCCGCGATTTCTTTCGCGAAATTCATCAATAAAGTTATTCTTCGGTTCGCAGATTATACTATAACTTATTAATTCTGTATTAGGCAGCTTTTGTGATATTAAGTCGTTGGTGGGTGGTACCCAACGTGATCGCGAAGTGGTGGCATGCGTTGCAGCATGCAAAATGCACTTGATTATTTTTTATTTGTAATTCTAAGACATCTGTAATCTGCAAGTGAAAACACCGTCAAAATCGTTCCAGCCGTTTGAGAGATGAGCGGGAACAGACAGACATACAAAAAACAGACACTCCAATTTTATTATATGCACAGATATATATTTTAAGACAGTAGTAGGTGCTACACTAACCAAAAAAATTGTAATTATTTTAAATACATGGCATTTCCAACATATTATTAGGTCTATGTTTTTATCAAATTTTCAATGCCGGTCTAAGCGTCTATTAAAGTTATCCAGTTAACTTTAGATGTTACTCTATTAGGAATAATTGTTACAATAGCTGCGAAGATAATGGCTGTTATTTTAATGGTAATATCTTGTTACTCTGTTTAGGAAGTGCTTAGGATTAACACTTATTATATAATGTTTCGCTTTGTATCTCTACAAAACTATTGCGTGAAATACATAATACATACACTCTATGTGATCATATACTCGTACACTGTAAACATAACATGTCTGTATATAATATGGCATATTGGATATTATTTGTTAACTTTTCAACCGACTTCCAAAAGGAGGAGGTTATCAATTCGTCTGTATTTTTTTTTTTTTTTTTTTATGTTTGTTACCTCATAACTTTTTACTGGGTGGACCGATTTTGATAATTTTTTTTTGTTTGAAAGGTAGTGCTTCCCGTGGGGTCCCATTTTTTTATTTTTTTTTCCGATGATGGTATCCATGTGAAAACGACATAAGTCTTAAATTTGCATTATGTATATGCGCGACAAATAGGTGAATAACTGAAAATCACGTTAACCAATTTTGATAATTCTTTTTTTATTATAAAATATATACTTCAAGGGTAATTTGGTGAAAGTTTGGTAAGGTTCTGAGTACAGGATCCATGACAAAGTAACGGATCGGAAGGGAACGGAACAATTCTGAGGAGCACGTTAGCGATACTCGGTCGAATCTTTTATTTATAGGTTATTTGGATATTTGAGTCACCTTCCATAATGTGGTTATGTTTATGTAATTATCATAGTCGAATATTATAATCAACTAGCTACCCACCCCGGCTTCGCACGGGTGCAATACTGATACTAAATATACTACAGAATTTGTTTATATACGACATCACATCGCAAACTTCTAAAATTATCAGTGTTTCTTTACTATATTGTTCATGTATTATATACACAAACCTTCCCCTTCAATCACACTATCTTTTAAAAAAAACCGCATCAAAATCCGTTGCGTAGATTTAAAGATATAGGGACAGAGAAAGCGACTTTGTTTTATACTATGTAGTGATGGAACTCCTATACGGCTCGCAGTTAGGGTGCGATATGGGGCAGAATTTCTTACTATCTTTAATCAAATTTTGTGTATGTGATGTGATGTCATATGATGACGAAATATAGTTGGTCTTTTTCAAAGTTTTTTTGCTGAGTTCGATTACAGCTCTTTCGAGGGATCCTTGTAGTTTACGCCGCGTGACGTATTAAATCCGCATTTTCAAAAGTCTATTTTTGCTTTATTCGCAAGTTTCCTTTGAAATTGTCCTCGAAGTAGTTTCTGACTCATATAAACGGAACGCTTAATCTATCCATATTAAAAAAAATTAGTTAGTCAACATCAGCTTCACTTAAAATCAAAAAATAAATAAAATTTTAACAAAAAGAAAAACCGACTTCAAACAAAACACTATTTTAAAACAAATGAATATGCACGAAAAAGTAAAAAAAATAATTGCGTATACAACATATTTTTTAGAGTCTTCCGAAGTTAAGTCAGCCAATAAAACCCTACAGTATATCTATCAAAAAACAATACGAGAATACTTTAACAAATATATTTTTTACAAATTACCTTTTACACAATAATATACTGGATCAATCAAGGGGCTCGTAACGCTTCTTTCTTTTGATTGTTGGGGCAAGGGCACCGTGGCTGACACCGGCTCCAAATATACCAATAACTATAACTACATGATATAATCGTTAATCGACTTTTAAGTAGTCTAATATTTTTCATTTCATTTAACTTAGGAAGACTCTAAAAAATATGTTGAATACGCAATTATTTTTTTTACTTTTTCGTGCATATTCATTTGTTTTAAAATAGTGTTTTGTTTGAAATCGGTTTTTCTTTTTGTTAAAATTTTATTTATATATATATCATATTTAGTAGGCATAGTATTCGTACACCGTCGGCTAACTTGAAACATTTATCGCCAAATGTTTGGCCAGCTTGGAGCCAAGAACCAGCTATGTTAACAGCGAAAGGTGCCAAATTAGAAAAATATATGGATTATGTTATAATGTGGCCTCAAATGGAAAAGTTGTTAAATGAAAGTAATCCGGATAAGGATTCCATTTCCATTTATGCAAACACGCGATAAAGGACACGACAATCTGCAAATTTGTAAGAAATGCAATATGTTCTTGCAATGTTGATGTTCAGAGCATTAATTCTGAAGAAATGGACTCAGTTCCAGTTGCTGGAGACTGATAGTTACGTGTCACGGAAATATTCAACGTGTGTCTTAAATCTTGTTGGAAAGAAAATATTAGAGTTAATAAGAAAACAGAGGTGCCGGGGGACAGTTGGATGGAAGTCGTAGGAGCAAGCGTTTAATAATGTTTAAGAATAATTAAATAACAGGAAATAAAAAAACCTACTTATACAAAAGAGACAAACAAAAAAATTTTGTCTGTATTTTCTTGATGTGACGATTTTACCATTTCGCTCTACTATAAGCCGCGTAAAAGAACTTCGTTCCAAAAAGTTTTAATACATATCCTTACTCATATAAAAGGATATTTTCTTACGCTTACCCTTCTTAACTGCTTACCCAATGTTTTCCAGGATCCAGAAGAAGAAACTACTATTACTTAAAGTATGAGCCGAGTTCACATGAAACCACAGAACAGACAAATGTATACATTTTCAACGCATAGATACTGCGTCAGTAACGTCATTACTGTTATAATATGTACGAGTGTAACTACGATCTATCAACGGTATTTATAGTTGTTACCTCAGTATATTTCCCGTTTCAAAGCAAACTACAATATATCATTATTTCGCCAACGTAGATCATCTAATCTCGGCCATTTGAACAGAATAGGTAAGGCTGCTATCATAATGGCGAGTTTTATGACCAAAATTACGTATAATAGATCTTTTCTTATATAAAGTGACAATGTTTTATATAAATAAGAGAGGTAAACAACTTATGACATCGAGTTTTAGCTCTGCACAATGAATACATTTTTGCAGACATTTTTAACTTTGACGTTTCGTAAATTCAAATCGTTTAAAAAAAAAACATTTGTAAAAAAGGCATATTATTCGATACAAGATTTTGTATATGATAAAAAAGCGTGGAATTACGTAATACCTTTTGACTTCCAGGCATTATACATTACATACATATATAATTGTGTTTAACTAATATGATTGTGTTTTTTAAATGTTGAAAAAGAGTAACAAATGAGCTTCTTGCCGGCTCTTCTCGGTAGAATCTACTTACCGAATCGGTGTGAAGCTACCACTTAATTGCTAAATGACGATTTAAAACTGCTAGTAAAAGCCTACTTGAATAAAGTTTATTTTGATTGATAAGGAAAGGTAAGGTATTCCTTTGTAAAATAACTTACGCCTGATATTTTTAAGTATAAATTATTGTATACATTTAAATTCATTATGAAATACTATTAATGATACATTATAAGACATTATATATAAATAGATGATAAAATCATACCTAGCCTAGATTATAAACAATGAAACGTTCGATCTTACAAACCTCCATCAAACCTCCTCCCTTCCAGATACTCATACTTCCATATACACATATACAATATTGACGATATAATATATTAATAAGTAGTATTAGACAAAGCAACTAGAGAAGACCTTGTCGAGATACACCTCTAAATTTGAACTCCGAAAAAAGCGATAAAAGGTTGTTGACCCGTAGCCTGCTTCTGTGTCTCACTGTATCTTCGAGATGGAGAAAGCAGAGATTCGAGAGCAGAGAAGACGAAAGCTTTGTCTCGTCCTTACAATCCGTCGCCCAAGACTTAGAGCCATAGCGTTCTCATCCCATCGCAGTAATTAAGGGGGTAATTCCCACATAAACCGGTTCGTATTTGTTTTTATGGTGTAGGTTGGCGGACGAGCATATGGGCCACCTGATGGAAAGTGGTCACCATCACCCATAGACAATGACGCTGTAAGAAATATTAACTTACATCGTCAATGTGCCACCAACCTTGGGAACTAAGTTGTAATGTCCCTTGTGCCTGTAGTTACATTGGCTCACTCACCCTTCAAACCGGAACACAACAATACTGAGTACTGTTATTTGGCGGTAGAATAACTGATGAGTGGGTGGTACCTACCCAGACGGGCTTGCACAAAGCCCTACCACCAAGTAACAATTACTTTGTTCTTAATATTGTGTATCAAGCCTTATAATAATAAATAGTACGATAGAACGTCGTATCTAACTGTAGTTCTTAAATTGGTCAATACATTTATTGGGATTGTACATTATTGATCCCTGTAAAACTACGAGTACGTTTGCTGTCTTTTGACAATAAACTGCAAGTTACACAAATTGTTTATAAAAATAATGCGAAGTTCATAGAACGGCCGTCTGATGTGAAATGTCGAAATGAATAAAAACATTAAGTTTCATATGTAACAAAACTAGTTCACGCCCACGACTTAGCTCGTGACGTGCGACTGTTGACATCCAAGCAGGATATATTAATTTAAATAATTGTATTTAATTAACATGACTTTGTATTTTTTAAATGTTAAAAAATAGTAACTACTGAGTTTCTTGCCGGTTCTTCTCGGTAGAATCTACTTTCCGAACCGGTGGTAGTTTCACTTAATTGTAAAATGACGATTCAAAAGTGCTTGTAAAAATCTACTTGAATAAAGTTTATTTTGATTTTGATTTTTGACCCCCTAAGGGTAGGTTGTCAGATATTCGGCAAAGAGCAGTAGCAAGTCCATTCTTGGAATTTAAATTTGCTTCACAATATATTTCATAAAATTCGATTCATTGGTTTTCAACCGACTTCCAAAAGGAGGAGGTTATCAATTCGTCTGTATTTTTTTTTTTTTTTATGTTTGTTATCTCATAACTTTTCACTGGGTGGACCGATTTTGATAATTTTTTTTTGTTTGAAAGGTAGTGCTTCCCGTGGGGTCCCATTTTTTTTTTTATTTTTTTCCGATGATGGTATCCATATGAAAACGACATAAGTCTTAAATTTGCATTATGTATATGCGCGACAAATAGGTGAATAAATGAAAATCACGTTAACCAATTTTGATAATTCTATTTTTATTATAAAATATATACTTCCAGGGTAATTTGGTTAAAGTTTGGTAAGGTTCTGAGCACAGGATCCATGACAAAGTAACGGAACGGAAAGGAACCAATAAAACCAATAAAACCAATAAAGCCAATAAAACCCTACAGTATATATATTAAAAAACAATACGAGAATACTTTAACAAATATGTTTTTTACAAATTACCTTTTACACAATAATATACTGGATCAATCAAGGTGCTCGTATCGCTTCTTTCTTTTGATTGTTGGGGCAAGGGCACCGTGGCTGACACCGGCTCCAAATATAACAATAATTATAACTACATGATATAATCGTTAATCGACTTTTAAGTAGTCTAATATTTTTCATTTCATTTATCATAGGAAGACTCTAAAAAATATGTTGAATACGCAATTATTTTTATTACTTTTTCGTGCATTTGTTTTAAAATAGTGTTTTGTGTGAAGTCGGTTTTTCTTTTTGTTAAAATTTTTATTTATTTCGTGAATGAACTATAAACAGACAGAGTTACTTTCACATTTATAATATTAGTTTATGTAGATATAAATATATTTTAAAATGACACTTATGGTGGTTGGGATTGTCAGAAATAGCCTGAGAGGCTGATCACCGTCATCATCATCATCCTCCTACCCTTATCCCAATTTTATGTGGGATCGGCGCAGTATGTCTTCTTCCATACTTCCCCATCTGACTCCACAAGTAAGCTAGGTAGCTAAGTAGCTGTGCCCATGACCTTGTAAGCGTTTGAAAATACAAAAAAAAAATATTTTAGTCTAAGTTACTCCTTATTATATCAGTTCTCTGCCAGTGAAATTCCCGTCAAAATCGGTCCAACCGTTCCAGAGATTACCCGGAACAGATAGACAGACAAAAATTGTAAAAAAAAATATTTTGATATATGGACCGTGTATACATACATATGCATTAAATAAAAAGCTGTTTTAATATTAAGAACGCGCCTTCGTGGTTGAGCAGAAATCTGATAACGAATATTACACCTGAAGCAACAACGCATTAAAATTAATTTTGTACGAAAAGTGTAAGCAGCAGTTCTTGTTTAAACAGAAACCCTAGTTAATGATTACTATATTTTCTTTAATATGTATATTTTATTGGGTACATATATCTTTATCATTATCATTACAAAGTATAAAACAAAGTCGCTTAACACGATACAAGATTTTATAGATGATAAAAAAGCGTGTAGTTAATAATAATACTACATAATAGTTAATAATAATACCTGTTAACTTTCAAGCAGGATATATTAATTTAAATAATTGTATTTAACTAACTTGACTATATTTTTTTAAATGTTAAAAAAGAGTAACTACTGAGTTTTTTGCCTGTTCTTCTCGGTAGAATCTACTTTCCGAACCGGTAGCTTCACTTAATTGTAAAATGACAATTCAGAAGTACTTATAAAAGCCTACTTGAATAAAGTTTATTTTGATTTGATTTGATTTGACTGTCTGTCCATCTTAATAAAATTACACACCGCCTTTTGTGGCGACTTTTTAAAGATATAGATAGATTCAAAAGGATAGTTTAGAGCATCTTCCGAAATGTATTCTGTAAAAAGTGACCAGTAATACCCAAGCAATCTTTTTATGATATCGCCCTGTATACACACGCCTTTACCCACAGTCTCTCACCCTGGTATCGTTTGATTACTTCCAATAAATCATATTAACTGTTGTTATTATTAGATCTGCTCCAAAATATGATTTACTCATTACCGACGATCGTTCTCGAAATTCTTGGTAAAGTTTTTTCTTTTTTAGTTCCTTCAAATGTATTTTTCGTTAAAACATAATATTAACTTTTTTATTTTATTGGAACTAAAAACACACATGCATATAAATGAAAAGTTTATTAAAATAAATCAATCAAAAATGATTATCACATTTATTTTTATAATCTTAATAATTTTGACTAATAAATGTTAACTACTGATGGATTAAGCTGACCAGCTAAAGAGTTAGTTACCTTACCTTTTACATTCCGATTCTAATGTCGAGTGTAAAAAGTACTAATTCTTAAGACTAGTGTTGCATTGCACTATAAAGGCTGTAAAGATCTCCTAACATAATTTTGCTAATTTCTCATCCAGCCTACCCTATTTTGACTAAAACAGTAACTGTTTTTATGTTTATTTTGAGCAATTAAAACGACAAACGAAAAAGTAAAATATGAGTTAACAACTTATTTTTCTAATCATTTACATTATATTATATAATGACCATAATTATTTATTTTATTTATTTATTCTTTATTGCACCCAATCTTACAACTAAAAAATAACATTTTAGTTACACAAAAGTTGCATGAGGTGCAACAGGCGGCCTTATCGCTAAGCAGCGATCTCTTCCAGGCAACCTTTGGGTAAAGGATCATAATATTGATATTAATGGGAAGGGTACAATAACTTTTTACTTACATATAGTATAAATACTTATATATAAATAAAAAATGTAAATTGTCAGTGGCAACATTTTATAAAAAAAAATTTCGGTAGTTTACATTCTCGATATTATAACGGTATTTTCAAATGGTGACATACAGATTATAACAATTAGTGAATATTAAACAATAAGTATGAAATTCTAATTGAGTATTACATACGTAATAAGAACTAAACATTCTACAATAAGTCTCGCCATAACCGGTTTATTGAATTCCATTGAACTATTTCTGGAATATTGGGATTCCAGGTTGTCCAGACGATTGCTATAACACTAGTTTATTGCGGGTTTCGAATTATTGTATATATGACGGTATATCTGTTTATATTCGACACTTAACCACTCATTGTCAAAGTTAAGACATTTTTTTCACAGTAAGATTTTTTATTTATTTATTTACAAAAAATAACGTATATCTAACATTACAGTAATCCAGTGCTTTAGTTAAGTTGACTAACACATTATTGTAATTTAAATATTCCTCAGTTTACTAATAATTTAACAATATACATCAATTTATAAAATCCAATAATTAATTTAAAAATAATATCAAAAATTCAATCAAATAATAAAATGACAAAAATTTGAAATTAAAGATAATATCCAATAAAAAGGGCAAAAAATATTTATATTACATTAAAAATATACATATATAAATAGCCTATAAATGTCCAACTTCCGGGCAAAGGCCTATTTGAAGAAATGTTTGAAAGATTATACCAACACCCTGCTCTAATACTGTTTGGAACATTTACCTACCAAGGAATGTTTTTAAACTATTTTTTTCCTCACCTAGGCTTAATGCAGTATGTGTCAGCTACACAGCACATCAATTTTTATATACTTTATTCCAACTCCAACAGGAAAAAAGCTAAATAAACAAAATTTAATAGCAAATTGGCGCGATACTATAGGTTGAGAGGTTGATTAATCTATGATATTCACTATGGATTTGCGAAAAATTGGCGTTTTGAATGTCGACGAAACTGTTATCGGAATTTCAGAAGTAGAATTAAAGTGGAAGTTAATAGTTAAGTGTAATAGTGTTGTATTATAAATATATATATATTTATAATTATATATTAATCGTAAACTTTTATTAGTGCACAACATAACATTATTCTTTTTTTATGGAATAGGTTGGCGGATGAGCATATGGGCCACCTGATGGTAAGTGGTCACTATCACCCATAGACAATGACGCTGTAAGAAATAGTAACTATTCCTTACATCGTCAATGCACCACTACGCCTTGGGAACTAAGATGATACATATGTCCCTTGTACCCGTAGTTACACTGGCTCACCTTGAAACCGGAACACAACAATACTGCGTACTGTTGTTTAGCGGTAGAATATCTGATTAGTAGATGGTACCTACCCAGGCGGGCTTGCACAAAGCCCTACAGGGATACATAATATAAGTTATTAGCAAATCGCATGAATAAAGTAGATCGAAGGTTGTGTATCCTACTTCCACTGGAATAAGGTATACAGTTAACCGAGCGCAAGGTTTGGCGAAGATTTGGACATGGAGAACATTGTCACAAAAGTTGTATTCAGAATTAAAATATTTTAGGGCTAGAAATTAATTAAGATAATCAAGATTTGGCTCTTCAAGTTCAATAGTAACTATGACGAGTTAGCCATGAACTTATTAATAGATCTTATGGAACTTTTTTATTTATAAGATAGCTGAGATGTCCCAATGTTTAGAACGCATGCATCTTAACCGATGATTGCAGGTTCAAAACCAGGCAAGCAGCACTATATATATGTGCTTAATTTGTGTTTATAATTCATCTCGGGCTCGGCGGTGATGGAAAACATCGTGAGGAAACCTGCATGTGTCTGATTTCATCGAAATTCTGCCACATGTGCATTACACCAACCCGCATTGGATCAGCGTGGTGGAATATGTTCCAAACCCTCTCCTTAATGGAAGAGGAGGCCTTAGCCCAGCAGTGGGTAATTAACAGGCTGTTACTTTACTTTACTACTTTCACGAGCAAAATAAGAAGTGTATGTAATATTTACAATAGTAAATATTTATTGATTGCGAATGAATACAATTATGAAAAATTTGCAACATAAATTAAAATTTTATACGGTTTATGAAATTCAAATTTAACATTTCCCGCCAATATGTAAACAAAATGGCGGCGGCTGCATAGATTAAATATCACACCGATTCAATATTACTCGTTGAACGTTTCGCATATATTTTACACGCATATTGGAAAAAATTATGGAGTTCAATATTCAGGTAAGAAATCCCTTTCATGAATAAAAATGACTTTTTTATTTAACTGCATCATACTTTAAAATATAAATATTAAAATAATCTTGAAATGTTAGTTTTTTTTTAAGAAATCTGCTGCTAAATCTTGTAATAAAAAAAAAACTTTATATTTAAAATCGGAATTCGATTTTTAACTCATCAAGTGTCATTTGTTTTTTTTTCAGTGACAAGTCGGCGAGGAGTCTCCTTTCCCCAACCAAGACATAAGTGATGATTAACACATTTTTAATTTTGTTTCGTATATACTTAGTGTCTCAATAAATATATGATTACTGAAAAAATACATGATTTTAATCTAATTGACACACAGATTATTAATATTTCTTAGTACTTAAAATACATCCTGTAAAACATAAAATTACTTTTTGTCGGTTTTTATTCTCAAACCATTTTTGCTTACCCTGACAACACAGCTAAAAGATCATAAGTCGAATTTTATTTGACAAAAATTAAAATAAACCCCTGACCCCACCTGAAAAACATCTTCATAGCCGTGTTATATTCCCTTTTATAAATCTTTTTTTATATATTAATTGAGCTTAGAAATTATTTCTTTTAATTTTCAGACGGCATAAAAATTCAGGATTCTATATTACTTATTAATATTTCTTACAGTGTCAATCTTTTTTTATTATAAATGGCACCTCAGAGCTTAGGGCCGAAAGTCAGAATTTCATTTCGAAGGGTTGAGTTTTGACCAGAGACAATCAGTATCTATCAACTTCATTATAAAATTAAAAAAAATATAATGCTGGCAGGTGGACGAGTAAATAAAGACGTATATATAACGTATAATATCGTTGGTTGAGGTCTTGATTAATCCATTACTCTTCTTGCTTTAAACTTGTTACTAGGTTACGCACTAGGCAGGGTTGCCAATGCCTATTCACCTAATTCCCCAAAAATCTAAGCGAAATTCCCCAAATTTGGGAAAAAATGTCCCATTTCCCCACAAATTCCCCCACACAGAAATAAAGGAAAAAAACATGTTATATTTGTTTTTTTTTTCATTTCCTAAAAATAAAATCTAATTTTCGAAGTTATTATAATAGTATATATATTATTATTTTTTTCGTTGAATCAGACTAGTCATGGTTACTGTCTATATATAATGTGGTTTGCTACCATGGTAACTAATAATCGACTACAATTTAAATTTTCGTACTAATTAAAAAAGTGGTAAACAATCAATTACCCATCGTTTTGGTATAAAACGCATAAGTATAAATTCCCCTCATTTTCCCCACACCAATCCCCGATCAACTTGGGATTCCCCCCAATTTGGGAAATTCCCCACACATGGCAACGCTGGCACTAGGTGACGTTTTGTCATTATGGCACTCATGATGCACCAGCTAGACCTTACTTTAAATACTATTACTGCCAGTTCGTAACGATATACGTTTAGATATCATTGATAAATCTCATCATACATCATGCCCATGTGAACTCATATATTTGTTCTTGATTTTTGCTGATAACAGATATATTTTCAAGCATTTGTTTTATACCTTAATGTAAATAATTATATTCTCACTAAAGTAGCATTTTAAATTTCGACAAAGCTGTTATTACTACTAGTACTAACTTTGAAAGTAAAGTTCCAGTGAATATAAATCATTGGCCTAATACTTTTATGTTTTACATTATCTATAAAATAAATGTTATTCAAATTTTCACAGCAGTTAATACACGAGTACATACTATAAAATAAATTTCGAATGTAGTATTAGTAATTGATACTATAGCTATAGTTAAATTCAAAAGAATTGACCTACTAGATTATATATAATCTTAAAAAAATTGTTTTGATCGACGGTTCTACTTTTTTTAAGTTATAAATTGGCGGAAGAGTATATGGGCCACCTGATGGTAAGTGGCCACTATCACCCATAGACAATGAAGCTGTAAGAAATATTAACTATTCCTTACATCGTCCATTGACGACCTTCATGGTCGAGTGGTGTATACACCGGTTTTCATGGGTACGCCACTCTGAGGTCCTGGGTTCGATTCCCGGCCGAGTCGATGTTGATTACCATTAGTTTTCTATGATGTCTTGGGTCTGGGTGTTTGTGGTACCGTTGTTACTTCTGATTTCCATAACACAAGTGCTTCAGCTACTTACTTTGGGATCAGAGTAATGTATGTGATGTTGTCTCATATTTATAAAAAAAAAAAAAATGTGCCACCAACCTTGGGAACTAAGATGCTCTATCCCTTGTGTCTGTAGTTACACTGGCTCACCCTTCAAACCGGAACACAACAATATTGAATACTGTTATTTGGCGGTAGAATAACTGATGAGTGGGTGGTACCTACCCAGACGGGCTTGCACAAAGCCCTACCACCAAGTAGCATACCTGCATTTATTTCACAAAGAGAACTTGTAACTAATTTTCTTATCAATCTTTTACGTAGACTCTTGAAACGTACTACAATTTGTCTATAATTTATTCACAGCTACGGAACCTCGTTTTACGTTCCTGACTTGTACTTTATCCTTTTTTTCATTCACTATCCGTATCAATCGCTCGAGTGCGTAGTCGAACGTGTTCTGAATTATATAAAATACTATAAACCTTCCCAACAAGCGTGCCTTAATAGGTATGGAAGGCGCGTTATATTTACGAAGATGTAGTATATATTTTTGAAGCGAGACCTCTATGGTCGTGTGTTCTATTCCAGAAAAAACATTAAGCTATCTAAAGCAAAATTCTTTTTTCAAAATTTGTAATGTGTTCTTTTTAGTGTTAGAACTAGCGCGCACTTTTGTCACGGTGACTGTTTCGTCACTCTTGTCGAGTCCATGAATATGTATGGAGGTGCGCGCACGTTACGACGTGACAATTGGGTGACGTTTTTGTCTGCATCTGTACATATTCAAGGAATCGACAAGAGTGACGAAACAGTCACCGTGACAAAAGCTACCAGTACGCGCTAGTTCTTAACGTTGCTAAAACCCGTAAAAGAAGGTTACAGTGCCTTCCATATGACAAATCCGGATCCACTGTTACCTGGTCTTAATGTGTATCAACGACTACTAGTAGACCGCAGCTTCCCTCGATTTTCAGGGTATTGGTTGTCATGTGTCAGGCAAGAAAGTAGCCAATGTCCTTTCCTGGAGTTCAAGTTTGCTTTATACCGAATTTCATCAAATTACGTTCAGCGGTTTGGTCGTCAAAGAGCGACAGAGTTACTTTCACGTTTTCAATATTGATATATATATTTTTTTATCATCGAAACGCTGTCAGTTGAAATAAAAGACAAAATGACGGTAAACGAAACAAAATAGCTTAATATAATTCTATATTTTTTTTTAAATTAACATGGTTATTTTTATTACTAAAGGTATAAATTTCGGGGTATTTACCATGTTTTTTATTTTTGTTCGGTGGAAATATCGAGCGATATTTCGTCATCATCTCGTACGTTTGCTCCGTAAACACAGGTGAGAAAGGAGGTAGTCCGATATGGGCACTTCTAACATTATCATCATCTACCCGCAAACTTTAGTCTCGTGAACAAGACATTCGTAGACAATGTCGAAATATCGAGCTCCACCGAACAAAAATAAAAAACATGGTAAATATCCCGAAATTAATGTCAATGATTTTTTTATTAGAATATAATAACATTAAAAATATATAACATAGTAACTGGTTATACGGATGCTGTCCTCTTGGTCTTTTTTATCAAATAAATCAAAGTTACTCGAAGGTGTAAGCCGGGATGGCCCAGTGGTTAGAACGTGTGCATCTTAACCGATGGTTGCGGGTTCAAATGCAAATAAGTATCACTGAATATTCATGTGATAAATTTGTGATTATTTCATCTTGTGTTCGGCGGTGAAGGGAAACATCGTGAGGAAACCTGCATTTGTCTAATTTCATAGAAATTCTGCCACATGTGTATTCCACCCAACCGCATTGGAACAGCTTGGTGGAATATGTTTCAAACCTTCTCCTCAAAGGGAGAGGAGGATAACCCAGCAGTGAGAAATTTAAAGGCTGTTGTTGTTGTTGTTGTTGTTCTTACTTGAAGGTGACAGTTACATATGTATGAGTAAAATACATATAATCTGTGTATATGTTTATATATTTATATATACTTAAGGAATGGCCCTTAATAATTCGACCAAGTCCTTTCTATAATGATTAAGGTCAAATTTCGACCTCACAGCGAACCCTGGTAGTTAATAAAATAGAAAATAGTCAAGGAAAATTTTGCGTAGAGTAAATTATTTGGGGTTAAACCCCAATTTATTTTATATGTAACGAGGGAGAAATCTTTCACTTACCACTATGAATAGAGGGATTAGCCGAGACAGCTTAGTGATAAAACATTAGAATCTTTATTGAAGACTGTGGGTTTAAAAACCAAGCTACGCTAAATTTTCGGGTGCTTAATTAATGTCTATAATTCGTGTATTCGTTCTTAGTGGTGAAGGAAAACATCGAGAGGAAACCTGCATGTAAATAAAAAATAAAAATAAAACATTAGGCAACATCACAAACATTACTCTGATCCCTATGTAAGTAGCTAGAGCACTTGTGTTATGGCAAATCAGAAGTAACGACGGCACCACAAACACCCAGACTCAAGACAACATAGAAAAGTAATCAACTTCTTCTACATCGACACCGGGAATCGATCCAGGATCTCGAAGTGGCGTACCCATGAAAACCGGTGTACACACTACTCGACCACGGAATTCGTCTTGTATGTTGTATCAAATCCTGCCACATGTATCCACTAAAGCAGATTGTAATCGATGTACATATCAGAAGTTGTTTTTCTTTTTTTGGATGTTGTGTAAGCCATCAATTAACATGTATATTGTTAGTGTACTTATTAAATAAATAAAATAAAATAAAAATAAAGCAGATAAATCTTCAAACCTTCCACAAAAGGTTTAAATCCAGTTGATATTATAGGCTTTATGGAGAATAAAAGTTCCATTCAACAAATATAGGATTTATGTAACGTTCGACTCGATGCCAGCTGTAGAGGAAAAGTACCTTGAAAGTATGAAATTACGAACAATTATCCACAGGCGTCAAATTCGGTCGACTTTGAGATATTTCGAGTATTTGAGATGATTTAAGATATATTTTAAAGCGAATAATAGTACGACACAAGTTAAAAAAATCAAACTCATCTTTGAAGTGAGATTTACGTCATACTCACTTCAAACCAAATGGGCAGACTTTATCCAAAAAACTACCAAATTAAGAAGTGTGATACTTTTTTTTTTTTAATTTTTTTTATAATTTATCTTAGGCTCGTGGTGAAGGCAAACATTTAGGAAACGAACATGTTTCAGAAAAATCTGCCACAGCTGCTAACATTGGCATCATGTATGTGATTTTGTCAAATATTTATTTATCTATTATTTATATAAAATGTTTTCCTCTTTTAAACCTTTAAAACAACTTTTACTTTAACACATTAATAATGAATTAAACATTTCAGATAAAATAAAATTAAGGCTGTAAGGTGAAATACCTTTGTCTGACCCGAACATAGTAAATAAAAAAAATATATCATTTTTTTTAAATTGTCATCATGTCGAGTGACACCATCTAAGGTCAAAAGCTGACCTAAAAATGGTAGCACATTAATGCCTCTGTTTTAAAATTCGCGAGACAAAGGCATACAATATTTAGGGAAAAAGGCGTCATAAATTTGAGCAGAAATTTCTAAGCAACATGACACCGTACCTGTTTTATTAAAATAATATAAAACAGGTATGCTCACTGATATACATATAGCATTAAAAATATATATATACCACATGTAACACAATGAACAGCCAACAGATAATTAAGTCAATTGTGTTCTATATTTAAAATTCAATACTTCCATAAACAACAAAATGTAATTTAATAATTTTTATTTCACGTATTTTATTTATTTAGTTTATTTTATCTAAAGTCAACCTTGACTATTTGATAAAATTTTGATAATCAAAAACATCGTGAGGAAACCTGCACGTGTCAAATTTCATCGAAATTCTGCCATCGTGAAATATGTGCCAAATCCTCTCCTTAATGGAAGAGGAGGCCTTATCCCAGCAGTGGGAAATTTACAGGCTGTTGCTTATTAAATATTCAGTACTATTAATCTTTTAACATAATACATTTATCAATTCAAATGAATCGACTATAAAACTAAATAAAATTAAAACACGAACTAAAATCAAAACCAGAAATGTTTGATGTCAATGTACACGGCACATTACAGTGAAATGTTTAGGTAAGTTTCAATAATTCAAGATCCACTCAAACAGGTTATTCTTTGCGAGTTCTTCTCTGAAAATTTTATTACCTAATTTATCAACATTAGAGGCACGATTACACAGGCCCCCAACAAGGTTACTTTAATCCAATTAAAATATGTTTTTTGATCTTGATATCCATTACTAGGAAATTATTTTTGTTTTCTTTGCATTTTCGTTATGTACAATAAAAATAATTTGGAATGTTTTTCCCAATCCAAGATGCAAGGACGTAGCTGCGTCCGGATACTAGTACTAACATAATAAATAAAAACTGTAACAAAAGGAAAAACCGACTTCCAACAAAACACTATTTTAAAACAAATAAAAATGCACTAAAGAGGAATAAAATAATTGCGTATTTAACATATTTTTACAGTCTTCCTAAGTAAAATAAAATAAAAAATATTAGACTTCTTAAAAGTCAATTTACGATTATATAACGTAGTTATAGTTAATGTTATTTTTTGAAGTCGATTAAAATTAAAGCTCTCCAAAATCGACTAGTTGTAATAAATATTAGTCAAAATGATTTTTTTTAACGAATCGATAAATATGCAAATGTGCTGTGAAAAATCTGCCACCTCACGGAAAAAAAACGCTTCGGACCTGTCAAGAAACTCCTTAAGAAACTCACCAGGGAATATGAGAATTACCTCTAGTCTAATCCAACCACAAGGGCATAAGCCAAATAAGCAATATTTGAGATCAAATTAAGGTGACCTAAGTTAAATTAAAGTGCATATACGTAGTTTGATTGAATAGTGTTGTATTATAAATAAAGATGTATTAATCAAGAATTAGTAGTACTGAACGATTATTTCCTTCGATTTCGTAAATCAAATGCTTGTCAATATTCATTCCTTCTGCGATTGGAAGACGATAGTACGACACAACTTACATGTAGCATCGGCAAAAGTCGTAAAACCGATCACATCCGAATTAAGTACGCTATCTCAAATTATCAATATTAATTTCGTATGTAAATATGATCTTTACACAAACGTAATAACTTGTAAAATTAAATGACCTAATATATTCGTCAATTTGACACGTCGATTTACATACACTTGCTTTCTCGGGTTGAACTGACGCAAGAATCTATAGCGACGAATAGCGTCGAATAACGCGATAGAGAGCTATTTCTATTGGTTGTTTCGTACTATAGGATGAAACAAAGTAAGTTTACTATAATAACACAATTGTTTACCGTGGAAAATAAATTGAAAAATGTAATATACCGCCATGACAGTAGATCTAGTTTAATTTATATTTGTCGTAACACCGAATCCAGTGTTTTAATCTTTGTCATCCAACACCTGTCGGAGATAACGAAATTTCTAGAAATTCGCTAAACTGCAAACGTGACAAGAATCTTAGGGATGCTAGCCGGAATACGCCAGAATCAGCTAACGTTCCTTGAGGATTAAGCGACGTAAATTACATTTTAGTTAATGTCTCAATAGAGAAGTCAAATTTAGATAATTTAATGATCCAACAATAATGTACCTAAACATTTAATTTTTTTAAGTTTGCCGATATACGAGTGCAAATCATTTATCTCAAGTCATAGTCTCAAGGAAAGACATTTTAATTTTTTTACCTTACAAATGACAACCAACGGCCCTAAAACACATGCGAAACCGCTGGCGAGTACTAGTGTATTATATTACTTGAGTTATTCTTCAGAAATATAATATTGGATATCAGATAAAAAAAATGAAATTTATTTAAAACAATTACAATTTACGATCGGTAGAGTATTATGTGGGATAATTCATAGTGGTGGTACCCAACCAGTTATTATAAGTGTTCACAACTGGTTATAAAAGCAACATGAATGTTAAATAGGAAAAATGTTAAATAAAAAATATTGACCATTCCTTACATCACACTAACTGCAACATTATTTTTTTAATATTCCAAGTTAAAAATAGCTCTGGAGTCTTTGCAACGTACAAGAAGGGTCTATTAACTTCACGAAGTCGGAAACTAGGAGTTATTAATTTACCTCTCCTCCTGTCCATATATTGGTGTATTACAGTAATGTCACCGCTTATGAAAAAAATATATTACACACAGTATGTTAGATTCGTGGAAATCAGACATATGCAGGTTTTCTCACGTTTTCCTTCACCGTTTATCACGGGAACAATTATAAACATAAATTAATCACACGAAAGCTCAACGGTGCCTGTCTGGGTTTGAACCCGATATCATCATTTAAGATACACTCGTCCTAACCACTTTACATTCTGAGCTCGTTTAAATCTATACATATAATAAAATTGGAGTGTCTGTTTGTAATATTAAAATAGCCCTTTTTTAATCAATGCATATACATATATACACGGTACATATAACAAAATAACATTTTTTACAATTTTTGTCTGTCTGTTTGATCCGGCAAATCTAGACTGGACTAACTTTGACGGGACTTTCACTATCAGATAACTGATATAATAAGGGCTAACTTAGCGTATAATAATTATTTTTGTTAAATTCAAACGTATACAAGGTCGCGCTCAGAGCTAAATAATAATATTAAAATAAAAATTAATAAATACACTGACCTAGGTAATTTATTAAATAAAGAAAATACTATATCCTTAATAAAATGGAGTTCATTAGTTCTACGAAATTGTAGATGAAGAAATTCAGCCACGTATTAAATGGAAGAACATTATTTTTTATTAACATGAGAATATCCAGTGATAGTTTAATAACTTTAAAAAAAAATCTATGTGATCTTTCAAGTCTGTGAAATCTTTCTTAATTAGAACAGAATAGTTCGAGAGTTGATTTTACTGATTTATTCATTGACTTTTGTATTCCAAATCAAAATAAACTTTATTTAAGTAGGCTTTTACAAGCACGTTTGAATCGTCATTTAACAATTAAGTGAAGCTGTCACCGGTTCGGGAAGTAGATTCTACCGAGAAGAACCGGCAAGAAAATCAGTAGTTACTCTTTTTCAACATTTAAAAAATATATAAAAATATATTGTATATCTTACCTATAAAAATGAAGCCGAATACTCTTAGGGATGTTTTTAATAAAATAGGTATAATTAGAGTTACCTCACAATATATTTACAACAATATTATGTATGTTCACAGTAATATAGATAATTTTGAAAGAAACGGTGACAATAACTGCATTAGTCCAGTTAATAAAGACAAGCAAAGCTGGATGTTTGTATGAACCATCCATAATGACCGTTCACGAGATAATCACGAAAGACTTTGACACATGTATCAATGAGGACTTTTTCGATTTTGCTTAAAACCACAAAAGAAAGGTTCATAGTTTTTTCAAAGTTCGCTGTCTATTCAGTGGACGATATACATATATATACGAAAAGAAAATTACTATAACACCCAATTTGTACTTTACTGACATACTTCGCAAAAGTTATACATCCTCTTTGGTGCACGGTACTAATTTGTATATTATATTAAGATACACAGTTTTTTTTTAATTTGTAAGCTCATGTCATATAAATTTGTTTCATTTATAGGAAGGATATACAACAACAACAACAACAACAACAACAACAACAACAACAACAACAACAACAACAGCCTGTAAATTCCCACTGCTGGGATAAAGGCCTCCGCTCCCTTTGAGGAGAATTTTTGGAACATATTCCACCACGCTGTTCCAATGCGGGTTGGTGGAATACACATGTGGCAGAACTTCTATGAAATGTGTCACATGCAGGTTTCCTCACGATGTTTTCCTTCACCGTTGAGCACGAGATGAATTATAACGACAAATTAAGCACATGAATCAGCGGTGCTTGTCTGGGTTTGAACCTGCAATCATCGGTTAAGATGCACGCGTTCTAACCACTGGGTCATCTCGACTCAAGGATATACATATATATTAAATTAAATGGACTTTATTGCATATTTTTACATACGAGTCGAGTCGGCCCAGTGGCTAGAACCCATGATTGCGAGTTCAAACCCAGGCAAGCACCACTTTATATTCATGTGCTTAATTTTTAAATTTGTTTATAATTCATCTCGTGCTCGCCGGTGAAGGAACACATCGTGGGGAAACCTGCATGTGGCTAATTTCCTAGAAATTCTGCCACATGCAGGTTTCCGTTTGCGTAACACAGGTTGATCAAAAAAGTATTTTTAGTGATGAATTTGTCATTATATACAAAATTTAAATAATTTATTTACATAATTTCTTTACCTAATTATAATTGATTTCAAGAACCATATCAATGTCAATGATTCACACCAGCCTTATTCATATATTTTTAAAATAAACTCGTTAGCAAATAGATGGGTTTACACAACGTAAAGTTTTGGAAAGCTACGTTTGTCTTATCAAGTAAAACCTCCGACCTGTGGCCTGCTTGCCAAGCGCAGCCTCTTTCAACTTTCTAAGACAACAAGCTCTCTATTTGATACTTGTATTACAAACTAACTAAACGCGCTACATTGAGCAAAAGAAAATGTAATATATTTTTATAAAATGGGATGTTTTTAAAATTTTCTGGTGGGTAGGGCTTTACGCTGAGTAGGTACTATCTTATATTCTCCCGCCAAACCCCCGTCAAGGTGATGATGATGATTGCGGTTTCAAAACCAGGCAAACACCACTGAATTTGCTTTTGCTTAATTTGTGTTTATAGTTCATCTCGTGCTCGGCGGTAAAAACATCGCAAGGAAACCAGCTTGTGACTAATTGTAACGAAATTCGGCCACATGTGTATCCACCAACCCGATTTGGAGCAGCATGATGGGATACAAACCGAAGTCAGCCGAGCACTTGTGCATAAGAGTACCTGAAAACTTTCTCACAAGTATTAAGTACAACTGCTATTCTATTATATTTGCCAAAGTCCTAACATAGTAGTACATCAAATTCAGCACAATTTATTACTATTTTTGTATAATACCTTTTAGTTGACCCAACATAAAGCATTATAGTGCAACAGAATAAAAATACGTTTTGACGTTTCACATTTTTCATGACGCAACTTTGTACAAGCGTACTTACACGAAAAACCTTTTACATACAGCCAAGAATTATAAAGTTATACGTTTTTCATTGCAATGTGCATATTTCTAAATCATCATGTGGTCTAGTGTGGTGATAAATACCTTTTATAATTTTTTAAATAATCTATTTTGTTAGTCATTTGGTATAAAATAACTCTGTTTTAAAAAACGAACATAAACTCAAAAATGGAAGTCATTGCATACACTTCGATTTTCAAAAATCGAATACCCACGTTCTTCACGTTTTAAAGTCCGAGATAGCCGTTCTTACTATTTACTATTTGACGTCTAGCCGTGTGTGTATAGATGCGAGGAACTGATTACATTTTCAAGTCAATTGATCGACAGTTCCGAATACATTCTAAATTTAATTTTTTTATTTCTTATTCATAAATAACTGTTTTCATCGTCAAATTACATTATTCGTCAAACCAGTCTGGAGGTATAACCATTCCATATTCTATATTTCAGCAGTACTTTATATTGGGTTCCGGTTTGAAGGGTGAGTGAGTCAGTTTAACTCTAGACACAAAGGACATAGCGTTTCCAGGGTCAACGAGGCTTTAGCGATATCAGAAATGATTAATATTTCCTACAGTACCTTTCTATACCTAGAGTAGTACCTACAATTAGGTATTCCGACTATCTACCCAATTACATATGTTATAAAAAAAGGTATCGTTATCCAACACAAACTTTTCATGTATATAATCATTACATAGTATAAAACAAAGTCGCTTACCGCTGTCTGTCTCTATGTATGCTTAGATCTTTAAAATTACGCAACGGATTTTGAAGCGGTTTTTTTAATAGATAGAGTAATTTAAGGGGAATGTTTTTTATATAATATAGTAAAGAACCAAGAAAAAATCCATAATATATTTAGTATCAGTATTGCACCCGTGCAAAGCCGGGGCAGTCGCTAGTATTAGTATATAATAAATAAACACATGACCTTAGCCAAACAGGCGGTATATACCAAGGCAAAATACGTCAATCATAATTATTTCCACCTTACCTAAATACTGGAGTAAGTCATCCTTATCAAAGATAAGTATCGACCATAGACCTAAATAAAATAGACACGGCAATAAACACTGCATTGCACTGATATCTGGATTAATGTTATCATTACTGATAATTAGTATTGTAATTATTATTTATATAAAATTAATTTATAGTCTGTATGTTTGATTTAAATATGTTTTGTTATTGTATTTTGTATATTGTTTGGATATACATATAAAGTGAAACGTGTCTGTAGATTCGTTCAGATAAATTAAGTAATATGTGTTACGTTAAGGGTAATTTATTTTCAAGCTTTTGAGTTAAATATTAAGGTCAGTTTTTGTCGAGCAGAACGTTCGGAAGTTAAAGCGAAGTTTTGACGTCAAAATGATTTTCTGTCATTTTTTAATATAATAAATTATTACATAACTTCCTATTATATGTGAAAATCGTGTGTTATAATTAATAATGTAATGTACATAAAGAGTCTTATTTTATTACATCTATACTAATATTATAAATGCGAAATTAACTGCAAAGTTTGAACCCAAGTTTGAATATGGAAGGATATGAACTATTATATGCCTAAAACTTGACAATCAAGCCTCTTAATACGAGCGCAGTTATGGGCGACAACTAGCTGTACAT
This sequence comes from Vanessa cardui, assembly GCF_905220365.1. Classification (NCBI taxonomy): domain Eukaryota; kingdom Metazoa; phylum Arthropoda; class Insecta; order Lepidoptera; family Nymphalidae; genus Vanessa; species Vanessa cardui. The sequence continues at coordinate 8,600,355 of NC_061146.1, forward strand.
AAATAGATACATACAATAATTATTGTGTAATGACTCAATCTGTGTTTGTATTAACCCACTCAAACACAATAGATCGTTAATGATATTTATAGATTCATTTAAAAGCTTATTATTAAATATTTATACACAAAATTATATTGTACATGCAAATAATTATAATAATATTAAGATATATTTTCATCGTCTATTTGAAAGCTATTTTTATGACATGAGATTTTTTCGTATAAAAAATTTATGCATTTGATTTAGATCTTTATTTAAATCATATTGTAATTGTTTTTACTTTACAAATAAAACACCAGAACTGAGGGTGTTTTATGGATATTAATATTAAAATTCATATATTATTAGTTGCGAAACGATACTGGCAGACTCATCCTCTAATTCTGTAAGGCAGATTGCCTTGAACTTTAACCCTGTTAGTCCTTCACGTAACAGACGCTCACTAAGAAAGGAATTATGGCAAATTCAACTTCAAGGGAGTAAGGTGTAACTTTATATCTATTTCTGTTGGTAGCATCACTTAAAATAGTTGTTAAATGACGATTCAAAAGTGCTTGTAGAAGCTTACTTAAAAAATGTAGATTTTGATTAGATCTGATTTACACCCGAACGAGGTCAGTACAAACAACTAGTTTTTTTTATGGAATAGGTTGACGGACGTTCGTATGGGCCACCTGATGGTAAATGGTCTCCATAACACATAGACAATGACGCTGTAAGAAATATTAACTATTCCTTACATCGTCAATGCGCCACCAACCTTGGGAACTAAAATGCTACGTCCACTCACCCTTCAAACCGGAACACAACAATACTGCGTACTGTTATTTATCGGTAAAATATCTGATGAGTGGGTGGTACCTACCCAGGCGGGCTTCAAAGAAATGGTAACATGTTGAATATGGTTAGATTAGCATTAATTACTTTATTAACAGAACTAATATATATTTACAAATCACATCAAATTTACCTCAACCCTGACCAAATTATATATTGTATAAATTTATAACCTCTTGTCAAAACCATATCTGTCTCTTTCCAACACATATAAATAAACCATTAGTGCGAAGAGCATGACCGATTATTTAATCATATTAAACAACTAAGGTACGAGCCTTACTTTTTGCATTAAATACATGTGACAAACAACGTGATAATCTAAGGACAATATTGAAGATAATAAAATAATTTGCCAATTCTAAACATTCTAAAGGCACGAAATTGATTTCGTCGAAGGAAATTGATAAGAAACACCGTCACTCCGATACTTGTCACACGATTAAACAGTCGATTTAAACATAATACACGTGAATGTTTAGTGTGGTGTTATTATTTATTTGTTTATGTAATCAATGCGGTAACACAATATGTCTACGTCTAGAGGTATGTTTTTATTGTTTTAGTGTTATTTATAAGTTAGAAGTCTTATCGTAAATAGTGTTCACTAACCATAGTGATAATTTAAGTTTATGAATGTTTATTATTATATATATATATATATTTATATATATGTGGTACTAGCGACCCGCCCCAGCCTCGTGGTGTAATTCTAATACCAAATATACTACAGAATTTGTTTATTTACGACATCAAATAAGATACTTTTAAAATTCACTTTCAAACGTCAGTTTCTTTGGTATATTTTCCATGTATTATACACAAAAACCTTCCTTTCGAATTACGCTATATATTAAAAAAAAACTCTTCAAAATTGTGTAATTTTAAAGATCTAGGCAGACATAGGGACAGACAACGGTAAGCGACTTTGTTTTATACTATGTAAAGAAGAAGTTCCCACAGATAGGGTTGATTGTAATCTGCAAGGTTCATCAATAATTCCACCATGCTCCAATGCAGGTACCCTGTAGGCAGGGAGTACATGTAGCCGAATTTATAGCGGCAAGTGCATCCTCGCGATATTTTCCATCATAGTCGCATAGGGGATGTATACTTTAAAATACTAATACTATTATAATATATAAGTAATAAGTAGTAGTGGCCTGACTTCGCTCGCGTGTTAGATTGTTGAATGTCATATGTTATGCAAAAAAGTAGGCTATGTCCTTTCTTGAGTTCTTGAGTTCATATTTGCTTCATACAAAATTTCACCAAAATAAGTAGTTACAGTTGCAGAGACAGATAGGCAGACAGGCTTTCATATTTGATCGCAATTGTTTGTCGCGAAATTGGACCCTGAACTTTCTTAGCGGCACATGGATCAATGGAGACTTTTGGAATTCTGTTTACAAAAGGAAACCTTCCTTTTCCATTATTTTTCCGAAATTCAATCTTTATTTCTTCTATATTCACTGGAAGATATAGATACGAAAAGGAAAGATAAACTATAACACCCATTTTGTACTTTACTCACATTCACGGTAAAAAAGTAAAGTAAAGTAACAGCCTGTAAATTTCCCGCTGCTGGGATAAGGTCTCCCCTTCCATTAAGAGAGGGTTTGGAGCATATTCCACCACGCTGTTCAAATGCGGGTTTGCGGAATGCACATATGGCAGAATTTCATTGAAATTAGACACATGCAGATGTTCCTCCTCGCAATGTTTTCCTTCACCGAACACGAGATGAATTATAAACAAAAATTAAGCACATATATATAGTGGTGCTTGCCTGGGTTTGAACTCGAAATCATCGGTTAAGATGCGCGCGTTCTAACCACTTGGCCATCTCAGAATATCCTATCTTGTAATATGTGAGGGACATCTCTATCGATGCTCCCCTCCTTAACTGATATGTTTCCCGATTATGAATTATCGTTATAGCGATCGCGATCGTAATCATATCGATACCTAATACAAACAATATACCTGCACCATACCAGTGCATGTATATAGTTTTTATATACCTGTTGACTTACAATCAGGATATATTAATTAAAATAATTGTATTTAACTAACATGACTTTGTATTTTTTAAATGTTTAAAAATAGTAACTACTGAGTTTCTTGACGGTTCTTCTCGGTAGAATCTACTTTCCGAAACGGTGGTAGCTTGACTTAATTGTAAAATGACGATTCAAAAGTGCTTGTAAAAGTCTACTTGAATAAAGTTTATTTTGATTATGATTGGTAAGTTACTTTTATCTAAGGTTTTAAGTCATCAGCATCATCATCAACCCAGGTTTGTCCACTGCTGGACATAGGCCTCTCCAAGTGCACGCCACTGTGGTCTTTCTGTAGCTACTCGCATCCAGCTTCTGCCGTGTTGCGTAAATCGTCATGTAATCAGTGTACCACCATTATCACAGTTTAAATCTACGACTAAAAGCCGTAAAGCAATTACGCCCATCTTAGAAATAGTATAAAATGTACAAAAAAAAATCTTGAGTTCATTGGTGTTTAAAAGATACACTGTGAATACATTATGTATTAGATTTATTTGTGTTATAAGTGTTGTTATTATTTAAGTGTCACAAGAGAAATATAAACGTTGCTATTGATGTATAGAACTGAGATGGCCCAGTGATTAGAACGCGTGCATCTTAACCGATGATTTCGGGTTCTTAATTATATTATTATATGTGCTTAATTTGTGTTTATAATTCATCTCGTGCTCGGCGGTGAAAGCAAACATCGTCACGAAACCTGCATGTGCCTAATTTCATCGAAATTCTGCCACATGTGCATTTCACCAACCCGCATTCGAACAGCGAGGTGGAATATGTTCCAAACCCTCTCCTTAATGGGGAAGCAGGCCTTAGCCCAGCAGTGGGAAATTTACAGGCTGTTAGTGTTTGATGTTTTCCTAGTACTTAAAATTCAGTTCGACCCACTGGGCCTCGGAATATTTCCAGTGACGTCATCAGCAAATTATACATACAGTATTGAATATTTATTAATGCTATAAATTTTGATCGCACCTTCATTCTCATTGTAACTCGGGTACAATGACTTCAATCTGTTTATTCTTTAAAATTATATCAATATTTGAGTTAAATCCTGTTGACTTCCAACCAGGATAATATATTAATTTAAATAATTGTATTTAACTAACTTGACTTTGTATTTTTTAAAAAGTTAAAAAAGAGTAACTACTGAGTTCCTTGCCGGTTCTTCTCGGTAGAATCTACTTTCCGAACCGGTGGTAGCTTCACTTAATTGTAAAATGACGATTCAAAAGTGCTTGTAAGGGCCTACTTAAATAAAGTTTATTTTGATTTGATTTGATGTATAAATATCGTATGTAGTCCATTATATGACGACAAGTCTTGGGATCAAATCCTGCATCGGACAAAAGAATTAAATTCTTATTACTCAAATTTGGAATCCGGAATCTGGAAAATGTGTCACTTGCCCAGAATTGATCGCGCAATCCGTTAACATTCAAACGATGTATAGATCTCAAATGTAGATTCTAATAAAAACCGATAAGAAACTGAGTAACAGTTTTTTGTAAGGGAAATACTTATTAAACCGTCATCTCTCTCATATCCTTTGATCTACACCGTTGTGTGAAAGAGACAGCTATAAAGTCGCAAATTGTTTGCTATTTTTATGAAGCCGTATCCAATTTTTTTTTTTAATAAAGAAGTAATTCCAATTTTTATTCTTTTTCATGATAACTTAATAATAATCAGGCTAGCTATACAAAAATGAATCTTATACCTATTGATATAATGCTTAGATCATTTACGTAAGCCAGTGACTAATGATATGATTTCGTGTAGTTTCTCCCGCGCATCTAACCTTCGCTAGAGCAAATATTTACTTCCGATATAGTCACGCGATAACTATAAACAGGTATTCCATAATATTTTAAAAAAACATACAGTTAAAATCACTTCGTAACATTTTCAACAACAGTTCAATCATGAGCAGTGTGAAAAATACGAGTGTTTTATTGTGATTCTCGATAACATTAAAAAAATAATATATAGAGATATGTAAGTTATATGTTGTGAAGTTCAATTATGTGGAAAGGATTCCCAAGTTTATGTCTGAAAGGTAATGCTCTATAATATGTATGTAATTAACAAATTAGGTTTAGTATTGTTAGGTTACTTCAGTTGTCAAGTTACGACTTTACTTGGTGATAGGGCATTGTGCAAGTCCGTCTGGGTAGGTACCACCCACTCATCAGTTATTCTACCGCCAAATAACAGTGCTCGGTATTGTTGTGTTCCGGTTTGAAAGGTGAGTGGCCAATGTAACTACAGACACAAGGGACATAACATCTTAGTTCCCAAGGTTGGTGGCACATTGACGATGTAAAGAATAGTTAATATTTCATACAGTGTCATTGTCTATGGGTGATGATGACCACTTACCACCAGGTGGCCCATATGCTCGTCCGCCAACCTATATCATAAAAAAAAAATCAGTAAAATGTCTGGAGTGTAGACGTTATTGATTACAATTTATCGTAAAGCGCGTAAGGCTTGTTATTTTTCGTTGGATTTCCCATCGCATTGATTATGAGAATGTGGGTATAGATAATGCACTAAAAATCATGGTTTACTTGGTGGTAGTTGTGCAAACCCGTCTGGGTAGCTACTAATCATCAGATATTCTACTGCCAAACAACATTACTTGGTATTGTTGTGTTCCGGTTTGAAGGGTGAGTGAGCCAGTGTAACTACAGGCACAAGGAATCTTAGTTCCCAAAGTTGGTGGTGAATTGGCGATGAACGGAATGCTTAATGTCTGCTACAGCGCCATTATTTGTGGGCGGTGTTGACCACTTACCATCAGGTGGCCCATATGCTCGCCCGCCAACGAATAGCATAAAAAATATGGATTTAGAAAATCTGCCTTAATTATACGATCTCCTTGGTCGAGTAGTGTGTATACCGGTTTTCATGGGTACACCACTTCTTCCTCTCGATTTTTAATCGTGAAAGAATAACGCTGAAACGAATTTGGTGAAATTTATTATGAAACCCTAAAGCACGAGCGAAGACACGAGTGTGTTTTGAAGCATTACCAAAAATCGATAAAATTATTCGGTTAATATTTTGATTGATTTTAAACGATTATTAAAAACCAATAAGAACCAAGAACATCGTTCTACATTTGTTCTCCAAATTTAATGAAAAAAGTGAATGTAATGTATATCGTATTTAATAACCTCAACTTTGAAATATGAGTAATATTTGCACATATATGATTGATAAATGTTTATTATTTCGTTAATACATATTGTACAATATAATATTGCATGGTCAGATTACCCGTTAATAGTAGAACAATAGCCAAGATAATTTTGAATCTTAAAAAATATATCGATTTCATCTGACAGCTAACTAAAACCGCGCGTGCTCATTGGTTAAAACAAATCGCGCTCCTCTTTTTTCTGTTTCATACTTCCGTCCCTTTTCATGAAATCTGTTACAGTTTGCGAGAAAGTGAGAGGCAAGATGTTCATGACCATAATTGATATTATTTCAGATGTAGAGAAAGGTATACCAGAAGAAGATGAGAACTCCACGCCACTGCTGTGCCCCAAGGTCAGCGGCAGATTGCGACCGGTCAGACCACAGAAACCCCGCGTAAAAGACAATGGGACTTTGTGAGTATCGAAACTAATATGCTTTTAAAAATATCTTTTGAAGTGAAACTTCTCTAAAAGCAAAAAGGCATACAAATAATCTATTTGAATTGCACTTATAACTTTTAGTATACCTGGTACTTTATTGGACCAAAATTCTTATAATGAAACTGGTATAAATTGTCACGTTATAAAAGCTTTCTGCCCCTCCTAGGGGACTCCTTACCCTTCCTAAAGTTCCTGCCTTTGGAGACCTTTCCCTGTCTCTCTCTTTTATTTGACACGATGTCATATCACATCACATCATCATTATTTGTAAGAATCTCACTGAGCTGACATAATCCATATTGGTTAGAACACGTTTTAGAATACCTCTACTCATTCTTACAACAACAACAACATATGTAAATTCCCACTGTTGGGCTAAAGGCCTCCTCTCCCTTTGAGGAGAAGGTTTGGAACATATTCCACCACGCTGTTCCAATGCGGGTTAGTGGAATACACATGTGGCAGAATTTGTATGAAATTTGTCACATGCAGGTTTCCCCACGATGTTTGCCTTCACCGCTGAGCACGAGATGAATTATAAAGACAAATTAAGCACATGAATTAGCGGTGCTTGCCTGGGTTTGAACCCGCAATCATCGGTTAAGATGCATGCGTTCTTAACCACTGGGCCATCTCGACTCATTCCTATAAAATTATTATACATATATTAGTAAGAGCCGTGATGTCCTAGTAAACAGAGCGCGTGCATCTTAACCGAGAGTTGCCGGTTCAAACTCAACTTCACTGAATTTTCATTTGTGTTTATAATTCATCTCGTGTTCTGTGAAGGTAAACATCGTTTGAAACCTGCATGTGTTCAACGAAACTCTGCCATATGAGTATCCACTAACCAGCATTGTATCGTGGCGGAATAAACTCCGAACCTTCTATTCAAAGACTAGAGACAAGATTAGAGACTTGGAGACATGAGCCCAACAGTAGGAAAGTTAAAGGATGTTGATTTTCTTCATTTTTAAAGAATTTATTTATCAAAAAGAAAAACAAACTTTCAGACCACCCTCCCGTAATTCTCCTTTAAAAAAGCTGACATTGGAACCGCCGTCAGTGATATCGACACCGGACGACACGCCAGCCCCAGACACAGCCGAGTGGCCCAAGAAATGGAGACGAAGTGACAGGAGACTCAGGCGACTCAACACTGAGCTACTGGAAGCAATCGAGGCTCATAATGTGGAAGAAGTCGAAAGGTAAAAAAATACTATTGGACATTCTAACAAACAACAATACTTAGTATGTTTGTGTTCAGTGGATGGATGAATGGGCTGCATGATACTACGTATTCACCACACTGGCGTCTTTTAAATTTCTACCATTCCTAACATGGTAACTTTGCCACAAAGTTTGGCAACTAATATCTTCTGTCTCTTGTGCCTGTATTTACACTGGTTCTTTCAACCATCAAATCGGAACACTATAGTGCCATAAACCAACCCAAATCGACTTACACAATGCACCACCAAGTAGAGGTCAAATTAGAATGCCGATTTATATAGACGTTGGTGATCACTTACCCCCAGCTATAACATTTGCTCTCTAACCTATGTGTACACTGACCTAATTAGTATATAATAAATAATTCAGGTTGCTGAGAGCCGGCGCAAACGCAAACGCAACATGTCGTCTCGACCTGGTATCAGCGTGCCACATAGCAGCCCTAGAAGGAGGCGATGCCTTGGAACTTCTCGTCAAGTATGGTGCTGAGAAACATAGACACGATCGGCTTGGCCGAACACCGCTTCACTTAGCCGCTTATGCTGGTAACGCGAGGCAGATGGCGGTGCTATTGGATTTTCCTGAAGGTATGTCCATAAGTTTAAGAACAATTATGTCACGGGGTATAGTTCATACTTGAGACAAGAATCAGATAATTGTTATACTATAATTATATAATTGTATATAACCTCGTTAGTTATATAATAATATAATTGTATATAACCTACATAACATGCAATTCATCATTGTAATATGACGATTCAAAAGTTCTTTTATGAACCTATTTGAATACAGAATATTTTGATTTTAAAACCGCTTCCGAACTCAAAACACTACCTTATTTCGAAGGCTTATTCAACAGGAATGGATCTTTATTCTAAGTACATTAAATGCCATTCTAATCCTCAATTTGTAAATTAAAAACCAATAAAATGTTCAAAAATTTTGATCTGAAATAGAAGTCATAAAAGAAAAAGATGACTACAAAGTGTTTATTGAAAATTCACATCTTAATACGTATCACATTTTAAAATTTCTCATGATACTTATATTTAAACGCTTCAACCCATAGAAGTTATATCAACGTACGTGTCTGTCTGTATGCGTTCACGAATTGAAAACGCGTTTACGCCAGACAGACAAACACAACAGAAAACGATACATAACATGTATTCTAAAAACACAATAAGGCAGTTAGTTTGTACAGTACGACACAACTTAGATGTCGCATCGGCAAAATTCGTAAAACCGATCACATCCGAATTAAGTACGCTATCCCAAATTATCAAAATGTATTTCTCATTCGAATATGATCTTTACACAAACGTAATAACTTGTAATATCATATGATCTAATATATCCGTCAATTTGACGCGTCGATTTACATGCACTTGCTTTGTCTGACGCGCGAATCTATAGCTATTTCTATTGGTCGTGTAAATCGGCAGTAATCGGATTTATTTTCATTCCATTGCATTTTCCGATGTTACATCTAATTTGTGTCCTACTATACCTTTTTTGCCTTTACTTCAAAACGACTACAACAAAATGCATTATTTACACACGCATACAATTTATAATACAGAAGAAAATATTATGATTTTTAAGTACAGCAAAATATTTTTGGGAATGGCGGTAAATGTCTTCATGTGTTCATAATGTTTTCAACTGCGTCTCATGACGACGATCAAATGGAATTCGTGATCAGGCGCCACCACAGCCTCCGACTTCCTCGACACCAGACGCAAGACCACTAATTCATCTGTTACATCCTGCAAACATTGTAGACAAATTTAAGACGACATTGTTTGAATCTAACAAATCTTCGTCACGAAACAAATATCTAAAGTGATCTATTGGTACTGGTGGTCTCAGCTCTACCTAAATATAGAGCTGAGATGGCCCAGTGGTTAGAACGCGTGCATCTTAACCGATGATTGTGAGTTCAAACCCAGCAAGCACCACTGTTTATATGTGCTTAATTTGTGTTTATAATTCATCTCGTGCTCGGCGGTGAAGGAAAACATCGTAAGGAAACCTGCATATGTCTAATTTCATCGAAATTCTGCCACATGTGCATTACACCATCACTCCTTAATGGAAGATGAGGCCTTATCCCAGCAGTAGGAAATTTACTTTTTTTACCTAAATATATATAGATATATAAGTCGTCGATTTCGAATAATTATTAACTCAGATGATTTTGTTGTATCATTGGGGTGTGAAGACTGTGAAATAATAAGTCACGTGATCGAAATCGTTTAAAGGGGCAACTGTCACATTCTTTAAATTTTAGAGCGGTGAGCCCCAAGCTATATTTTATTAAAGAGAGCGATACAGTATGGACTTTCCAAGCGGGACCGCTGGGTCACGCAAATTTTATAATTACTGCTAAAATAACATAATTTATTCCTACATAAAATACAAGAATTGACATATTGTCATACTATATCTTTGTTATTTAATTGCCTAATACCTACGCCATGAACCGTGAACCAGAAGCTTCTCACCGTCTTATATTACATATATAGGTCCTGTGCCTGCCTGCCTATAATTAAATAAATATATAATTAAGTTAAATCTTACGATTTCTTTCAATGCATTGGATGCGTGATGTGACAAATTCCTCATATGGGTTGAGTACGTGGCCGCTGTCAAACTGTCCAGCGTTGTTGTTTCCGGAAAACCTACATCAGACGTTAAGATCAAATTGCATAATAATACTTTATTATTATCCACTAACGACCCGCCGCTTTGCACGTATGCAATACTGATAATATACTACAGACTTTTTTCTCTTTCTCTACTATATTGTCCATCTATTATATACAAAAACCTTCCTCTCGTATAACTTTGTCTATTAAAAAAAAACCGCATTAAAATCCGACTTTGTTTAATGCTAAGAGACTGAACTAATGTCAGTAGTCCTTCACTTAACATTATTACAAATTATACTAATTAATAAATTTGTTATTTACAAAAATAAATTAAAGCTCCATGGGAAATATGTTAAGTATTTGTGACGTACGGAATATAAAACTGCTAAATAGGATCTTTATTTCTTTTCAAGGTTTAACATAGCGTACTAACCTTCACAGTTAACTATGATTGAACCGACTACATTGCCGTTTTCGTTAATTCTCGTCATTGTGTTCGTCGCCAGCGGTCCCTTTGATAAAACAGAGAAATAGGTTTGTAAATTGGTGGTAGGGCTTTGTGCAAGCCCGTCTGGTTAGGTACCACCCCTACTCATCAGATATTCTACCGCCAAATAACAGTACTCAGTATTGTTGTGTTCCGGTTTGAAGGGTAAGTGAGCCAGTGTAACTACAGGCACGAGGGACATAATATCTTAGTTCCCAGGGTTGGTGGCACATTGACGATGTAAGGAATAGTTAATATTTCTTACAGCGTCATTGTCTATAGATGATAGTGACCACTTATCATCAGGTGGCCCATATGCTCGTCCGCCAACCTTTATCATAAAAAAACTTGTATATGTTACATTGATGCAAATTATGCATAAACATTTATACTGTCATGAAGAATATGATAAAATAAAAAAAAAACTGTTTAAGGGACTATTGCTGGATCTGTATCTTCTGTTTGAAGGTTTCCTTGTAAAGAGCTTCTGTTTAAGTGTGTGTTCTAATGTGAGATTTTTTCCACCAGAATGCTCGAGTGCCGTAAACACGTATTGATAATTTCATTTTTTTAATTATATTATTAGGTGATAACATCACAGATATAGCACGATACAACTTAAATGATGCATAGGGAAAAAATCGTAAAACCGATCACATACGAATTAAGTACGCTACCCTAAATTATCAATATTTATTTCTTATGTGAATATGATCTTTACACAAACGTAAAAACTTGTAATATTATGACCTAATATATTCGTCAATTTGATACGTCGATTTACATGCACTTACTTTCTCGGGTTACTAACTATTTCTAGTAGTTGTATGAATCGGTAGTAATCGGTTTGAATTAATGGCAATTTCTATAATGGCATAATATTATACAAACAATTTGCCATTATCGAAAGAAAGTGGACAAGAACAGAAAAGCTGTGAACAGATCGTTGGAAACAAGGAGAGCGACAGTATTAAGTTGTTTTGCAATTCGGCTTCTTAATTAAAGTGAAGGATAAAAGTTTTAGAGGCCAATAACGTTTTACAATTTAAAATTTACGACTCACTTAAACCACGAGATGCGTTACACTTTTAGGGATACTTACCATAAAATTCTGGGCTATTTCCATGATTTAGTGTAAGAAAGCTCTAAAAGACTTATAAAAGCTGCGGCTTTTATGAAAATTCTCCGTAATTTATGTAAATAAATGTATTCCTCTGCGTCAATCAAGTGTCAAAAATTAATCATAAAATTATGATTAATAACGTTCTAACATAGCCAGTCCTTTAATTATGGTAATCAGAGACATTCCTGATTAATTAAATGGTAGAATACGTCATTATTTACATCGATTTTTGTGTATCACTGAACATATATTAATAGAACATTTACCTGATGAAAAAAAACTAAAATTTCTCTGATGATTACATTATATACACTTTCTTCCTCGTTTTTCCGGTGGCTAGATATAACGCCGCAGATCACGAGGTGCAAGGTTCTAACCCCAAATCGAACCTTTAAAAAGTGACAAAATATTCCGTTAAAGATTTTCCCCAACAGTTTGAAATTTAAAAGTTGGTTTACTGCCGCAAGCACGTAAAAAATGTAGTCCTTCAACTATTTCCGGTCTTATAGATTTGCTGTATTAATTAAATATTTTTATTTTAGATATGCAAAGGCGCGTAGGCAGCGACGATATGTCATCAGAAGCTGAAGAAGACGTTAAGAAAATAAGCAAACTCACCAAAGAAATGGTCAATATGCGCTGTGACTTAGGCGATGTGGACATCGTACTACCCAAGGCCTGGAAGGACAACATCGATCACAATTGTATGGATATCAAAGGGACGGTGAGTTAACAATAATAACTATACAACAACAACGGACTGTAAATTTCCCACTGCTGGGCCTCCTTTCCCTTTGAGGAAAAGGTGCGGAACATATTCCACGACGCTGTTCCAATGCGGATTGGTGGAATGCACATGTGGGAGAATTTCTATGAAATTAGACACATGCAGGTTTCCTCACGATAATTTCCTTCGCAGCCGAGCACAAGATGAAATATAATATCTATGCCATAGTAAAATAAGCAGTTGGCAATTAACATTTTACCCAACATTTTGAACTTAAAATGAATCTTTACCTCTGGGTAAGCGATCATTACCAAGAGGTAAGGTATCATTAATCACTTATGAATGAGATGTTCCAAGTGTTACTGACTTACTCAATTTACAAACTGAAGCATAACAGTACTTTTATGTTAATAAGTATTGCTGTTTGGGACTAGATCATGATATTAGTGGGTGGTACCTACACATATTATCTGGCATATACAAAGCCTCTAAACATTCCTTATATATATCCTCCTCCTTTATTAACTACAAAAGTATTTTATTTTTTATTTATTTATTTGAATGGCACATCAACAGTACATACATTAAACACTTAAAACTAAACATATAAAACTAACACTTATCTGATGTATGTACCAATTACAGACGTACACAGCACTGCTGAAGATTACTGTCTAGCTGGTTAATAATAATACTTAACTTTTGAGATTACAAAAATATTACAAAAATAAAATAAAGATAGGTAACAAAAGAATTTTCAAATACAAAAATATTACGAAAAAAATACAGATAACAAGCAAAATAAACTAACTAACTACTTCAGCTAAAAAATAATTAAATAAAAATAAATTTCTAATTTCAGTTACCATTATTACAACCTGGCTGGACACCTCTCCACGTCGCCGCGTCCTGCGCCCGCAGACATTGTACTAGATTACTGTTAGCAGCTGGTGCTGACCCTAATGTTCTTGACCTCAAGGGCCAAAGCCCTTTGGACGTAGCTGGCCTAGCACACTATCACGATAAAGACATCAACCCTTCAAAGTAAATATATCTTGGAAAATTATAACTACAATATTCAGATTTACGTGAATTTCTGTAATAGAAACTATTTATATATTTTTAGTTTTACAGAGGTTGTCAAAATGCTTCTAAACGCTGGTAGCCAATTTAATAGCATGAAGGGCAGTGGTTTCGATGTGGATACACCTTTACATATCGCTGCTGAGTTAGGTAATATCGATTGCATTAAGGAACTCTTGGATGCTGGCGTATCAATAACATGTCTGAATTCTTCTGGACAAACGCCTTTACATGTGTGTGTCAAGAACGAATTGGAAGAACCATTGCAGGTATGTAAGAAATAATTTTAGGAACGTGAAAGTATTTAAGAATTTATAATAATAATTGTAACTTGGTTCCAGATTTTAGCCAATTATGCAACGAAGGATATTAATCCTTTAACAGCGATGGTAGATGTTAAAGACAAGGATGGATATACTGTTTTACAAGCAGCTGTCAGGGCAGCGTGGGTGCCAGGTGTATGCATCGCTTTAGAATCAGGAGCTGATGTAACGATGAAGGTAGTTTATTTTCTTATAACTTGATTTAAAGTTACATGTTTGAAATCATATAGTAAAAATTGAATTAAAAAATATCAATTAGCTTTATCTGTCTCGAGGCATTTATTTAAAGATTTTTATTGAACATTCTTATTTAGCTTCAGAAAAAATGTCTAATATATGCTCCGGATGCATTGTTAAATTTAATTTCTTTAAGTTAACTATTTTTATGCTTATTCTACGATCGTTATATTATTTTACGAATAATAACATCTTATTTTAATAATACAGGCAAATGATGGTGAAACTCCAATACATTCAGCTGCAACCCTTGGAAATTTAGATGTCCTTAATGAAATACTCAGTTTGGCAAAGCAGAAAAATTTCATTGATTATCAAAACGACGAAGGAGAGACACCTTTAATGAAAGCTATAGTAAATGGACATTTAAATTGTGTACAAGCTATCCTTAATGATGGAGCATCAATCAAAATAACTATGCCGGGTGATGTAAACGTATTACACATAGCAGCTGAATACGGACACATAGATATATTAAAATTTTTAATCGAATATGACGACAAAGCAACAGAGGAAATGATAAATGCTTTAACTTCTCCAGACAGAAGAGGATTTGGTCCAATACACTTCTCAGTATTTAATAACAATACTGAATGCTTAAATTACCTAATATCCAAAAATGCAGATATACGATTAAGAACAACATCGAGTCCTCATAAGTCATCGACCCCTTTACATTTAGCAGCGATGAAAAATTATGACGAAATAGCAAAAATTATTTTAAGCAATGACAGAACTACTCTTCATGAAGTTAATAGTCTTGGTTGGTATCCTTTGCACACTGCTGGTCACCATGGCAGTAGAGATCTCGTAACGCTACTTTTGCAAGAAGGAGCCGATCTGTCTGGATACACTGATGGCCCTAAGAAATATAGAAGAACAGCAATTGATATGATTATAAATAATATATCGAAACCGACAACGTTTTTCGAAGACGTTTTCGATTCTTATATTTCAGCGAATTCGAACAACTTTCAAGATTCGAAGTGCGAAGTAACTGTTGACTACAGGATATTAATGCCGACAATCTGTGAGATGGAACAAATGAAAGTAATAGAAGCTCTATTGAAAACTGGAAACAGATATGGACAAAGAAAACTTCTAGTACATCCTTTAGTGGAGAGTTTTCTCTATCTTAAATGGAAGGCGTTACTGCCATTCTTCTATACCATAATAGCTGTATATTCCCTCTTCGTGAGTTCGCTTACAATTTTTATTATAGGCGTATTCTTTTACAAGGACACAAATACAATACCACCCCCGTTTCTTAATCCCAATATATGGGGATATATAGTTTACACTACCATAGGTTTAATAATAATACAGGTGGGTTTAAGTACTATATGTTATAATTCTGAATTACAATTTGTCTTTAAATATATTTCTTTGTTTACAGGAGTTATTTTACATGAATATAAAAAGTACGAGATATTTTTTTCAACTAGAAACTTGGATCAAATTTTGGTCAATATGTTTATCGGCCGTTCTTCCGCTGACTTTTTTCTTTGTCCCATTGACAACAGCCGAATGGCCCAGACATGTGGCAACTTGCGCATTGCTGCTGTCATGGATAGAACTTATGTTCCTGTTATCGAGATTTCCAAATTGGGGATACTACGTACTTATGTTTGGGAAAGTTGCCGCAAATGTCATAAAGGTAATGTCACATTGTTATTTTTATTGTGTTATTTAGCTGATATTCAATTTATTGGTATTTACTATGTCCTCTACCCATAGGTTACTAATAAAAGAATGCGTTTTTTTTTTGTTTAATCTAATAACAATAAAAAAATCTAATTAGTAACGTATAATTACATTTCAGATTCTATTGACCTTTGCATTTTTAGTTATTGGATTCTCGCTAAGTTTCATGATACAATTCCATTCCGAAATACCATTCGATGGTCCTTGGGCTGCCATCGTCAAAACGATGGTCATGATGACGTCAGAATTTGATTACGCAGCTCTATTCGATAAAGAACACACCCAGGAACTAGCAACATCTTTAATTATTGTTAGACTGATTTTTGTAATATTCCTTATTTTGGCTGCAATCGTCTTGATGAATTTAATGGTCGGTGTTGCTGTCAATGACATTAACGATTTAGAAATCTTGGGTAACATTCGAAGACTCGCGAAACAAGTCGAATTTCTCGGTACATTAGATAACTTAGTATATAATAAATTCGTTGGTAAGATCCTACCAAATCGTTTGAGTAAAAGTATACGTAATAAAAGAAAAGTTATGGGCGTTATGTCCTTTTGTCCGGGAAAACCGAGATGGCGAATACACAAATCAATACCAACTCGCATAAGGAATGCTATCATGGACAAAGCACAGCAACAAAAGAAACAAATGGAAATGGAAACTAATATGGAATCGTTTAGAATGAAAATTGACGAAATGTATGAAGCTATAACTAAGAAGAAGGAAATTAAAGAAAAACCAGAAACAATTAGGAAAGAAGTTAGAGGATTACAAAAACTCAAATATGACGAAATAATGGATCGACTGAATAATCTAGACGATGGTGTTAATAAAGTAAAGGGCCAAGTTGCTGATTATATAGAAGAAACAAAATGTCCTATAGAAGAGATAAATGTGAAAATAGACCAAATGTCGTTAGAAATGGAAGAAATCAAACAATTCTTAAGCAGATTGGAGACAAAACTTGGCAACTTATAATTGTAATTTAAATTTAGAATAGATTAAAACCTAAGGCTTAATATTTATAAACATTGTTTATGACGTATGACATCTATTAGAACATCTAAAGTCCAAATCGTACGCAGAGACAACAAACAGCGTAATCAAGCTCTTGTTTACAACGAGCATATAGTTCAATATACATAGTTGTTATAAATTATTGTAATAATAAAAACAAATGTTATTTTATAATTATATGCTATTATTTTTATTTTTCTATGCCATCAATTAATATTATATTTTTAATAATTAATAAAAAATAAATTAAAATTAATTCTAGAACATTCTAGAACAATCATGATTCATCGATAGAATACATTTAAACTATTTATTCACTTCCATAAAATAACTATATATTGTTGTATTTATAAAATGCGATATATATTTTCTTATTTTATTTAATCGTAATTGAAAACCAACCTATCCGATACACTTACCTATAAATTATATCGTAGCGTCAGGAACTTCAAATATATTGATCAAATATTACTAAGACAGAAAGTTTCTGACACGATGGACTCTCATATATAATTCGAGGTCTCGGTCAGTTCTCTTAAGAGAACGTAGCGTCTATCTCACAATCGATTCCGAAGTTTTCATGTCTCTAGAACTAGGAGCATTTAAATTTTACATGACACCGCTGTATGTTCTAGAATTTACGAAACGTGAAACGATGAATTGTTAAAGGTTTATTTCGTTGAGTATTCTTGAAAATTCAGGGATCGTACGAAGTGTTTGTGTATTACAATTCCAAGACAAGACAGATCAATCGAATCAATGGAGTTAATTGTTTGTTTACACATTTCAGCCAATCAGGAGACAGAGAATTAGTGTACGTTTGCACGTATGCAAACAAGAATGTATTTAGTTCGTAAACTGACACAGATACGAAAGTCTGTGGAGATACAAATTTACTAAGTAAAAATACAGACGAATTGATAACCTCCTCCTTTTGGAAGTCGGTTGAAAAGGGATTCCTTACGATTCAAGTCCAAAGACTTTTATTTTATCGAATTATATCAGCTTAGCTGTTTGACATCATGCGCGTTTGAATTTAAAAAAAAAAAACAATTATTGTTGTAGCCTAAGTAATTCGTATTTACATCAGTTATCTACCAGTTCAAGTATCGTCAAAATCGGTCTAGTCGTTCCAAAGATTAATACAGGTCAAGATTTGTACAGGAACTATTTTTAATTAATATTTGTGTATATTTAAGCATTTATTGTTGTTAATTCTTATGTTGCCAAAGGGGTCTTGAAGATAGCCCAAAAATTTAATGGGTACCAATTATTTGGATTGAAGGAAATAAATACTCTTGTATTTATGTACATAAAAATGATTTGTTATATTGTTTCAGTTACACTTCGACGCCAATAGATCGATCTCAATTAAATCCAGACATATATGTATTGTTTTATATATAACGTTCTATATAGCCTGTCTATCCTAACTGGTCGTTAGTTAGTTCGTTAGTTCGACAGATGACAATTTGTGTACACGCAAGCACAATCTAGTTTTTTTAAACGGCTTTTGATAGTTATTTTATAAAACTAGATACGGTAAAACTATGGGACTATTTTTTAATGTATTTTACATGACTTGGTAAGTAATTGGGAATTAAAATATTATGGCAAATTAGTTTTGTTTTGTATTGATTAAGTGTACCTCAGGAACAAGGGACATACATCTTAGTATCTATGGTAGCGCATTGATGTTTTAAGGAATGGTTCATGTTTCTTATGGTGCCAATGATGATAAAGTCCTATGGGTCCCACATCTCATCAAGTTACCTATCTAGCCACCTACCTATTCAATAAAGAAAACTTCGTAAAAACTATACCATTTAAGAGAGCAAATATATTTTAGGTACTAATTTCCTAATTATCCAATAAGCCAAGTCTATCAGGGCCATGGTAGTTATATGGGCTCTCTTATCAAGCTTGAGAGTTAAAGGTCCTGTCATGTCTCACAGAAATTTTCGTACCATTTTATGTTTTTGCTAAGATATTTTTTAAGGAACTTCAGTGCGTAATAAAACCACAATTTCAATGGTTTTTCCGTAAGCTGTTTTGTTGATTGTATCAGATTGTCACGTTCAGATTGTTGTAGTATGTGTACTTGCATATGCGCCACACTCTTGCAAAATAATATATTAATCCAAAGTTAATTTAGTATTCTTAAAATGTTGCTGCCATAGCCGACAATTTCACTTAAAAGTTAAAAAAATACCTTCCAATGGTCATACTATATTACAAATATAGTAGTAAGAACGCGCCCAAAATGAAACTCTTCAAAATTCATTAATTATAAAGCATTAATAATAATAAACATCCTTGAATTTCATCAGAATTAACTTTTCATCTCAATAACAATTCCAAACTTCACTCCGAAACTCGTGAAAAAGATATAAAAAAATATTTCGACTAACAATTACACCATCTTTCAGGGATAATAGCGCAAAGTTTATACAGCAATAAACAGGAACTCTTGGGAAGCCGGAGACTTAAACTACTGCATTAAAACATCCATAAAATTGCTTCAATTAATGTTACATTAAAGAATGTTACCGTATGTATATCTAGCTAATGTTTGTGTCCTGTGGCTTTTGCCGCGTGTTAAGAGCATAGTAGATCCATCCCTCCATTTCAAGTTCCTATAGAGCTATCAGTTATTAAACTGTAGAAAATACTGGTCAAAATATGAATACAACATATTATAAACATCGTTAGTAAGTCTGTATGTGTCGGATGAAAATTAAACACGAATGAAACTGCGCTAATATAACTAGTGGTGATATCTAAAGAAGAGTTTGTACTCTTCTTAAGATATCACCTTCTTCTTCTTTTTCACTTTTTCTTTAAGTCTCTTGTGAGCATAAAATATCTAGTAAAAGAATTACGGCTGAGAAAATCTCGGCTTTTGTCTTTTCTATTGAATTTATAGTTCCTAGCATCAACAAATATCAAATACATTCTAACATACATAGTGTAGTCGGTTGAAATCCAATTACATCTTGGTTACTTTCTATCGTTTCTAGTTTCTACGCCACTTACTATATTAGGACTCAGGTGCAGCCTCAGCCATCGATCTGTTACTATGAAGATATGCTTGCTATCGAGATACATTGTTCTCAATTGCGCCCATTTACAATATCGAAAAACTGTTGTTTTCAAATACAACGATTATTCTTTCGAATTAGACATATTATACATCACTATAATTCAGTTAAACCTATAAAAAGATTTTGTTAAAGTCAATAGTTTGGTCTGATTAGTAATTATATTTTCTTTTATTAATTGCATTGACGTGTCCAAGTCTATATTTTAAACCTGAAGTCAAAAAAAAAGATAATTTAGATTTTAATTAAGTTAAGCTATTTTTATTTAATCTCGTGGTAGGGCTTTGTGCGAACTTATTTGGGTATCATCTACTTATAAAATAATGTACCGCAAACAGCAATACATATTATTATTGTGTTCCGATTTGCAGGTCTTTGTGCCATTGTAACCACCTACAAAAGGGACATAACATCATAGCCCCCAAGATTTATGGTAAAAGATTGGAGGTCATTTATTTTTATGAAGGCGATTTTTATACCAATGAATCAAGTCAAAAAAAAATCTTCTGTCAAAAAGCTATATTATTACTTAATGATAACACTATCATATACAGGGGAATCCGAGAAATTTTCTTTTTTAATAAATTTTTGAAGTTGCATTTTAGACAAATTTTGAAAAAAGCTAAAAACCGTGATAACTCAAAAATGGGTCACTTTTGGATCATGCATATGGCGGTTAAATTATTGCCAATAGTCACCCTTATCACCTCCTAACGGATATAGGTACGTCGAATTACCAATAACCCTGTATATTGCACAATTTATATATGTCTGCGGCAGTGACGGCTGAGCGATAGAATCGTCCTTTTCTGTGTTCGGTGGTACGGATTCCATCACGATGAATTAAAATAACTCGTGGTATAGTGACAAAGATTTATTACGAATTTACAACTTTGTTCTTAAGTAGCTAAACCGTTTCCTTGGAGGTGTGGGCTGATCAGTTACTGAAACGCAATAGTCGTTATCCAGTCTCCATACTCCCCAACACGACTTTGTCCACGTGACGTAACATTGCATGACGTCACCGCGTTTACCCGCTACTATAATAATCAAATAAGCTTCTTTTAATCAAAATAATTGGCTTTCCACGACATACATATCATATAAATTGCACCGGTGCGAAGCCAAAATTATTAATAGGATTTAAGGATTTTAGCCAAAATCACACCTTTTTAACCTAAATAAATGCTTGTATTAAATGCATTCAAATCAAATCAAAATATACTTTATTCAAGTGGGCTTTTACAAGCACTTTTGAATCGTCATTTAACAATTAAGTGAAGCTACCACCGGTTCGGAAAGTAGATTCAACCGAGAAGAACCGACAAGAAACTCAGTAGTTACTCTTTTTCAACATTAAAAAAAATACAGTCATGTTAGTTAATACAATTATTTAAATTAATATATCCTGCCTGGAAGTCAACAGGTATTAATTCCACGTTTTTTTATCATCTACAAAATCTTGTATCGAATAATACGCCTTTTTTACGAATGTATTTTTTTATTTAGTGTAAATGGACTCCTAATTAATAAATATATAATATGATTTCTACATATACCTTACAAACATAGATCCGAAACGTCGTAAGTTTCGTTTGCAATGGTAGGTAACAGTTTTGACGTTTGCAAGTTCCGCAGACGTCGAGCTTAGCAGATTTGACGTCTCAGGCAATGTTGTTTCACTCAGAGGAAAGTCAAAATAAAAACATATATTTCATTTTCACGCAAAGATTGCAATTTAACATGTTATTTTTCGCTATATTGTAATCTATAGATGGGAAGCGGTCGAATTGTGAACTGTCGTAGAACGGATGCATGTCGCGCAGTGGCGTAAATAGGGCGGTGCCGCCTTGCCGTAGCCTATCCTCCTTCCCTTGGTCCTAAGGTATTTTCAATCCAAATTTAAACTAAATCTTAAGCGTTAATAGTTACTATCGCAGTTTGTTAGTCATCATCCTCCTGCCCTTATCCCAATATTATTTGGGGTCGGCGCAGCATGTCTTCTCCTTCATCTCATCCGTCATCTCACAAGTAACATTCTTTCTAACCATATCGTCTTTCACACAATCCATCCATCGTTTCCTTGGTCGTCCTCTACCTCTATATCCATCCACATCCATGCTCAAGGATAATATTGCAGTATGTTAGTGTAGATAAAAAAACCGATTATATTTAAAAAAGTGATTAATAAAAAAAAACAAAACACAATCAATTTATACAATAATTGAAACGTGATTAAATTCAACTTTTATGATGAGCACTTTCCGTTTGCAATCCAGGGGAGACATAGCGCTATACTACATAATATCTTAGTTCCCAAGGTTGGTGGCACATTGACGATGAAAGGAATAGTTAATATTTCTTACAGCGTCATTGTCTATGGACGGTGGTGACCGCTTACCATCGTGGTCCATATGCTCGTCCGCCAACCTATACCATATAAAAGAAATTGTATTTTCAACCGCTTTTCAACTTCAAAAAGGAGGTTATCAATTCGTCTGTATTTTGTTAGTTACCTAATAACTTTCACTGGGTGAGCCCATTTTGATATTTTTTTTGTTTGAAAGCTAGTGCTTCCCATTTTAATTTGGTCCAGTTCTGATGATAGTGTCCGTATGAAAACCATGTAAGTCTTAAATTTGCATTACGTATGCGCGCGATAAATTGGTGAATAACTGAAAATCATGCCCACCAATTTCGATGATTCTTCTTTTATTGATAAGGATAAACTTCAAGGGTAGTTTGGTGAAAGTTTGGTTAGGTTCTGAGCATGGGATTAAAAGTAACGGAACTCTTCAATTCAGATGAGCACGTCAGCGATACTCAGCTGAATCCTTTATAGGTTATTTATATATTTGAGTGACCTTCCGTAACGTGTTTATGTTCAAGTAATTGTCATAGTCGAAAATGACAATCAAACTCCTTAACAGCTCATAGTGAGGGTGCGATATGTGGCAGAATTTCTTACTGTCTTTCATCAAATTTTAATGTGCTTATGTTCGTTGCTACATTTCAATTTATTTTGTCATCCAGAACTACTGAAATGATAACCGCTTGGCTACGCCATCCAGTGGAAAGCCGGCTTAACCGTCGTTTAAACGAATGACAAGTTTCAGAGCCACAGAGCGGCGATTGAAAGCAACGAATATTAATTAAAACTTTTATTTTAACAAAAATTAATGCTTGTCGAACTTCGTTGCCAGTATATTTGTCAGAATAATTAATTTCTGACAATTGAAACAATTAATTTATTGTATAATCACTACATATTATTAAACAAAGTCGGTCGCGTCTGTCTGTCTGTATATTCGCGCTAAACTTTAAAACTACTACATGGATTTTTATGCTGCTGACAGAGGGATCCTCAAGGAAGGTTTAATTATATAATTTATTAAGATTTTTGTGTAAATAAGTTGAAATAAAACGACCTTTGTTAAACATGCCGGAAATAGCAAAAAAATATATAAGTATAAATAAAAACTCATGTCCACCCGTCCGGAGCCGGGACTAATCGCTAGTACGAAATTAAGTATTCAGTGTGTTATCTCAATCAATGTACAAATTGAAAAAAATACTAATAATTTCCATCTCCATATACATCATAAATGCAAAAGTAACTCCATCAGTCTGTGTAAAATGAATTTAATATGAAGCTTCAGTTCACTCCAAGAAAGAACATATCCTACTTTTTATGTCTAGTTCCTGACAACTTATACCCACAAACACTACCAACACACTGGAGAGAGAAGCGAGCCACAACTAGTAATTAATAAATGAAGTTATGCTTTTATAAATATTTTATTAACATAAGAATTAATTACATTAAATATATTCAAATATGGACTAAAACTAGTTACTGTATAAATCTTGACCGCGTGGAATAGTTGCAAGAATGCTAGCAACTTTTCCCCTTTGAATCGCAATTCCGATCCTTTGGGCAAAAAACGAACCAGCAATCTTGTCACCAGTCATCAATGAGGCGAGGTGTTATGCTTTTGATGAAGCTTTTTGCTAAATATAAATTATTTAATACTTTTATTAAAATTCCCTCATAAATAATAGTGAAAATTAATAAGCATTATCACAGATATTCTAATGAGAAGTAATTATTTATGGTGACTAGTGCAAATAATTTATAGGACGCCTGCCAAAAAATGCCAAGCAATCCTCCGTGAGCAATAGCTTCATGACTTTCCCCACTCTTAACATACTTTAAGCTTAATTGAAGGGGTAGATAGGGATATTAATACAGTAGAACGTCGTTTTTCCGAATTAATTGGGATCGGGGTCGATTCGGATAATCGGACATAGTCTTGTAATAAAAACTGCCACACATAGAATGAACTTTATAAAGTTGAACAAGCACAGTTCTCCAATGACGCTTACACAAACATCTCGATCAAAGGGAATCCCCATCAGACCTTATCAAAAATACAATGTAAGTATAAAATCTTGAGACTTCAAAAAAAGGAGTGTTCTCAATTCGACCGAGATATATATATTTTTATGATTAATTCGACATTTATGAACCGATTCTGATGATTTTTTTTTAGTTAGAAAGAAGATACTCCTGGAATGGTACCATGATGAGGATATCAGTTTCTGATGATGTGATCCTGGAGAAATCGAGGGGAACCCTCAAATTTTATAGGAACATGTACCGTGTTTTACATATTTTCTGAAGTTATATTGACATTTGCTTCTGGCAATCATAATGTTATAGTCGGACGATTTTGAGTGAAAAACAAAATTTAGATATATTTACATACGATTGGCCGATTTCAATAGTACGTGTTTAAATCAAATTATTTTATTACTTTTAAGTGATGACTTTTAAGTCGGTGTTATTTTTTAGAAAAAAATATTTTTTATATTACGCTTAGGATCGATTCGGATAAACGGCGTTCTACTGTAATCTGTATTTTAATATTATAGATGTGTAAATAACTCTGTCTGTCTGTCGCTCTTTCACGACCAAACCCCTAACCGAATTTGTTGAAATTTGGTATGAAGCAAACTTTAACTCCACAGCCTCAAGACATTTATTTATTTATTTATTTATTTACAACAAGCACACTTACAACATACATATTGAACATTTACAGTTAAAGTGACTATATTAAAACATCAGATATGTACGTCAATGACAAGTGTACATAACATTTACTAACTATAAACAGTGCACAATTAAAAAGTTTACATATTAATTTAAAGATAAAATAAAAATATTACGTAAAAATCACAAAATAAAATAAAAAATATTACTATATAAACTTAGGAAAACTTTAACTTAGAAAAAAAATAGTCAATAATTTTTTGTTTAAATACATAAAATGAATCACTAAATAGGTCTAGACTTGGTAAGTTTTTAAGTAAGACATCATACATAAACGCGACATCAGTCGCCGAGGCCGTGCTCTCTCTGATCAAGCGCGGACCAGGAGCCACTGGATTGTAGTAATATGAATTACACATATACTACTACATATTTTTATTATATATTATTTATTATAGATCATGTATGTATTATTTATTAAAATATTTAAAAAAAAATGACAGCGTGGGCCACCTCTCCCAAGAAGACGACAAGAATGAAATCCAGCAAAGATCTGATGATGTTTAGTATAAAATATAAAACGCCTAAATGTTTAATATAAAATGTAAAAAAAGGCACATACACATACATTAAAAAAAAAAACTTAAACTCCACGAAAGGACATAGGCTACTTTTTTGCTTTACTTTTTGTTTTCCTGACACATGACAACCTAAAACACCAGCGGACCCGCGGGCCACTATTAGTTTCTTATAGTGAAGTAATTCAACAATACAAATACTAATTATATTATTTATCTGCAGACGACCAACCCGATTTTTAACATTTATTATCTTGGTGACGTTACAATACTTTTTGAAGTTATATTTTGAGAAATAAAATATATTTTTATAGTTATTACACTTTCAAATAAAATGCCAGCTTACAAAAGGGAGATCGTCAATAATGATGTACCAAGTGTGAGATTACTATAATATTAATTATGATTTAGTGTTCACGATATACCAGTTATATTTATGGGCCTATGATGACGTGATGGTAAGAGGTCACCATACACATTGCTTTAATTGATATTAGTCACTGCTTATATTGACAACAACAACAACAACAAGAACAACAGCCTGTAAAAATCCCACTGCTGGGCTAAAGGCCTCCTCTCCCTTTGAGGAATAGGTTTGGAACATATTCCACCACGCTGTTCCAATGCGGGTTGGTGGAATACACATGTGGC
This sequence comes from Vanessa cardui, assembly GCF_905220365.1. NCBI lineage: Eukaryota > Metazoa > Arthropoda > Insecta > Lepidoptera > Nymphalidae > Vanessa > Vanessa cardui. The sequence continues at coordinate 8,626,889 of NC_061146.1, forward strand.
AGAATTTCTATGAAATTTGTCACATGCAGGTTTCCTCACGAAGTTTTCCTTCGCCGCTGAGCACGAGAGGAATTATAAAGACAAATTAAGCACATGAATCAGCGGTGCTTGCCTGGGTTTGAACCCGCAATCATCGGTTAAGATACACGCATTCTAACCACAATTTGGGATTAATCTTGAGAACTAAGATGTTTCTTGTCAATCCTACTAATATTATAAATGACAAAGTTCGTGAGGACGGATGTATGTGTGTTTGTTACTCTTTCACGAAGAAACTACTGAATGGATTTGGATAAAATTTTACAGTAATATAAAATGTACGTCAAAATAATACATATGCTACGATTTATAACGTTACTATGTAATCTGGTCGTAATATAACGATACATTTAAGTAACCCTGTGAAGCCAGAGCGGGACGCTAGTACTAAATATTGTTGTTTGTCGATAGAGTATGTGTATGTACGAGTTTCATGACTGTCCAGACGGTCTTGCATAAAACCTGCATAATATTTATATCTTGTATTAAGCGTCAATGGTTAACGAGCCTCCTAGCGATGTAAAATGTCGCCGGATCGATCCTGACCCCTTAGGCTATTATCATCTCCACTGCTATCACAAGTGATAAGCTTAAATGTAGGGGTAAAGAATATTAGTAATTCCTTAATAATTAATTGGGGCATTGCTTGTTTTCTCTATTGATTTACTTGAAGCGTGAAAATAAAGCTTCCTTATTTAATAAATAATGCCTCTAGACCTATGTCATAACTACTTCTTCGACCAGTAGCGAAACTCGTTTGAAAATATTTTCTATAATTATTGTGTTTATCGCATTCAAACAAAAATACAGTTGTGGCGAAAGGGGTTTATTTATAATTATGTAGTAATTATTTAAATTTTATCAAAATCCCACAGTAATGTATCCCTGTCTTCTAGTATTGCTTTTATATATGAAAGAAAAAAAAATGTTTGTTTCATTCCTACACAACATTTATAAGCAATGGAATATGTTCCAAGCCCTCTCCTTAATGGGAGAGGAGGCCGTTAGCTCAGCAATGTGAAATTTACAGGCTGTTACTTTACTTTATTTATAGTCAAATATAGATTTAATTGAAAAGAAAAAACTTAGTATTCGTTTGTTCTCTTCGATTAATTAAATAACATAATTATAATGTTTCCAGGCGAATAAGCTTAAGTTAAATAAGGATCTTCTTTTAGATGCAATATCACTCGAGCTTGGTTTTCGTAGTGTTTCTTTCGCCAGTTTCTTCAAATACCGGAATTCCTGATTCAAAGAAACCGCTCTCACTATGAGTAAAATATATTAAACCCGAATTTTGCGTAATATCTTCTTTTATGACTAATTTCATTTCAGTGATTAAATAGTCATTCAGTACATAAAAAACGAAATTGAATTTGATTAAATATATATAATTAAATAATTAATTTATTATGTAAAGTGAGAATGCCGTGATTATTTCAAACGTCTAGAAACTTTTAAAACAAGTTGTCACTATGCATATATATATGTTAAAAAAAAATACGTTTTTTACAGGAATTTGACACGAGCACAGTTAATACAATAAAACGTATTGAAAAAAATACAAATGTCGTGGGAATTATACACTTTCGTAAAAGTATGTATAATTTATGAATATTATTTTATTTCGATTATTTTGAGTAACTATTATATGTATTCAATTACAGTAATTTATAAATCAGACGCTTCCTTATTATTGTCTATGGTCAATAATGTTACCAACTACAAACTCAATTTCCATTTAATTTATTTATTAAATCACATTAAACTTTAAAAAATATTAAAGAGTCAAATATATATATTTCTAATTGAAATTAATAAGGGACAAAAGCGAATGAGTAACATGATTATAAGTGTTGACTGTTCCTTACATCAATTATGTGCTGCCAATCATTAAATTAGATGCTACATATATCCCTTTTGTTTATTAATACACTAGCGAATTTGATATTACACGCAAATTTGGAAGGTATGAAAAAAGTCTATGTACTAATGTCGGATATGTTTCAGGTAAAGCTCAACTGTGCACTGTTCCCGAAAGCATGACCAACATATTAATAAACAAATTACCGCCTTTAACATCTATCTTTCAGCACAGTATTGGTGAAATTGTAAGTAATTTCTAACATTATATTATTAACAATAATAAAATAACAATAAGTATATGTAATTAATTCTAAAAGCTTCAATGTGTGATTTTCTTTTCTTAAGCTGTTAATTGAATATTTTGAAATCACTTATATGCTTAAGCAAACCACTCATTATAATATATTCCACAACAGCCATTGTAATTGCGTATTAGGCCGTTAACCTATAGGCCTAAGGGGCACGTTATTTTAGTTCCACGGGTCAGTTGGCGTTATGAAATGAACGATTGGTTCCCAGTTCCAATTAAAAATTAAAAAAATATTTTAATTATAATATAGCTAAACTTATTCGACTTTATAACAGGATATCTTGGACGAATTGATTGGTTACCGAATCATAACCAACACGATTGAAATCATGGCGGTCGCTGATAAAGAGTTTACGAGTTGTGTAATACACAGGTTACATAAACAGAAACAGTAAAGGAAATATCATTTAAAAGGAGCGAGAATTAATAAACGTAATTTATAATTAATTGTGACGTATCATTAAACGTTTTTGAGAAGAATTTCGGCCCTCTAGCTTTGCTTGCTTGTTTTATTTTCTATTCATAGATAACAATTATGAAGATAGTATCTAATTTATTAAAAGACTCTCATGATGAATGGCTTGTCAGAACCGTAAGTGGCTTTTTATTACGACTTTTACTTTTTTTGCGGAAAGAACAATATTTTACGGAGACGTTTTTTTAACATCCTTTTAAAGTAATTTGAATATTTAATTTACTTAAAAATACGAGGTTATTATTCTTAACGGCCTACTTCCACTTCACTCTATTTTTGGGTTCGAAATAAATTCTGCGGGGACTCTTATTTACGACTGATTTAAGATAAAGTTGAATATGGTATGGTAACAAAGCCACAGTCTAATTCCAAATAGTCCTTTTAATTATTTTAAAGTGAAAAAAAAATCGTTATTTTTATTGTTTCTTCATACCCTTTGCATTATATGTAATAAAACTGTAACGACAAATAGAAAAACGCTACCCCCATTGCAAGCTTCGAAGTATTTATGTTATCAATGGTTTCATTAGAGAAACATAAGTAGGAAATAAACTTTAATAGGGTTGAGAAATGTGTGAATGTAATAAGCATCACAACAAAGTTGTATCTTTTATTATTGATTACATTCATAGCTAATTATGAGTAAAAGAATTATTATTCATATATAGTGCTGACAATACCACCGATTAAAACATACCCTTTGTTTTGTAATCTCGAGTCTATTGGCTGACTCGCTTCGAAACCAGCATGAATCAATAAAAAATATAATAATAACTAACACTTGGTACTTATCCAGATGGGATCACACAAAATATCAACAAGTTGACAATAACATACAACATTTACTATTTTCTATGCAGTGTGTAATTTAATCATAAAGTTTAAAATATGTATTTAATTAAACAGACAGCATCCCTGAATGAGATTAATCCCGTAGTCGACAGAATAATGGAAGATGATTCCGTTGAGGGGGTTATCATGACAAATCAAGAAGGTGCATTTTTGTCTATATTGATAACTTTTAGTATGTAATACATATACTGATCAACTTATCTAGATTTTTTTCTTCAATTTTCAAAAATAACTACATATATTTGTCCCACTATTGGACTTAGACCTTCACTCTCTTATATATAAAGATAAAATGATCTAACATAATGTATCACAACAAAACAAGCAGTTAATTGGGGACAATATAATAAGGAAAGAGACATATTTGATGACCAGAGAAAACCAATTAGCTGTTACCATCATCTTATGAAATAAATATTTTTTCCATACATAACAACGATTCTTTTTTTTTCAGGAATACCTATTTTAACAAACGTTAACCTAATGGGCGCTACAAACTATGGCCTCGCTATGAAACGCTTAGGAGAGATGACACAAATAAGTACTAAGGAAATTGTAATATTCCCTGGCATATTATTAGTAGATACATAAAACATTTAAAAGAACTTAATTTAAGCAATATTTTTAACTGACAACGACGACCAAAAAAAAACATTTTGTGTCGTTGTAATCATCTTCACAGTCTATGTATGTAAGATGTTCATTTGTTCCGTGTGGCTCCTAAACTACATCATGTTTTTTTATCATATATAGATAGGGTAGATAGGGTTAGTTACCTTCATCTTAGAGTTCCATCTATCGTAACGAATGTGATATCAAATTTAATCCAACAAATCCAATATGTCCTGCATACAAAGTCAAAGATAAGAAAATAATATAACAAAATTTAACGCGTTTAGATTTGATAACATATATATTGTTGCCATCTCGACTTCATGCTATTATATTTCATACAAAGTATCCCCTTATGTCCCTTCTTAAAGTTCAAACTTCCAACAATCCATCCAGAGCAGAGGCTGATCTTCTAAAATAAAACTATGTTTCAAATGTCAGCTTTCTTAACTCAGTAAATTAGACCGAGCAAGTAAATCAAGAAACTATTTAATAGTTATTTTAATATACATAACAATCAATCCAATTTATTTTTTCTTTGAAGGATTTAATTTATATTACCGTTCCAGGATATTTTTGACGATGTATTAGTATTACGACTCATAACGAAGAAAATTGAAATAATAGTGACACCAAATATGGAATTTAATATAATTGTGATGCAACACGCCAGAGACAAACAAAAATTAAATAAAACCAATAAACAAACAAAAATTGACAATAAGTAACTTAAAAAGCAACAGCCACTTTAACGATTACTCGATATATTTAATTATATGTATAATTTCAACTTTTTCTACAATAAAACTTTAAAAAAACTTTTTATCTACTTGTAAGTTATTACCAAATTATTAAGATTTACATGAAGACCGAAGAAAACACAACTTCTTTTTGCGTTTTTAGTCTTACTTCACTAGGCACAAGACTGGATTTCGCCCTAAAAATTGGAAGATCTTGGGCTCCTATGATGAATGGCATTATATCTTAACTATCATTGAATTTCAAAGGAAACGACTACTTAGAAATCGAAAGTTCTTAGCAGCAAAATTAATGTGTCAAAATTTACTAGCGATTGATTTTATATAATTTTCTAACTAAAAGTTAATGGTACTGAAATTAATTTATAATTTTTGAGGTCTCAAGTACTACCCGATATTAAGATTGCAATTAAATTAAATTGTGATCATTTGTCGGGAAGTGCATCATTGAAATGAAGTGCAATAACGTTAATCGTGAAATAAGTGATCTAAATAAGAATATCTTTTTTGCCATAAATTACAAAAAGTAGTTACGGCCTGTTATAAAAAGATATTAGCCACACAGAATATTATTATTTTTTAGATTAATAAAATAAAATAATAAATAAAATGTGGAAAAATAATAAAAATTTTAACATAAAGAAAAACCTTCAAACAAAACACGATTTTAAAACAAATCAATTTTATTCAAGTACACTTTACAATGGAGCGTTTTTGAATTGTCAATCATAAACAAATGAATATGCACTAAAAAAGCAATAAAAATAATTGCGTATTCAACATTTATTTTTGAGTCCTCCTAAGTAAAATGAAATGAAAAATATTAGACTACTTGAAAGTCGATTTACGATTATATAACTTAGTTATAGTTATATTTGGAGCCGAGACCACATGGGACCTACCTACCTAGCCTACCTACCTACCTAGTGCTATCGTCAAACAAAAATAATATCATCCCCCTCCTTTTTGAAGTCGGTTATAAAAGTGTCGTTGGAATATCAAACGGAATAACAATATACAGTTTATTCATCATAAAAAAAAATGTGAAATAGTGAGCTTTCTTTTAAGAGAGTGTCATTGTGTAGAGACCGCTACTCATTAGATTATTGTCAATGATCAATTCTTCGCTAATTGTTGCAATTTCGCAATGTAAAATAATATTCTACTTAATATATTTATATACGACGAGTACAGTTTTGTACTATGAGTTCTCACAGCTTTGAACGTAAATTTAATCTTATTTTATGGACTCTTATAAAAAAATAATTTCTAGCAACATCGACGAAAACTATAATTACTATGACCGGAAATAATTTAATTATATCGCTTAGTATCTTTTTCTTCTACATCTAGAATCTATAATCTATATCTTTTCTATTATCTTTGGTTCAAGCGTCACTTCGTTAGATTAGCGATGGGCGAACTCGTACTTTTTTCAGCTCGAGTAACTCGAGTTCATATTATTGTTGCCTCGAATTGTAACTCGAGTCAACTCGAAGCGGCCAAGGGCTCGTACGATCTTTCGCTCGATGTAACGAGTCTCTGCACTGACCGTGCTTAACGAGTCAAATTTGCTTGAGAACTTTGAGTTTACGAGTTGATTCGCCGGTATACCTTGTACCGTGTGCGTTATGCAGATAATTTTATGTTTAGTTTACTATTTATCCAGGACTTTTTAAATATTTTTATAGGTCAGGATGTTAAATAAGTCATACATCTAAAATTATAATGTTTTTAATTTGAATTAAAATAAACATTTTGAAAAAAAAAGTCATCTTTCTTTTAATATAAAAAATCGAATATGTATTTAAAATTATTATTATTATTTTTTCTGACTTATATTTTTTCTGACTGATCAGTGATTGAATCAATGACACTTAATTATTAAATCACAAAGCAAATATAGATAAAATATCAATCATACAAAACAGAAACAAACTAGAGTTTCATCGAATAGTTCCTATGCGGTAATGTTGGCGATTGGTTGGTCAGTCATTATTATTTGTCACTAATAATGACTGACCAACTAATCGCTATCGTTGACCGAGTTGTTATCGTTGATTACCGCGTAGGAACTATTTGATGAAACGCTTTATAACAAAACATTTATGTCAAATAGTTAACATTCCACGAAACTGTTGACTCGGTAAATAATTTTTAAGTCCCAAAACAAACGTAAAATATCAATCATACAAAATATATATACTTTTCTCCTTCTCTTCAAAAAAGGTAGAAAAGGAAATGAGATCAGGTCTAATATTTAAAATAAAAATGTGAAAAACAACAATTCTGACCAAATTTTATTATTTAATAAAATGTGTCAGAATTGTTGTTTTTCAGTACAGTATGAATTAAGAAATAAAATTTGGTCTACCTTTTTAGGTAGTAGTCTGTTTCGTCTTTGGTTTGTTAAAATACCCGCTTTAGAAAAAAGTCGTTCCGACGGAACAGACGTCGCCGGTATACATAAATACCTATGTGCCATTATATATAACGAAGGAAGTACATGTTTTCTTTGCTCCCAAAAATCCAAGGGATTCTGCTTACGGTCCAAATACGGTATTTCTAAGTATTGTTTCAGTACTATTGAAGCAGAAGATAAAGGGGTCTGTTGTGTATTGCTTTCACTAATTCTTTTGTCAAGAATTTCCCACAGTTCATCATCACCAGCTTGAGATGTTGATGGAGCAGCTGGGGCAGGTTCCAGCGGTCTCGCTGTTGATGCAGGCAGTTGATATTGCGCTAGTTCTTCCAAAACGTATTTGACAGCATTTTCAGCAGAAGTTTCTAAACCAAAAGCCTTTTTTTTGAATCTTGGGTCAAGTATGGTAGCCTTTGCTGCTGTTCTATTATTTTCATATACACTAAGTCGTTTGTCTATAACATCCAGCAACGACTGTTGTAAATGTTGGCCTGCCGAAGTACTCGGAACTTTTTTTGATACCGAATGTTGTAATCCTCTGACAAGTGGAATTATGCAGGATAATGTCGGATACGAGTCGCCCGATAATGTAGTAGACATCTTCTCGATTGGTTGCAACAGGGCAACACAGTCTTCTAAAATAGCCCATTCACTTGCATTTAAATTTGCCGGTGGAGAATCAAGCAATGGTAATGTTGCTGAGAGAGCAACTTTTGTTCTCAACAATCTTTCAAACATATAAAAAGTTGAATTCCACCTCGTATTTACTTCTTGTTTTAATTTAATTATGTCCATGTTCATTTGTCTCTGCATGTCTCTTAACGTGTTTGATGATTTTACGCTTTGTTTGAAATGTGTGACAATGGCGCGACATTTTGAAATTATGTCAAGCACTTCGGAATTTTTTAAATAATTAGTTTGAGCATTTTCACTGTCTTTAATTAAGCAATCTTTCACCGCTAAATTTAAAGTATGTGCTACGCAGAAATGGTTTCTTTTATTTAAATAATCTTTAACGGCTTTTTTCATGCTCGATGCATTATCAGTGACGATCGTGACAACCTTATCAAATATCTGCCATTCCATAAGTATTGCTTTCAACGAATTAGCAATATTTAGTGATGTATGATTTTCTAATAGTTCAGAGGTTGAAATAACAACCGAATTCAATGTTCCTTGCCTTATGAAATGGGTAGTCACACTGATAAAACTTTTTTGGCTATCCGAACTCCATATGTCCGTTGTTATAGCAATATCTGCAACCTCTTTTAACTTTTCTTTAGCTTCACTACTGCATATTTTATACTTCTCTTCCAGACTTTGAGTGACTTTTTTTCGGGATGGTAATTCATAATCACGATTTAATGTTTTAACAAATTTTCTAAACCCTTCATTTTCAACTATTTGTAATGGTTGCATATCTAAAACAATCATATTTAATAAAGCTTCATCACCAGTTCTTTGATTTATTTTTGTAGGCGCAGTTAACCGCATTTGTTTTTGTCTTTTTGGTGCTGGTTCGTTTAAAATTACCACATTTGAATTTTGAGACGAAGTGTTTCTATTTTCAATTTCTTCGACCTGTAAATTTGATCCGACAGCTTCTGCATATTGCACTATGTGCTTTTTTTTTAAATGATTCACAAGGGAAGTAGTTGTACCGCCAACATATTTATATTTTGCTGAACATAATTTACAACTCACTTGTGCACTGTCCGTATTTTTATTAAAAAACTCCCACACTACACTTTTTTTTGTTCCAGGGGCCATAATTATGTAATTCAAAACTAAATAATATCATATGCATAAATATTATCATAAGCAACAGAAACACTCGCCGAACTTTGACAACAATTCGAGTCGCAGCGAGCATAATATCATTATTGGCGCGAATCGCGTTCGGATTGCTTCGAGTCAAACGAAGTCGAAACGAAACGAAAGTCAGTCGGTAACTCGGTAAGCCATTCGACAACGTTCGGCAGAACTCGGGCTCGCGCTCGCTCGCAGATAGCACGGCCGCGGGAAGCGGGTGGCTCGACGTGTTCTAATACCGAGGCGAAGCGACTCGTTCCGAAACAATACGAACTCGAAGCTACGAGGCGTGATAGTAACTCGAGTTACTCGAGTCAGGCGACTCGAACCGCCCATCGTTACGTTAGATAAAATAAAGCTGACATTGTGTCCGCATGACGCATAAATTGTGTTTTATGTACATAGTAAATTTTGTTAAATCTTAAGATAAACAAATATATAAAATGGCAGAGAAATACGATAAAAACGGTTATAACAGTAGTGATTTTAAAAGAAATGCAAGTCAAGATATGGCAGAACATGATCACGAACAAGATGGCGAAGAGGGGTCCAAACTTAATGAAAAAGCCGGCGAATATATGAGAGAACTATTGAGTGAAAAAATCAAATTAAATAACTCAAAGTTTCCTATTTCATCGCGTCTTATTGACTCAGGTTTGTTTATAATTGTCCTTTTATCCAATAATTAATTATTTAAAAAAATAAATAATTGGACGGTATGTAACAAATTAAGCATTATTTTACTAAGAGCACAAATATTATTGCATTTTAATTGTTTTTACACATAAATATTTGTATGCATGTATTGCACGATTATTGCGAAACTATGTATACTCCAATAGGATCGTTATTTAATTAATTTTTATCAGTTTATGGTGAATTGTATTATCATTAATAATAATTGTGTTTGGAAAGTCAAATAAGTAGAATCTTATGTTACGTTGATAAGATTGGCACGTCAAGTATTTTGAGATCATTGACCTTTAAAAAGGTAAGCACTAATTAACGGTACTTGTTCAGACTCATTATTACGTTTCGATCCTATTTTACAAAGTTTATTTTCCATTCTAATAAATTAAATTACACATTTGTATAATTTATAATGTTATTAAAAAATACACAAAACACATCAATGTATAGAAGCAACTATGATTAAACAAACAGAAATCATTTTTTAAATATGCCTTCATATGAATAATAAAGCAGTATATTATAATTATATTATATTATCAGCAATTGCCCCAACAACAACACAACTACCCCCCATAATTGCTTATAAAAAGAACAGTTTGACCGCACAGAGAGATCTGAGCGTTTGTCGTTGTTAAACGATTCTGTTTCTCTAAATTTTGTCTTCACCTTGTTAGATGTTCGTATTTGTTTATTTTTCTGGTTTCTATAAATATTATTATTTCAATAAGTGATGTATGAAGATAAATAAACTTTAATTTGATGTATTAAATGTGGTTCACTAATATTTTAACTATAATATACTCTATTAACAGTTATTAATTGATATATCTTTATTTATAACTACACTTGTATTCACTTTAAGTTTTCTTTCCAAATCCAATAACAGTTTTTGATATTTGAATATCAAAAACTGTTATTGCTCTGTTTAACTCCAATTTTTTACAAATTTATATTGAATATCATAAATTAGTCAAGCTCTTAATAAAATTAATGGTCCTTCTGTGTAACTCTATAATAAAGAAATAAAATAAAAATGTAGTCATTAAACACTAAATATTAAATTATTTTATTTATGTTTTAGAAGTAGCAAAAGTGCAGGCATCAGGTCGTGTACCACCAAAGGACTTCAAATATCTAGATGTCTACAGGGAAAAAGCAATCAAAGTCACCGTCAAAGTATTGGTACCGGTCAAGGAACACCCCAAGGCAAGCATATGACTATATGTTGTCCAGTAATCAATGTTTTTGAGCCAGAAAGTAGTAACAGCGAAATATTCTCACCGAGATGTTCAAAGTTCTATTTGCCACTCAACTTCATGACAATAATAAAATTATTGAATTTTTTATTAAAATATTCTTATACCACAATAAACTAAACCAGTTGAAGTGAAATTTAGCCTACCAGTTGTCAACAAACTTTTATTTTACTATAATTTAATTTTGAATTTGCAGGTGAATTTTGTCGGTAAACTATTGGGACCAAAGGGTAATACAATGAAACAATTGCAAGAAGAAACAATGTGCAAAATGGCTGTACTCGGTAGAGGATCAATGAGAGACAGGTGAAAAATTAAATCATTATATAAAGCACGAAAAATTGATACAGATTTCTATTCGGAGAAGTTTCTTATGTGTTTTGAACTTTAAGGGACATAGTGATGTGAAGTAGTCTTTTATATATAGAATCTCATTATCAAATACAAGAATATTACAAAACTAACTTGTAATTCCAAAGATAAATGTGATAAAAATACAGCTTAATTACATTACAATGTAGTTTAATCCAACCACAAGAGGACAAAAACAAAATAAACGAAAGCTTTAATAATCTATGATATTCATTATGGCTTTGAAATGGATTTTTTAATGTTGTCAACTGTTATCAGAACTTTGGAAGTTAATTAAGT